>NC_091282.1:136273658-136882285 GCF_032444005.1 Ranitomeya imitator
GCCGACCAGGATGAGCCGCATGAAAGGCACGAACAAGATCGGAAGCATGAACATCAGAGGCAAAAACCCAGGAATTATCTTCCTGAGCATAACCCTTCCATTTAACCAGATACTGGAGTTTCCGTCTAGAAACACGAGAATCCAAAATCTTCTCCACAATATACTCCAATTCCCCCTCCACCAAAACCGGGGCAGGAGGCTCAACAGATGGAACCATAGGTGCCACGTATCTCCGCAACAACGACCTATGGAATACATTATGTATGGAAAAGGAGTCTGGGAGGGTCAAACGAAAAGACACAGGATTGAGAACCTCAGAAATCCTATACGGACCAATGAAACGAGGTTTAAATTTAGGAGAGGAAACCTTCATAGGAATATGACGAGAAGATAACCAAACCAGATCCCCAACACGAAGTCGGGGACCCACACGGCGTCTGCGATTAGCGAAAAGTTGAGCTTTCTCCTGGGACAAGATCAAATTGTCCACTACCTGAGTCCAGATCTGCTGCAACCTATCCACCACAGAATCCACACCAGGACAGTCCGAAGACTCAACCTGTCCTGAAGAGAAACGAGGATGGAACCCAGAATTGCAAAAAAATGGAGAAACCAAGGTAGCCGAGCTGGCCCGATTATTAAGGGCGAACTCAGCCAACGGCAAAAAGGACACCCAATCATCCTGGTCTGCAGAAACAAAACATCTCAGATATGTTTCCAAGGTCTGATTGGTTCGTTCGGTCTGGCCATTAGTCTGAGGATGGAAAGTCGAGGAAAAGGATAGGTCAATGCCCATCCTACCACAAAAGGCTCGCCAAAACCTTGAAACAAACTGGGAACCTCTGTCAGAAACAATATTCTCAGGAATGCCATGCAACCGAACCACATGCTGAAAGAACAAAGGTACCAAATCAGAGGAGGAAGGCAATTTAGCCAAGGGCACCAGATGGACCATTTTAGAAAAGCGATCACAGACCACCCAAATGACTGACATCTTTTGAGAAACGGGAAGGTCAGAAATGAAATCCATCGAAATATGTGTCCAAGGCCTCTTTGGGACCGGCAAGGGCAAAAGCAACCCACTGGCACGAGAACAGCAGGGCTTAGCCCTAGCACAAATCCCACAGGACTGCACAAAAGTACGTACATCCCGTGACAGAGATGGCCACCAGAAGGATCTAGCCACTAACTCTCTGGTACCAAAGATTCCAGGATGACCAGCCAACACCGAACAATGAAGTTCAGAGATAAGTTTATTAGTCCACCTATCAGGGACGAACAGTTTCTCTGCTGGACAACGATCAGGTTTATTCGCCTGAAATTTTTGCAGCACCCGCCGCAAATCAGGGGAGATGGCAGACACAATGACTCCTTCCTTGAGGATACCCGCTGGCTCAGATAAACCCGGAGAGTCGGGCACAAAACTCCTAGACAGAGCATCCGCCTTCACATTTTTAGAGCCCGGAAGGTACGAAATCACAAAGTCGAAGCGGGCAAAAAATAACGACCAACGGGCCTGTCTAGGATTCAAGCGCTTGGCAGACTCGAGATAAGTCAAGTTCTTATGATCAGTCAATACCACCACGCGATGCTTAGCTCCTTCAAGCCAATGACGCCACTCCTCGAATGCCCACTTCATGGCCAGCAACTCTCGATTGCCCACATCATAATTACGCTCAGCGGGCGAAAACTTCCTGGAAAAGAAAGCACATGGTTTCATCACTGAGCAATCAGAACCTCTCTGTGACAAAACCGCCCCTGCTCCAATCTCAGAAGCATCAACCTTGACCTGGAACGGAAGAGAAACATCTGGCTGACACAACACAGGGGCAGAACAAAAACGACGCTTCAACTCCTGAAAAGCTTCCACAGCAGCAGAAGACCAATTAACCAAATCAGCACCCTTCTTGGTCAAATCGGTCAATGGTTTGGCAATGCTAGAAAAATTACAGATGAAGCGACGATAAAAATTAGCAAAGCCCACGAACTTTTTCAGACTTTTCAGAGATGTCGGCTGAATCCAATCCTGGATGGCTTGGACCTTAACTGGATCCATCTCGATAGTAGAAGGGGTAAAGATGAACCCCAAAAATGAAACTTTCTGCACACCGAAGAGACACTTTGATCCCTTCACAAACAAAGAGTTAGCACGCAGGACCTGAAAAACCATTCTGACCTGCTTCACATGAGACTCCCAATCATCTGAGAAGATCAAAATGTCATCCAAGTAAACAATCAGGAATTTATCCAGATACTCACGGAAGATGTCATGCATAAAAGACTGAAACACAGATGGAGCATTGGCAAGTCCGAACGGCATCACTAGATACTCAAAATGACCCTCGGGCGTATTGAATGCAGTTTTCCATTCATCTCCTTGCCTGATTCTCACCAGATTATACGCACCACGAAGATCTATCTTAGTGAACCAACTAGCCCCCTTAATCCGAGCAAACAAGTCAGATAACAATGGCAAGGGATACTGAAATTTAACAGTGATCTTATTAAGAAGGCGGTAATCAATACACGGTCTCAGCGAACCATCCTTCTTGGCTACAAAGAAGAACCCTGCTCCCAGTGGTGATGACGATGGGCGAATATGTCCCTTCTCCAGGGATTCCTTCACATAACTGCGCATAGCGGCGTGTTCGGGCACGGATAAATTAAATAATCGACCTTTAGGGAATTTACTACCAGGAATCAAATTGATAGCACAATCACAATCCCTATGCGGAGGTAGAGCATCGGACTTGGGCTCTTCAAATACATCCTGATAATCAGACAAGAACTCTGGGACCTCAGAAGGGGTGGATGACGAAATCGACAAAAATGGAACATCACCATGTACCCCCTGACAACCCCAGCTGGATACCGACATGGAATTCCAATCCAATACTGGATTATGGGTTTGTAGCCATGGCAACCCCAACACGACCACATCATGCAGATTATGCAACACCAGAAAGCGAATAACTTCCTGATGTGCAGGAGCCATGCACATGGTCAGCTGGGCCCAGTATTGAGGTTTAGTCTTGGCCAAAGGTGTAGCATCAATTCCTCTCAATGGAATAGGACACCGCAAAGGCTCCAAGAAAAACCCACAACGTTTAGCATAATCCAAATCCATCAGATTCAGGGCAGCGCCCGAATCCACAAACGCCATGACAGAAAACGACGACAAAGAGCATATCAAGGTAATGGACAGAAGGAATTTGGACTGTACAGTACCAATGACGGCAGACCTAGCGGACCGCTTAGTGCGCTTAGGACAATCAGAAATAGCATGAGTGGAATCACCACAGTAGAAACACAGACCATTCAGACGTCTGTATTCCTGCCGTTCAACTCTAGTCATAGTCCTATCGCACTGCATAGGCTCAGGTTTAACCTCAGGCAGTACCGCCAAATGGTGCACAGATTTACGCTCGCGCAAGCGTCGACCGATCTGAATGGCCAAAGACAAAGACTCATTCAAACCAGCAGGCATAGGAAATCCCACCATGACATCCTTTAGAGCCTCAGAGAGACCCTTTCTGAACAAAGCTGCCAGCGCAGATTCATTCCACTGAGTGAGTACTGACCATTTCCTAAATTTCTGACAATATACTTCTATATCATCCTGACCCTGGCACAAAGCCAGCAAATTTTTCTCAGCCTGATCCACTGAATTAGGCTCATCGTACAGCAATCCGAGCGCCAGGAAAAACGCATCGACACTACTCAATGCAGGGTCTCCTGGCGCAAGAGAAAATGCCCAGTCTTGAGGGTCGCCGCGCAAAAAAGAAATAATAATCAAAACCTGTTGAATAGGATTACCAGAAGAATGAGGTTTCAAGGCCAGAAATAGCTTACAATTATTTTTGAAACTTAGAAACTTAGTTCTATCTCCAAAAAACAAATCAGGAATAGGAATTCTTGGTTCTAACATAGATTTCTGATCAATAGTATCTTGAATTTTTTGTACATTTATAACGAGATTATCCATTGAAGAGCACAGACCCTGAATATCCATGTCCACACCTGTGTCCAGAATCACCCAAATGTCTAGGGGAAAAAAAAAATGAACACAGAGCAGAAAAAAAAAAAAAAAAATGATGTCAGAACTTTTTCTTTCCCTCTATTGAGAATCATTAGTTTGGGCTCCTTGTACTGTTATGTTTGCTAATGACAGGTGTTATGAAGGCAATCCAGAAACACAGTGTGCTTAGCGATCAGAGCGCACACAGTGATCTGACAAATACCCAAAAATACAAGAACGAGCTCTGAGACGTGGAAACTCTGTAGACTGCACACCTGATCCTATCCTAAACACAACTAAAAGCGGCTGTGGATTGCGCCTAACAACTACCTAGGCAACTCGGCACAGCCTAAGAAACTAGCTAGCCTGAAGATAGAAAAATAGGCCTGACTTGCCCCAGAGAAATTCCCCAAAGGAAAAGGCAGCCCCCCACATATAATGACTGTGAGTAAGATGAAAAGACAAAACGTAGGGATGAAATAGATTCAGCAAAGTGGGGCCCGAAATTCTAGGACAGAGCGAGGACAGTAAAGTGAACTTTGCAGTCTACAAAAAACCCTAAAGCAAAACCACGCAAAGGGGGGCAAAAAAACCCCCACCGTGCCGAACTAACGGCACGGCGGTACACCCTTTGCGTCTCAGAGCTTAGAGCAAAACAAAAGACAAGCTGGACAGAAAAAAAGCAACAAAAAAGCAAAAAGCACTTAGCTATACAGAGCAGCAGGTCACAGGAACAATCAGGAGAAGCTCAGATCCAACACTGAAATATTGACAAGGAGCAAGGATAGCAGCATCAGGCGGAGTTAAGTAATGAAGCAGTTAACGAGCTCACCAGAACACCTGAGGGAGGAAGCTCAGAAGCTGCAGTACCACTTGTGACCACAGGAGTGAATTCAGCCACAGAATTCACAACAGGGGCCCCATAGCAGCTGGGTGTGCTGCTATTAGCGACACGCCACTGGCTGGGTGCCCCTGCAGCAATGAGGGCCCTAGGCAGCTGCTGGCCAATATGCCAGCAGATGTCAGTGCCTGTGCTCACCGGAAAATTCTCCGGTGGGCCAGTATGACCCTGTTCACGACTCTACCAAATGGGAGACTGGGCAAAAATGGCCTGCGTGACAGAGTTCCAAGACAGAAACCACTGCTCAGCAATAAGAACATATAAAAAAGCTTGTATCAGTTTTTCCATAAAACGTCATGACGATCCCCAAGACTTTTGGGAAAATATTCTGTGACCTGATGAGACAAAATTTGAACTTTTTAGAATGTGTAAGTCCCACTACATCTGGCGTAGAAGTAGCAGAGCATTTCAGAAAAGGAACATGATACCAAGAGTAAAATATAGTGGTCATAGTAAATACACCTAAAGAAGAAACAGGAGTCTAAACTCTCAATAATGTAAACTCAGTAATAGTGTTGAGCGATACCGTCCGATACTTGAAAGTATCGGTATCGGATAGTATCGGCCGATACCCGAAAAATATCGGATATCGCCGATACCGATATCCGATACCAATACAAGTCAATGGGACATCAAGTATCGGAAGGTATTCTCATGGTTCCCAGGGTCTGAAGGAGAGGAAACTCTCCTTCAGGCCCTGGGATCCATAGGGAGGTGTAAAATAAAGAATAAAAATAAAAAATATTGATATATTTACCTCTCCGGCGGCCCCTGAACTCAGAGCGGGTAACCGGCAGGCTTCGTTGTTCAAAATCAGCGCTTTTAGGACCTGAGAAACACGTCCCGGCTTCTGATTGGTCGCGGGCCGCCCATGTGACCGCCACGCGACCAATCACAAGCCGCGACGTCACCGCAAGCTATTAGCGCGCTCATTTTTGAAAAATGAGCGCGTTAATGACTTTCAAAGACGTAGCGGCTTGTGATTGGTCGCGGCCACGCGACCAATCACAAGCCGCGACGTCACCGCAAGCTATTAACGCGCTCATTTTTAAAAATGAGCGCGTTAATGGCTTTCAAAGACGTAGCGGGTTGTGATTGGTCGCGGCCGCGACCAATCACAAGCCGCGACATCACCGCAAGCTATTGACGCGCTCATTTTTAAAAATGAGCGCGTTAATGGCTTTGAAAGACATAGCGGCTTGTGATTGGTCGCGTGGCCGCGACCAATCACAAGCCGCGACGTCACCGCAAGCTATTGACGCGCTCATTTTTAAAAATGAGTGCGTTAATGGCTTTGAAAGACATAGCGGCTTGTGATTGGTCGCGTGGCCGCGACCAATCACAAGCCGCTATGTCTTTCAAAGCCATTAACGCGCTCATTTTTAAAAATGAGCGCGTTAATAGCTTGCGGTGACGTCGCGGCTTGTGATTGGTCGCGGCCACGCGACCAATCACAAGCCGCTACGTCTTTGAAAGTCATTAACGCGCTCATTTTTCAAAAATGAGCGCGCTAATAGCTTGCGGTGACGTCGCGGCTTGTGATTGGTCGCGTGGCCGCGACCAATCACAAGCCGCTACGTCTTTGAAAGTCATTAACGCGCTCATTTTTCAAAAATGAGCGCGCTAATAGCTTGCGGTGACGTCGCGGCTTGTGATTGGTCGCGTGGCGGTCACATGGGCGGCCCGCGACCAATCAGAAGCCGGGACGTGTTTCTCAGGTCCTAAAAGCGCTGATTTTGAACAACGAAGCCTGCCGGTTACCCGCGGACTCACCAGGGGCCGCCGGAGAGGTAAATATATCAATATTTTTTATTTTAATTCTTTATTTTACACATCTCTATGTATCCGATACCGATACCCGATACCACAAAAGTATCGGATCTCGGTATCGGAATTCCGATACCGCAAGTATCGGCCGATACCCGATACTTGCGGTATCGGAATGCTCAACACTACTCAGTAAAGGAGTTGAGCTCAAATGCCAGTAACATCATATCAAAAAAGTTTTATTAGTACAAAAAGCTCACTCACAAGTAATGGCAAAATAGCCACATTTAGCAACATGACGAAGATGAGAGGAAGTAGGAACAAAAGATAAAAACATATGTGATCAGCCGCTCGGGGTGTCTCTATATAGAAGAAAGCCTAGGGCAGATGTAATCTAGTAGGTAAAAAGACATCCCAATAATAATATGTAACAACAAGTGCTAGGGAACACACACCAGAAAATTGCTGGTTCCAATGAATGTATGGAGTGTGTGAGCCCGCCGGCTAACTAAAATATGGCAGGTGCTTACCCATGTAGGAGAGAGACCATGACTGGCTGAAGACAGGAGGACCCCGATGCGCGTTTCGCGTGGTTGGCTTCCTCGGGGGGCCGTGTATTAGACCCTACAATGCCCCGTATTTATAGCAAACTAATTAGTGCCGAAAGTGCCGTGCGCAATATGGCGCATGCACCGTGCGTTACCCCCAGCATCCTCCGTCACATCCGGAAATCCAGGGAAGGCGCGGGTCAAGGAAAACATTTCCTGTGACGTCAGAGACCCGCGCCTGGCCTAATGGACGCCTTCAGTGACGTGGACGCATATGGAGACACACAGCGCAGCGGCCATCTTGGATACTGGACGAGTTGTGGGCAGCACTGCGGGGCAATGTGGTTTCACATAAAACATGCGGTATGTGATCGAAATAAAGATATAGGTGCATAAAATGACACAAACCAATACATACAGACACAGGAGGGTAGGGGCAGAGACAAATAGTTAGAACATCAGCAAAATAGGATAAAAATGATCATGGGGTACGGAATATCTTCACATCTTCAGTTCCCAAATAATAAGAGTTCATAGATGTGATTCCTTCCATGTGCTCCATAGAGTATAACGTTTCCATGAGGAAATAGCTGAATGTCTCCGCACGATGACTCCTGCCAGATGTAATGGAGATCACATAGGAGAGCTCTAACAAACCTAACGTGACTGTACAATGGTAAGGGGAAACAAGAAAACAGAACAAACAATTAATAAAAACACATACAGCAAAAATAATGCAAGAGAGACACATAATGAGGTGGGAACCACTCCATATGCAATCAAGGTCAAGAACAATTGCGGGATAAAGTGAAACCGTGTTGGCTCGGGAGAAAAAGAGGCTAGAGAAAAGGGGCAAAGGACAATTTCTCATTAAGCCCGTGCGGAGACATCGTGCCCAAAGTCACGATCCACCGACACTCCACCTGCGCCAAGATACGCTTCTGATCACCCCCCCTAATACCACAACGGACCCTATCAATGCCACGAACTTTAAAGGATGAGGGGTCAGAATCATGGTGCAGCCTGAAGTTTCGGGGGATCGCCTTAAGCTCACCAATTTCCACCGCCTGTTTTGCAGCAATGATGTCCCGCACATGCTCACGTGTCCTTATCCTGAGCTCCCGGGATGTGAGACCAACATAAACTAAATTACAAGAGCACCGCGCGTAATACACCACATAAGTGGTATTACAAGTGATATAATGAGTAATGCGGTACTCCTTGTCACCGTTCGCAGATGTAAAAGAAGTCGCTCTCTCAAAGTTACGACAAGCTGCGCAGGAGCCACAGGGGAAAAAGCCCCATTTCTGTTTACTTGTCCCAAATGGGGTGGGGGGTTTAGCCATATAATGGCTTTTTTTTAAATGTCTTTTAAATTTCTGCCCCACCTTGCTGTCAAAAGGAGGTTATCTGGAATAAGACGTCCCAAAGTGGGTTCAGTCTTGAGAATGGGCCAGTGTTTCAAAAGGATGTTACGAATCGATCCCCAGTGATCGTTGTATGTGGTGATGAAGCGGAGAGGCTGCTCTCTCTTAGCATCCTTTTTAGTGGTGCGAAGAAGTTGTTCCCTCGGCAAACGCTTAGCACGTTGATATCCCTGCTTAATGTTTCTGTTACTGTACCCCCTCTCCCGGAATCTGCTGGATAGGTCACGGGCCTGGGCCTCAAACATTCCATCCAATGAACAAATCCTCTTCATACGCAAGAATTGCCCTATTGGGACAGCCCTTATAGTC
The DNA here is from genome assembly GCF_032444005.1 of Ranitomeya imitator. Taxonomy (NCBI): domain Eukaryota; kingdom Metazoa; phylum Chordata; class Amphibia; order Anura; family Dendrobatidae; genus Ranitomeya; species Ranitomeya imitator. The sequence goes on from NC_091282.1 coordinate 136,282,629, forward strand.
GAAGAGATATGTGCGCTTGATGCATGCAATAATGCATTGACCGATGTATCCTTACGAAAAACATCGGTCTGCAGCATACCAAACTCATCGACCAGGATTTTGATGTCCAAATAGTCGATCATTTTAGAGGCAATTTTGTATGTTAATTTGATGTTGTATTGATTCTGGTTGAGTTCATGGATGAAATGGTGAAGCCCAGACTCATCACCCTGCCAAATTGTGAGGACATCGTCGATGTACCTATACCAGCACTGCGCCTGGGAGGCGGCGTGCGCGCCATCCCCGAAAACCTCCCTCTCCCAAAACCCGAGAAAGAGGTTTGCGTAGGACGGCGCACACGCCGCGCCCATCGCAGTGCCACATTGTTGTAAAAAGAACCGATCTTTAAAAGTGAAAAAATTATGTCTCAAAATAAAGTCCAACAATTCCAGGACGAGGGAGCACAGAGCAGGGTCAAGGTTGCTTGTTTCCAAATAAAATTTAGCAGCCCTGATGCCATCAGCGTGTCCGATTCTTGTATAAAGTGATTCCACATCAATTGTGGCAAGCAGCATATCCGGTTCCATCACCACACCATCCAATTTCCCCAGTACGTCCGTCGTGTCCCTGACATAGGAGGGCAGCGTCTCAACTAAAGGGTGCAGATAGTATTCAATAAATTTACATGCTGGATCGCAGAGCCCCCCTATGCCAGAGACAATCGGACGACCTGGTGGAGTGATGGGGTCCTTATGGACTTTAGGTAAAAAGTACAAGGTTGGTATAACTGGGGTCTTCACACATAGCCCCTCAAAGATTTTTTTAGGGATAATGCCCTGTTGGAATGCCCTGTCTAGTATTTCATACAGTGATCTAGAAAATGCTGCCACTGGATTTTTGGATAGCGAGGTATATCCCTCCCTATCTCTAAGGTGGCGGAAGGCTTCCCTCTCGTACATATCCGTTGGCCAGATGACCACGTTCCCCCCCTTATCAGCCGGTTTAATAACCACATCCTGCATAGATTTTAGTTCATTTAGGGCTTGTCGTTGAGATCTCGTTAAATTATCTCGACCTCTATTCTGTGATAAAGATTTAAAATCAGCAAGTACTAATTTATTGAAGATTTCAATTTGTGGGCATATAGAAAAGGGGGGGAACGTGGAAGACCTCGGCACAACGGAAGTAGGAAAGGTACCTTGGATAGGAGTCCAGCTCTCATTCTCAAGTTCTTCCAGGATAGCCAGTACTTCACGATCCATAGTGGTTTCCAAACTATCCGCCTCAATGGGCCTTGCATGAAGTTTGCGGAGTATGACTTTCCGCAAGAACAGTTGTATTATTATTGTCTAGCAGCGATACGCGTGGGGCTCCCCCCACACTCTCTGTATCCCGGGTTCGCCCTTTTCCACCTTTGACTACTGACTGCCGACGACCCATGCCACATACTGGATGATCTACTTTGGGTATTTATCTTTAACCCCTGTATCTTTTTACATCATTGTGCCACATACTTCCATCTTTATGGACGCCTTCTCTATACCTGAGTGGGTTTATTTCCCCACCTGGCTGCTTTGCTTGTCGCATCTCTTTACTTAGCTAATATCTCATTTTTTTTTTTTTATATTATTCTCTTATGCGCTTATTGGGGCCCCATTGATGGTATTAGTCTCTTTCTCTATATTAGGGCACTTTATTTATTGCAAGGTTGTCTGGGGACGCCCAGACTCTTTATGCTCATATATGTTTATATTTGTATAGATATTGTTATATTGTGGCTATTTGAAATATTGAGTCAAATTTTACCTATATAAGTATCAGGGGGTTCTTATTTTTCCATATTATAGGCCTTTCCCATATATTGTTTTGGGAAAGGTATGTATATATATTCATGCATATACTTCTATGGTATAACAATCCAATTGTGGCATGTCTTTATTGCTGTCGTTTAATATCATTTATATTTGGGCTGTTTATATATGAATATCTTGGGACCAGTAGTGTGGTTGTTGTATTTTATATGGTTTTATTTTTGTGCATTTGTCTCTTTCTTTAATAAATTATTTTTGTATTTTTTGCTATTCAGTTTGTATTTTTTTGGGCGTGCACCCTATTTGCATAGCTTTCTTTCTCTTGTTGTTTTTCCCTCTGTAACATATACCGGCCATTTACAATAATGCCAGTCACTATCTCATTATCACCATTATAGTTACGCCTCCATGCGAATCCTGAGGAGCACATACAGCACCCCCTAGCTGCAGCATGGGTCACTGCATCACAATATGTATATATATATATATATATATATATATATATATACAGTTAGGGCCAGAAATATTTGGACAGTGACATAATTTTCGCGAGTTGGGCTCTGCATGCCACCACATTGGATTTGAAATGAAACCTCTACAACAGAATTCAAGTGCAGATTGTAACGTTTAATTTGAAGGGTTGAACAAAAATATCTGATAGAAAATGTAGGAATTGTACACATTTCTTTACAAACACTCCACATTTTAGGAGGTCAAAAATAATTGGACAAATAAACATAACCCAAACAAAATATTTTTATTTTCAATATTTTGTTGCAAATCCTTTGGAGGCAATCACTGCCTTAAGTCTGGAACCCATGGACATCATCAAACGCTGGGTTTCCTCCTTCTTAATGCTTTGCCAGGCCTTTACAGCCGCAGCCTTCAGGTCTTGCATGTTTGTGGGTCTTTCCGTCTTAAGTCTGGATTTGAGCAAGTGAAATGCATGCTCAATTGGGTTTAGATCTGGAGATTGACTTGGCCATTGCAGAATGTTCCACTTTTTGGCACTCATGAACTCCTGGGTAGCTTTGGCTGTATGATTGGGGTCATTGTCCATCTGTACTATGAAGCGCCGTCCAATCAACTTTGCAGCATTTGGCTGAATCTGGGCTGAAAGTATATCCCAGTACACTTCAGAATTCATCCGGCTACTCTTGTCTGCTCTTATGTCATCAATAAACACAAGTGACCCAGTGCCATTGAAAGCCATGCATGCCCATGCCATCACGTTGCCTCCACCATGTTTTACAGAGGATGTGGTGTGCCTTGGATCATGTGCCGTTCCCTTTCTTCTCCAAACTTTTTTCTTCCCATCATTCTGGTACAGGTTGATCTTTGTCTCATCTGTCCATAGAATACTTTTCCAGAACTGAGCTGGCTTCTTGAGGTGTTTTTCTGCAAATTTAACTCTGCCCTGTCTATTTTTGGTATTGATGAATGGTTTGCATCTAGATGTGAACCCTTTGTATTTACTGTCATGGAGTCTTCTTTTACTGTTGACTTAGAGACAGATACACCTACTTCACTGAGAGTGTTCTGCACTTCAGTTGATGTTGTGAACGGGTTCTTCTTCACCAAATTAAGTATGCGGCGATCATCCACCACTGTTGTCATTCGTGGACGCCCAGGCCTTTTTGAGTTCCCAAGCTCACCAGTCAATTCCTTTTTTCTCAGAATGTACCCAACTGTTGATTTTGCTACTCCAAGCATGTCTGCTATCTCTCTGATGGATTTTTTCTTTTTTTTCAGCCTCAGGATGTTCTGCTTCACCTCAATTGAGAGTTCCTTTGACCGCATGTTGTCTGCTCACAGCAACAGCTTCCAAATGCAAAACCACACACCTGGAATCCACCCCTGACCTTTTAACTACTTCATTGATTACAGGTTAACGAGGGAGACGCCTTTAGAGTTAATTGCAGCCCTTAGAGTCCATTGTCCACTTACTTTTGGTCCCTTGAAAAAGAGGACGCTATGCATTACAGAGCTATGATTCCTAAACCCTTTCTCTGATTTGGATGTGGAAACTATCATATTGCAGCTGGGAGTGTGCACTTTCAGCCCATATTACATATATAATTTTATTTCTGAACATGTTTTTATAAACAGCTAAAATAACAAAACTTGTGTCACTGTCCAAATATTTCTGGCCCTAACTGTATATATATATATATATATATATATATATATAGTTATAGTTATAGTTATATGAAAAAGTTTGGGCACCCCTATTAATCTTAAGCTTAATGTTTTATAAAAATTTGTTTTTTTGCAACAGCTATTTCAGTTTCATATATCTAATAACTGTTGGACACAGTAATGTTTCTGCCTTGAAATGAGGTTTATTGTACTAACAGAAAATGTGCAATCTGTATTTAAACCAAATTTGACAGGTGCATAAGTATGGGCACCCTTATCATTTTTTTTGTTTTAAATATTCCTACCTACTTTTTACTGACTTACTAAAGCACTTTTTTTGGTTTTCTAACCTCATTGAGCTTTGAACTTCATAGCCAGGTGTATGCAATGAGAAAAGCTACTTAAAGTGGCCACTTGCAAGTTGTTCTCCTGTTTGAATCTCCTCTGAAGAGTGGCATCATGGGCTCCTCAAAACAACTGTCTAATGATCTGAAAACAAAGATTATTCAACATAGTTGTTCAGGGGAAGGATACAAAAAGCTGTCTCAGAGATTTAGCCTGTCAATTTCCACTGTGAGGAACATAGTAAGGAAATGGAAGAACACAGGTACAGTTCTTGTTAAGGCCAGAAGTGGCAGGCCAAGAAAAACATCAGAAAGCCAGAGAAGAAGAATGGTGAGATCAGTCAAGAACAATCATCAGACCACCTCCAGAGAGTTGCAGCATCAACTTGCTGCAGATGGTGTCACTGTGCATCGGTCAACTATACAACGCACTTTGCACAAGGAAAAGCTGTATGGGAGAGTGATGCGAAAGAAGCTCTTTCTGCAAGCATGCCACAAACAGAGTCGACTGAGGTATGCAAAAGCACACTTGGAGAAGCAAATTTCTTTTTGTAAGAAGGTCCTGTGGACTGATGAAACCAAGATTGAGTTGTTTGGTCATACAAAAAGGCATTATACATGGCGGCCAAAAAACACAGCATTCCAAGAAAAACACTTGCTACCCACAGTAAAATTTGGTGGAGGTTCCATCATGCTTTGGGGCTGTGTGGCCAATGCCGGCATCGGAAATCTTGTTAAAGTTGAGGGACGCATGGATTCCTCTCAGTATCAGCAGATTTTTGACAATAATGTTCATGAATCAGTGACAAAGTTGAAGTTACGCAGGGGATGGATCTTTCAGCAAGACAATGATCCAAAACACCGCTCCAAATCTACTCAGGCATTCATGCAGAGGAACAATTACACTGTTCTGGAATGGCCATCCCAGTGCCCAGACCTGAATATCATTGAACATCTGCGGGATCATTTGAAGAGGGCTATCCATGCTCGGCGACCATCAAACTTAACTGAACTGGAATTGTTTTATAAAGAGGAATGGTCAAAAATACCTTCATCCAGGATCCAGGAACTCATTAAAAGCTACAGGAAGCGACTAGAGGCTGTTATTTTTGCAAAAGGAGGATCTACTAAATATTAATGTCACTTTTCTCGTGGGGTGCCCATACTTATGCACCTGTCAAATTTTGTTTGAATACAGATTGCACATTTTATGTTAGTACAATAAACCTCATTTCAAGGCAAAAACATTACTATGTCGAACAGTTATTAGATATATGAAACTGAAATAGCTGTTGCAAAAAAAACAATTTTTATAAAACATTAAGCTTAAGATTAATAGGGGTGCCCAAACTTTTTCATATAACTGTATACAGTACAGACCAAAAATTTGGACATACCTTCTCATTTAAAGATTTTTCTGTATTTTCGTGACTATGATAATTGTACATTCACACTGAAGGCATCAAAACTATGAATTAACACATGTGGAATTATTTACTTAACAAAAAAGTGTGAAACAACTGAAATTATGTCTTATATTCTAGGTTCCTCAAAGTAGCCACCTTTTGCTTTGATGACTGCTTTACACACTCTTAGCATTCTCTTTATGAGCCTCAAGAGGTAGTCACCAGGAATGGTCTTCCAACAATCTTGAAGGAGTTCCCAGAGATGCTTAGCACTTGTTGGCCCTTTTACCTTCACTCTGCGGTCCGGCTCACCCAAAATATCTCGATGGATTCAGGTCTGGTGACTATGAAGGCCAGGTCATCTGGCGTAGCACCCCATCACTCTCCTTCTTGGTCTAATAGCCCTTACACAGCCTGGAGGTATGTTTGGGTCATTGTCCTGTTGAAAAATAAATGATGGTACAACTAAATGCAAACCGGATGGAATAGCATGCCGCTGCAAGATGCTGTGGTAGCCATGCTTGTTCAGTATGCCTTCAATTTTGAATAAATCCCCAACAGTGTCACCAGCAAAGCACCCCTACACCATCACACCTCCTCCTCCATGCTTCACGGTGGAAACCAGGCATGTAGAGTCCATCCGTTCACCTTTTCTGCGTCGCACAAAGACACGGTGGTTGGAACCAAAGATCTCAAATTTGGACTCATCAGACCAAAGCACAGATTTCCACTGGTCTAATGTCCATTCCTTGTGTTCTTTAGCCCAAACAAGTCTCTTTTGCTTGTTGCCTGTCCTTAGTGGTTTACTAGCAGATATTTTATCATGAAGACCTGCTGCACAAAGTCTCCTCTTAACAGTTGTTGTAGAGATGTGTCTGCTGCTAGAACTCTGTGTGGCATTGACCTGGTCTCTAATCTGAGCTGCTGTTAACCTGTGATTTCTGAGGCTGGTGACTCGGATAAACTTATCATCAGCAGCAGAGGTGACTCTTGGTCTTCCTTTCCAGGGGCGGTCCTCATGTGAGCCAGTTTCTTTGTAGCGCTTGATGGCTTTTGCCACTGCACTTGGGGGCATTTTCAAAGTTTTCTCAATTTTTCAGACTGACTGACCTTCATTTCTTAAAATAATGATGGCCACTCGTTTTTCTTTACTTAGCTGCTTTTTTCTTGCCATAATACAAATTCTAACAGTCTATTCAGTAGGACTATCAGCTGTGTTTCCACCAGACTTCTGCACAACACAACTGATGGTCCCAACCCCATTTATAAGGCAAGAAATCCCATATATTAAACCAGACAGTGCACACCTGTGAAGTGAAAACCATTTCCGGTGACTACCTCTTGAAGCTCATCAAGAGAATGCCAAGAGTGTGCAAAGCAGTCATCAAAGCAAAAGGTGGCTACTTTGAAGAACCTAGAATATAAGACATAATTACAGTTGTTTCACACTTTTTTGTTAAGTATATAATTCCACATGTGTTAATTCATAGTTTTGATGCCTTCAGTGTGAATGTACAATTTTCATAGTCATGAAAATACAGAAAAACCTTTAAATGAAAAGATGTGTCCAAACTTTTGGTCCGTACTATATATATATATATATATATATATATATATATATATACATGCACCGCTCAAAAAAACAAAGGGCGCATAAACAGAATATAACTTCAAGTAAATCAAACCTCTGTGAGATCAAACTGTCCACATAGGAAGCAACACTGTTTGACAATCAATTTCACATACTGTTGTGCAAATGGAATAGACAACAGATGGAAATTATTGGCAATTAGCAAGGCACACTCAATAAAGGAGTGGTTCTGCAGGTGGGGACCACAGATCACATCTCAGTACCAGTGCTTTCTGGCTGATGTTTTGGTCACTTTTGAATGTTGGTTGTGATTTCACACTCGTGGTAGTATGAGACGGACTCTACAACCCAAAGAAGTGGCTCAGGTAGTGCAGCTCCTCCAGGATGACACATCAATGCGAGCTGTGGCAAGAAGGTTTGCTGTGTCTGTCAGCGCAGTGTCCAGAGGCTGGAGGCGCTACAAGGAGAAAGGCCAGCACACCAGGAGATGTGGAGGGGGCCGTAGGAGGGCAACAACCCAGCAGCAGGACTGCTACCTCAGCCTTTCTGCAAGGAGGAACAGGAGGATCACTGCCAGAGCCCTGCAAAATGACCTCCAGAAGGCCACAAATGTGCATGTGTCTGCACAAACGGTTAGAAACCGACTTCATGAGGATGTCTGAGTGCCCATCGTCCACAGATCGGGGTTGTGCTCACAGCCCAACACTGTGCAGGACCCTTGGCATTTGCTACAGAACACCAGGATTGGCAAATTCACCACTTGTGCCCTGTGCTCTTCACAGATGAAAGCGAATTCACACTGAACACATGTGACAGATGTGACAGAGTGGAGAGCGATCTGCTGCCTGCAACATCCCTCAGCATGATCGGTTTGGCAGTGGGTCAGTAATGGTGTGGGGTGGCATTTCTTTGGAGGGACGCACAACCCTCCATTTGCTCACCAGAGGTAGCCTGACTGCCATTAGGTACCGAGATGAGATCCTTGGACCCCTTGGGAGACCATATGATGGTGCTGTTGGCCCTAGGTTCCTACTAATGCAAGACAATGCCAGACCTTATGTGGCTAGAGTGTGTCAGCATTTCCTGCAAGATGAAGTCAATGAAGCTATGGAATGGCCCGCTCGTTCCCCAGACCTGAATCCGATTGAACACATCTGGGACATCATGTCTTGCACCATCCACCAATGTGACGTTGCATCACAGACTGTCCAGGAGTTGGCGGATGCTTTAGTCCAGGTCTGGGAGGAGATACCTCAGGAGACCATCCGCCGCCTCATCAGGAGCAGGCCCAGGCATTGTAGGGAGGTCATACAGGCACGTGAAGGCCACACACCCTACTGAGCATCATTTCCTTGTCTTGAGGCATTTCCACTGAAGTTGGATCATCCTGTAACTTTATTATCCACTTAGATTTTGAGCATAATTCCAATTTCAGACCTCCATGGGATATTAGTTGTGATTTACGTTGATCATTTTTAGGTTTTATTGTTCTCAACACATTCCACTATGTAATGAATAAAGATTTACAACTGAAATATTTAATTCAGTTATATCTAGGATGTGGGATTTTAGTGTTCCCTTCATTTTTTTTCAGCAGTGTATACATACATACTGTACATACACACATATACTTCTAAATATTGAAATTGAAAAGTGATAAGAACCACAGAGAGTTTTGAATATCCTAATTAACAGTATGAATGTACCAAAAAGCACATTCAATAGTAGATTCAACAAAGACAAACTATATCAAATTTACAAAGTGTCTTTATTGATGCAAAATGCTAAACAACCACATTACATATACAAAAATTAAATCCATACTGAATGATCAAATAATACAATAGAAGGTAACAAAAATAACCCCAGCTACCTCAGATACCAGCTCCTGTGCATTGGTTTGGGCATCAATCTGGGTAAGAGGCTTTGATGTTACTGTTTATTATGTATTGGTGGCAACTACTGGTTATCTGAGGTAGCTGGGGTTATTTTTGTTACCTTATATTGTATTATTAAATCTATTAAGTACCTGCCAATTACTATATTATTGCCATCCTCTGCCCTTATGATTTATGGAGTAATCCCTTTGTATGCATCCAGGCAATATATATTATGCACTATGCACTTTTTTAAGGAAATGAATTTATGCATGCCTGGGTGTTCCTCCTCTTTTCCATAGTCTCATATAGCATGCCCTCCATTGCTTTCATGGTTAAATTGCTGCCCGCCTGTTCTTTTCCATATGAATTGATCATTCAGCATGGATTTAATTTTTGTATATGTAATTTAGTCGTTCAGTATTTTGCATCAATAAAGACACTTTGTAAGTTTTATTTAGTTTGTCTTTATTGAATCTACCATTCAATGTGCTTTTTTTTGGTACATCCATACTATTAATTAGGATATTCAAAACTCTCTGTGGTTCTTATGAGTTTTCAATGATATTTGAGAGGATCCTTGATTTAAAATATGTATTTTGTTATGTCATATTGGTTCCGGTATGTACCATAAATATTGAAATTTCAACAATAGACAATAAACAGACTGGAAGAAGGAATGGAACAATGGTCGTTGCAAAGGAGGTTTATCTTTTTCGGCAAGGAGCCCTGCTTGTGTCTTGAAGTAGAAAAACTGTAATAATATTAAGCGCAATAGGGTTTTTTTTCCGAGGGACAAGGTGAGACCAAAGGTAATGGCACTCACCTGGTATGGTTATGTTACCACAACCACTAAAAAGCTCAAGGCTGCTGCAGACCCACAGCTAAGGCTACTTTCACACTTGCGTTTTTAGCAATCGGTGGCAATTCGTCATTTTGGGAAAAAAACGGATCCTGCAAATGTGCCCGCAGGATGCATTTTTTTTCCCATAGACTTGTATTAGCGATGGATCACGACAGATGGCCACACATCCACGCATCCATCGTGCAACGGATCATGTTTTGGTGGACCGTCGGCACGAAAAAACCGTCAAGTGAACTTTTTTTGTCTATCGCGTCCGCCATTTTCTACTGTGCATGCGCGGCCGTAATTCCGCCCCCTCATCCCCAGACTTTAGACTGGGCAGCGGATGCATTGAAAAACTGCATCCACTGCCCACGTCATGCATAAATTTCACAAAGTGCGTTGGTACGTCGGCCCGACGCATAGCCACGGATCCGTACCGACACTAGTGTGAAAGTAGCCTAAGATATCAACTGAAATGGAATGATAGGCTTAATTATGTGCTGCTGGTAGTCGAAGATGGAATAGGAGAACAGTTTCCAGGAATGCTGTTTATTTGTTAATGCGTTTCAAAGTTCCAAACTTTTTCATCAGGTATTTGTCTTTTGTATGTTGTACTAATGGTCATTTAAAAAAATTGTATGTGACTCATTCCACAGTAACATAGTAACATAGTAACATAGTTAGTAAGGCCGAAAAAAGACATTTGTCCATCCAGTTCAGCCTATATTCCATCATAATAAATCCCCAGATCTACGTCCTTCTACAGAACCTAATAATTGTATGATACAATATTGTTCTGCTCCAGGAAGACATCCAGGCCTCTCTTGAACCCCTCGACTGAGTTCGCCATCACCACCTCCTCAGGCAAGCAATTCCAGATTCTCACTGCCCTAACAGTAAAGAATCCTCTTCTATGTTGGTGGAAAAACCTTCTCTCCTCCAGACGCAAAGAATGCCCCCTTGTGCCCGTCACCTTCCTTGGTATAAACAGATCCTCAGCGAGATATTTGTATTGTCCCCTTATATACTTATACATGGTTATTAGATCGCCCCTCAGTCGTCTTTTTTCTAGACTAAATAATCCTAATTTCGCTAATCTATCTGGGTATTGTAGTTCTCCCATCCCCTTTATTAATTTTGTTGCCAAATTTTGTTTCCCTTAATGAAAAATAACTAAAAATATATGTATATTTGATAAGTTAGAGTAGAGTAGGGCCGGCCAAAAGAGTCTACTGTGTCATGGTGGCGGCTTAAAAATTATTTTGGCCAGAACAAAAGCTTCTGGCTATGTATGTGATCTGATGTTTAATGGGAACTGTTAATATCTGATTGATGAGGACGTGGTGGAGAAATTGAGTTTTTCCAAGAGTGGATGATGGGACTGTGGAAGGTTCGAAGTGTGGAAGCGGAGCTGGGATGGAGCCTGGACAGAGTCTCAAGGGGGCCCGAAAATTTTGCAAGTTCTTTTAGAATTTTAATCTGATTTTCATACATGTGTTCAATATTTTTATATCCAGGTGACATCCATGTGAGATCCCTTTTCATACATCTACAATAAAAAAAATATGCACATGATGAAATAGTTTCCTCGCTTTGTAAATAGAAATGTATTTGTAAAAATTGGATAACACTCAGATGCTGACTGTGGGATATATATATATATTTTTATACAATATAAGACTTGGAAGAAAATAGAGCATGCTGCAATTTTTTCTCAAGGACAGTGGAATTGAGGAAAAAAAAATTGTTCATCTGAACAGCCTTACTGAATGACATGGCTCAGTGTGATGTCTGCAGACATCTGATTTATACACTCATCTGCATGAGCTCTAATTTCGTGGATTGAAAAAGTAGAAGAATATTGAACAAGTGTGTGGCCTCTTGTATGATCAACTTAAATAAAAGCCTTGCTGTTTTATTGACTTTTCACCAAACACCAGAAAAGGAATACATACTTTTTACTAAGATACCATTCAATTTATTCTGTTCCACCCTTAGAATAATGAGTGACTGTAAACTACAGACAATGTAGAGTTTCTGCTTGTAAGATTAATAACTAAAATCTGGGCTAATTGTTTTGTGGCATTTGAGACCAACCTGACAAAATTAAGAAAGAAAAAGATTTTAAATGATTAGCTTAGACCTATATTTTCCATAATCAGCACTGCGTATTAACTGATATAGTAGTAGTTATGGTTTTGAATGGGATGTTAAAAACATCACGTCCACATAGTGCTTGTTTAAAGCAGATCTGTCACGCAATTTCACAATGTTAGGCCGGTTTCACACGTCAGTGGCTCCGGTACGTGAGGTGACAGTTTCCTCACGTATCGGAGCCACTGACACACGTACACACATTAAAATCAATGCATCTGTGCAGATGTCATTGATTTTTTGTGGACCGTGTTTCCGTGTGCCAAACACGGAGACATGTCAGTGTTCGTGGGAGCGCACGGATTACACGGACCCATTAAAGTCAAAACACGTACCGCACACATCTGCGGTCATGTGTGGTGGGCGGTCTGCTGCCGTGACGCACAGCTGTATTCGCCAGGGGGCTTCTGGGTCTGCTGCGGTCCTGTGGTTTGCTGGTAGTGTGACGCAGAACTATGATGCAGGTACTATATATGTTGTAAGCGGCTGCCCGATTTGTTATTCAGGTCATTACTGGAAGCATGGTGAGGCTGGATATGCTGATTTGATTTTGGCGCCAACCACACAAAGGGTCCGGATTGGATATGAGGATCGCTATAGTGGCCATCTCATTGGAGCTCTGTAACCATGGTTACGTTAATGCCGGAATTTGACTGGTGGACGAAATATAAACATTGCTGTAGTGTTATATGGTATATATATTTTGTTTTGTTTTTCTTTATTTTCTATGCTGTGGACATTGTTTGTATCCATTTTAAAGTATTGTGTGTTGTCTGATTGATGTTATTTGCTATATGTATATATGTAATTAGTGGCTGGTTGGTGATTGGTGCCCTGTGTGGTATCCACACCATTTGAGCCGACACTCTGTACTTTGTTGTATGCTTGAAAAAGACCAGGATACTGGTCGAAACGTTGCATCTTCATGGATCAATAAAGATTTATTTGAAACTACGACACCCGATTGGAGCGCTGTTCATCTTCTTTTGGACTATTCGGATTATCCAGGTTGGTTCCCTGGAATAGGAACGAGCGCCCTTTTGAGCAAGTGCTGTCAGCCTTACCTTTTCTCTACTACGTTGTCCGTGTGCAGTCCATGTGCTGTGCAGGAGACAGCGCTACATTAAGCGCTGTCCCCCCCACTGGTGCTGAATCCGCCATTCATATCTTCCCTGCAGCAGCGTTTGCTGTAGAGAAGATATGAATAATAGTGTGTAAAATCCAGGTCCAGATCTCCCATAGGGGTGGAGCCGCATATTCATTACTGTAAATGAGCGACCCCACGTGACCGCTCATACAGTACAAGGTGCGGCCAGGACAGGAAGCAGTGAGGGAGCCGGGAGCTGGGTGAGTATTTTAATCACAGCAGGGGGGGGGGGCGCACAGGGGGTGGGAGGGGGTTTGGGACCTGGATCTTGATTTTACACACCATTATTCATATATTCTCTACAGCAAACGCTGCTGCAGGGAAGATATGAATGGGGCTTCAGCACGATGCAGGGGACAGCGCTAAACTTTAGCGCTATCTCTGGCACGGTGGGTGTGGTACCCAGTGGGCACACGGGCAGCACACATGTGCCGCACGTGTGCCACACTGATGTGCCACAGAAACGCACCGGGACACGGACACAGATAATTCCGGTACTGATTTTTCCGGTACCGGAATTATCTGGACGTGTGGGACTGCCCTTATAATAATTAATGAGCGTAGTGGATATAAAAAAGTCTACACACACAACACCAGAGTTTATTCTTGTGAAAACATCATACCAATAAGAATTATTTCAGGTCTGTTTCCCCCTTTAACCCTTTTCCCAACATTAGACGCACCAGTTTGTCCTATTATACAGTGTGTTACTGTAAATGGACGTACTAGTATGTTTTGGCGATTATGCTCCTGTGCCTGCACAATCGTCACTGGGAGCTCAGCTTAACTGACAGCCGAGCTGCTACTGTAACATCCAGGACCAGTGACTGAATAGCTCTGGGATCTATTATCTCCTAAATGCCACAATCAATAGCGATTCCAATATTTAGAGGGTTGAATGCGGCAAGAATCTCCCTTTCTTACTCCATCGCCTCCCACCTCACCCCTTTCATGACTGGATCATTGGGAGCTGATGACAGTTGTGTCAACTGAAGGTCAAATAATGACCTATGGGTCTGCCACTAAAGTGGCTAAGTTTATCATGCCATAATCAGGGTATAAAAGGCATTCTGTTACTGTAACAATGAGAGCTTCTAATTAGTAATGAACAAGCATGCTCAGAGAAAATGTTATCGGAGCATGTTTGTGCCTTTATAGAGTATCCTTGGCATGCTCGAATGCTATGTTCGAGTCACTGTGGCTGCATGTATTGTGGCTGTTCAACAACCTCAACACATGCTGGGATTGCCTAGCAAACAGGCAATCCCTGCATGTGTTGCGGCTGTATTCCTCCCAGCAGGCTCGGGCTTTCAATCACAGGGGTGGGCTGGCGTACGTTCAGTCACCGCTCTGTACATAGAGAGTGATGGCTGTAACCACACCCAGACACTGACTGTTAGGCAAATTTCAGATAAATTAGAGCTGGCTATCTAAAGATCTGGTCGAGAGCCAAAAACTGGTTTGTATCTGAAAATATTGTTAATAAAGAAATTACTTTTAAGTAACCCTTATGAGAATGCCTTAACACGGCAGACAGCACACAGGATTGTTCTGACTTCCCAACCTTTTCATTTATCAAAACTTGATTGGAGTTCCAAACAGGAAGGATCAAATGCAGCCATTCTCGACATAAGTGAATGTGTCATTCACCTACCACAGACTCACTACCATTTCTATCCCCACAGAACGCCTCCACAACTTTTTATCTGTCCACACACATTTAGTGAGGTTGACAGTCAAAGTTAACTGTCTAGATTTTGTGGAATATGTATTTTTATAACACATTAATTTTCCGTTTGATAAAAAGGATTGAATAAGGCATTTAAAAGCGCAGTTGCTTGTGACAAGCAAGCACAATGTTTTTGACTGACATTGACTTCAGACTATATCTTATCTGTAAAAATTATTGTGCTAGCTTTCTGCTCCTTTCTAGTGCATTAAGAGTTAAGGAAATTAATGATAAGTTGTAATTAAAATTCAGCAGGACAAATTCCAGCTATACCATAACACTAATCAATCACATTGAGTTTGACTCTGCTGTTGACACCTGTCCTATCTCTCTCCTGCTATAATTTACATCTCTGTATTTATTAGGAACTGACCTAAGTTGCATTGGTGGTATTGCAACCACTAGGGGCAGCACTGGCCAACCACGTAGTCAGGAATCAGCCAGGGGTCAGTACATGGGAACAGCAGGAGAGTTTGGACTAAGCAGCAGGTGGAAAGAGCACTTGACTAAAGGTTGGAACGCAATGTTAGGGCTAGCGGAACGCACCAAATAAATAGTGAGAAGGTATGAGGTGCGTTCGCAGCCCGGGGTCCACCGTGCAGAGATGGAATGTGCTGCTGAGCAATGATGAACTATTTGGCGATACAATGTGGATACACACATGGGTTAACTTCACACTGTATGAAGGAAGCGGACCCTGTTGCGTCACAGGGCCGCGGTACCGCAAAAAGAGCATAAAAAAGGAAACACAGAACTCTATCTCAGGACACAGGATTAGAGTTTGTGTAGACCTCTTGCACTCGACACCACAATTGGGGTATCAGAGAAGCTGAGAAAGTAACTTAAATGCACAAGAATGCGTGCTGTGCCACCCAGACTTGGGGAAGGAAAGCGCTCTAATAGCGCACGGCACCACACTGGTGGTTACAGCAATTAGACACTGTTTCGTGTGTTATTTTGCTGATAGCTCTGCCGGGTGCTAGATAGCAGACATCTACCTTAAGCGAGCAGTCATACACAAGGGAGGGGATGTTTAAAGAACGACTTGCACTCATCAACACACACACATTTTCAAATGTACACTAGCGCATGGCCGATCGGCCATGTGAACCTTTTATAGCGGCAGTGCTACAAGACCTTCCAGATAGACCAATAGCAGCCGCAACAGGACCAGAGCATGTGACCCCCGACCTCCAATGGGAGGTCATCCTGTGGGCATGCTCAGTATGAGAAAGCAGGACTTAGTCCCAGAAAGACATGCTCGCTGCTGATCACTGCTGGCTAAAAAGACAGAGCCTGGAACAGCAGCAGTGACCAGTCATCCAGTATCAGCCTGAGCTAGACACTGGGACCGATATCTCTGCTGAGCAGGCTCCACTGCAGCTGGAGAAGAATGGGAGACTGCAGCGGAGATGGTTCGAGATTCCCCCTGTGCAGAGGCGGGAACTTGACACCTAACATTACCCCCCCCTCCTTGGGCCTCGCTACGCTCAAAGGCAGCTATGAGCTGCGGAGCTCGAATGTGCTCAACTGGCTCCCAGGACCTGTCCTCTGGGCCATAACCCTTCCAGTCCACCAAATAAAATTTTTTGCCACGTACCACCTTGCACCCCAAAATAGTTTTCACCTCGTAATCATCCATAGACGAGCCTGATGTACCAGCAGATGACTCGGAAAACCGGGACATGTGTACGGGCTTTATGAGGGACACATGAAAGATGTCGGTGATACCAAGATGTGGAGGAAGGGCCAGATGGTAGCCCACAGGATTACCTGTTTGAGGTCCTTGAAGGGACCCAAGTAGCGAGATACAAACTTAGTGGACTCAACTTGCAGCCTGATTTTACGGGCGGAGAGTAACACTAAGTCGCCAGGAGCAAAGGTCGGAGCAGGGCGCCGATGTGCATCGGCGGAGAACCTCATTCTCTCCTTGGAGACTCGGATGGCATCCTGAGTGCGGTCCCAAACGTCCCGTGCCTCCACAGCCCAGACTGCCACCCTGGAATTGGCGAAAGACACGGGCATAGGCACAGGAACCCGCGGATGCTGGTCATAATTAGGAGGAATGGGGTCTGACCAGTGGAGTTGGCTACGGCGTTGTGTAGCGCAAACTCCGCCCATGGTAGCAAGGATGCCCAGTCATCCTGCCTAGCTGAAACAAAATGTCGCAGATATATGACCAGAGTTTGGTTGGCCCTCTCTACCAGAAGAGAGATTCAACTCAATGCTGAGTAGATGACAAAGCTCTCTCCAGAACTGAGACGCAAACTGGGGACCACGGTCACTGACAATTTTGTCCGGCATACCATGTAGGTGAAAGATAAGCTTAATAAACAACGCTGCCAGAGACCGTGCAGAAGGTAGCCTTGGAAGAGGCACCAAGTGCACCATTTTGGAAAAATGGTCAGTGATTACCCAAATAATGGTGCAGCTACGTGACTTGGGTAAGCCCACCACAAAATCCATCCCAACCATCTCCCAGGGCCTGTCTGCCACCGACAGGGGGTAAAGTAACCCAGCTGGTTGTTGTCTAGGGGACTTGTTCTTGGCGCAGGAGACACACGCCCGAACATAGTCTCTGACATCACGGGCCATATGCAGCCACCAGTATGTCCTCGCCAGCAGCTCAGATGTCCTTTTGGTCCCAAAAGGTCCACCCACCCAGGACGAGTGAGCCCAAGTGAGAACCTCCGGACGCAAATTAGTTTCTACAAAAGTCTTGCCCGGGGGCACAGACTTTAGCAAAACCGGAGCCACGGTTCTCAGACTCTCAGAAGGGACAATAAGCTGAGGCTCCTCTTCTTCCTCCTCAGATGATACAACGGAGCGAGAGGAAGCGGCGGCATGAATGTTCTTCTCCCCAGAGAGAAAATGGAGGATGAAATGGAACCTGGAGAAGAACAGGGACCATCTGGCCTGGCGAGAATTTAGCCGCTGGGCTGTCTGCAAGTACACCAAGTTTTTGTGGTCTGTGAATACGTGGAAGGGAAAGCGAGCCCCCTCCAAAAGGTGTCTCCACTCAGAGAAAGCCAACTTCCTTGCTAGCAACTCCCTGTCCCCGATGGAATAATTCCTCTCCGCTGGTGTGAAGGTCTTGGAAAAGAAGAAGCAGGGATGCTTCCGACCTTGAGCATCCTTTTGGAAGAGGATTGCTCCAGCACCAACGGATGAGGCATCCACCTCCATTATAAATGGCTTATCTACATCGGGGCGATGTAGGATGGGAGCGCTAGCGAAGTGTGACTTAATGGAGTTAAAGGCCTTGGGGACCTCCTCAGACCACAATTTGGGATTTGCTCCCTTCTTGGTGACGACTACAGAGGGAGCTATCAAAGTTGAGAAATGAGGAATGAACTGGCGATAATAGTTAATGAACCCCATAAAGCGCTGCACCGCTTTAAGAGAATGGGGTTCTTGCCAGTCCATCACAGCTTGTAGTTTGGCAGGATCTATGGCCAATCCCTGGGCAGAGATGATATAGCCCAGGAAAGGTAAGGACTCCTGCTCAAACACACATTTCTCCAACTTGGCGTAGAGGGAATTTGCCCGTAAGAGGTCGAAGACTCTGCAAACATCTCTCCGGTGGGAGTCAATATCTGGAGAGTAGATGGGAATATCATCCAGATAAACTATGACCGAGGTGGAGAGCATATCCCGGGAGATATCATTTACAAAGTCTTGGAAAATGGCTGGGGCATTACAGAGCCCAAAGGACATCACTAGGTATTCATAGTGCCCATCCCTGGTGTTAAAAGCCATCTTCCATTCGTCCCCCTCACGGATGCGAATCATTTTGTAAGCACCCCGCAGATCTAGTTTAGTAAATACCCTTGCTCCCCGAAGCCTATCAAAGAGCTCAGATATCAGGGGCAGAGGATACTTATTCTTAACGGTGATGGCGTTAAGACCTCTGTAGTCTATGCATGAACGTAGTTCCCCGTTCTTCTTCTGCACAAAGAAGAACCCAGCCCCTGCAGGTGACACTGACTTCCTAATGAATCCTCTTGCCAGATTTTCCTGGATATACTGTGACATTGCCTCCGTCTCCAGGAGAAAAAACGGATAGACTCGACTCCGGGGAGGCTCAGCACCAGGCAAGAGGTCAATAGGACCGTCATAGGGGTGGTGAGGCGGAAGGGTCTCCGCAGCCCTTTTGGAGAACACGTCCGCATAGGGCCAATATTGCTTGGGGAGAGAGGATAGATCTGCGGGTACCTCAGTATTAGCAACCTGAACGCATTCCCTCTGACATCTACCCCCACAAGATTCACCCCATCCCAAAATTCTGCCTGTGGACCACTCAATATGAGGAGAGTGGTACCGTAGCCAAGGTAAACCGTTAGGACCTCATCAATTCCCTCAGGAATGACTAGCAGAGATATTATCTTCTGACGAGATGGCGACATGGACAAAGTAAAAGGGATGGTCTGGTGTGTTATCTGTGAGGGCAGTGTCGACCCATTCACCACTTGTACAGTTACTGGTTGAGAAAGCATTACCAGGGGTATTGCGTGACGTTAAGCGAAGGCAAAAGACATAAAATTGCCCTCCACCCCAGAATCCACGCAGAACTCTACCGAATGGGTGGATGAGCCTAGGGTTGAGCGAAACGGGTCGGCCATTTTCAGAAGT
This sequence comes from Ranitomeya imitator, assembly GCF_032444005.1. Lineage (NCBI taxonomy): Eukaryota > Metazoa > Chordata > Amphibia > Anura > Dendrobatidae > Ranitomeya > Ranitomeya imitator. The sequence continues at coordinate 136,302,285 of NC_091282.1, forward strand.
CGCCGACTTTTGGCAAAGTCGAGTTTCATGAAACCCGACCCGACCCCTGTGTGGGGTCGGCCATGAAGTCGGCGATCTTCTGAATCTGGAATCGGAATTCCGATACCGATTCCCGATATGTTTAAGATATCGGGAATTGGTATCGGAATTCAGATTTAAGTGTAAAATAAAGAATAAAAATAAAAAATATTGCTATACTCACCCTCGGACGCGCCCTGGTTGTAACCGGGAGCCTTCCTTCCTAAGAATCAGCGCTTGAAGGACCTTTCGATGACGTCACGGCTTCTGATTGGTCGCGTGACGCCCATGTGACCGCTCACGCGACCATTCAGAAGCCGTGACGTCATCGAAAGGTCCTACAAGCGCTGATTCTTAGGAAGGAAGGCTCCCGGTTACAACCAGGGTGCGTCCGAGGGTGAGTATAGCAATATTTTTTATTTTTCTTTATTTTACACATTAATATGGATCGCAGGGCCTGAAGGAGAGTTTTCTCTCCTTCAGACCCTGGGAACCATTATAAACCCAATGCACTGCATTGGGTTTCGTGTTTCGGCCGACCCCGACCCCGACTTTTCTATAGGATCGGCCAATTTCACTCGACCCGACTTTTGAAAAAGTCGGGTTTCGTGAAATCCGACCCGATCCTATAAAAACAAAAGTCGCTCAACCCTAGATGAGCCTATTGTAATTGTCCACTTAAAGGACAATTTGGAGGCAAACGTCGCTGTGTCTAGTGTACCTCCACCTACTCCCACTAGACGCTGATTTTTCCCCGACTGCTGGGAACATCTGGTGGCAAGATGTCCTGACTCTGCTGGCAAACATGACAGACCTGGAGTGCACGAGCGGTCCGGGACTTAGATCCTGCTTGTGACACTTCCATGACCTCATGTGACTCAGTGGCCTGGACCGGAGATTCCAAAGGTTTGGCAAAGGTGGGAGCCAGCCAAAACCTCTGCTTACATGGGGCTCGCTCTAACCTCCGCTCATTAAAACAGAGTTCATTACGAGTGGACACAGCTATTAGCTCCTCCAGTGTGGCGGGAATCTCCCTAGTGGCCAAAGCGTCCTTCATATGGTCAGCCAGCCCCCTCCAAAATATAGGGATAAGGGCTTTATCCGACCACTCCAGCTCAGATACTAAGGTGCGGAAGTGAACGGCAAAATGGCTGACCAAGGACGAGCCCTGAGTCAATGCCAACAGTTGGAGCGCCATATCATGGGTGACTCGAGGTCCTAAAAAGACTTGTTTCAGAGTGCTCAGGACCAGTGGAGCACTCTGCACCACATGATCGTCACGCTCCCACAGTGGCGTAGCCCACTCCAACGCCCTGTCCGACAGAAGAGACAAAATGAATCCCACCTTTGCCCGCTCTGTGGTAAAACATGCAGCCAGGAGCTCGAGGTATATAGAGCACTGGCTCACGAAACCCCTACAAGATTTGCTATCACCAGAAAATTTATCTGGCAGCGGGAGGCGAGATAGGGTCGAAATAGGGGTGGCAGTGGACAAAGTTGCTGCAGCCTGTAGCCATGCTAGCAGCCTTAACAGCTACTGCGGTAACATCCACAGCTGAGGTTGTGCGCTCAAGAGCCGCCAACCTACCCTCCAGCTGCTGGATGTACTGCAAGGATTGCTGTTTCTCTGTCATTACTAGCCAGACCCTGGCGCTAGTGTAATGTTAGGCCTAGCGGAACACACCAAATAATTAGAGAGAAGGTATGAGGTGCGTTCTCAGCCCAGGGTCCACCGTGCAGAGATGGAACGTGCTGCTGAGTAATGACGGACTATATGGCGGTACAATGTGGATACACACATGGGTTAACTTCACCCTGTATGAAGGAAGTGAACCCTGTTGCGTCACAGGGCCGTGGTACCGCACAAAGAGCGTAAGCAAGGAATCACAGTTCTCTATCCCAGGACACAGGATTAGAGTTTGTGTAGACCTCTTGCACTTGGCACCACAATTGGGGTATCAGAGTAACTGAGAAAATAACTTAATGCACAAGAGTGCATGCTGTGCCACTCTGGCGGACGCCACTAACCACCCCGACTTGGGGAAGGAAAGCGCTCTAATAGCGCATGGCGCCATATTGGTGGTCACAGCAATTAGACACTGCTTTGTTTGTTATTGTGATGATAGCTCAGCGGGGCACTAGATAGCAGACATCCACCTTACGCGAGCAGTCATACACAAGGGAGGGGATGTTTAAAGGTACCTTCACACTAAGCGACGCTGCAGCGATACCGACAACTATGTCGATCGCTGCAGCGTCGCTGTTTGGTCGCTAGAGAGCTGTCACGCAGACAGTTCTCCAGCGACCAAAGATGCCGGTAACCAGGGTAAACATCGGGTTACTAAGCGCAGGGCCGCGCTTAGTAACCCGATGTTTACCCTGGTTACCATCGTAAAAGTAAAAAAAACAAACACTACATACTTACCTTCGCTGTCTGTCCCCGGCGCTCTGCTTCCTGCACTGGCTGTGAGCACAGCGGCCGGAAAGCACAGCGGTGACGTCACCGCTGTGCTTTCCGGCTGGCCGGCGCTCACAGTCAGTGCAGGAAAGCAGAGCGCCGGAGGACAGACAGCGAAGGTAAGTATGTAGTGTTTGTTTTTTTTACGTCACACACGCCGATTCAGCGATGTCTGCAGGGAGTCCAGCGACGAAATAAAGTGCTGGACTTTCTGCAGCGACCAACGACATCACAGCAGGATCCTGATCGCTGCTGCGTGTCAAACTGAACGATATCGCTATCCAGGACGCTGCAACGTCACAGATCGCTAGCGATATCGTTCAGTGTGAAGGTACCTTAACACTAGAAGTCCCAGAGAGGGGTCATTTAACATTTCTACCTTTGAAACCCAGAGACGGGTGGAATGACCTGAAGGATTTTAGCTAACATCCTCTAATCACCGTCTTTTGTTCTGCAATTAAGGCCATTACTGTCGCACCACAGGAGGTTGTTGTTTTCCATTGGTTTAGCCATTTCGTTTCTAATTAGTTTTATTCAGTTTTCGGGACTTCATGGGGGAGCTCGAAATTTCTGGGACTTCTAGTGTTAAAGAATGACTTGCAGTCATCAACACACACACATTTTCAACTGTACACTAGCGCATGGCCGAGCGGCCATGCGAATCTTTTATAGCGGCAGTGCTACAAGACCTTCCAGTTGGACCAATAGGAGCCGCAACAGGACCTGAGCAGGGGACCCCCGACCTCCAATGGGAGGTCATCCCATGGTCATGCTCAGTATGAGAAAAGCAGGACTTAGTCCCAGAAAGACCTGCTCGCTGCTGATCACTGCTGGCTACAAAGACAGACCCTGGAAGGGCAGCAGTGACCAGTCGTCCAGTATCATCCTGAGCTAGACGCTGGGACCGACGTCTCTGCTGAGCAGGCTCCACTGCGGCTGGAGAAGAATGGGAGACCGCAGCGGAGATGGCTTGAGACTCCCTCTGTGAAGAGGTGGGAATTTGACACCTAACACACAATAATCTCACAAGCAAGGAAGTTGATATGCCAGGGTTAAAGGGACCCCGTCACCTGAATTTGGCGGGACTGGTTTTTGGTCATATGGGTGGAGGTTTCGGGTCTTTGATTCACCCTTTCCTTACCCGCTAGCTGCAATATTGGATTGAAGTTCGTCCTCTTTAGTACACGCCTGCACTATTGGTACTTAGTCATATATTTCCAGCAAGGGTGACAGACAGATGGCATAATGTAAAGATCCAAAAGAACAGTATCCAAAATTGTAGCTTCATGGGAAATACAGATTTTTACTAAGCAGACATGTCAGGGGTAGCTGCAGGTCCTCTTTAAAATGTCAAGAGATTGTCAGTCCATAAAACAGGATAAGTGGTCACTCACATCTAATTCCTGCTCTGTTTTCCATCAGTACAAACTGATGATCACACATGTTTATGTCTTCTGATGGTATTCCCAGGTGAGTAATCAGTCCCCGACTAGAAAGCTGAACATTTCTGTTTGAAGTATAGAATCTCAGGGTGATTTACTGTTTTTAATGAATAATGTTGGCCACACATGTTGCAACCTAATTGTGCCGCATAATTTCCAAACAATTGATTCTTTAAGCAATTTGGAGACACATGTATATGGCCAGGTACATAGCACATCCATGGTAGGTTTCCCTCTGCATCGTACATTACTTGGGCTAGGTCAACAGATAATCTGACACACAGATGGGATTTATTAACTAGTCTGATTAATCAATGAAGTTTTTTTAAGGCCAAATTCAGAATTCGTACAAACATCAAACGACAGCTATAAATAAATGTATACCTGGTGTGCATTTGATTTATACACTGAGAAATGTTGCTATTGTGCAATGTGGGGGTCTTATTTTAAAAATTAGACTATCGTTGGTTAATAAAATTGAAACAGTCCAACATTAGTGAACATCCAGCTGTGTTCAGTAATATTAAATTTTGGCCCTCAACATTTTTTTTATAACAGTTTAGAAAGCGTTACTTGTGTTATCACTTACTGTGAATGAGATACAATATTAAATGTTGAAGAGTAAATTAAAATATTGAAGTTTAGAACAGCTTTCTTGCCCAAGTCTATGACACACACAGCACAAACACCACTAAAAACACGCACACGCAGTTACTTTACAATGTGATCGACCGGGCAACTTTTCTCCATGCAAAGAGTGACATGTAAAACCTGACATGCCAAGGTGAGGAGACTTTAAAGCCTTGCAATGCTCCTCTCGAAAATATGCACATTGTCTCTTCATTAAAAACGACAACTCAATGCGCAAACAATAATCCCTTACCCAACCCGAGATAAAAAATTGAGATGCTATGGGTATAAGAAAATTGCATACTTTTTTTTTTTTAGCAAAATTTGGAATTTTTTCCACCACTTTGATAAAAAAAAACTTAGACATGTTTGGTGTACTCATAATGACCTGTAGAATCATAGTGGCAGGTCAGTTTTGCATTTAGTGAATCGAGCAAAAAAACAAACAAACAAAAAACAAGTGTGGGATTTCATTTTTTTTTGCAATTTCACCGCACTTGGAATTTGTTTCCCATTTTCTGGTACATGACATGGTAAAACCAATGATGTCACTCGTACAACTCGTCCCACAAAAAATAAGTCCTCACATGGCCATATTGACAGAAAAATAAAAAACACAAACCTGAAAAAAGCTCCAGTCATGAAGAGGTTAACCCAGAGATTGCAATGCATTACAGTTCTGTCAATTGAGCAGAAGCAAGGGGTGTAATAATGATTGCAGAACTTATTTAATAGATTATTTTGAACATTAAAGAACAAATAAACAGAACAAACACAATTGAACAAATAAAATCCTTTTATTTAAGTATGGTTTGCTGCCTTCACAGAGATGATGTTCTCTCTATCACCCAGCACAGCCGTACATTCACAATTCACAAACAGTTTTCTGCCACTTTTCAGACATCTATCAGTTTCAGGCCGGCTTCACACTCAGCGTATAAAAATACGGTCCGTATATTACGGCCGTAATACGCTGAAAAGTCCCGAAAATAGTGGTCCGTAGCTCCTCCGTAGGCAGGGTGTTTCAGCGTTTTTTGCGCATGGCATCCTCCGTATGTAATCCGCATGGCAGCCGTAATGCGTGTTTTTATCGCAGGCTTGCAAAACCGACATACTGCTATACAAGGGATCCATGTGTTACAAAAAAAAAAACATATATACTGTCTCTCTCTCTATATATATATATATATATATATATATATGTCAGTAGACACATATATGTATATATATTATTACTTCATACAGCGCGATATAGCAGAAAGCCGGTAATTCAATTGCCGGCTTTTGCTTTCTCCTTCCTAAAACCCGACATGATATGAGACCTGGTTTACATACAGTAAACCATCTCATATCCCCCTTTTTTTTGCATATTCCACACTACTAATGTTAGTAGTGTGTATATGCAAAATTTGGCCGTTCTAGCTAGTAAATTAAGGGGTTAAATGGCGGAAAAAATTGGCGTGGGCTCCCGCACAATTTTCTCCGCCAGAGTAGTAAAGCCAGTGACTGAGGGCAGATATTAATAGCCTGGAGAGGGTCCATGGTTATTGGCCCCCCCTGGCTAAAAACATCTGCCCCCAGCCACCCCAGAACAGGCACATCTGGAAGATGCGCCTATTCTGGCACTTCGCCACTCTCTTCCCATTCCCGTGTAGCGGTGGGATATGGGGTAATGAAGGGTTAATGCCACCTTGCTATTGTAAGGTGACATTAAGCCTAATTAATAATGGAGAGGCGTCAATTATGACACCTATCCATTATTAATCCAATACTAGTAAAGGGTTAAAAAAATACACACACACATTATTAAAAATTAATTTATTGAAAAAATCACAAAGGCTGTTGTAATAATTTATTCTACTCTCAATCCACTCACTGAAGACCCTCGATCTGTAAATTAAACAAAAATAATAAACCAACAATATACTTACCTTCTGAAGATCTGTAAGGTCCAACGATGTAGATCCATCTGAAGGGGTTAAAATATTTTGCAGACACGAGCTCTGCTAATGCAGGATGCTCATTTCTGCAAAACCCCGACGAATGAAGGTAAAGTAGGTCAATGACCTATATTTAGCTTCATTTGCGGTGAGGCACCCTCTGCTGGCTGTTCCTAGATCGTGGGAACTTTCCTAGAAAGCTCCCTTGCTCGAGTTCATATGAGGACAACCAGCAGAGGGCGCCCTCTTATGATCTCGAGCAAGGGAGCTTTCTAGGAAAGTTCCCACGATCTAGGAATAGCCAGCAGAGGGCGTCTCACCGCAAATGAAGCTAAATATAGGTCATTGACCTATATTTAGCTTCATTCTCCGGGGTTTTGCAGAAATGAGCAGCCTGCATTAGCGGAGCTCGTGTCTGCAAAATATTTTAACCCCTTCAGATGGATCTACATCGTTGGACCTTACAGATCCTCGGAAGGTATGTATATTGTTGGTTTATTATTTTTGTTTAATTTACAGATCGAGGGTCTTCAGTGAGTGGATTGAGAGTAGAATAAATTATTACAACAGCCTTTGTTATTTTTTCAATAAATTAATTTTTAATAATGTGTGTGTGTGTTTTTTTTTAACCCTTTACTAGTATTGGATTAATAATGGATAGGTGTCATAATTGACGCCTCTCCATTATTAATTAGGCTTAATGTCACCTTACAATAGCAAGGTGGCATTAACCCTTCATTACCCCATATCCCACCGCTACACGGGAATGGGAAGAGAGTGGCCAAGTGCCAGAATTGGCGCATCTTCCAGATGTGCCTTTTCTGGGGTGGCTGGGGGCAGATGTTTTTAGCCGGGGGGGGGCCAATAACCGTGGACCCTCTCCAGGCTATTAATATCTGCCCTCAGCCACTGGCTTTGCCACTCTGGCGGAGAAAATTGTGCAGGAGCCCACGCCAATTTTTTCCGCCATTTAACCCCTTATTTTACTAGCTAGAACGACCAAATTTTGCATATACACACTACTGACATTAGTAGTGTGGAATATGCAAAAAAATGGCGATGTGAGATGGTTTACTGTATGTAAACCAGGTCTCATATCATGTCGGGTTTAGGAAGGAGAAAGCAAAAGCCGGTAATTGAATTACCGGTTTTTCTCTCTAACAGCGCTGCGTATTCCTCGCAAGTCACACTGCTGGTCCGTGTGTAATCCGTATTTTTGGGGCTTCCATAGACTTTCATTGATGTTTTATTTGCGCAATACGGTGACAAACGCAGCATGCTGCGATTTTCTACGGCCGTAGAAAGCCGTATAATACGGATCAGTTTAATACGGCAGATAGGAGCAGGGGCATAGAGAATAATTGTGCCGTATTTTTTGCGAGTTTTACGGACGTAGTTTCTGCGCTCTTACGTCCGTAAAACTCGCAAGTGTGAAGCCGGCCTCACAGTCCTTAAAAAAAACTGTGATGACACAGCATTTTATCTTAATTACCCAGACAGCTATTTTCAGCAAGCCAGGAGGCATAGATTGTTATCTATATGTTGAGTTTTGAATTTGTATGTTTCTTTCTGGTAGGTCAAGAAAACACAGATTTTTGTTCTTGTAAGCCAGTAATATTGAATTGTAAGATGACAATATGATGTAACATATTGTGCTGTTATCCTGGATGACTACAGAAGCAGGACAATTGAACAATGATGTTTGCTGATATGCTGATTCCACATTATAGAGGTCAGCCAGTTTGTTCATTGGAATACAGAGAAGAAAAAACTGTGCAAATAGATCAGAGAATCAAATAATGTGATTTGATCTCATCACCATTCTTCCCCTTTTCCTCTGAATGCTGGCTTGAAGGACACTTGCAAACATACAAAGAACCAGAGATTCTCTATAGGACAGCATTCAAGACATCATGGCTCCATCATGAGGGATGAAGATTTGTCCTCCTACAGGATGCCAGTTTAGGGGACCACAGCTTGGCTGAAAGAATGCACATCTACTCCATTGACCATTGCTGAACCATGAATACATTTGGGGTAATCAAGGTTTGGACCTTTCAGTCACCTGAGCCCCATGGATACATTTCTGAAAGCAAGGAATGGAACACACTGGTCAACTGGCTCCATGGAGATGTTCAGAGAAGCCTGGTTGTGACCCTCTGGTCTACTTGCCTTGTACCTCAATGGACTGTCATCTTGCTAAGCTTGTCATTACCTCTTCTCTGTGCATGCCATAGGAGGGGTAGTTGACCCTGGAAGCACAGCTGTTCTTATCCTGGTGAGTCAGCAGAAGAGTGAGACGCTGTAAATTTGCACCATCTTGGGTATTTTTCTGGGACTGTTCTATTTGTTATTTGGCTGTTTTGTGGTTCAATAAAGCATTGATACTCTCTTTTTCCCCTCACCCTGTGTTGTCGGAGTAGTATTTTGCCCATGGTAAACAGAAGAGAGGGCATTCGGGGGATGATGCCTGGTGCATGCGGTTTCAGCTAGTGGACCAGGACACCTGTTGACCCTCACGTGTCTTCACAGGAACCGGTCACCAGACTTTAAAAGCAGCTTGTATATGTGCGTGAAATTACGTAGCCACTACCTGATACAGGCTGCCTGATCCACTGAATATGACTCACCAAATTCATTAAGAGGCGCACTGTGAATGGTAAAAAAAAGTAAGTAAAGAGGTCATTCCAACTCTTATTTTGTTTATTTTTAATATATATCTAGAGATATTTTTAATTTTTACTTTACTTTTGAATCTACTATTAGGCTATATTTACATGTTGCATTTTTTTTTAACTTTTTTTTTCCTCGAGCAAAACCTGCTCTCTTGGCAGTAAAGATGCAATATTACAAAAAGTAGTTTCTGTTGAGGGTTAGACGTGTTTTTGTTGCATTTTTTAATGTGTTTTTTCAGGGTAGATTTGTCTCTTGTGCATACTGCTAAAGTTTAGTGGATACAAAAATAATATGATTCAGCTTCATCAGGTTTTGGCACCAAAAGTGCAGCAAAAGCTGATACCTGCATTTTTTGCTGCATTTTTTTCAGTGTTTTTTGCACTACCCATTGCTTTTAATGGGTGAAAAATGCTGAAAAAAATATGCTGCATTTTACAAAAATGCAGCTGTTTGACAAAACAGTCAGTAAAAAAAAGACACGGTGTGTGCATGATATTTCTGAAATCTCATAGACTTTGCTGGTACTGTGAAATGCAGCAGAAAATTGGCATTAAAAAAAGCATAAAAAAACTGCAAAAACACAACTTGTGAACATTGCCTTACGCAGAATGTGTGTTTATGAACATGTTTTCAAATCCAATTACTGATTCTTCTGCACTGATTAACAAAAAACACTTCCGTTTTTAACCATTACATATTGATTTTGCACAAAACACGTGAAATTACATGCAAGCGACATGAACAAGAAAAATCTTTATTGTAGCAAAAAAATGTACACAACATTATATATAAAAATGTAATGAACTTTATTAGACATTAATTCTTGCTCCTTTTCCGTTTCTCTTCAGAGCTTTTCTTGATACCTTTTCTCTAGTAGAAGGCCTGAGGATCTCTGCTCTGCTCTGTGAAGCATCCAGCAGTACAGTAGTCCCCCATCATGTTCATGTTCTATCTAACTTTGTATCGTCATTCCTTCTCCTTGATATGCAGATGAAATCTTTCTCCTTGCTCTTTGCTAACAGCAGCAAGGTTTTCAGAAAAGTCCAAATGGGAATGTAAAAAATGTACCTTCAAATTCATCAGACAACCCAAGACTTTGAGAATTTTCAGCATGTTTTCCACAATGGACTTAAATTTTGGATCTTTGCTGTTACCTACAAATTTCTTCATTTCATTAAAAGAATCCCAAGCCCTTTTCTCAGCAGCTTTCATTTTTGTTTCTAACATGTCTTCCTTCTTGAGTTTCCAAATATCCGGACCCACAAAAGTTGTTGGGTGAGTTACGACACCCCTTGCAGTCATTTCGATCAAGTTGTTAGAAACAGGAGCTTAATCCACCACAACCACAAAATACTGAAAGGAATGGTAAGCTCACCACCATACTCTTATGAACTTTGTCTAAAAGAAAATCTGCCTTTGCTCCAGATAGCAGCCAATAACAGTGCAGCTTTCAATTCTTATATTGCTGAGATAAAATGAAAGATATGCTATGATTGGATGCTATGAACACTACCACACGTTTTGGAAGCTGGGTTAAGAAAATCTCTATCCACAGTAGCCAATCACAGGACAGTGTCCATTAATTTCTAACCAATCTAATGACCCCAAAATCATCCACCAAGTGCACAAGATATCACACCATTATTTTAAATTCTGCTGTTAGAAATTGATAGCAGCATCTGCATGTCTGCAGATAAAAGTCTAAGGGTGGTCAGATCGGGAGACCTTGGAGGCTATTCAACTGGTCCACAATGTCCAAACCACTTTCCAGGAAACTGTTCATGTAGGAACTTTTATCTATGTGGTCATCTGAAGGAAACTGTCTATGTTATGAAGATATGAGATGTGCAGCATCTGAAACAACGGATACTGGAAGCCTGTGCTATCATTTCTTTTGCGGTGTTGCTATCAGTGTGTCAAGAGTGCTAGAAGAGGGATGCATTAACAATCCAACACAATGGGCAGCACTTTGAACACATTTTATAAGTGGTAATAAACTTGTAAATAACTAATGAAAGAATAAAGTTACGTTAAAACCAAGCACACCATTGTTTATCTTGTGAAATTCTCTATGTTTGATGTGTCACATGACCCTCTTCCCATTGGAAAATATAAAGTTGGATCCAAAATGGCCAACTTCAAAATGGTCACCACCCATCTTGAAAAGTTTTCCCCTCCCATATACTATTGTGCCACAAACAGGAAGTTGATGTCACCAACATTTCCATTTTATTTAGGTGTATCCATATAAATGGCCCACCCTATTCTTATTGTGGTTCTAGTGATGTATTCATGTAACTACCCCTTTCCATTTTCTTGCAACCCTTGAGATTACTTCAGTATGGCTATGTGGTCCTTGGACCAAAAAATATTGTGCAACCCTGCCTTAGACCATTGCCTGAAGATCTTGCCTCATGTGACGTCAGAAGCAGAACTGGCTATATGCATGAAGCTATTTTGAAAATAAAAATTAATCAGATTATATAAAGTACAGCTTGTGTATCAAATGTGCAAAAAATAGAAAGTCTTTTTCTTTGTGTTTTTAGTTTTTCAAAACTCTCATATTACACTTAAAATTTAAGTTCAAATTTAGACCAAATTATTCAAAATTTTCAGTGCAAATTTCTTCCTTGAATTCCATGCCAAAAATGCCATCACTTCAAGAGCATGGAATTTGAGTTTTCCCACTCTGAGTCTACTTCAAATATCTATCCCATAAAAATATAACTTTATTAATATGCAATAATAAAAGTGTACCAGAACAGATACAAAGGACACAAGTATGGGGACAAAGGAACTCAAGTGATAATACATAAAACAAAGGGCCCAAGATCCCACCCATAGACAAAGCATACCATACTCCAAAAATAAAGGATATCAATCCATAAGTATGGGCAAAGTATGTATATACATACAATTATAATGCTGGTACCATGACCCGATATCCAACTAGGCACCAACAATGTAGCAGGGCAGAGTGACATACATTACCTGGTATGCCTGGCAACGGGGGACCCAGAGCCCACCCCAACGCGCGTTTCGGAGCCACAGACCGGCTCCTTCCTCAGGGGGCGCAGGGAACAGACAGAGACAGCCATCTATATATACACACTCTCTAATAAGGCCAACCCAGAAATAATTACCTGCACATTCAGAGACGCAGCTCCTGCATATGCCGCCGACCACGGAGCCACCCCCACCCGCCGGAGCCGGAAACACGTGTAAAAACACGTGATACAGCCCCATGCGGCAGCGAGGACGCCGACATCGGCGGCTGTTGCCAACCACGGCGCACACGCCGCCAACCGGAACCGGAAACACGCGGGCCCACGTGATCCGGTATCCATGGCGACGGAAACGCCGCGGCCGCAAACTACAGGGGCAGCGTCTACATGAACATAACAGGGCAGAGTAAACGGGAGAAAACCGGAACCAAATGAAGGAGCACATACAGAGGGAAAAACCCTCATAGAACAACATCTCTTAATCAATAAACATAAATTCATCATTGCTCCACATATTATAATACATAAGAAATGATAACGTATATAACAATAAATAATAATAACAACAAAGGAACATAACAAAAAATAACGAAAAATACATGCATAAATAATACAAAGAACCCCCTCAGCAGAGAAAGCCATATACAAACTACATATACAACAATATAGTATATAAATACAAATGACATAGAACACACATATATATAAACAGGGCGACAGATGAGCTGACACACATCCCTCTGGCATAACGTTATTCAGGTATATCTTCACCAATCCATATCAATAGCACCAATATAGATCAACCTAAATAACGATAAACACAAAGTAATTAAATAGAAGAAAATTAAAAGCAGATTAAAACCAATGTACATAACACTTGAGATGGGAGCCGAAATGCTCAACAATCACGAAGGAAGATCACAGAAAAGGAGCAAATGAGATATTCTCATTCAATCCATAAGGGTGGGTTGTCCGCAATGTCCATATCCACCTTGTTTCCAATTGCGCCAGACGCTTGGCCAAATTTCCCCCTCTGATGTTAATATGTAGGAGATCAATGCCACGTACGCGCAATAGTGTACTATCACTATGATGGAATTCTCTAAAATGGCGCGGCAAGGTCTTAAGGGTGGCTACGTCCGCGCAGGAGGCTGCCGCCTGTATACCCAACACGTGCTCACGTACCCGGACCTTCAACTGCCGTGTGGTCAGACCCACATAGATCAGGCCACACGGGCACGTGGCATAGTATATGACATATCGGGATATACATGAGATGTGTTGTCTGATGGTGAATTGCTTCATACCATCAGAGGTAGCAAATGTTGTACACTTATCAATGTTAGGACAGGCGACACACCTCCCGCACGGAACACAGCCACCCTGCCGCATGCCATCCAGAAAAGTAGATGTATTTTCCCCAACATAGTGGCTCCGCGTCAATTGATCTCGCAAATTTTTAGCACGTCTGAACACAATTGGAGGATTCTCCGGGAGGAAGTTTTTAATGATTGGATCAACCTTCAGGATGGGCCAGGCATTTTTGAGGGCCAGACGTAGCTTTTCATGCTGAGGGTTATAAGATGTAATGAATCTAACTGTGCTATTACCAACAGATTTTTTTGTGGCTTTATTATATAATAGCTCATTACGGTTAGCATATTTAGCACGGTGGTACGCTCTCTTCACACACCGGCCACTATACCCCCTAGACAGGAAGCGTTGTCTTAGTTCCTCCGCTCGTGACTCAAAATCGGCATCAGTGGAACAAATCCGACGGAGCCGGAGGAACTGGCCCACTGGAATTGCCTGAATCATATGGTGCGGATGACAGGAAGAAGCATGCAACAAGGTGTTAGTGGCTGTTTGCTTACGAAAAATATCTGTCTGAAGTAGGCCCCGTCCATCCTTACGGATGGTAACATCGAGAAAATCAATTCTCTCAGAATCCCACACTGGGGTAAGACGTATGTTAAGATCATTGCTGTTCAAAGAGGAGATAAACTGCGCAAGGTCGACGGTGGTGCCCTGCCAGACAAAGAAGATATCGTCAATGTATCGCGTCCACAACAGGACACGATCCACTGACCCCTCTTTGTCAGACAGGAAGAGATCCCTCTCCCACAGCCCCAGGAACAACCCAGCATAGGCCGGCGCAAAGGCCGCACCCATTGCGGTGCCCTGGAGCTGTAGGTAGAAGGATCCCTTAAACACAAAAAAGTTGTGTGTGAGGGTGAACTCCAATAGCTCCAGGATGAGGTCCCTCAGGGCTACAGGAAGCATAGATGTACTAAGAAAAAATCTAACAGCCCGTAGCCCATCACAGTGACGGATATTGGTGTATAGGGACTCAACATCAACTGAAGCCAGAAGAGTATCACCCCCTAAGCACAGGCCGTCGACCCTGCGCAGCAAGTCCCCAGTATCCCTCAAGAAAGAAGGAAGGCCAAGCACCAGAGGCTGTAGATAGTAATCGATCCACCTATTCACTTGCTCCAAAAAGTTCCCCCTCCCAGATACGATAGGTCGGCCGGGTGGTGACTTAATATCCTTATGGACCTTAGGGAGAAGATACAGTGTGGGGACAGTGGGATCCTTAACTAGTAGCGCCGAAACCAGGTCTTGGGTGACAATGTCGTTGTCAACTGCTTTTTTGAGAATTAACTCTAGTTTTGCACTAAATGCCGAGAGGGGATTGTACGTAAGTTTTTTGTAACATACAGCATTATTAAGTTGGCGAAATGCCTCCCTCTCGTACATCACTTTAGGCCACACAACGACATTGCCACCCTTATCCGCCGGCTTCAGCACCACATCCGGAAGATTTTGAAGATATTTAAACCGGATAACAAAGGAGGTAAGGTTCCTCCATGTATCCGCCCTCGGTCCACTAAGTTCCCCCCGTTTACATCTTGTCCCAGTATTGATTTATTCGTACGGGTGGTGACGGAGGAGTTTTTGAAGATTCCTAGGTACGGTGGAGGGGATAATTTGACCAGGGAGGAAAGAATCCGGTTTAAATATCTTCAAAATCTTCCGGATGTGGTGCTGAAGCCGGCGGATAAGGGTGGCAATGTCGTTGTGTGGCCTAAAGTGATGTACGAGAGGGAGGCATTTCGCCAACTTAATAATGCTGTATGTTACAAAAAACTTACGTACAATCCCCTCTCGGCATTTAGTGCAAAACTAGAGTTAATTCTCAAAAAAGCAGTTGACAACGACATTGTCACCCAAGACCTGGTTTCGGCGCTACTAGTTAAGGATCCCACTGTCCCCACACTGTATCTTCTCCCTAAGGTCCATAAGGATATTAAGTCACCACCCGGCCGACCTATCGTATCTGGGAGGGGGAACTTTTTGGAGCAAGTGAATAGGTGGATCGATTACCATCTACAGCCTCTGGTGCTTGGCCTTCCTTCTTTCTTGAGGGATACTGGGGACTTGCTGCGCAGGGTCGACGGCCTGTGCTTAGGGGGTGATACTCTTCTGGCTTCAGTTGATGTTGAGTCCCTATACACCAATATCCGTCACTGTGATGGGCTACGGGCTGTTAGATTTTTTCTTAGTACATCTATGCTTCCTGTAGCCCTGAGGGACCTCATCCTGGAGCTATTGGAGTTCACCCTCACACACAACTTTTTTGTGTTTAAGGGATCCTTCTACCTACAGCTCCAGGGCACCGCAATGGGTGCGGCCTTTGCGCCGGCCTATGCTGGGTTGTTCCTGGGGCTGTGGGAGAGGGATCTCTTCCTGTCTGACAAAGAGGGGTCAGTGGATCGTGTCCTGTTGTGGACGCGATACATTGACGATATCTTCTTTGTCTGGCAGGGCACCGCCGTCGACCTTGCGCAGTTTATCTCCTCTTTGAACAGCAATGATCTTAACATACGTCTTACCCCGGTGTGGGATTCTGAGAGAATTGATTTTCTCGATGTTACC
This sequence comes from Ranitomeya imitator, assembly GCF_032444005.1. NCBI lineage: Eukaryota > Metazoa > Chordata > Amphibia > Anura > Dendrobatidae > Ranitomeya > Ranitomeya imitator. Next base: position 136,318,393 of record NC_091282.1, read on the forward strand.
ATCCGTAAGGATGGACGGGGCCTACTTCAGACAGATATTTTTCGTAAGCAAACAGCCACTAACACCTTGTTGCATGCTTCTTCCTGTCATCCGCACCATATGATTCAGGCAATTCCAGTGGGCCAGTTCCTCCGGCTCCGTCGGATTTGTTCCACTGATGCCGATTTTGAGTCACGAGCGGAGGAACTAAGACAACGCTTCCTGTCTAGGGGGTATAGTGGCCGGTGTGTGAAGAGAGCGTACCACCGTGCTAAATATGCTAACCGTAATGAGCTATTATATAATAAAGCCACAAAAAAATCTGTTGGTAATAGCACAGTTAGATTCATTACATCTTATAACCCTCAGCATGAAAAGCTACGTCTGGCCCTCAAAAATGCCTGGCCCATCCTGAAGGTTGATCCAATCATTAAAAACTTCCTCCCGGAGAATCCTCCAATTGTGTTCAGACGTGCTAAAAATTTGCGAGATCAATTGACGCGGAGCCACTATGTTGGGGAAAATACATCTACTTTTCTGGATGGCATGCGGCAGGGTGGCTGTGTTCCGTGCGGGAGGTGTGTCGCCTGTCCTAACATTGATAAGTGTACAACATTTGCTACCTCTGATGGTATGAAGCAATTCACCATCAGACAACACATCTCATGTATATCCCGATATGTCATATACTATGCCACGTGCCCGTGTGGCCTGATCTATGTGGGTCTGACCACACGGCAGTTGAAGGTCCGGGTACGTGAGCACGTGTTGGGTATACAGGCGGCAGCCTCCTGCGCGGACGTAGCCACCCTTAAGACCTTGCCGCGCCATTTTAGAGAATTCCATCATAGTGATAGTACACTATTGCGCGTACGTGGCATTGATCTCCTACATATTAACATCAGAGGGGGAAATTTGGCCAAGCGTCTGGCGCAATTGGAAACAAGGTGGATATGGACATTGCGGACAACCCACCCTTATGGATTGAATGAGAATATCTCATTTGCTCCTTTTCTGTGATCTTCCTTCGTGATTGTTGAGCATTTCGGCTCCCATCTCAAGTGTTATGTACATTGGTTTTAATCTGCTTTTAATTTTCTTCTATTTAATTACTTTGTGTTTATCGTTATTTAGGTTGATCTATATTGGTGCTATTGATATGGATTGGTGAAGATATACCTGAATAACGTTATGCCAGCGGGATGTGTGTCAGCTCATCTGTCGCCCTGTTTATATATATGTGTGTTCTATGTCATTTGTATTTATATACTATATTGTTGTATATGTAGTTTGTATATGGCTTTCTCTGCTGAGGGGGTTCTTTGTATTATTTATGCATGTATTTTTCGTTATTTTTTGTTATGTTCCTTTGTTGTTATTATTATTTATTGTTATATACGTTATCATTTCTTATGTATTATAATATGTGGAGCAATGATGAATTTATGTTTATTGATTAAGAGATGTTGTTCTATGAGGGTTTTTCCCTCTGTATGTGCTCCTTCATTTGGTTCCGGTTTTCTCCCGTTTACTCTGCCCTGTTATGTTCATGTAGACGCTGCCCCTGTAGTTTGCGGCCGCGGCGTTTCCGTCGCCATGGATACCGGATCACGTGGGCCCGCGTGTTTCCGGTTCCGGTTGGCGGCGTGTGCGCCGTGGTTGGCAACAGCCGCCGATGTCGGCGTCCTCGCTGCCGCATGGGGCTGTATCACGTGTTTTTACACGTGTTTCCGGCTCCGGCGGGTGGGGGTGGCTCCGTGGTCGGCGGCATATGCAGGTGCTGCGTCTCTGAATGTGCAGGTAATTATTTCTGGGTTGGCCTTATTAGAGAGTGTGTATATATAGATGGCTGTCTCTGTCTGTTCCCTGCGCCCCCTGAGGAAGGAGCCGGTCTGTGGCTCCGAAACGCGCGTTGGGGTGGGCTCTGGGTCCCCCGTTGCCAGGCATACCAGGTAATGTATGTCACTCTGTCCTGCTACATTGTTGGTGCCTAGTTGGATATCGGGTCATGGTACCAGCATTATAATTGTATGTATATACATACTTTGCCCATACTTATGGATTGATATCCTTTATTTTTGGAGTATGGTATGCTTTGTCTATGGGTGGGATCTTGGGCCCTTTGTTTTATGTATTATCACTTGAGTTCCTTTGTCCCCATACTTGTGTCCTTTGTATCTGTTCTGGTACACTTTTATTATTGCATATTAATAAAGTTATATTTTTATGGGATTTTTTCTGCATTTTTTTGTGGTGATTAGGATAACTGGTAGGTTCGCAGCTGTCCCTATATAGTCCTCGACATACATACATGGGGTACTTTTTTGTGTAGTCTATATTTACATAATTGCATATTCTATTTTCCCTGTATGTAAAATGCGAGTTACAACTCTATTATCTTTCAAATATCTATCAAATATTTAATCTACAGCAATTTATACAATGTGAAATTTTTAAGATTCGCACAATATTTTACCTATAGACTCTTCCCCTTAATTACCAAATAACTTCAAACTATCTAGCCTTTTTTGGTACAGCAGAAAACATAATATTGGGTTTGGCGCCATACAGACAAAACTATCCAAATAAATTTGGCTTCCTAAATATCAGCATTTGTGCAGATCACCTATACAGGAGAGGGTTGAATATTTGTTTGAAACATAATGAAAAAAATGTGCTTTTTCATTAGCTTGCTTATTATATTGTCTTACCACTGTTTACTATGTTTATTAAAATTTCTCATGTTGCTAAGTGCAAGTGAGGCTTACAATGACCTATCCCTCAATTTCCCCTATTAATAACTTTTGCCGCATGAACACTACATTGTTTGTAACCATAGCTACACAAAAAATAATCCATTATATACTACTCTGTTACTCATTCTGTACAGCATGATGTAATCTTCTCTTACTCTTTAATCTGAATTTCACTGTCATGGCTGAAGGGATATTATGACAATTCGCAGGACTAAAAGGGAAAGAATTGCAACAGTCCATGAAATGGATACCAACTATATATAACTATAGTTTTGTATTATACATTTTCTTTTCTTACATGTATACTTAAATATATACAGAGAGTAATCATGCTCTTTACATTTTTGGAACTTCCTTTCAAGCAAATAAAGAGAACAGCGGCTATTCGGCTATGTCCCCATTGACAGTGACGTGTGATGGGGCCCGTATTGCAGGACATTTATGGAATATCCTGTTGTAATGTTTGACATGAGATCAACCCTATAAAGGAAAAAAATTGTGGTCAGTAGGTTCACACCAATGTCTGTGACACATCTTGACTTGTAACCAGCAGTTAGATCTCTTTCTAACATTTTTCTTCAAGAGTTGCTACAAGATTTTATAGTTGTCTAGGAGTACATTACGTTGCCAGAGCACAATGGTGGGAAGTGTGGTCATAGGAGTAGGCCGATTAGCTCTTTTAAAGAAATCCTGTCAGCACGATTTTACAAGTTAAGGTATAGGCATGGCCATAATAATCCCTAAAGATTAAATTGATACCTTTAGGGAAGAAATCTGCATGGTGGTTCTTTAATCAGCATTTGACGTTTTGGTTTAATAAGCTTTAGGTGCGTAGGGATGGGACTGTGGGTAGGGTCTTCAGCTCCTTCCTGCCCCTGCCACTCCACCTGCCTCTCGTGTCTGCTTTCTGTTTGTAAGTTTGCGTCGGCGCTGTCTTATCCCCCGGTGGCACTTGTGCAGATTAGGGTTGAGCGAAATGGATTGGACAAATTAAAAAATCGCTGACTTTCGGCAAAGTCGGGTTTCATGTAACCCGACCCGATCCTAGTGTGGGTTCGGCCATGAGGTCGGCGATCTTCGAGCAAAAGTCGCGTTTCATATGATGCGTTCAGCGCCATTTTTTAGCCAATGAAGGAGGACGCAGAGTGTGGGCAGCGTGATGACATAGGTCTCGGTCCCCACCATCTTAGAGAAGGGCATGACAGTGATTGGCTTGCTTTCTGTGGCGTCACAGGGGCTATAAAGGGTCGTGCACGCCGACCGCCATCTTACTTCTGCCAATCGTAGCATAGGGAGAGTTTGCCGCAGCTTCATCAGAAGAAGGGATATAGTTAGGGAGGGAAGATTAAGCCCCGAAACTGCTTGTGCTGTAGCGATTTCTACTGTCCAACACCACCATTTATTTGCAGGGACAGTGGAGGCTATATTTTTGTGCATCAGCTCTGTAGCTTATTAGGCTGCCTTATATGGCTCCCTGATAGCTGCATTGCTGTTTGTACGCCGCTGTGCAAACCAACTGCTTTTTTAAAAGCAAAAATCCTGTTGCTCCTTTCTGCACAGTTATCTTGTTTATTTGTCCACACTTTTGTGTGCAGCAGTCCTTTTTATTACTGCCATACTTGTCCTGAGATCATTGTAGGGAGATTGAAATTGTACTACAGTCCTTGTATTTTTTCATATATCTTCCAGCCACTTTCTGCCACTTACATTGTGTTGTTTTAGGAACAGAGCCTGAGGTTTAGTTTAGTCTCCCCCCAAAAAAAAGTGAGATTCAAATTATCACAAAGTGGATATTTTTCAGTCCTGTTAGTTTGTGGTATATCAGCCAGCCACTTTCTGCCACTTACATTCTGTTGTTTTATGCACAGGGCCTGAGGTTTGGTTTAGTCTCCCCCCCAAAAAAGTGAGATTCAAATTATCACAAAGTGGGTACACTGCAGTCCTGTTAGTTTGTGTTATATCAGCCAGCCACTTTCTGCCACTTACATTGTGTTGTTTTAGGAACAGGGCCTGAGGTTTGGCTTAGTCTCCCCCCAAAAAAAGTGAGATTCAAATTATCACAATGTGGATATATTTCAGTCCTGTTAGTTTGTAGGATATCAGCCAGCCACTTTCTGCCACTTACATTGTGTTGTTATATACACTGGGCCTAAGTTGTGGTTCAGTCTCCCCCCAAAAAAGGGGAGATTCAAATTCTCACAAAGTGGATATACTTCTGTCCTGTTAGTTTGTCGTATATCAGCCAGCCACTTTCTGCCACTTAGATTGCGTTGTTATATACACTGGGCCTAAGTTGTGGTTCAGTCTCCCCCCAAAAAAGGGGAGATTCAAATTCTCACAAAGTGGATATACTTCTGTCCTGTTTGTCGTATATCAGCGAGCCACTTTCAGCCACTTACATTGTGTTGTTTTTGCACAGGGCCTGATTTTTTGTTTAGTCTCCCCCAAAAAATGGGAGATTTAAAATCTCAACACGTTTATATACACCTTCTACCTTGTTTTACAGTACCATATAACGGTTGTTATTTTGTTTAGATGAGGAAGTCAGGTGGAAGAGGCCGTGGGCGGTGGTTGCGAGCTGGTACTGATGGTGGTGGTGCATCTGGTGGTAGTGGCAAAAGCACAATAGCACCTAAGGCTGGAGATGTTGAGCCAGCGTCATAGTCTGGCTACACAAGGCCTTGAAGGCTCCCTGGGAGTTGGAAAACGGCTTTTAAAGTCGGAGCAGCAGGAAAAACTTTTGGCTTTCCTTGCTGACTCAGCCTCTAGCTCTTTCGCCTCCTCTTCAGAAAGTTCCAAATATAAAAGCAGCGAGTCGTCAGTGGATGCTCCGGGTCAGGGACAAGACGTTTCCTTGTGTCCTTCACCCAAACCAAAAGTGAAGGATGCGTCAGGCAACACTACAGGTTACTCCATGGAGCTCTTTACACATACCGTGCCTGGGTTAGAGAGGGAAATTGTTAACTGCCCATTACAAGATGAATCAGACATGGAGTGCACTGATGCACAGCCACAGCTAGATTAGATGCTAGATGCTGTTCCATTGACTCAGATCACTACATTGCCCTCCCAGTGTACTGAGCCAGAATCTGACCCTGATGAGACTATGGTGCCCGGTCCTGAACGCTATAGGACCTTACAAGGTGACACAGAGGAAGGTGCACATGATATTGAAGAGGAGGTGATAGGTGACCCAGTTGTTAACCCAGATTAGCAGCCATTGGGGGAAGAGGGTGCCGCTGCCAGTAGCTCAGAAGCGGAGGAGGATGATCCGCAGCAGCCATTTTCATCGCAACAGCTGTCATCTGGCAGGCCCGTATCAGGCCAAAAACGTTTGTCAAAAACAAAAACAGTTTTAGGACAGCGTGGCCATCCGGTGAAAGTAGCACAGCCTGAAAAGGTATTCCATAGTAGGAAGAGTGCAGTGTGGCAATTTTTTAACCGAGATCTGAATGATCAGTCCAAAGTTATCTGTAAGACATTTAGCAGAGGGAAGAATCTTCAAAATTTAAATGCAACGTGCATGCTTAGATATTTAACCAGCATGCACTTGCACGCCTGGACTAACTACCAAACGTAGTCAGAATGAAGGTAGTCAGCAACGCTACATTGCTTCCCTCACTGTAAGCCCACCGTTTAGGACACCACCAGCATCAAATGTGGAGGTATCGTCGCAGGGCCAAAGCAGTTAGGGAATCACAAGGTTATTGGTAGGAAACACTGTATGTAGGCCAACATTGAGAATACCATCACCAACCCTCTCTCAATCAGCAATGTCCACCACCACCACCGCTAGTTCCACCATATGCACCTCTCCAGTCCAGCTGACCCTACAAGAGACTCTCGTTAGGAAAAGAAAGTACTCATCCTCTTATCCGCGCACACAGAGTTTGAACGCCCACATTGCTAGACTAATCTCGTTAGAGATGATGCCCTACCGGTTGGTTGAAAGCGAAGCTTTCAAAGCCCTGATGGCCTATGCAGTACCATGCTATGACCTACCCAGTCGACACTTCTTTGCGAGAAAAGCCATCCCAGCCCTCCACCAGCATGTCAAAGACCGCATTGTCCATGCACTGAGGCAATCATTCAGTAGAAAGGTGCACCTGACAACAAATGCATGGACCAGTAGGCATAGCCAGGGACATTACGTGTCCATCACGGCACACTGGGTTAATGTGGTGGATGCAGGGTCCACAGGGGACAGCCATAGTGGGACAGTTCTGCCTAGCCCACGGTCTAGGAAACCATTGGCTGTAGGCGTTCGCCACCCCTCCTCCTCCTCCAGAAGCGAAAGCTCGTCCACAGAGCGCAGTCGCACAAGCACTCCATCCGCAGCTGCCAGTGTTGCACACGAGGTGTCCCATTATGGAACAGCTAGTGGTAAGCACCAGCAGGCTGTGTTAGAAATGAAGTGTTTGGGCGACAACAGACACACCGCGGAAGTACTGGCCGAATACTTGCAGCAAGAAACTCAGTCATGGCTGGGCAGTGTACATCTTGAGGCAGGCAAGGTAGTCAGTGATAACGGAAGGAATTTTATGGCTGCCATAGCCCTTTCAGAACTGAAACACATACCTTGCCTGGCTCACACCTTGAACCTGGTGGTGCAGTGCTTCCTCAAAAATTATCCGGAGTTACCAGCCCTGCTCCTGAAGGTGCGAAGACTTTGCTCGCACATCTGCCGGTCGCCTGTACACTCCAGCCGTTTGCTGAACTATCAGCGATCACTGAATCTTCCCCAGCACCGCCTAATAATCGACATTGCAACAAGGTGGAACTCCACACTGCACATGCTTCAGAGGCTGTGCGAACAGAGGCGTGCTGTAATTAATTTGTGGGAGGATACACATACACAGGCATGCAGTTGGATGGCAGACATGGAGTTGTCTGGTGTGCAGTGGTCGAAGCTCCAAGACCTCTGTCAAGTCCTTCAGTGTTTTGAGGAATGCACACGGCTGGTAAGTGCAGACGACGCCTTCATAAGCATGAGCATCCCACTAATGCGTCTGCTGATGCAAAGTTTGATGCACATTAAGGAGCTGCGTCTGCAGCCAAGAAGGAGGGAAGCCTTGATGACAGTCAGCCATTGTCTGCTCAGGGAACTCTCCTGGACGAGGTGGTTGATGAAGAGGAGGAGGAGGATGATGGAGATGAATATTTATGGGAGGAGGATGCTTAACAGGGGGCAATAGAAACTGGTGGCGTTGCAAGGTCAGGTACAGGGTTTTTGCGGGACACAAGTGATGTTGATTTGCAAGAAAGTGCTCCTGAACCCAGCACAAGCAGTGAATTGACACCTGGAACATTGGCTCACATGGCTGAGTATGCCTTGCATATCCTAAAAAGGGACCCTCGCATTATCAAAATGATGACCGATGACGATTACTGGTTGGCCTGCCTCATGGATCCACGATATAACAGAAAATGACAAAATATCATGCCACATGAGAACCTTGAGCAAATATTGGCTACCAAACAAACAACTCTTATAGACCGTTTGGTTCAGGCATAGGGGGCAACATGGCAGAGGTGTTAGAGGTGCACAATTCCGAAGTGGCGTTGGACAGAGGGGTTTTATGACTAGGTTGTGGAGTGATTTCGCAATGACCGCTGACACGACAGGTAGTGCTGCATCGATTCAAAGTGACAGGAGACAGCATTTGTCCAGTATGGTAACGAACTACTTTTCCTCCCTTATCAATGTTCTCCCTCACAGGTCATTCCCCTCTGATTACTGGGCATCTAAAATAGACACCTGGCCTGAATTGGCAAAATATGCATTACAGGAGCTCGCTTGCCCTGCTGGTAGTGTGCGATCAGAAAGAATCTTCAGTGCTGCTGGTTCAATACTGACCGAAAAAAGGACACGTCTGGCTACCCAGAATGTTGATGATCTAACCTTTATTAAAATGAACCAATCATGGATTTCAAATTATTTTGCCCCACCTTCTCCTGCTGACACGTAGCTTGCCTGAAAAATGTCTTGCTTTTGGCCTCCTCTTACTGACTTCTCCAATTCCGCCATTTGCAGCTGCTGAATGTCCACCAGAGGCCATTTTTATACCTCCCTAAATGGGCTGACTCCCCCCACAGAGCCGTAGTCACCACCTGGCGCAAGCACCTGTGCGAGTGCGGTTTGCCTGGACACGTGGGTGTGCCCACTCTTGGGCGACGGCACTGGCACAGGGTCCCTCATAGTACAATGAAGTGTCTCTGACGGTGGTGGTGCACAACCAACGTCAGACACACGGTCGAAATATGAGGGGCCCTGTGCCAGTACCGCCACCCACGAGAGAGTGTTCCCCCCAGCTCGAACAGTGCTCTACCACTTGCAATACTTACCTCTCCCTGCTCCACCACTTGCAATACTTACCTCTCCCTGCTCCACCACTGTGTAGTTTGTGCTGTTAAATCCTTCAATGGCACTGCCAATACAAATTTGTTGAAATGATAGATGATAGTTAAAATATACAGGGGCCATGGCCTCCATTTACACCAGTTAATACTTTGCGCCTACTACCACTGTCTGCTACTCAGCAGAGGAGCCCACCCCAGTACCTAGCTATGCCGCCTGTTTAGTCCTGTTACCAATTTTGAACTGCATTTAGCCTACTTTATTATTTGGGCCTACTAACTGTATAATCGCCACTCATTACAGTTGTCCTCCACTGAACAAAGCTATGCCGCCTGTTTAGTCCTGTTACCAATTTTGAACTGCATTTAGCCTCCTTTTTTATTGTGGGCCTACAAACTGTGTCTGCGCCACTCATTACAGTTGTCCTCCACTGAACAAAGCTATGCCGCCTGTTTAGTCCTGTTACAAATTTTGAACTGCTTTTAGCCTACTTTTGTATTTGGGCCTACTAACTGTGTCTGCACCACTCATTACAGTTGTCCTCCACTGAACAAAGCTAGGCCACCTGCTTAGTCCTGTTACCAATTTTGAACTGCATTTAGCCTACTTTTTTATTTTGGGCCTACTAACTGTGTTTCCTCCTCATCCTGCCCATTGCCCAGCCACTGCTAGATGAGTCTGCTCGTACATTGACCCAGACCACTACATTTCCCTTGCACTCTACACAGCCAGAATCTGACCCGGATGAAAGTCAGGTTCCCTTTCCTGCATACTATACCACCTTACATGGGGACAAAGAGGAAGGTGCAGATGAAAGTGCAGGTTCCTTCATCAGGTGGGGGGGGCATACTCGTTGGCGACGTCACTGGCACAGGGCCCCTCATAGTACGCAAAAGTGTCTCTGGCAGTGGGAGGTGCCACCCGCCGTCAAACACACCGCCGTACTATGAGGGACCCTGTGCTAGTGCCAAGTGCCAATGAGTGGACCCTCCCTGCTTGCTCAGTATCACAGCACTTGCAAAGTTGAAATACTTACCTCTCCCTGCTGCCTTGACGAATTCCACATTTCCTGGGCCCACGAAAATCTTGAGCCAGCCCTACCCCCCACTACTTTAGCCAAATGACCCCCTGTTTTCAATGCCTAACTATTATTATAAAGTAAATTAAGATTGACAAGCTTAAGAAATAAGAATTGATGTTTTTGGCATTAAAATGGACACTGTAGGTGTCCTCCACTCATTGCCGACTTTGATTCCCCATTGACTTGCATTGGGATTCGTGTTTCGGTTGGCCCCCGACTTTTCGCAGTAATCAGCCGATTTCGCCCGACCCGACTTTTGACAAAGTTGGGTTTCGCGAAACCCGACTCGATCCTAAAAAAGTAAAAGTCGCTCAACTCTAGTGCAGATTGATCTCCTGGCAGTTTTCAGTAAAATGCCACCATTGGCGGCACTAACGCAGATTGAGAACTTGGCTCATTTAAATCTCTAAAGGATGTCACTGAGCTGAGATTATAATTTGAGCATGCACTGCCAAAGGTGAATTTTTTTATCAAAGCCCACCAGGAGATCAATCTGCAAATGTTTCAAGAAGGGGCCAGTTCACTCACAAAGCAGTGACTTTTCATAGAGACACTAGAAGCAGGTGGAGAGGCCGAGATTAGAGCCAAAGACTCTACCCACAGTCCAAGCCCTATTTACCCAAAGCTTATTATTCCAAAATTTCAAATGCTGATTAAAGAATAACCACAACATGGATTTCTTTACTAATGGTACCCATTGAATCTGTATAACAGCGCTATTATGGTCATGCCTTTAGTTTAACCCCTTCATGACATGAGCCATACATATAGGGCTCATGTCGGGTTTCCTGCTTTGATATGGGCTCCGGCACTGAGCCCACATCTTTCCTGACACATGTCAGTTGTTTTGAACAGTTGACATGTGCCCGGACCAGCCATGGGTGGAATTGCGATCCACCCGTGGCTGTTAACACATTAAATGTCACTGTCAAACTCTGACAGTGGCATTTAACATGTGCTATTGGTAACCGCGCCGGTAATCGTCACGTGATTGTGAGTCACCGATGGGTGGGCATGACAACCAGAGGTCTCTTGCACACCTCTATGTTTGTCTCTGCTGGATTGCTATAACCACTTCCCAATGGTCAGCGTTCATAGCAAGTGAATAATTCTGCTACATTCAGGTGATCTGATCATCACCCGAAATGTAGCAGAGCCGATCAGGTTAAGGGCGGTTTCCCATGTCCAGATATTTCCGGTACTGGAAAAATTGGTACCGGAGATATCCGTGTCCATGTGCTCACGTGGTACATCCATGTAACACAAGTGCAGCAGACGTGTGCCGCCTGTGTGTCGCATCAGGACCACACGGACGGCCACCAGGAAGCAGCACTACAGTAAGCGCTGTTCCCATGTGTGTGGTGCTGAAGCAGGCTGTGATCCACTCTCCCCTGCTCAGCTGAAAACAGCTCGAGCAGGGGAGAAGAGATGAAAGAAAACCCAATGTGCGGTCCCCCCTATAATTTCCATCCAACACAGCAAAACTCACAGGTGTGGGCTGCTATTCTCAGGCTGGTATTAGATGCACCAATTCTGGAGCTTTGCCCAGTTCTTCCCACTTCCCTGTGGCATTGGCATATGGGGTAAATAGGGGTTAATGTCACCTTGCTATTGTAAGGTGACATTAAGCTGGCTTAGTAATGGAGACACCTATCCATTACTAATCCCACAGTTGAGAAAGAGTTAATAAAACACACACACAAGAAGAAAAAAATATTTTAATTAAATAATGAAACACACAGGTTTTTAATTTCTTTATTGTATGCTCCATCCAAGCGAAGCCCTCGTTTTCCTGTAAACAATTTCAAAATAAAAAGCAACAATATTCTATACCTGTCCGCCGTACAGTCAAGTCCCATGCTGTAAATCCATCTCAAGGGGTTAACTAGTTTACAACCGGGAGCGCTGCCAATTCGGCTGCTCCCGGCTGTAAACGACTGGGGAATTAATGAAATGCAGGGGGTAGAGTTTCAGTGACTAGTGTTGTCGTCACCAAAGCTGCGCCCCCCTGGCGGCATGCTGAATGTGCGTTGGAAACATATGAGGAGATCCAGGATATGGCAAGGTCTTTGATGCCAAAGGAAGAGAGGATCTGTAGTAGGAGGCACTGGTCAATTGTGTCAAAAGCAGAGGACAGATCTAGAAGGAGGAGTACAGAGTATTGTCAGTTAGCTTTGGCTGTAAGTAGGTCATTAGTAATTTTGGTCAGGGCAGTCTCAGTGGAATGATGAGGATGGAAACCAGATTGTAGATTCTCAAAGTGCAGGTTAGATGAGAGGTGGGAGGAAAGTTCAGCGTGGACGTGCTGCTCCAGGAGTTTGGAAGGGAATGGGAGCAGCAATATTGGGCGATAGCTGGACAGAGTGGTTGGGCGGAGGGTTGGCTTTTTAAGGATAGGCGTGATTGAGGCATGTTTGAAAGCAGAAGGGAAGGTACCAGATGTTAGTGATAGGTTGAAGAGATGGGTTAAGGATGGGATAAGTGTGGTGGTGAGGTTGGGGAGGAGGTGTGATAGGATGGGGTCTAGTGCACAAGTGGTGAGGTGAGATTTGGAGAGGAGACAATTAAGCTCCCCTTCTGTGATGTTGGAGAGGGAGGCTATGGGGAAGGGCATTGGTCTGGTATACAAAGGAGTTGTGATGGTTGAATAATAAAGACCTGCCTTGTTTGGTTGATCTTATTTTTGAAGTGTGTGGCAAAGTCCTGAAGTGTGTGGCAAAGTCCTTAGCAGAGATGAGGGAGGTTGGAGAGGGCAGTGGTGGGTGGAGGAGGGAGTTAAAAGTTTTGAATAACTGTTTGGGGTTTTAGGATAGGGAAGACACAAGGGTTATGAAGTATGCCTGTTTAGCAGAGGTGAGGGCAGATTTGGAAGCGAGTGATTCTTGTGTGAGGGCAGTGAAATCATCTTGTGAATTTGTTTTCTACCAACGTGCTCTGCAACCCTGGAAACTTACCGGAGCTTTTTAGTGATGTTATTGTGCCAGGATTGTCTATTGATACGTCACACTCTGCCATGAACGAAAGGGCGACCGTGTCAATAGCTCATGCAAGAGTGGCATTGTAGAAAGCAGTGGCACTGTCTGGGTTGTCGAGTGTGGATATGGATACCAGTGCTAGAATAGAATCAGAGAGCGTGTGGGTGTCTAGATGTGTGAGGTTTCTATGGGGCTGTGCATGTTGCTGGACATGGGTGACAGGTGAGGAAAGGGATTAGAAAGTGAGTAGATGGTGGTCAGATAAAGGGAGAGGGGAGGTTGTGAAGTTAGATAGAGAGCAGAGACGGGTGAATATCAGGTCTAATGTTTGTCCGTCTGTGTGGGTGGCTCAGTAGGACTACTGAATAAGTCCAAAAGATGAAGTAGGGGACAGGAGTTTGGAGGCTGTTGACTGAAAGGTATCAGTAGGGATGTTGAAGTCACCCATAATGATAGTGGGAATGTCAGTGGAAAGAAAGTAAAGAAGCTAGGTAGAGAATCAGTCAATAAACGCAGTGGCCGGGCCCGGAAGTCGGTATATGATGGCCACTTGGAGGTTGGAGTGAGAGTAGATGCAGACAGAGTGGACTTCAAAAGAGGGGAGGATAAGGGAGGGTAGAAGTGGGATTGGGTTAAAGCTGCAGTTAGTAGAAAGGAGAAGACCCACTCCTCCACCAAGTCTGTTGCCAGGGTGAGGAGATTGGGTGAAGTGGAGGCTGCCGTAACACAGTGCAGCAGGGGAGGCAGTGTCGGAGGGTGTCAGACATGTTTCTGAGAGGCCAAGGAAGGCAAGATTATGAGAGAGAAAGAGGTCATGAATCGTATGAAGCTTATTGCAGATGGAGTGGGCAGTCCAGAGTGCTCCAAAGAGAAGGAGCAAGGGGGGAGGGCGTCAAGGTCACAGGTTTTACATTGGAGAGATTGTGGTAGTTCATATTAGATAGGGAGGGGTAGGAGGGGAAATTAATGGGAAGTATTAGCTGTGGGGGTTAAGGATTGGGAGATATGTCGCCAGCAGTTAGGAGAAGCAGGGAGAAGGAGAGCAGGTGGGAGAAAGAGAGTGGCCAGCTTGTTTTATGTTTTATTAGGAGAGATCTGAGGTTGAGGATCAGGTCAGCAGAGGATGTCAGGTGGGGAGGAAAGAGGGAATGGGAGATGATTATTTGGTTAGAGGGTGCTGGGGTTTGTGAATAGCAAAGGAGAGTGAGGATTAGTGGTGCAAACACTGTAAGGGCATATGTAAACATGGTGAAGGAGTAAGATGGGTTAATAGAAGAGCTTGGTCGCTTGGTCCAAGTAACATGAAGTGCTTACTCGGCAGACATACCCAAAAGAGACATACATTGTGTGGGGTCCTGAATCCTGCCGTGACTAACTGCCGTTAAATTAACTGCAGCTTCTGGATACTTAACTGCAGGTATACTTTGCTGCAGGGATGCGTGCTTGCACCCCACACGCATGTACCCCTTAAAATGCTACAAAATTTAGCAGAGCAGAGGATCAGGTGAGAGGGATTGTGGGAACAGGTTTGGCATAAATTAGCAGCTGGCCAGCACACCAGGGATTGCACTTTTTTTGCAATTTCACCGCACTTGGAATTTTTTCCTGTTGTGCAGTACACAAAATGTTAAAACCAATGGTGCCGTTGAAAAGCACAACTAGTCCCACAATAAACAAGCCCTCACATGGTCATATTGACGGAAAAATAAAAAAGCTATGGCTCTAGGAAAAAGGGCAGCAAAAAATAGAAACGCAAAACCCAAAAAGGGCTCCATCATGAAAGGGTTAACATGCAAACCTATGCTGACAAGTTCTATGTAACATGCGTTGTGACTTTGATTGCTGACAGGTTCGTACAGTAATAAGATTTTTCGATTATAAAATATATTTTTGAAAAATTACTGAGGCTTTAATACAAATATTACTAAGACTGTGGAGGTTAATAATGCTTCTCATTTTGTCTCCATGTGCAATACAAATTGTTCTACTGGCCAAAATAAAGGCATTGTAAACAAAAATGTAGACATGAATTTGATTAAAGTTTAGGTACTGGAGTTGGTCTACTGAAATACAGGTCCTTCTCAAAAAATTAGCATATAGTGTTAAATTTCATTATTTACCATAATGTAATGATTACAATTAAACTTTCATATATTATAGATTCATTATCCACCAGCTGAAATTTGTCAGGTCTTTTATTGTTTTAATACTTTTGGCATACAACTTCTGATAACCCAAAAAACCTGTCTCAATAAATTAGCATATTTCACCCATCCAATCAAATAAAAGTGTTTTTTAATAACAAACAAAAAAACCATCAAATAATAATGTTCAGTTATGCACTCAATACTTGGTCGGGAATCCTTTGGCAGAAATGACTGCTTCAATGCGGCGTGGCATGGAGGCAATCAGCCTGTGACACTGCTGAGATGTTATGGAGGCCCAGGATGCTTCAATAGCGGCCTTAAGCTCATCCAGAGTGTTGGGTCTTGCGTCTCTCAACTTTCTCTTCACAATATCCCACAGATTCTCTATGGGGTTCAGGTCAGGAGAGTTGGAAGGCCAATTGAGCACAGTAATACCATGGTCAGTAAACCATTTACCAGTGGTTTTGGCACTGTGAGCAGGTGCCAGGTCGTGCTGAAAAATGAAATCTTCATCTCCATAAAGCATTTCAGCCGATGGAAGCATGAAGTGCTCCAAAATCTCCTGATAGCTAGCTGCATTGACCCTGCCCTTGATGAAACACAGTGGACCAACACCAGCAGCTGACATGGCACCCCACACCATCACTGACTGTGGGTACTTGACACTGGACTTCAGGCATTTTGGCATTTCCTTTTCCCCAGTCTTCCTCCAGACTCTGGCACCTTGAATTCCGAATGACATGCAAAATTTGCTTTCATCAGAAAAAAGTACTTGGGACCACTTAGCAACAGTCCAGTGCTGCTTCTCTGTAGCCCAGGTCAGGCGCCTCTGCCGCTGTTTATGGTTCAAAAGTGGCTTTACCTGGGGAATGCGGCACCTGTAGCCCATTTCCTGCACACGCCTGTGCATGGTGGCTCTGGATGTTTCCACACCAGACTCAGTCCACTGCTTCCTCAGGTTCCCCAAGGTCTGGAATCGGTCCTTCTCCACAATCTTCCTCAGGGTCCGGTCTCCTCTTCTCGTTGTACAGCGTTTTCTGCCACATTGTTTCCTTCCAACAGACTTACCATTGAGGTGCCTTGATACAGCACTCTGGGAACAGCCTATTTGTTGAGAAATTTCTTTCTGGGTCTTACCCTCTTGCTTGAGGGTGTCAATGATGGCCTTCTTGACATCTGTCAGGTCGCTAGTCTTACCCATGATGGGGGTTTTGAGTAATGAACCAGGCAGGGAGTTTATAAAAGCCTCAGGTATCTTTTGCATGTGTTTAGAGTTAATTAGTTGATTCAGAAGATTAGGGTAATAGGTCGTTTAGAGAACCTTTTCTTGATATGCTAATTTATTGAGACAGGTTTTTTGGGTTATCAGGAGTTGTATGCCAAAATCATCAGTATTAAAACAATAAAAAACCTGACAAATTTCAGTTGGTGGATAATGAATCTATAATATATGAAAGTTTAATTGTAATCATTACATTATGGTAAATAATGAAATTTAACACTATATGCTAATTTTTTGAGAAGGACCTGTACATGCGCCAGATTGCTGCCTCAATATGCCTTTTTTACATTCCTTGTGCCTCATTTATTAGGTGTATTTACACATATTTTTGATACACATTACCCTCACCTACTGTATCCTCACCCATCCCTTGTAGATTGTGAGCCTTCGCGGGCAGGGTCCTCTCTCCTCCTGTACCAGTTATGACTTGTATTGTTTAAGATTATTGTACTTGTTTTTATTATGTATACCCCTCCTCACATGTAAAGCGCCATGGAATAAATGGCGCTATAACAATAAATAATAATAATAATAATAACAGAGTGTTAATGGTGGACCAATGTAAGCCAACTAACAGATGCTGTAGATGATGAAAATTTTGTCAGTTTTCTGCTGTCAAAAAAGTCACTTACTTTGTGGCACCCAATTTTTATGCAAAATTGTGTAACTTTTTGCTGTTTTCTGCTAGTTTAGCCGCTGTTGAAAAGTGAGTTTAAAAGACCAAGTGGAAACATCTCCTTAAAGGTTTTAAGGCAAGGTTGAAAGCTATCTCCTATCCACAGAATAGGGGGTAACTTACTAATCATTGGAGGTCTTACCAACGAGGGATTTGCAGAATCCTGTCTAAATGAAGCCGCAGTTGGGCGTTCCGTCCATTATCACCGACGTCTTCTGATATAGCTGAGTACAATGCACAGTTATCTTTGACAATGAATGACGCTGTGGTATGCGTGATCAACTGCTGCTTCACTCAAATGGGACACTATGAAACCCAAATTTTGGGATTGCTGGGATCCCATCGGTGAGACCCCCAGCGATCAGCAAGTTATAAATAACCCTGTGAATAGATGGTAACTTTGAAACTTTGTACAATCCTTTAAATTCCACTGTAGCAAATATATACCTCAGGTACGGGCTATACATTGTTTAATTTGGTGATATGGAAATATTCGTACGTTTCAGAAATGAGGCAAAAGAAAATTCTGTAAAAAAAAGTGTAATAAATAAGAATGTTCTACGACTTAGTGCTGCTTATTAAAGGCAGATACAATATGCTGCCAATTTCTCGTGACTTCCCTACTGTAAAAATTGTCTGACCTTAAACTAGGTCTTAACTATGGAAAGTATGAGATCTCTTAGTCATTTTGTAGGAAAATCCCTATCATCATGTTTCTGGGTTTGTTTTATTCAGCTTTATAGCTAATACAATGAGTCAAAGAGGAAGGTCTCGTAGACTAAGAATAGAGTCACCTTGCACAATCATTTTTCAGTAATGTACTTATCGGAAACAGAAAGTGTACTAAGCGTAATATCTGGCATGGTCATTTTGAAAAACCTTATCCACCCTAACAAAACAATATACTTTGTCTTGACATTAGCCTAACAATTTCAACATGTGCTGACTATAGGTACTACTGTCTATGCGTGTCAGTGTTCTAGTGAAAGTGACCAAATCAAATGTGGGACAACCCCATCAATATGTCCTAAAAGGACACATGGATGTTCTAGAGGGTGTGCTCCATCTATTATCTTTACTTTAAAAGGTACGATTAGAGTTGAGCCAAAAGAGTCACAGGACCCTGGTTCAACAGCAATGTTGTTAGTTTATCGCCACCAGACCAGAGCCCTATAAACCTTTTCCTACCTACCTCCTCCTCTGAAAGTAGGCATGGCGTGACATCATGCGTTCACCACACGAAAACAATTACTTTGTGGTGGGCCTGTTAATCATAAGAGGAGTTGCCAGTAGATAGGACAAGTTTTACAGAGCTCTGGTCCAGCTGTCACACTCGGACTACCAGGGCTGATGCACCAAGTTCCCGCAAAATCTTTTTGTTAAAATAGGCATGATTATGTATTACACAGCTGCTTCCTTTAGTATATATTCCACTCTGAAGGGGTTTGCTTATGGGATTGACTGAACTACTCCGACAAACTTTAGAGTAGCTCAGTGGTTAGTACTGTTGCTTTGCAGCGCTGGGGTCCTTGGCTCAAATCCCACCAATGACAATATCTGCAAGGAGTTTATATGTTCTCCCCATGTTTGTGTGGGTTTCCTCTGGGTACTCCAGTTTCCACCCACATTCCAAAAGTAGGAAATTTAGTGTTAGGCGACAGGATTCTCCCACTGCTCGGGATAGATCCCAAGCTTTATCTGCCTCTGCGGTCTCCCTTTCGGGCTTTGCCGCTGTGTGTGCTGCTCAGCATAGACATCGGTCCCAGCATCTTGCTCAGGCTCGAGATATCTGTTTGGTTGCTGCTGGCTCCCCAGCCAAGTCTAAGGTAACTAGGGATAGGCACCTGCGGCTTGACGCTCTGGAGTCTAAGTCCAGAGATCACCTTACTGAGCATACCCGTAATGTGGCAGCTTTTCATTGGTGATTGATAGTGTGCTGCCCTGGTGACATGGCAGTTCTGTATTGGCCCACAGACGTTGCCTTGGTCGACTGGCATGAGTGTTTGGGGTGGAGCCTAAGGTATAAAAGACCCCCAGCGGCACATGCGGGTACGCTAGTAGCATTAATGTGTGACTATGTTAGTGGAAATCCTACCACTCTGTCTGCATGTGTTGTATGTTTGCCTAGCTGTGGGACTGTACACGTAAGCAGGCAGCTAGCGTCAGTGGGGGCAATTAGCCACTTGGCTTAGCATTTGTTTCTTACATTTGTGTGGTTAGCACAGTAAAGTTACAGAGCAAGCTCCACCCTTAGTCAGGGACGGGGGTTATACTCAGCCTCTGTTTCGTTTCTGTGTGCAATTGACAAGGTACGGTTGCAGTGCGAGTTCTCTTCTTGTGCTTGTCCTTTGACGTTAAACAGGACATGGCACTTAGTACTTGTTTGTACTGTTACTTTCCTGTTGTGTAACTGAGCTTGAAACTCAGTGTGCATAAGTATTCGCTCGCTGTGTGTTCCGTCATTGCTCACTAGCAGCAGTTTAACATCTCCGCACAGTGGACCCCGGGTTGCGATTGCACATTATTATTTATTTCATTTAGTGCAATCCACCAACCCTAACATTTAGATTGTGAGCCCCAACGGGGACAGCGATGCTAAAGTCTGTGAAGTGCTGTGGAAAAAGGTTGACTCAACACCCTGCATTGAATATTTCTCTGAAAACATGCTAACAAAATCACCCCTGCCTTCAGTTTACATAATTTAGCATCTCATCAGTGAAATACATTAAAGGCAGCCATACATATTACATGAACATTGGTCGTACACACCAACCATCTAATGTGCACAGTATAGAGGTCTCCTGACCATGAACCAATGGCAAACACTGGAAGAAAGTAGAATTTGGCATGCTGGATTTCTACTTGTCTGATCTTTGTCTTCTCATAGTAGGTATGTAGCCACACGGAGCGTTTGGCAGCTGAATAATCCACTCTCCCCATTGTCAACATATGCACAGCTGAGAATTTCAGGAGGAATAAACAATGAAAACATCTAAAAAGCATACCTGCATGAAACGTAATGTGATTTCCTGATACATTATTGTGCAGTTGATTTTGAATAAAAGATCAGAAATTATTTAATTTGCGAAAATGCCTATATACTTATAAGAAACTAGATGGTGGCCCGATTCTAACGCATCGGGTATTCTAGAATATGTATGTATGTATATAGCAGCCACATAGTATATAGCACAGGCCACGTAGCAAACAGTATATAACACAGCCCACGCAGTATATAACATTGCCCAAGCAGTATATAACATTGCCCACGTAGTATATAACACTGCCCACGTAGTATATAGCAGCAACGTAGTATATAACACTGCCCATGTAGTATATAGCAGCCATGCAGTATATAACACTGCCCACATAGTATATAGCACAGCCCACGCAGTATATAACACAGCCCATGCAGTATATAGCACAGCCCACGCAGTATATAACACAGGCCATGCAGTATATAACACTATATAGCACAGCCCACGCAGTATATAACACAGGCCATGCAGTATATAACACTATATAGCATAGCCCACGTAGTATATTGCCCAGTCACATAGTATATAACACAGCCATGTAGTATGTAGCACAGCCACGTAGTATATAACACAGCCACGTAGTATATAACACAGCCATGTAGTATCTTGTCCAGCCACGTAGTATATAGCACAGCCCACGTAGTATATTGCCCAGCCACATAGTATATTGCACAGACACGTAGTATATTGGCCAGCCACATACCATATTGCCCAGCCACATACTATATTGCCCAGCCACGTAGTATATTGCATAGACACGTAGTATACAGCACAGACACGTAGTATATTGCCCAGCCACGTAGTATATAGCCCAGACACGTAGTATATAGCACAGAAACATAGTATATAGCACAGACACATAGTATATAGCACAGACACGTAGTATATAGCATAGATACGTAGTATATTGCACAGCCACATAATATATTGTACAGCCATGTAGTATATAGCACAGACACGTAGTATATAGCACAGATACGTAGTATATTGCCCAGCAACGTAGTATATTGCCCAGCCACATAGTATATTGCACAGACACGTAGTATATTGGCCAGCCACATACCATATTGCCCAGCCACATACTATATTGCCCAGCCACGTAGTATATTGCATAGACACGTAGTATACAGCACAGACACGTAGTATATTGCCCAGCCACGTAGTATATAGCCCAGACACGTAGTATATAGCACAGAAACATAGTATATAGCACAGACACATAGTATATAGCACAGACACGTAGTATATAGCATAGATACGTAGTATATTGCACAGCCACATAATATATTGTACAGCCATGTAGTATATAGCACAGACACGTAGTATATAGCACAGATACGTAGTATATTGCCCAGCAACGTAGTATATTGCCCAGCCACATAGTATATTGCACAGACACATAGTATATAGCACAGAGACGTTGTATATAACACAGCCCATGCAGTATTTAACACAGGTCACGCAGTATATTGCCCAGCCACATAGTATATTGCACAGCCTCGTACTATATTGCAAAGCCACTTAATATATAGCATAGCCATATAGTATATAGCACAGAGACGTTGTATATAACACAGCCCATGCAGTATATAACACAGGTCACATAGTATATAACAATGCCCATGCAGTATCTAACACAGCCCACGTAGTATATAGCAATGTGGGCACCATATCCCTGTTAAAAAAAGAATTAAAATAAAAAATAGTTATATACTCACCCTCCGTCAGCCCCCTGGATCCAGGCGAGGTGTTTACCAATGCTGCTCGCGACACTCTGGTCTAAAGAGTGCATTGCGGTCTCGCGAGATGATGATGTAGCGGTCTCACGAGACCGCAATGCATGGACCGGTCATCGGAGCGTCTCAAGGAGCGGGAAAGGCATCGGTTGGATCCGGGGGCCCACGGAAGTTGAGTATATAATGATTTTTTATTTTTTTGATTATTTTTAACATTAGATCTTTTTACTATTGATGCCGCGTAGGCAGCATCAATAGTAAAAAGTTGGTCACATAGGGTTAATAGCAGCATTAACGGACTGCGTTAGCCGTGGCATAACGCGGTCCGTTAATGCTGCCATTAACCCTGTGTGAGCGCTGACTGGGGGGGAGTATGGAGCGGGCACTGATGGCTGGGGAGTAGGGAGGTACTAGTTCTTGGCCGGACTGTACCCGTCGCTGATTGGTCACGGCCGTACGGCCGCGACCAATCAGCAACGCGGGATTTCCGGGACAGACAGACAGACGGAAGTGACCCTTAGACAATTATATAGTAGATATTGCTATTTATAGCTGGGCATGTGATGGACATATAAAAATATGTTACAACTTGTCACTTATTGTAATACAGAATTGTTACCATTATAATTTAATAAAAATGTGTCCTTACTAATAATATTAATTGTATTGTTTTTATGTTTTATTGATACTTCTACAATTGGAATAATTTATTTATGCTTTTCTTAATTGAATGACTTAATTTATTTTTAACTGCTAATTAAATTAAAATTGGATAAATTGATTATTTATGAATTAAAAAATCACTGGAAATTGTGAAATGTAAATATTAAAATGTATGGACTGAAATCACATGAAAGAAAGACCCATTCATACAATCTGGTAGGATAACTTGTCAAGAAAATGATTAGCATGTATTGGCATGTATGGTATTTTTTTTAACAAACTGCCAATTAAGCCTAACAATTACATTGCTGCATGCATGATTGGAATGGGAGTGCAAACCCATCTGCAGTCCTCGGCTTTGGCTGCTTCATGTCATTGAATGAGAATATGAATGAATGGCTATGTGAGTATATGGGTATAAATTGGAGTATGAGTGTAAGAATTAATTATTATATAAGAGTATGTATTGACATGTATATGAAGTAATAATTATATTATTGTATATGTGTTTGAATGAGTGAGTACATGAGTGTCTCTATAAATGAGTGTATAAGTGGATGAATTAATGTGCACATGGAGTGTGTACTAATGGGAGTGTTAACGAGTATATGGAATAGGTATGTATGGGATATTGGGTGTATGAGTGGATGAATTCATGGATATATGGTGTACATGTGAATGGGTGTATGAATGAATAAATTAATGGGCATATGGAGTATTTATGAAGGCATGTATGAGTTTATGAATGAATGTTCAAATGAGTATGTGTATAAATTGGTGACTTAGAATAAATGAGTATATACAGTAAGAGTATGTATTGATGTGTATAAGAGTTAACAAATATATGAGGACATGTATGAATAGGTATATCAGCATATATGAGTGGGTGTAAAAGTGTTTGAATGAATGCACGAGTGTCTGTATAAATGAGTGTATGAATTAATCTGTATATGAGCATCTATAATATAACGCTGGGAGCGTCACTCTGTCCGAAGCTTTTATAGACTGCGCAGGGGCGACACTCCTAGCGTTACATTATAGAGTGTCTGGAAAAAAAAAATGGCGCAATTTGTTACTTACGCCATTCCTTTCCGCCGCCATTTTCTTCGTCCTCCTGCTGCCGGGATCGGGGCCTGCGCAGTCCGCGCTTTCCGGCGCCATTTTCTTGAAGACACACTGCAGTCCGCGCTTTCCGGTGCCATTTTCTTGAAGACACACTGCAGTTTGTCTTCAAGAAAATGGCGCCGAAAAGCGCGGACTGCGCAGGCGCCGATCCCGGCAGCAGGAGGACGAAGAAAATGGCGGCGGAAAGGAATGGCGTAAGTAACAAATTGCTGTGGCATGAAGTGCCACACAGCATAATCAGGGCGCAAATATGTGCACAGTGTCCCCCTGCTCCCGACCCCCTGCTCCCGGCAGTCCACGCCTTCCGGCACCATTTTTTTTTCCTGACACTCTATAATGTAACGCTAGGCGCCGATCCCAGCAGCAGGAGGACGAAGAAAATGGCGGCGGAAAGGAATCAGGTGGCGCAAGTAATAAATTGCTGTGGCATGAAGCTGTGGCACTTCATGCCACAGCAATTTGTTACTTACGCCACCTGATTCCTTTCCGCCATTTTCTTGGACCTGCTCCCGGAATCAGCAACTGCGCAGACGCCGATTCCGGCAGCAGGAGGACCAAGAAAATGGCAGCGGAACAGAATCAGGTAGCGTGTGCACAGGATCCCGCCCTCATTACGCTGTGGCACTTCATGCCACAGCGATTTCTTAATTTTAGGCCCCCTGACTCCGGGCCATGAATTTCTCCCTGCTCCCGCAATCGGCGCATGCGCAGTCTGCACTTTCCGGCGCCATTTTGTTGGAAACCTCAGTGTGTCTTCAAGAAAATGGCGCCGGAAAGCGCAGACTGCGCAGGCGCCAATTCCTGAAGCAGCAGCAGTGTACGGTGCATATAATATGGAGCATCTTATGGGGGCCATAAACCTTTATGGAGCAGTGTATGGGGCATATACTATGGAGCATCTTATGGGGGCCATAAACCTTTATGGAGCAGTGTATGGGACATATACTATAGAGCATCTTATGGGGTCATAAACCTTTATGGAGCAGTGTACGGGGCATATACTATGGAGCATCTTATGGGGGCCATAAACCTTTATGGAGCAGTGTACGGGGCATATACTATGGAGCATCTTATGGGGCCATCAACCTTTATGGAGCAGTGTACAGGGCATATACTATGGAGCATCTTATGGGGGCCATAAACCTTTATGGAGCAGCGTATGGGGCATATGGATGGGAGCAGCAAATTAAAGAACGGTGGTGCAGGATGGGAGCAGCACATGACAGAACGGGGGCGCAGGATGGGAGCAGCACATGACAGAATAGAGCAGCACGTGACAGAATAGGGCAGCACATGACAGAACAGGGGAGCAGGATGCCAGAAGCATATGACAGACCGGGGGTGCAGGATGGAAGCAGCACATGACAGAATGGGGGAGCAGGATGGGAGCAGCACATGACAGAACGGGGGCGCAGGATGGCAGCAGCACATGACAGAACGGGGGCGCAGGATGGCAGCAGCACATGACAGAACGTGGGTACAGGATGGAAGCAGCACATGACAGAACGGGGGCGCAGGATGGGAGCAGCACATGACAGGATGGGGGCGCAGGATGGGAGCAGGAAATGACAGAATGGAGGTGCAGGATGGGTGCAGCACATGTCAGAATGAAGGCGAAGGATGGGTGCAGTACATGTCAGAATGGGGTTGCAGGATGGGAGCAGCACATGTCAGAATGGGGCGCAGGATGGGAGCAGCACATGACAGAATGGGGGCGCAGGATGGAGCAGCACATGACAGGATGGGGGCGCAGGATGGAGCAGCACATGACAGGATGGGGTCGCAGGATGGAGCAGTTCATGACAGGATGGGGGCAGAACATGACCGGATGGGGACGCAGGATGGAGCAGCACATGACAGGATGGGGGCGCAGGATGGAGCAGCACATGACAGGATGGGACGCAGGATGGAGCAGCACATGACAGGATGGGGTCGCAGGATGGAGCAGCTCATGATAGGATGGGGCAGCACATGACCGGATGGGGACGCAGGATGGAGAAGCACATGACAGGATGGGGGCGCAGGATGGAGCAGCACATGGCAGGATGGGGGCGCAGGATGGAGCAGCACATGACAGGATGGGGGCGCAGGATGGAGCAGCTCATGACAGGATGGGGACGCAGGATGGAGCAGCACATGACAGGATAGGAACGCAGGATGGAGCAGCACATACCAGGATGGAGGCCGTATACCAATATACAGTGGGGCAAAAAAGTATTTAGTCAGTCAGCAATAGTGCAAGTTCCACCACTTAACCCCTTCATGACCCAGCCTATTTTGACCTTAAAGACCTTGCCGTTTTTTGCAATTCTGACCAGTGTCCCTTTATGAGGTAATAACTCAGGAACGCTTCAACGGATCCTAGCGGTTCTGAGATTATTTTTTTGTGACATATTGGGCTTCATGTTAGTGGTAAATTTAGGTCAATAAATTATGCGTTTATTTGTGATAAAAACGGAAATTTGGCGAAAATTTTGAAAATTTCGCAATTTTCACATTTTGAATTTTTATTCTGTTAAACCAGAGAGATATGTGACACAAAATAGTTAATAAATAACATTTCCCACATGTTTACTTTACATCAGCACAATTTTGGAAACAACATTTTTTTTTGCTAGGAAGTTATAAGGGTTAAAATTTGACCAGCGATTTCTCATTTTTACAACGAAATTTACAAAACCATTTTTTTTAGGGACCACCTCACATTTGAAGTCAGTTTAAGGGGTCTATATATGGCTGAAAATACCCAAAAGTGACACCATTCTAAAAACTGCACCCCTCAAGGTACTCAAAACCACATTCAAGAAGTTTATTAACCCTTCAGGTGCTTCACAGCAGCAGAAGCAACATGGAAGGAAAAAATGAACATTTAACTTTTTAGTCACAAAAATTATTTTTAGCAACAACTTTTTTATTTTCCCAATGGTAAAAGGAGAAACTGAACCACGAAAGTTGTTGTCCAATTTGTCCTGAGTACGCTGATACCTCATATGTGGGGGTAAACCACTGTTTGGGCACACGGCAGGGCTTGGAAGGGAAGGAGCGCCATTTGACTTTTTGAATCAAAAATTGGCTCCACTCTTTAGCGGACACCATGTCACGTTTGGAGAGCCCCCGTGTGCCTAAAAATTGGAGCTCCCCCACAAGTGACCCCATTTTGGAAACAAGACGCCCCAAGGAACTTATCTAGATGCATAGTGAGCACTTTGAACCCCCAGGTGCTTCACAAATTGATCCATAAAAATGAAAAAGTACTTTTTTTTCACAAAAAAATTCTTTTAGCCTCAATTTTTTCATTTTCACATGGGCAACAGGATAAAATGGATCCTAAAATGTGTTGGGCAATTTCTCCTGAGTACACCAATACCTCACATGTGGGGGTAAACCACTGTTTGGGCACATGGTAAGGCTCGGAAGGGAAGGAGCGCCATTTGACTTTTTGAATGAAAAATTATTTCCATCGTTAGCGGACACCATGTCGCGTTTGGATAGCTCCTGTGTGCCTAAACATTGGCGCTCCCCCACAAGTGACCCCATTTTGGAAACTAGACCCCCCAAGGAACTTATTTAGATGCCTAGTGAGCACTTTAAACCCTCAGGTGCTTCACAAATTGATCTGTAAAAATGAAAAAGTACTTTTTTTTCACAAAAAAATTCTTTTCGCCTCAATTTTTTCATTTTCACATGGGCAGTAGGATAAAATGGATCATAAAATTTGTTGGGCACTTTCTCCCGAGTACGCCGATACCTCATATGTGGGGTAAACCACTGTTTGGGCACTCGGCAGGGCTCGGAAGGGAAGACGCGCCATTTGACTTTTTGAATGGAAAATTAGGTCCAATTGTTAGCGGACACCATGTCGCGTTTGGAAAGCACCTGTGTGCCTAAACATTGGAGCTCCCCCACAAGTGACCCCATTTTGGAAACTAGACCCCCCAAGGAACTTATCTAAATGCATATTGAGCACTTTAAACCCCCAGGGGCTTCACAGAAGTTTATAATGCAGAGCCATGAAAATAAAAAATAATTTTTCTTTCCTCAAAAATGATTTTTTAGCCTGGAATTTCCTATTTTGCCAAGGATAATAGGAGAAATTGGACCCCAAATATTGTTGTCCAGTTTGTCCTGAGTAGGCTGATACCCCATATGTGGGGGTAAACCACTGTTTGGGCGCACGGCAGGGCTCGGAAGGGATGGCACGCCATTTGGCTTTTTAAATGGAAAATTAGCTCCAATCATTAGCGGACACCATGTCACGTTTGGAGAGCCCCTGTGTGCCTAAACATTGGAGATCCCCCAGAAATGACCCCATTTTGGAAACTAGACCCCCAAAGGAACTAATCTAGATGTGTGGTGAGGACTTTGAACCCCCAAGTGCTTCACAGAAGTTTATAACGCAGAGCCATGAAAATAAAAAAAAAAATTATTTTCTCAAAAATGATCTTTTAGCCTGCAATTTTTTATTTTCCCAAGGGTAACAGGAGAAATTTGACCCCAAAAGTTGTTGTCCAGTTTCTCTTGAGTACGCTGATACCCCATATGTGGGGGTAAATCAGTGTTTGGGCACATGCCGGGGCTCAGAAGTGAAGTAGTGACGTTTTGAAATGCAGACTTTGATGGAATGCTCTGTGGGCGTCACGTTGCGTTTGCAGAGCCCCTGATGTGGCTTAACAGTAGAAACCCCCCACAAGTGACCCCATTTTGGAAACTAGACCCCCAAAAGGAACTTATCTAGATGTGTGGTGAGCACTTTGAACCCCCAAGTGCTTCATAGAAAATTATCATGCAGAGCCGTGAAAATAATAAATACGTTTTCTTTCCTCAAAAATAATTATTTAGCTCAGAATTTTTTAATTTTCCCAAGGGTAACAGGAGAAATTTGACCCCAATATTTGTTGTCCAGTTTCTCCTGAGTACGGTGATACCCCATATGTGGGGGTAAACTACTGTTTGGGCACATGCCGGGGCTCGGAATTGAAGTAGTGACGTTTTGAAATGCAGACTTTGATGGAGTGCTCTGCGGGCGTCACGTTGCGTTTGCAGAGCCCCTGATGTGCCTAAACAGTAGAAACCCCCCACAAGTGACCCCATTTTGGAAACTAGACCCCGAAAGGAACTTATCTAGATGTGTGGTGAGCACTTTGAACCCCCAAGTGCTTCATAGAAGTTTATAATGCAGAGCCGTGAAAATAATAAATACGTTTTCTTTCCTCAAAAATAATTATTTAGCCCAGAATTTTTTATTTTCCCAAGGGTTACAGGAGAAATTGGACCCCAAAAGTTGTTGTCCAGTTTCTCCTGAGTACGCTGATACCCCATGTGTGGGGGTAAACCACTGTTTGGGCACACGTCGGGGCTCAGAAGGGAAGTACCCTAATCACAACCCTAATCACAACCCTAATTCCAACCCTAAGGCTATGTGCCCACGTTGCGGATTCGTGTGAGATATTTCCGCACCATTTTTGAAAAATCCGCGGGTAAAAGGCACTGCGTTTTACCTGCGGATTTTCCGCGGATTTCCAGTGTTTTTTGTGCGGATTTCACCTGCGGATTCCTATTGAGGAACAGGTGTAAAACGCTGCGGAATCCGCACAAAGAATTGACATGCTGCGGAAAATACAACGCAGCGTTTCCGCGCACAGCGGATTTGGTTTTTCATATGTTTACATGGTACTGTACACCTGATGGAACACTGCTGCGAATCCGCAGCGGCCAATCCACAGCCAAATCCGCACCGTGTGCACATAGCCTAATTCTAAAGGTATGTGCACATGCTGCGGAAAAGCAGCAGTTTCCCATAAGCTTACAGTTCAATGTAAACCTACGGGAAACAAAAATCGCTGTACACATGCTGCGGAAAAACTGCACGGAAACGCAGCGGTTTACATTCCGCAGCATGTCACTTCTTTGTGTGGATTCCGCAGCGGTTTTACAACTGCTCCAATAGAAAATCGCAATTGTAAAACCGCAGTGAAATGTGCAGAAAAAACGCGGTAAATCCGCCATAAATCCGCAGCGGTTTAGCACTGCGGATTTATCAAATCTGCAGTGGAAAAATCCGCAGAGGACCAGAATACGTGTGCACATACCGAAACCCTAACCCTAGCCCTAGCCCTAACCCTACCCCTAACCCTAGCCCTAACCCTACCCCTAACCCTAACCCTACCCCTAACCCTAACCCTACCCCTAACCCTAACCCTACCCCTAAACCTACCCCTAACCATATTCTAACATTAGTGGAAAAAAAAAAATTTCTTTATTTTTTTATTGTCCCTACCTATGGGGGTGACAAAGGGGGGGGGGTCATTTATTATTTTTTTATTTTGATCACTGAGATATAATCTATCTCAGTGATCAAAATGCACTTTGGAACGAATCTGCCAGCCGGCAGATTCGGCGGGCGTACTGCGCATGCGCCCACCATTTTGGAAGATGGCGGCGCCCAGGAAGAAGACGGACGGGACCCCGGCAGGATCGGTAAGTATGATAGGGTGAGGGGGGACCACGGGGGGGGGACCACGGGGGGGGGATCGGAGCGCGGGGGGGGGGAATCGGAGCGCGGCAGGCGTGGAACGGAGCACGGGGGGGCTGGAACGGAGCACGGGGGGGCTGGAACGGAGCACGGGGGGGTGGAACGGAGCACGGGGGGGTGGAATGGAGCACGGGGGGGTGGATCGGAGTGCAGGGGGGGTGATTGGAGCACGGGGGGAGCGGACAAGAGCACGGGGGGGAGCGGAGCACTGGACGGAGGGGAGCCGGAGCAGTGTACCGGCCAGATCGGAGGGCTGGGGGGGCGATCGGTGGGGTGGGGTGGGGGCACACTAGTATTTCCAGCCATGGCCGATGATATTGCAGCATCGGCCATGGCTGGATTGTAATATTTCACCCGTTATAATGGGTGAAATATTACAAATCGCTCTGATTGGCAGTTTCACTTTCAACAGCCAATCAGAGCGATCGTAGCCACGAGGGGGTGAAGCCACCCCCCCTGGGCTAAACTACCACTCCCCCTGTCCCTGCAGATCGGGTGAAATGGGAGTTAACCCTTTCACCCGGCCTGCAGGGACGCGATCTTTCCATGACGCCACATAGGCGTCATGGGTCGGATTGGCACCGACTTTCATGACGCCTACGTGGCGTCATGGGTCGGGAAGGGGTTAAAAAGATGAGAGGCGTCTGTAATTTACATCATAGGTAGACCTCAACTATGGGAGACAAACTGAGACAAAAAAATCCAGAAAATCACATTGTCTGTTTTTTTAACCTTTTTTTTGCATGTTATGGTGGAAAATAAGTATTTGGTCAGAAACAAACAATCAAGATTTCTGGCTCTCACAGACCTGTAACTTCTTCTTTAAGAGTCTCCTCTTTCCTCCACTCATTACCTGTAGTAATGGCACCTGTTTAAACTTGTTATCAGTATAAAAAGACACCTGTGCACACCCTCAAACAGTCTGACTCCAAACTCCACTATGGTGAAGACCAAAGAGCTGTCAAAGGACACCAGAAACAAAATTGTAGCCCTGCACCAGGCTGGGAAGACTGAATCTGCAATAGCCAACCAGCTTGGAGTGAAGAAATCAACAGTGGGAGCAATAATTAGAAAATGGAAGATATACAAGACCACTGATAATCTCCCTCGATCTGGGGCTCCACGCAAAATCCCACCCCGTGGGGTCAGAATGATCACAAGAACGGTGAGCAAAAATCCCAGAACCACGCGGGGGGACCTAGTGAATGAACTGCAGAGAGCTGGGACCAATGTAACAAGGCCTACCATAAGTAACACACTACGCCACCATGGACTCAGATCCTGCAGTGCCAGACGTGTCCCACTGCTTAAGCCAGTACATGTCCAGGCCCGTCTGAAGTTTGCTAGAGAGCATTTGGATGATCCAGAGGAGTTTTGGGAGAATGTCCTATGGTCTGATGAAACCAAACTGGAACTGTTTGATAGAAACACAACTTGTCGTGTTTGGAGGAAAAAGAATACTGAGTTGCATCCATCAAACACCATACCTACTGTAAAGCATGGTGGTGGAAACATCATGCTTTGGGGCTGTTTCTCTGCAAAGGGGCCAGGACGACTGATCCGGGTACATGAAAGAATGAATGGGGCCATGTATCGTGAGATTTTGAGTGCAAACCTCCTTCCATCAGCAAGGGCATTGAAGATGAAACGTGGCTGGGTCTTTCAACATGACAATGATCCAAAGCACACCGCCAGAGCAACGAAGGAGTGGCTTCGTAAGAAGCATTTCAAGGTCCTGGAGTGGCCTAGCCAGTCTCCAGATCTCAACCCTATAGAAAACCTTTGGAGGGAGTTGAAAGTCCGTGTTGCCAAGCGAAAAGCCAAAAACATCACTGCTCTAGAGGAGATCTGCATGGAGGAATGGGCCAACATACCAACAACAGTGTGTGGCAACCTTGTGAAGACTTACAGAAAACGTTTGACCTCTGTCATTGCCAACAAAGGATATATTACAAAGTATTGAGATGAAATTTTGTTTCTGACCAAATACTTATTTTCCACCATAATATGCAAATAAAATGTTAAAAAAACAGACAATGTGATTTTCTGGATTTTTTTTTCTCAGTTTGTCTCCCATAGTTGAGGTCTACCTATGATGTAAATTACAGACGCCTCTCATCTTTTTAAGTGGTGGAACTTGCACTATTGCTGACTGACTAAATACTTTTTTGCCCCACTGTAAATGCTCGCCACCCGGGCGTAGAACGGGTTCAATAGCTAGTATATGAATAAGTGTATAAGAATTTGAATGGATGAGTGCTTGAGTGTCTATATAAATGGGTATTTGAGTGTGTGAATTAATGGGCATATGGAGAATGTATGAGAATATATGAATGGGCGTATGAATATATGAATTAATGGGTATATGGAATATGTAAAAATAAGTGTATAAATGTATGAATTAATAGAAATTTGGACTATATATGAATGGGTGAATGAGTGGAAAAATTATTGACTGTACGGAGTATATATGAATGGGTGAATGAATGTATGAGTTAATGGGTAATGTGGTATGTATGAATCAGTGAATAAGTTACGGTAATTTGCATTTAGAGTTTGTATGAATGGGTGTATAAGTGTATGAATTATTGGATATCTGGAGTATATATGAATGTGTGTATGAATGAATAGTTATAAAAAAGTATGTATGAATGGGTGTGTGTATGAATAGTCGGTATGTAAAAGTATATATGTATAGATTTATGGGTGTATGAATAAATGGGTATATACTCGTCATGTATGCAGCAATCCAGCTGTGTAAGACCTTAATAACTGAAAGACAAATGTAACAAAATAACAAAAAGATAAAAAGAACACTACATCAAGTCCTAGTACCATTTTATTTTGTAATACCTATATTGTCCCCAAATCCACTATCAATCATGTCACTTGTCAGTCACCAAACCCCTCAGCCGGTGATAATTGAATAAACAGACCATCTTCTTGGGTGTCCAGCCAGGTTGATTGCAGAGCTGCTGAATGTCGTTAATGCCACAGACAGATAGCATGTGGCCGGATTTAGTTGTACAGTGATTTAAGTTGCTTAGTATGAGTGATGTGGTTATACTTTACATTTTATTGTTCCTGACAGTTACCACAACTGAAGAAAAATAATGTCTCTTTCTGTGATCACAAGGAGGACAGGAATGCTCTTGTAGAAGACTGGAGAGAGCTTAGTTACCAGAGGTCTTCTTATTATGATTGATCTATAGTTCTATAAAAAGCATGTGCTGTCAAATCAAGCTTCGATATGCTTCTGACCCCTAAAAATTGATTCTAAGAAAGTAAAAAAACAAACATTTTGCACCTTTCTTGTGACTATCAGTCACCAGGATCCACTACTGCTTCCTGATGGCAATGTGTCTCCATTACTATGCAAATCTACCATGCAATCACAGGATGCAGCAGTGACAGCACAATTAATGCCATTTTTTAGGCCATTTAATTACTTGTAGTAAAAATGTCTATTCTATGGGTACCTTCACACTGAGCGACTTTAGAAAGATAACGATAGCGATCCGTGACGTTGCAGCCTCATGGATAGCGATATCGTTGTGTTTGACACGCAGCAGCGATCTGGATCCTGCTGTGACATCGTTGGTCGGAGCTAGAAGGCCAGCACCTTATTTTGTCGCTGGATCACCCGCTGACATCGCTGAATCGGCGTGTGTGATGCCGATTCAGCGATGTCTTCACTTGTAACCAAGGTAAACATCGGGTTACTAAGCGCAGGGCCGCACTTAGTAACCTGATATTTACCCTGGTTACCATTGTAAATATAAAAAAAAACACTACATACTTACATTCCGGTGTCTGTCGCGTCCCCCGGCGTCAGCTTCCCTGCACTGTGTCAGCGCCGGCTGGCCGTAAAGCAGAGCACAGCGGTGACGTCACCGCTCTGCTTTACGGCCGGCGCTTAAACAGTGCAGGGAAGCTGAAGGCGGGGGACGCGACAGACACGGAAGGTAAGTATGTAGTGTTTGTTTTTTTTTACATTTACAATGGTAACCAGGGTAAACATCGGGTTACTAAGCGCGGCCCTGCGCTTAGTAACCCAATGTTTACCCTGGTTACCAGGGGAGTTCGGCATGTGTCTGTGTGACAGCTCTCCAGCGACCACACAACGACGAAACAGCGACGCTGCAGCGATCAGCATCATTGTCTATATCGTTGCAGCGTCGCTTAATGTGACGGTACCTTATGTCTCTGAATGTGTTTTTTGCAGCATGTGCATGAATTTCTACATTCAGCAGAATTTTCTGCAACTGTGAATATTTCCCTTAACATGATTTTTAAGAGTTGAAATCCTGTGCATGTACAGATCTGAGAAATTGTCACTGGGAGAGAAGGGCATTGAAGATACACGGAGTATATATGTAAAAGAATATGTAAACTATACTCCCACCCCAAAAAACCACAACTAACATACGGTATGAACTGTTTAGAACAGAACATAATTTGTAACAGATCACATTTACTTTCACTAAATCTGTCAATCTTTTTTATTTTTGTTTACCAATTCTCAAAGTTTAATGTAACAAAGACTGACCAATGAAATCAATGGAGGCGCAAACAGAATATGTATGATGGAAAACAAAAACACAGACACTTGGGGGAACTAATTATTATTATTATTTATTTATATAGCACCATTGATTCCATGGTGCTCTACATGAGAAAGGGTTACATACAAATTACAGACTAATCAATCTACTATGAAAAACTAGTTTAGGAAGGTCATATATGTTTGTTCAATTCAGGGAGAACTCCTTAAAAGGGGTATTCTTATTACAAACATTTATTAAATATTCTTAGGATATGTCTTAAAGGGAATGTGTCTCTAAGATCAACCCTCCTAAGCCAGCTATATGGATATACTGGTCATTGGAAGCTGAATAAAATGATACCTTAATATCCGTGATCTGATATCTTATTCCTAAGAAATTCGTGTTTTTCTTATATATAAATTAGCTCTTCCAGGCTCTGGGCAGGACGTTGCCTGGAAGATAACTCTGCCTCCACAGCTTGTTTTACATAAAAGAGAGTTACCAGTGTGAGACAAGGAACTAACACAGAACATTAGAAATTAACTTTGTCTTCTTGCAATCACATTTTGCTTCTCTCTGAGCTCTGTTGTATTGCAAAATATTACAGCCCTGTCTGCCTGTGAGCTGGAAGCTGAAGCTGAGAGGAACCTGCAGATGGGTCAGGTATAATCACACTCAGCTCTGCAGTGAAATCGGGAGAGCAGAGGGCGGCCATTACACATCACACTGGTAACACTGATAACCATTACACGTTACACATCACACTGATAACACTGGTAGCCACTACAGATCATAAAGGTAACTGCCTCTTCTTGTAAAACAAGCTCTGGAGGCAGAGTTATCTTTCAGGCAGTGTCCTCCCCATAGACTGGAAGAGGTCATTTTCATAAAGTGCTGAAAGATGATTTCTCAACAAGGCATCTGATATGAGACATACAGGTATCACTCTAATCAGTAGTGTATAGCCTCTGTATGACTATATTCATAGTTTAGATAGGTCAAATGTGGTGACAGATTCCCTTTAAATATACATAAACCCTATTTGCATTTTTTAGCCCACAACAAGAAAGAAGTGGAGAAGTGGCCACGTTTGTACATTGCTTCCTTGAAGTATATGAGATTTATAGACAAGCAATGCTCTCTTAACTCTTAATGGCATTAGTCTTGGGGGTCAATTAATGAAGTATGACATTTATATAGTTAACATATGGTGACTGCAGACTTGAAGTACAACAACGTATAGCAATTGATCAGGATGCAGTCTTTGGCATGAACAAGGTCTGGAAAAGCAGAGTCATCAGTCTTGCTACCAAATTAAAGTTGGTCAGCACAATTGTCTTCTCAATAGCAACACACAGATGCAAGATATGGACAATCAAGATGACTGAGAGGAACAAAATGTGAACTTTGGTGCTGGAGGAGAAATTAACGGATTCCATGGACAGTGACAATCACCAACAGAGACATCTTGAATCAAGGCAAACCAAAATTGTCACTGGAAGCTAAGATGACCAATCAAAAATTAGCGTATTTTGGCCACAAGAAGAGGACGGTCAGGAACCTAATGGAACAATACCATCAAGAGTGACATGGGACTGACCATTGCACACTGAAAAAAAACAGGGTGGGATAGGACTGCCTGGCAAGCGATGATTGATAGATTGATAAGAGAGAGAGATAATGAATATGCTGAATATTTTTATGATGGGAATATCCCTTTAAAATAGTAGAAAGGTCAATTTTAGTGTCTCATATGCATATTTGAGGCTATTGAGTTTGAGGCAGAATTCTCATGGCTGGACAGGACATTTAGGCTCATACTCAGACCATGAATGTTAGATACGTGAAGCCAACCTTGTTGAAAACTATTAACCCCTTAACAACCACCAATATGCCTTTTAATGGCGGCAGTTATGGGTACTTATACCTCAGCGCAAATTTTAAATGGCGCTGAGAAATAAGTGTATAGCGCCCCCAGAGTCGAAATTTCTCTTGGGTCTCAACTACCTCCGGTGTCCCTGCATCTCCCTGTGAAGTCACCTGAGCCAATGGCATATTCTTCTGGGAGAAAATTACGAGCACATGTGCAGTGCACCCACCGAGATCTGCCGGCCTATTGGTTCATTTTCATCACTGCGATAGACTATCACAGTGATCAAGATAAAAAAGGATAAATCAAACCCCCCATTTATCACCCCCTTAGGTAAAAAACATAAAATAATTTTTTTTTTTAATTTCCATTTTTCCATTAGGGTTAGAGTTGAGCTAAAGTGAGTTGGGCTAAAGTTAGGGTTAAGCATGGGCTAAAATTAGGATTAGGGTTGGGCTAGGGTTAGGGTTGGGCTAGGGTTAGGGTTGAGCTAAAGTTAGGGTTGGGCTAGGGTTAGGATTGTGGTTATGGTTGGGGTTACGGTTAGGGGCGGGATTAGGGTTAGAGGTGTATTAGGGTTAGGTTTGTGGTTAGGGTTATGGTTAGGGTTGGGATTTGGGTTAGGGGTGTGTTGGGGTTATGGTTGAAGTTAGAGTTGTGGGATTTCCACTGTTAAGGTACATCAGGGGGTCTCCAAACGCAACATGGCGCCACCATTGATTCCAGCCAATTTTACGTTCAAAAAGTCAAATGGTGCTCCCTCCCTTCTGAGCCCTGCTATGTTCCCAAACAGTGGCATTTCCCCACATACGGGGTATCGGCGTACTCAGCAGAAATTGCACAACAAATTTTGTGGACCTTTTTCTCCTGATACCCTTGTAAAAATAAAAAAAATCGGTTCCAAATTTATTTTTTTGTGAAAAAAGTAAAATGTTAATTTTTTCCTTCCACATTGCTTCAGTTCTCGTGAAGCACCTAAAGGGTTAATAAACTTCTTTAATGTGCTTTTGCGCACGTTGAGGGGTGCAGTTTATAGAATGGTGTCACTTATGAGTATTATTATATTGACCCCCCCAAACTCACTTCAAATGTGAGGTGGTCCCTAAAAAATGGCTTTGTAAATATTGTTGGAAAAATGAGAAATTGCTGGTCAATTTTAACCCTTATAATGTCCTAACAGAAAAAAATATGTTTCCAAAATTGCGCTGATGTAAAGTAGCCATGTGGGAAATGTTATTATTAACTGTTTTGTTTCACCACTCTCTGATTTAAATGTACTAAAATAAAAAGTTTGAAAATTGACAAATTTTCAACATTTTTGCCAAATTTCCATTTTTTTCATAAATAAACGCAAGTTATATCAAAGAAATTTTACCACTATTATGAAGTACACTGTGTCATGAAAAAAACAGTCTGAGAATCAGTGGGATCCATTGAAGCGTTCCAGAGTTATAACTGTATAAAGTGACACTGGTCAGAATTGTAAAAATTGGCTTGGTCATTAAGTACAAAATTGGCTCTGTCGCTAAGGCCGGTTTCACGCATGCGACAAATACGGCCGAGTCTTGCATGTTAACACCCGGCATTGCCGCCATCACTCAGGAGCGGAGCGTGCGGCCGCATAGCAATACATGCAGCCACACTCTCTGCTCATGAGTGATGGCAGCAATGCCGGGTATTAACATGCGAGACTCGGCCATATTTCTTGCATGTGTGATCCCGGCCTAAGGCTAGGTTCACATTGTGTTAATGGGTTAACGCTAGCGGACTCCGTTACATGGCGAAATTAACACCATGCAATGGATCCGTTAGCGCACCCATTGACGGCAATGTGCTAACGGATCTCTAGCGCATTGCTAGCGCATGCCATTTTCGGCACGCGCTAGCGATGTCCCGTTAGTTTCGGACGGACCGCGGACGCTGCTTGCAGCGTCCGAGTTCCGTTCCTTGCTAGCGCAGATCGGGTATCTGCGCTAGCGGTATTGGCAAACGCGATCCCTTTTGAGACATTGCGTTATTTAGCGCAGTCCGTGGCGCTATGCGCCCTAACGCAATGTGAACCTAGCCTAAGGGGTTAATTTTTGTTTAGGTTTATCTGTGCATGATTATCTAGAGAGAATTGTGCTGTGACTTATATGGTCTAAAGAAATACTACTGCTACTGCTAATGATTACTTGATTATGGTAAGTTATCCAGATAATTGTAATTCCTGATACATTTTCCTTGTGGGTCACTTGGGTTTGAATGATTATCTCAAAGCATGGCTAAAAGATAATTAAAAAACGACAAACAGCAATGTCTTACAGTAGGAGAACGCGACATTATAGCACCTGGATGAAAGGCTTGCAGGTATTTTACTAAATTCTGAATGAATTTTTCGGGTAAGTAATGCTGCCAAGTTTTCGCAAACCTCGGTGTATGAGGCACCCACCTTTCCTTTCTGCCTGGGTCATTGTACTAGGCAGCCGCAGTTAATGGGAAGTAATTAGTGCTCAGGAGATACAATAGTGTTTGATTGATGTGACTGGATGACTTGATGCAAAACGGGAGACAGAGGAGACAAAACCCTGAGCTCAGGGTGTGTTGGGATTTGTGGAGAAGGGAGATTAACAGACAACAAAGGACATGAAGGGAAAGAGAGGGAAATGTTGAGGAGTCTGCTTTTCAGTGCGTTAACCCTTTAACTGCCTCCGTCATAAGTAACCTCGTCATTAATTAGCCATGTGACATATATAGGAATGGCCGCGGGACGCTGCATGGGGGAGCGATCTGTGTTCTGCCTCGGTAATACATTCAGTCGGTCTCTCTTTTCTCCGGCTAGTTTTAATTCATGGGGTTCCCTCAGCAGCAGGGGAGGGTACAGTTAATTGCTAGGTACAGTGAGAGCCAAGTGGCCTCTCTGGTCTTTTACAATGGAGAGGCAGCCTTCTGTTTTAAGATCTCTGCTGCATCCTTGTGTTCAGATGCAGGCCTAGCTCACACTGCTAATAAAGAGGAAAACTGGAGAGAGGGCTCGCTGAGCGGCACAGTCACCATTCGGGGAGGCGTCCGCACTTTCCTTATGTTCCTGGAGTAAAGTTTTCGGTTCATATTAATGGCACTTTAGTGATATAACAAATATTGTAGCCTTACATGTAAATATTCACATTAACTGTTCAAGGAGATACAATGTGGCCGGATCAGGAAACTCAAGATGTAGATAGACTAGGGATTGACAAAAAGCATACAGAGGACATTAACCAAATAACAAGAAGTTTTACGCGTTCTTTTCGTGCTCACTTTGTGATGATGTAAAACCACAGCACTTGCACGGCACTTTCCAATCAGCTGCTAAAGCTGCTAAAGTCCACTCTCCTCCTGTACCAGTTATGACTTGTATTGTTTAAGATTATTGTACTTGTTTTTATTATGTATACCCCTCCTCACATGTAAAGCGCCATGGAATAAATGGCGCTATTACAATAAATAATAATAATAACAATAATAATAATAATAATAATAATAAAGCTCCGCTTGTTGATATTTACTGAAAGGGAGAAATGCGGGTGTGCTGCGCTGCTGGTGAAGAACTCACGGGATACAGATGGATAAAATGTGTTTCTGGGTCGAATGGACCTCATCCTCAGAGGAACCGCAATCATAAAAATAAACTAACATGTATTGTGGTTCCCTTGAGGAAGAAGTCTGTTCAAGCTAGAAACACATGAATTCTTCACCTGCAGCGCAGCACACGCACATTTCTCCCTCTCGGTATATTTCATTCTTCAGTCATATGGGCTAGATACATAATAGATAATACAGGGTGGGCCATTTATAAAGTTGGATCCAAAATAGCCAACTTCAAAATGGCCTCCATGGTCATCACCCATCTTGAAAAGTTCCCCCCTCCCATATACTAATGTGCCACAAACGGTAAGTTGATATCACCAACCATTCCCATTTTATTTAGGTGTATCCATAGACATGGCTCACCCAGGTGTATCCATATAAATGGCCCACTCTGTGGATAGATAGGATAGATAGATGGTAGATGGATGATAGATGATAATCTTTATATATAGCGTCAACATATTCCGCAGCGCTTTACAGTTTAACAGTTCATACACAAGTCATAAGTAATAACATTAAAAATAAACCAATAATGCAAAATAAGACAATAGAGATAGATAAATAGAAGATAATAGATATGAGATAGATAGATGGATGGATGGATGGATGGATAGATAGATAGATAGATAGATAGATAGATAGATAGATAGATGCTAGATAGTAGCTGGATATAGATAGGATAGCTGATAGATAGATAATACAGGGTGGGCTATTTATATGGATACACCTTGGTGGGTCATTTATAACGTTAGATCCAAAATGGCCAACTTCAAAATGGCCACCATGGTCATCACCCATCTTGAAAAGTCCCCCCCTCCCTAATGTGCCACAAACAGGAAGTTCATATCACCAACCATTCCCATTTTAGTTGGGTGTATCCATATACATGGCCCACCCTGTAGATAGAGATAGATAATAGATAGATAGATAGATAGATAGATAGATAGATAGATAGATAGATAGATAGATAGATAGATATGGGATAGATAGATAGATAGATAGATAGATAGATAGATAGATAGATAATAGATATATAGATAGATAGATAGATAGATAATAGATAGATAGATAGATAGATAGATAGATAGATAGATAGATAATAGATATATAGATAGATCTGTAGATAGATAATAGATAGATAGATAGATAGATAGATAATAGATATATAGATAGATAGATAATAGATAGATAGATAGATAGATAATAGATACATAGATAGATCTGTAGATAGATAATAGATAGATAGATAGATAGATAGATAGATACATAGATAGATAGATAGATAGATAGATAGATAGATAGATAATAGATAGATCTGTAGATAGATAATAGATAGATCTGTAGATAGATAGATAGATAGATAGATAGATAATGGATAGGTGATAGATAATAATAGATAGAAAATAGATAATAGATAGATATTAGATAGATAGATCTGTAGATAGATCTGTAGATAGATCTGTAGATAGATAATAGATAGATAATAGATAGATAATAGATAGATAGATAGATAGATAATAGATAGATAGATAGATAGATAGATAGATAGATACATAGATAGATAGATAGATAGATAGATAGATAGATAGATAATAGATAGATCTGTAGATAGATAATAGATAGATCTGTAGATAGATAGATAGATAGATAGATAGATAGATAATAGATAGATCTGTAGATAGATCTGTAGATAGATCTGTAGATAGATAGATAGATAGATAGATAGATAGATCTGTAGATAGATCTGTAGATAGATAGATAGATAGATAGATAGATAGATAGATAGATAGATAGATAGATAGATCTGTAGATAGATCTGTAGATAGATAGATAGATAGATAGATAGATAGATAGATAGATAGATAGATAGATAGATAGATAGATAGATAGATAGATAGATAGATAGATAGATCTGTAGGTTGATCTGTAGACAGATAGATCTGTAGATAGATAGATAATAGATAGATCTGTAGATAGATCTGTAGATAGATCTGTAGATAGATAGATAGATAGATAGATCTGTAGATAGATCTGTAGATAGATAGATAGATAGATAGATAGATAGATAGATAGATAGATCTGTAGATAGATCTGTAGATAGATAGATAGATAGATAGATAGATAGATAGATAGATAATAGATAGATCTGTAGATAGATCTGTAGATAGATAGATAGATAGATAGATAGATAGATAGATAGATAGATAGATCTGTAGATAGATCTGTAGATAGATAGATAGATAGATAGATAGATAGATAATAGATAGATCTGTAGATAGATCTGTAGATAGATCTGTAGATAGATAGATAGATAGATAGATAGATCTGTAGGTTGATCTGTAGACAGATAGATCTGTAGATAGATAGATATAGACAGACAAATATGAGACTAATACAGTTACACGTGCCCTTGTTGTCTCCAGGGTATATTAGTGATTAGGAGCTTATCTGGATCTGTACAGATTTCCTCTGGTTCGGTTGCCCCCTATCTGCACACTCCACACCATCCATTGATTAACCTCTTGTATTCCATGGATCAATGGCCATTAGCTCAGCAATAAGACGACCAATGTCATCCTCTTATCTAAACTTTAAAGATAAGAATGTTTATTGAATGTCGTGGACATCACTGAGGGTCCAGGACAGACCCCATACTGTACATTTCCACAGAACGTGCGGATATTATCCGCCGCCTGCGCTTCCTAGCGCTCTGTATCTGCACAGACAGCGTGTGACGTCATTACACCTATTAATAGCGGTCACTTTCGCTTACATGACAGTTTAGACTATTTCGGGAATCAGGGCTGGCATTTTCCATTGTTATAATGGTGTGTGTGAGACTGGGAGAAGCTGGTGGTCTGTACTGTGTTCCAGTCAGAGACTGTGGGAAACCAGTTGGTGACAGAAATTCTACGTGGGAGGTCGCTGCCAGACCAGTCTCTGACATCTGTCAGAATCATTCATCCCTTAGATTTTCCTGCATCTTACCGTACTGGAAATAACTAAGGACTCAACATCAACAATATGTCATAGAATCAATTCTGCATTGTGTGTGATATTCACCAGA
The DNA here is from genome assembly GCF_032444005.1 of Ranitomeya imitator. Classification (NCBI taxonomy): domain Eukaryota; kingdom Metazoa; phylum Chordata; class Amphibia; order Anura; family Dendrobatidae; genus Ranitomeya; species Ranitomeya imitator. The sequence continues at coordinate 136,361,834 of NC_091282.1, forward strand.
ACCAAACTGTGCAGAGCTACTAACAAGGGAAGGAAGCCTTTACCTGTCCTATGTGTGTCCTCAAAACGTGTCAGTGGGGCAAAACCGCCAATTATTAACTGGTGTTTAGTAATATTGCTCTTCTCATTGGGGCCAAATGTATCTTTTAGGCCCCCCAGACTCCAGGGTCCAGAGGCAGCTGCAACCCCTGCGCCCGCTATAGTTACACCACTATTAGAAGTAAGACCCCACCAGGAAACTGGTCCTATCTTTTGTGGAATTTCCTGGCAGATTTAATTGATTTCAAAGCAATAAATGAAATCTGTGGCTGAACTCTGCACTAAAATCAGCAACAAAATCCACATTTAACAGAGGTATATTTCATTGCTGATTTTTAGGCTGGATTCACAGCACAATTTTTACATTGAGTGAACAGATACCCTTTTGGACAAATTGGTAGAAAATAATCAATGATTTAATATTTATTTTACTCACTTATATAGCGCCATCATATTCCGCAGCACTTTACAGACATCATCATCGCTGTCCCCATTGGGGCTCACAATGTAAATCCCCTATCAGTAGGTCTTTGGAATGTGGGAGGAAACCGTAGAACCTGTTGGAAACCCACGCAAACATGGGGAGTAGATACAAACTCCTTAAAGATGTTCAATGAGTCGTTAGTATAAAAACAGGCATTTAAATGTATCAATAACTGTATTTTGTTGTAAAGACCTCTTGTAACATCACTTGTCTGTCATATATCGCTCCCCCAATAACATTTATCAACACTTTGATAAGAGATTTGATCGCTGATAACTGATATTTCTTGCTGACGACTGCAGATATTTCCACTAGCCAACTGGATCTTCTTATATTTTAAGCACCATGGTGGCTCAGTGGTTAGCACTGCAGCCTTGCAGCACTGGGGCCTCGAGTTCTAATCCCACCAAGGACAACATCTGCAAGGAGTTTGCATGTTCTCCCTGTGTTCGCGTGGGTTTTCTCCAGATTCTTCCCACACTCCACATACTGATGGGGATCTAGATTGTGAGCCTCAATGGGGACAGCGAGGATGATGCTTATAAAGTGCTATATAAGTGGGCATACTAACATTACACAGAATAATCGCACATGTAGAAGATTCCTCACGGAATGAATGAGGAGCCTTCAGCCAACATCTGGAGCATCCACCTAATCTGCGATCATCTGTGACTCACGCTTTGGTAGTGTCTACTCCATTGTGCCGCAGGGCATAGAAGGATGACCACCAGACATTCCAAGGCTGTTTACTTCCAGGTATATGTGATCAGCACTGCTTGCCTAACCTTCCTGGTATAGGGCTGTAAGCAGGCACTGAATGCTTTACTATATGGGCCTGGGTGGGGGGATGAGCGGCTGTAACCACTGTCACTAAATCCATTTATTTGTTTACGCTGTTTTCACTCCAACAGGTGTGAACACAGCCAGGCTCCTAATTAAAGGGAATGGCTATACAAGGCCTGACTATAGCAGATAACACAATGCAGAGCTTCCCATCTCATCATGTGTATTGCCACCACAGTGGTCAGATCGCATCTTCAGGCTGAGATGAATGAATCCAAAGCGATTACACGACCGTCCTGGCTCCATTCCCAGTCTTCCCTCTGCGGTTACACAAAACTCTTTCTTCTACAAGATCATTGGTTTATCTAGGTGACAGCTGAAAAGACTCAGGTTTCATTAAAAACACATTAGGTGCATAGGAAAAATCATCCCATTCATCTATGTTTTCTAGCAGGAGGTGCTGCCTCAAAGAAATGCCAGAGCTATGCTGCCAGTAACTATAGCCGGCAGAGACAATCCGTACATCATGGGAATCTAGTCTTTGCCTCCCAATAGAAAGTGCACGCAGCCTCTATGGAAATGCTGAGAACCGACGGCTGCCAGGAGTTTTAATCACCAGATGTACGAAATTTGTAATACAATAATGTAGAAGCCAGAAGGGATGGGGGGGACATGCTCTTGGCTCCAGGTTGAGAGTTCTGGGCGTTTTCTTGGACTGTCACACAGGAGATGATAAAGAGGCTATCCCAAAAAAAGGGGTGAAGGGGATTCAGACGAAATGAGAATACCGAACAATCTTCATAAAAAAAACAAACAAAAAAAACGATAATTAAGAAATGTTTCGATCAGCGTCATTTCCGCTAAGCATCCTATAAATGATCGGTCGTAAAGAGCCGCGGATGTCTGCTGAACTCAATAACCATTATCTGATTTAATAATAATGGGCATGACACGTCTGATACACTTTCTGAATGAATCAATGGATCATATGGGGCGATTTTCATTTTAGAGTGTGAAAGAGGAGAGTGGAGAAAATTAGAGAAAGTAATAGAAACTTCACAATGATAAACAGTAATATTGGAAAATAAATATAAAAATAATATCAGTATTACTAATGTAAAAAATGAATATGTCTCTAGATATTGATATGATTGGATATAATAATAATAATAATAATAATCTTTTATAGCGCCAACATATTCTGCAGTGCTTTACAGTTTAATAGTTTATATATATATATATATATATATATATATATATATATATATATAACTGTTTCCTCTTCAGTCATAATAATATTTCCATTACACCAGCTTAGATTTATACTAATCTTCCATAATGAGAAGCATATATAGTTTAATATAAATATATATACATATATATATATACTATATATATATATATACTATAGCTATACTATATATATGCTATACTATACTATATATGGCGCAGTGGATAGCACAGCAGCCTTGCAGCACTGGGGTCCTGGGTTCAAATCCCTCCTAGGACATCTGCAAGGAGTTTGTATGTTCTCCCCGTGCTTGCGTGGGTTTCCTCCGGGTTCTCCAGTTTCCTCCCACATTCCAAAGACATACTGATAGGGAATCTAGATTGTGAGCCCCAATGGGGACAGTGATAATAATGTGTGCAACCTGTAAAGCTCTGCGGAATATGTTAGCGCTATATAAAAATAAAGATTATTATTATTACTATACGTATATAATGAAATTTACACACACACATATATATATATATATATATTTATTTACACATATATGGAAAATAGCAGCACAGTCCTAGTGTTTTGGAGCAATAATTCCACAAGCAGTCTGCCATGAAGCCTCCAAATGTAGAGAAGATAGATGGGAAGCCGCACTCCAATGGGAATTACTGGAGGACTTGGACTTTGTTCACACAGATCCCTGTGACGTCACGGCTCCTCACTGCTTGGTTACATATATATATATATATATATATATATATAGTCCAGCACATGTGCATCTTATTAGGAATGATTAGTGTCACTCTGCGCTGACCTGGTTACACATTCTTATGATTAAAGGGGGAAGCTAATGCTAGCTGTGAGGGGATGGAGCAGTGCAGGGTCTCTGTGGGGGGCTGGCATCTCCCGGGAGGTGAGTGAGCCCTCCTCTTACACCGAGGACCCTCCTTCCCACTGTGCTGACGGTGTAATGATATAATCATGAGGGGTGTCAGATCCCGCATTTGAACTTGCAGCCAAGCAGCAGACTGTGGTTCTTCTTTCCACCATCAGCTGCCACCTGGAGCCTGGGAGAGACCCCCAGCATCCCGAGCAGCAGCAGGACCCCTGGACTACATCCCTGCACGACCCTGGACTGGATGAGGCGCAGACACTGAGCACCTTGGAAGGTAACAGCGCCCTGTATTCCTGTGCAGTGAGGGGGGATAATACGAATCTGGGGGGACGGGGAGTGGGCTGGGAAGGGTTAAAGGCAGCATAGGGAGAACACTGACGGTTGCTTTCAACTTTTTTTTCTTCTCTATTGTTCTGTTGAACAAAGGACAATATGTCAAGGTGCCATAGAGATGTGTGAGAGGTTCTGGTCAATGTCTGGGCAGACCTGATAACTGGGAGGACTGGGAGGACTGGGAGGACTGGGCTGCTGTTCCTGGAAAGCTCAGTCCATAAGTCTAAAAGGATATATTAGAGAAAGCAACAGGGAGCACAGACAAGGGAATGGAGGGGTCAATGGACCAAGGGGTAAGTGCACCAAGCAGGGGGACACAGAGACTCTGGGGAGGGGAATGGGGACATCTTCACAGGGAGAGGAGGCTCTGGAGAAAGTGACTTGTACCCCTGCACTCACAAAGTTGCCATTGCTGCTGCCCCAGGAGTGCAGGGATGGGCAGTGGCTCTATGGAGTTTGCTACTCACCACGTTAACTATTGCTGCTCCGAATCCTCAGCTCCTGTCCCTGAGTACACGTCTTCTGGATCCCCCCACTCTGTGTACACATGCTGTGTGAACAATGCCCGATCCTTACAGGCAATATTGACTCCACAGATGTTACACTGTGTTGCTGCATTTCAATGGAGCCTTGTAAAGTAACGGGAGTCAATTGAAGTGGAGCATTTTTTTTTTCCGTTCTGTGTGACTTAAAGATTTACTAAAAAGAAAAGAAAAAAAGGATGTGCTAACAAAGAAAGTGAGCAGCTCTCTGAGTCCTGTGGATCGGGCTCATTTCTATGGGAGTCGCAGCGCTGTATTGTTCTGGATCAGCCCCTGGCACTGGGATGTCTAGGAATGCTGCTCTACTAAGGGGAGGCGCGACCTCTGCTGGACGAGACGAGAATTGCATTCCGCAGCATCATGCAGCAAAGCCATCCCGACACGAGGTTTTCACACACCCCCTTTGTGTCAGGCATCACTGAGCTCTTCTGTCTAGTGATCTGCACGATGGAAGTCAGTGCATGCCATTATTTTACTATTATTACACTATTGCATATTTATTATATTGTGCATATTAATTAGATGTAAGAGATCTTATGTTCCGCTCATTGGTGCTCTAAAAATAAATAATAGTGAGGCTGCGTCCCCTTGGAAGGGTCACGGGTCGGCAGACACTTGAATTGTAGAGCCGATGAATGTTATCGCATGCTGGGACTTGTAGTGCCACGTTTGCTGTAAGAATAGCCATGTGTGTGTGTTACCTTGATTTCGGCATCTGCGAACCATTAACTTTGGCGAGTAGCTGTGATTTAAGGCATGTTACATGCAGGGAGGAGCCCAGGAGTGTATATAGCATTAATCCCATTGAGGTTGATGTGATGAATGGTAAAGTAAGCAACATGACAGGGAAAGGCGACAGAGCGGAGGTGTCCTGTGAACGCAGGGGCCGGGTGGATGTGATTTCACCTCTGAGAAGATCAGGCTCACGTAACAAAAGCCAGCTGTCTCCATGAGCCACAGATAGGGCGGTGACTGGTGGGAGGGAGGCAGCGCTGGAGAACGGGGTCCATATCATCAGTCGCCACGTGGACTCATTCAATGTCTGCGGGGATCACCTCAGAAAAGATATCATCTGTTTTTACCAGCACTTTTTATTAAATGCCTCAAAAAGAGCCACGCATGGTGTCCCGTGAACTGAAAAGTGGTCTTCTGCTTCTAGGGGTCAGTACACTTAAAAGAAATCCGGTGAGGAGAAGGGGCGTTCTTCTCAAATAGGTGGTCTTCTTATTAACAAGTAGCCAGATGTGTTTCACCAAATGATGACAAATAACCTAGAAATGGTGGTCAGGAAAGAAGTCTGCGAATATTGGGAAACAGAGAAAGTGTTAACATTGCCCCTTTAGCTGCCTAGAGGACACATCAGACCACCAAGGGCACAGTGTGTGGGATCAGTTCCTTTAGAGAGGACACTCTCCTTGCCCCCAATATTCTCGCTTATTCAGCAATGTTGATGGAGCCAATTACCTATAGTGAGTTATTGTGTAACCAGAGTGTCGGGATCTTGCATTGGGGTCACTACCTTTGGAAATGCACAGACATGAAATGCCCATAGAAGTCCTCATCATCACCACCCACTTAGAGGAAACGACAGAGCTTGACAACTGCTTATTGTTAAAGACCACCAGTAAGCAGCTAAGGAGGGGGGTGTGTGAACGTGCAAACTTAAGGAGGAGGTTGCTAAGGGGAAAAAAAAGGATCAGAGCACTCTTCATCCTCTACAAGGAGAGGTAAGGATTAGACTGGGTCAGTGGAGCAGCGCCATTGATGACACTGCTTCCATAGCCTACAAAGAAATGGCTGTCACTTAAGGATCCTTAAACAGCCAATATGTAGGACACTCAATGAATGACCCTGACATCAAAGGCTTCAGTTGCATTTTACAGCTGGATTGAAAAGACATCGCTTATACTATAAAGACCAGAGGTAGGCAGACGATTGTTTCTTCAAAGCCCTCAATGTATTTGCCAAGAAGGCTTGAATGTTATCTGAGGGGCGCCATTGTTTGGACATAACTTTGGAACAGTGAAGAAGGTTTACCATCAATGCCCTTCTCAACCACCGATGTGGTATTCTATGGTAGGGCATCTGCTTTGGGTTTTATTCTTATATGTTCTTGTTAGGCTCAGTAGTGCTCCAAGTTTTGACTTTATAGCAAGTGGGGTAAATGTTAAAAATGTGTTTGTTCAGTATTCAGTTCCTATAATGCTTATTGTGCTATTTTAGATCATGCAAAAGGAAAGCACTCACAATATGTGTTGGGCGTCCCACTAGTTTTCATTGGCATGGCCTGATGGTGATAGCTTAGTACATTGTGTAATGAAGCGAATATACATTATATTATATACCACATATAGAATGTGATTTGGGGCATTCTGCCGGGTCCGCAGTAAGGGTGCTGGAGATGTCACTTTCTTTTGAGCTGCCCGGAACCGAAACCAATGATGGTGACCACAGATATCGCCATCGTCATAGAAAACCACTTCATGGATATCAAAATATTACACATGATCTGAATAGAGCTCAATGAATGTATTGATTTGTGGTACATAATTAGCCATATCTGAAGATGTGCAATAGGCACAGCACTCTAGATACATCCATCTTCTGGTTGGCGTTACAAATCACTCCACTTCACTTTTTACAACAGTTAGTTTAGTGTTTACTTTTATAAAATTATAAGAAAGTTGTAGTTTTGCGTCCTTGGCCCTTTTCTGCCCTAAGTTCAGCGATACTTCAGCTTTGGGATGACAAATTTAGGACAATCTGGTTGATAGAGGAGTGCAGCCTACTAACCCTTTAAAAAAGACTATGACTGTTGGGTAATATACCCAGCAACCAGTCTGTTCTATGGGGCTCTTGTCTTTAGCTGAAAGCTTCCTTTACACTATGGCGGCAGACGCGAATTCTGATTTTTAGTGATTAAACCATTCTTTTCCCTTATCAATTTATGCTATTCATGATCGTTTTCTTGGAAAAAATCAATTATACTCAATTTGCACCATAGAGCTCCCGCACATAACCATTTATTAATGGGAAATTCTCACCCTAGACATTTATGCTACTTTCCGTAACCCCATAGTCTTTCAATAGACAAGCAGGACCACCTGTCATTGGAGTTTGTGAACACAAAACATGGACCACTAGACTTCTGTTCTCCCAGTAGGTAATCAGGTATTTATGGCATATCCTGTGGATTAATGCTTAAAATGTTAATATCTCTTTATTACTATTGCCGGATACTTGGGACACAATGCTGAAGACACTAGTGGTAAAATGACCTAGTCTACGGACCTAGTCTACTCTATATCAGGCTTTACTTTGTGGGGGTTTGCTTCAGGAATTTGTAAAATGTAGAACATGATAGAGAAAGGGCAGCAAGTAGAGAAGAGACTTACTTGTCAAATTTTCCACCCAAGAGTCGGAATTAATCCTTTGTATGAAGAGTTTTTGCTGGAGAAAACTTTCTTGTAACTGTAGAGAGTCAGCAGAGAAGCACAAGTGATGACCATCCTAACTGCAGATGTGGTCCATAATGGAAAAGAAATGGCTCCAGCTTCTAGTGATGACCAAATTCATACCTCTCGTAAGGAAGACTTGGCTTTATGTTAATCTGATCTAGCCCTTAATGAAACCAACCACTTTTTTGTGTCACCTTTTCAATGTTTATTTTTCTATACCCATGGGGCCATAGTGGGCCATTTGCAGCAAGATCATTCATGAAGAAACAGGCAGTGGGACCATCCATCTACTGTCTTGGCTTGTCCATGTCCTTATGGGTACAATGCAATGCTACGTCTTTAGTTCTCTAGTTTAGGTGTAGCTTTTGATATAATAGTATCTCACTTTGCCGTTTATCAATTTTTTAAACGTTTCTGTCAAGAAAAAAGTATCTTTGTGTCCATAGGATTTGCATGAAGGATGGTAAAACACATTTTTTAATTAATCTTTTCAGTAATCCATGCCGGCCAATATGGTAGTATTTCTTTCCTTATGTGTTTTAATAAAGCAGTACAAAATGCATGTGAGTTCACTAATGATCTTTCATGGTACTTATATTATCATGTATACAGTTACAATCCAAAGTTAAGCTTGAAAAGCCATCATCCGGACACGAATCTTCTCCTATTATTATTGATGTTCTGTTTCACAAACTGTGATGCACTTACATACTTGGCCCAGTTTTTTTAATGAAATCAGCATCAATGGCCAGACTTACTCGAAACTTCGATTTTTTTCAAGGTGTTCCCTTTCCTCACATCTGTTTATTGTCAGCGAGCAGAACACGAGGTTCTCAGCCGTCCTCTCCCTTAGCTCACGTCTCTGACATCATCATGGGGAGCAGGCCAGAGCAGCTGATTGTCAAGAAGTCTAGGGCTCCCACAGACCGGTTATTGTGAGCGAGAAAATACATGCGCGCTCCGAGACAAAATAACTAAATTGTGCTTGTTTGTTACTGAAATGTCACATCTGGGACTTTGAGTCATTACTTAATTTAATTACATTTCTATTTCTTTCCAGGTCAATATGTTGTTAGATCTGAAATCTATCTTTTGGATATGCTCGGCATTCCATATTTCTAACGCATTCCGTGCAGGTAAGATTTTATCTTTTCACCAAAATGTTTTATAAATTACTAGATGGCAGCCCGATTCTAAAGAATCGGGAGTCTAGAATCCATATATACTTTATTTATTCAAATGTAAGAATAATACAATTAATAAATAATAGTAAGAAAGAACAAAAAATGGCTGCACTCACCAGCTCTTGACAATTCTTGTTATTTAAGGTACAGTTACACAGGATCCATGAACATGCTTATGAGGGGAGGGATGAAAGACATCAGACGACAACTTTGCGTGTTGTGGGCAGTGTCAGGTAGTAGGAAAATAGCCAGTTAATAATAGGCAATAGTTCTTTGCAGGAATGCAGATATTAATAAATAGGCAGTTTATATTGCAGAGAAATTGCTGGGCAATAATGGACAATGTCCTTATGTGGCAAATAATAGAGCAATATACCCAATGTGGCAAAGAAGAGGTTAATAAACGGCAGTCTCTCAGTATAACAGTCAGTGAATAATAGGCAGTATATGGAGAAAACACCAAACAAAAGTTCAAAATTGGTGTGAAAATGTCACTGAACCACTTCACAACTAAATATATATAGTTTTGGTAAATGGTATTATCATTTTTTTGACGAAATTCGGCAGGAGCTTGAAGAGCAACGTCACTGGGCCCGCCTCCACGCAGTAGAAACTTGCTGTGAGGTAAAAATTCAAAAATCACACCAAAATGGCGGGCGGAGTGTGTCACAGTACGGCACGTTTCTGATTGGTCGCTCGCAGCAGGCGGCAACCAATCAGACACTGGACACTGTTGACGTCACTTATCTCCGGACATTAGCTCCGGACATTAGCTCCGGACATTAGCTCCGGACATTAGCTCCGGACAGGAAGTTGGCACAAATTGCAGGAAGTAGTATTCTAGGCAATTATATATTAGATAGATCGGAATTTTTCCTAGGTCAATTTGGTGACTATCATAAAGTGGTCTGTGGCTATGGGACTCTTTGCTTTTACGTAACTTAAAATAATTTACAATCTCTACAAAAACCCCTTGTTTTTACAATTTCAAAGCCAGTAACAGGGAGGGTCTTGCTATGGACCACTGGAGCGGAAAGTGGGGCCCAATTTAGACTTTGTGGCATTACCGCTGTAGCTCTCCTGCCATCGGATGTGGGACAAGCTCTCTCTTTTGATTCTTCTTCCATTCATCCCATATGTTGCTGCAACATACTGGGTGCTTTGATTTTGTAAATAAATATAAACATTAATTTAAAGGGGGTTTCCGCCTTTTTTTTACTTAAATGTATGTATTTTTGGTTACAAAAAAATCATTTTTGAAATTGGGTTTCATTACAAATTTTGCACCGTTTATCTTTCACAGCCCCTGTGTTACACTGTGTATTGCTGCCTGCAGAATGGGTTAACTGGGAATCCATGCGGAAGCTCAATCTTAGGGTCCAGTGGGAGAGTTTCCAACTCTTTTATCTGATTTATGAACACAGACAACACCAAAGTTGAATGGGTAGGGTAATAAAGTGTCTGTAAAAGAAATATGGTGCAAAAAACATAAAATAACAAAACTGATTTAATTTAAAGAGAACATTTGGTGGATTACATCTGTACTGTAGGCTGTCCATACATATTAAATGAACACTGAATTTGGTAGGAACTTCTTACTGTCCATTGGGAATGGGAGCTTCACAACTCTTTCAATGGCAGATGTTGAAGGAATGAAGGATTGTTGTGTTAAGGTACCGTTACACTAAACGATTTACCAACGATCACGACCAGTGATACGACCTGGCCGTGATCGTTGGTAAGTCGTTGTGTGGTCGCTGGAGAGCTGTCACACAGACAGCTCTCCAGCGACCAACGATGCCGAAGTCACCGGGTAACTAGGGTAAACATCGGGTTACTAAGCGCAGGGCCATGCTTAGTAACCCGATATTTACCCTGGTTACCATTGTAAATGTAAAAAAAAAAAAAACACTACATACTCACATTCCGGTGTCTGTCACGTCCCCGGTGTCCGCTTCCCACACTGACTATCAGCGCCGGCCGGCCGTTAAGCAGAGCTCTGCTTTACGGCCGGCGCTGACACAGTCAGTGCGGGAAGCTGATGCAGGATAACGTAACAGACAACGGAATGTGAGTATGTAGTGTTTTTTTTTTTTTTTTAACTTTTACAATAGTAACCAGGGTAAATATCGGGTTACTAAGCGCGGCCCTGCGCTTAGTAACCTGATATTTACCCTGGATACCAGTGAACACATCGCTGGATCGGCGTCACACACGCCGATTCAGCGATGACAGCGGGTGATCAGCGACCAAAAAAAAGGTCCTGATCATTCCCAGCGACCAACGATCTCCCAGCAGGGGCCTGATCGTTGGTCGCTGCCACACATAACGATTTCGTTAACGATATCGTTGCTACATCACAAAAAAAAAAATATCGTTAAAGAAATCGTTATGTGTGACGGTACCTTTAGATTTCAACATGTCTGATCCTTTAGTTCTAAGAGGAGCTAAGCCGCCATCAGTGGTGTCAGCCAATCATTCTTGGTCAAGCCCAAAGTGCATTGCATGGGAAGGGCCAAGATTGAAGACGTATAGCCCCCTATTCATAGTAGAACCTCTAAGAATTCGTATATGACTTATAACTTACTATATGGCCATATAGCAGACTCCTTCCTGATAAGAACTCACTAGTTTTTCGTGGTAAAGATATTCTTTAAAATCATTGCTTGCTTCCTGAAGAGTATTGAGATCAGATTGGAAGGTGACGTATAAGTATATAACTAACTATAATATGCCATAAGCATACGTTGTTCTTTCAGTGCAGCTCATACATAATGTGACATTTGGAAAATTATTAAAATATGATATTTCTATAAGAATGTACAATAAGTAAAGTATTCCATGGCTTATGCTCTGGCACTTACTGTTACATTCATGCCAAGGAGAAAATGTTTCCTTGCTATCTGGAAAACTAAACTGATTGTTTGAGCGAGAGGTACTAGACACATTATTTCCAATTTTGAGTGTGTTATATATTTCCATTCTGGATTAAACACACAGAAGTTTTGTAAGAATTGAATTAGAACTCAGAAAGGTAAAAATTGCGGTGAACTTTGTATTCTCTTCTATATTCTTTGGTTAGAACTTTCTAGGAAGGAAAGGGAACATAAAGAAGTTGTCTATGTTGGAAATCCTACTTAGTAATCAGGAGGAAGTGAGCGGCCAGCCGCAGCTCTCACTCCCTCTTGATTATGTATCCGTCCGAAGACAGGGATAGTGGTGCCAGTGCTGATTGGGCGCCGGGACCACATGTCATAACAACCGCACATAAGTCCTGGGAACGCGAGAGCCTACACTCCTGGAACAGTGCCGCTACTAGAGGTGAATATAATTGTTGTAATTTTCATGGTGGCAAACAATCAGATTGAGAAGAGGTTGTCCTTGCAGTGGACAACCCCTTTAGGTACTCTAAATAAATAGAAAAGAACCAGAACAAAGAGATGCAGATTCAGATTAGTCTGAATACTGTTTTAGCAAAGTTTTTAAGATTCATGTACAAAGTAGTGCATCCAACAAGTAGAGTATTGGTCCGTGGCAGCTGATCACATCATGGCAAAAATTAGACCTGGAAACTCAAAATCTAGATGAGCCCAACAGTGTCTGGTTACCTAATGGCTGTGTAGAAATAAATGGAAATAAATATGATATACCCATAAGAGACACTTAGCAGTATAAATTCCATCTTATTGAAGCTGCATTAATGAGTTTAATTAACAAAGAAATATGAGTAAAATTGAGTGAATCCTAATAATCGTGTTCATATTTGTAGTACCGATTGAATTATCCATGCAAGAACCAAGCCTGTAATTCAATAATAGACAGAGGTCTAGTTAAAAGGACTAAGCATACCGATTTAACCACATCTATTAAATGAGCTACAATAATTCCTCAAATGCTGGATCGCGAGAACAATTACATTTGGCAGAAATGAAAGAAAAAGATCTGTTCAATAATTAAGCAACAGAGGATTGGGTAAAAAAAAGCAGTTCACAAAGGAGCTTAATGGGCCAAAAAATGTCTTTAGTTCTAATTAGGAAAAACAAAACACTTTTCTTAAAAAGGCAATTGTGAAATCGGGAAAATGAGAATGTGGTCAGGGAAAATGTATCATAATTATCTGGCAGCGAGATTCCTGCATCGGATTCCAAAGGGAAAATACTGTATACTGTTGTTATTCTGCGTTCTACGAATCTTCTCACTTTCTGACTTTACTAAAGTACAGCTTAAAAAACTTTTCAAACTTTTAGTCAATAATCAGTGGTTTGAGTAGTTCCTGGCAAGAATGTAATGCAAATTTCCATATGTATGGTTCTCACTGGTGGCATGGAGGGAACTCTTCTCTGCTTGCAACGTGTCATTAGAGATCTTGTTCCGGTAGATCATTTTTTTCTAATAAATGGTGCATGGGTTAAAAAGAAGCATTACTCTTGTCGGCAATTTCCTCACTGTTCCAGGTTGAGCCCTGCCAAGTGCCACAAAGGCTTCAATGGCTATCTGGGCTTGTCTTGATTTATAAGAAATGCCTGTTCCAATCTATGACCATGGTGTGGATTTGGCTCAGCTAGTGATTGGCTTCTCCTAGCATTTCCTGCATATTGAGATGATCAGGAAGTAGAAAGGGGGGAGTCCTGAGGAGCATTGGAATCAAGGTGGAGGGTGATCAGTTAGGAGAGTAGTGTTTTTTTTTCTTATTCTGAAACATTAATAAAAAATTACCTTCCTTACAACCACTTTAAGGCTTAGTGATCTCTCTCACAGACAGAAAGGTCCTACGTACATGTAACCATGGAGCCAATGATGGTATCTACTAGGTTGGCATGAACTATGAAAATCAATGACAAAAAAAAATTGGTATCAACTGTTATAAGCTGGTAAATTATTAGCAAAAGAAATAGGAGAAAATTGTGATTATCGTTCATGGTAGGAAGGCCTTTAATGTCAGATGATGACGTGATTCGCTCTTACAGAGCATATGGTCAACATTTAGGCAGGCACAAAGCATATACTAGAAAAAAGCAGACTTTTAATGACCAATGTTAAGGAAGTATTGACCTTATTGGTGAATTCACAGCCGGTATAGTAATGGTTTTTCTTACGAATTGTTCTGTCTCTGTAGTAGCCTGGTTCCTTTGTGTATTAATGAGAAGTACTGCATAAAAGGATTGTCAACTGCTCGATACTTACTTCTTTGATGTTTTTCAATGGCTGGTCCTCTTTTTGGGAACCCTACTGTGATCAACGAAACATTCAATTTGAATAGTGAGAAGACAATTGTTCCCTATGTTTTTTGAGATGTAAGGATAGAGTCTGTTTTGCTCAAGAATTAGATATATATGGTGTATTTTACATTTTCTGACATAAGATTTGTGTGATTGCCGTGATGTTATGAAATATTAAGCCAAGTAAACTTAATTATTGCATTACCTGCTTTGCCTACTACTCCAGAATAGGAGATTGAAAGGGCAAAGTTTCTCCTTGTAGAGAGTACCATGTCGGTGTAAGGAGTCTTATAAGCCAAGCAGTGTTTCTTTAAGGATTTAAATATGCAAATAGCCTCATAGCGAGGAAGAGGAAGGCAACTCTGGTGCCACCTATTGGGAGTAGCAGTCCTAAAAGTCAATATAGAACCTTTAAATGGTCTTCTTATCTTAGTCATGTGGCAAAGCACTTTACAGGGTCGAAATTGTCTCTACTACTCTGAGACCTATTTTCATATCTAAAATAGGAGATAAGCTTTGGCTTCAGTATCCATTTTATGTAAAGGGGTAGATGTCGTATTGCTATTACAATGATATTCTTGTTGGAATTAACAGATCTCTATGAGTGCTAAGCTTTCCTAACAAAGAAGATAAATCTAATCTTATCAGTGGAATTAAAGCTAGGATGGCTAAATTGATCTTTTTTATCACAAGCGCCATGCGATTTACAGGCTTAATTGCAAAACATTCAGCAGTTGTCAGATACATACTGGTCAGCTCAGTGTTGTCCATATAATCTTTCTGATAACAAGCAATCAGCACAATTAAACTGGCAATCCACACATGTCAAGCCATTTTGTCTGCAAGAAGACTTGGACACACAAATGATGAATCTTTCTTTTTCTTCTAACTGAAGCCAAAGCTTGAGACAAACTAACCATATGATTTGGTTTGATTCTAGTTGTAATTGTTGTAAGATATCAGTACAATATTGTCAAACTTATAATTGTCAGATCTCAAATGTGTTTCGACCTAGCAATTCTTATTTTTCATTAATTTATGGAAACTAAAAAAGTAACCATAATGCGATTGACCTTCCCAAGTACCTATCACAGGCATCTCCTACACAATAATTGGCTCAAAGTCCCAGCAGAAGACAATGCAATTTGGCTCTGAATTTGCTCTAAATGTTTAACTTTTTGCCACAGGAAAAGTGATTATGGATTAATCCACAAATAGCTTAGTGGACATTATCAATGATAAGTCCACAGCAAGGATTATTGTAGAATAAAAAATACATACTTGCACAAATTCTGCATAGATGAAGGGTAGACCCTCTGAAATGTTACCTCTGATGGGTCCTTGCCACAGAACCCTAGTCTAATACTACAAGTGTTCTCCCTTAATCATAAGAAAAATTGATCTAACCTTACTGATATTAAAAAAAGTTGTCTACTTCTTGGACAGTTCCTTGTTGTACCACACGCTTAAGTGAGTTATAACTTTGACAGTATAAAAAGTGTATACTCACCTCCCATGCTGGCACCGCTTCCACAATGTCGGCACTCTCTTTCCCTGTGGCTCCCATGCGGATTTTGTGACACACGACACCGGCGATTGATCAGAGCTGGCGTCACTGTCCCCGTCTTCGGATAAATTGAACATGAAGAGGAAGTCCAGGCTGCAGCTTATTTATGACTTCCTCTTCATGTTCAATTTGTCCGCAGGCGGGACAGTGACACCAGCGCTGATTGGGCACCAATTACATATGTCACAACAACCGCACGGTAGCCCCAGGGAGAACGAGTGCCGACACCCTGGGAAGGGTGCCGGCACTGGAGGTGAATATGAGCTTTTTTATTTTATCGGGGCCAAGCATGGGGTATGAGAAGTGGTTGTCCTAGTATTGGACAACCCCTTAAGGCACCTATCACAATTTTTAATCTGTTTATAAAGCTTTTGGCTCACATTGACCCTCACTGCCTTTACTGGTTTTGGCATTTTTGGGTCACTGCCCCCATACACATTAGATTAAAGTTATCCCAGTTTGCCAAAATTAATGGATTTGGCCAACAGATTAATATGTATGGGGGTCTCTAAGGCTTCTTTCACACTTCCGTCTTCCAAATCTGTACAGGATCCGTCAAGTTGTTGAAATGACAGATCCTGTGCAGATTGTGGAAAACATGTGCACTGGGCCTGTCTTTCTGACGGACCCGTCGAGGCTATGTGCAGCTGTTGTGTATGCATCTTCGCAGTGGTTTTCTGCTGTAAAAACGCATACACAACACAAACCAGGTTAAAAAAATAAAAAATCGCAGTATTCTCACCCACAGGCGTCCCACGTAGCGATGCTCCCGGCAGCTAGCGTTCCTAGTAATACATCGCAAAATCTCGCGAGAAGTCGCGGTCTCGTGAGATTTCGCAATGTATTACTAGGAACGCTAGCTGCCGGGAGCATCGGTGACACTACGTGGGATGCTGGTAGGTGAGAATATTGCGACTTTTTATTTTTTTAATTATTTTTCACATTATATTTTGTTACTATTGATGCTGCATGCTCAGTTTGAAAAGGCAGGACCCGTCGCTGGATTCCTGCTTTTCACAGTCAGCGACGCATCCTGCGCCCATAGGCTTCCATTGTAGCCAGTGACAAGCAGCGCAGAATGCGTCGCTGACCGATTTTCCGATGTGCAGAAAAAAACGTTCCTCTGAACATTTTCTCTGCCCGATGGACCGTTTTTTTTACACAGGATCCAGTGCACGACGGATGAAACGGATGGCCATCTGTCACAATCCGTCGCTAATGCAAGTCTTTGGGAAAATTCAGGATCCTGCTAATTTTTTTGCAGGATCCTGCATCCTCAAAAATCGACAGATTGTGACGGGAGCTGAAAGACGGAAGTGTGAAAGAGTCCTAAGGCTACTTTCACACTTACATCGATACGGGTCCATCGCTATGCGTCGGGCCGATGTACCGACGCACATTGTGAAATTTGTGCATGACATGGGTAGCAGATGCAGTTTTTCAACGCATCCGCTGCCCATTCTGAAGTCTGGGGAGGAGGGGGCGGAGTTTCGGTCGCGCATGAGCGGTAGAAAATGGCGGACGCAACGGACAAAAAACGTTCACTTGAACGCTTTTTCGTGCCGACAGTCCGCCAAAACATGGCAGATCCGTTGCACGACGGACGCGACGTGTGGCCATCCATCGCGATCCGTCGCTAATACAAGTCTATGGTAAAAAAACACATCCTGCGGGCAAATTTGGAGGATCTGTTTTTTTCCCAAAACAATGGATTGCGATGGATGCCAAATGACGCAAGTGTGAAAGTAGCCTAAGAGATGATATAGGGAGAGATACATATCTGGCATGTATGATTTTGGACTGTTGCTCCTTTTGTTCTAACAGAGATAAGGCACCGCTAAAGATGTCTGCCAGCTGCTCTTATAGCGAACACAGGAGTGCTTGCCATATTGTTTGCTTTTATGTATGAGAGCTTCGGGCGAGATAGTTGCTGTCCGAACCATCATCAACATGACACTTATGTAAAGTGTATTGTGGGGCTTTAGTGTTTAGTTTGAGCATTTCGTTAACATTCAATAGACATTATTGTTAATTCAGGTATGTGAAAGCGTTAAATGCTAGAGATTGATAACAGGCAGCTTCCTTTAATAAAGACTCTTTGTGTGTCTGTCATGAGTCTTATCTGTCTTTTACCTCAATTGCTATCTCTTATTGTTTCACAATGTCCTTGCCTTACAGCCATGGATTTCCTCTTAAATTGTGGCAGGTGTCATTATCCTAAAAGACAGGTCTTAGAGGAAACCTATCTTCATCTTATTTCGGATAAGAGTACTTATCTCTGGTCACTTAGCTTTCGAAAGGAAAATATACCAGTTTTGAAAACTAAAAATATATAACATATATAGCAAAGATCTCGGAAGATCTTGAATGTTCAATGTCTATCTAGCTTTTTATCCTTTGATGACCTCTTTGTTGAGAAGCAGCAGCAGACAGTTTGTATATTGTGGGGTTTTTAATTATTAAATTCTTGTAGATAATTGCAATGTCCTGAAATCCAGAACCATATCCACATGGATGTTGTAAAAAAAAAATCTGGTTTAGATTTGGTTACGGATATTCTTGAGTTCTTTCCAGACTTGGTAAAGAGATGGATGTTGACAGGTTAACTACTTTCTGAAGTTGGCACTAAAGAGTAAAAATGAGTGAATTCACTCGGATTCCCTCTTATTCGGCAAGCTATAGCCCTGATCGGTGCCCCAGCTGCATATGTCGCGGCTGTGTCACAGTCAACAAACAGGCTCTCCATGCATGTGTCATCATGACTGTGACACATGCAGCTGCGGTGTCAATCAGATGATTGGCCGGCGTGGTCTATAGCGGTGTTATCTATAGCGTGAGCTATAGCTTGCCGAATAAGAGGGAATCAGAGCAAATTCGCTCATCTCTACTAAAGCGATTATTTTCCTCCTAATGGAGAAGATGTAATTTGTATACTTTTCCCATGTAGTGTGTTGTGAATTCTGTTGTCGGGCTCCCTCCTGTGGTCATGAATGGTACTTCGGCTGGTTCTGTCCATGGACTTCCTCTGGTGGGTGTTTCTGAGTTTCCTTCCACAGGTGACGAGGTTAATTCGTTAGCTGGCTGCTCTATTTAACTCCACTTAGATCTTTGCTCCATGCCACCTGTCAATGTTCCAGTATTGGTCTAGTTCACTCCTGGATCGTTCTTGTGACCTGTCTTCCCAGCAGAAGCTAAGTTCCTGCTTGTATTTCTTTGGTTTGCTATTTTTCTGTCCAGCTTGCTATTTTTATTGTTGTCTTGCTTGCTGGAAGCTCTGGGACGCAGAGGGAGCGCCTCCGCACCGTGAGTCGGTGTGGAGGGTCTTTTTGTGCCGTCTGCGCGGTCTTTTTGTAGGTTTTTGTGCTGACCGCAAAGCAACCTTTCCTATCCTCGGTCTGTTCAGTAAGTCGGGCCTCACTTTGCTAAATCTATTTCATCTCTGTGTTTGTATTTTCATCTTTACTCACAGTCATTATATGTGGGGGGCTGCCTTTTCCTTTGGGGAATTTCTCTGAGGCAAGGTAGGCTTTATTTTTCTATCTTCAGGGCTAGCTAGTTCCTTAGGCTGTGCCGAGTTGCATAGGGAGCGTTAGGAGCAATCCACGGCTATTTCTAGTGTGTTTGATAGGATTAGGGATTGCGGTCAGCAGAGTTCCCACGTCCCAGAGCTCGTCCTATATTATCAGTAACTATCAGGTCATTCCGTGTGCTCTTAACCACCAGGTCCATTATTGTCCTGACCACCATGTCATAACAGTAGTGTTGGCTTGCAAGATGACTTACTTTAGCTATATAGCCATAATCAGATTGAGTCACCTACTAAACTCTTTAGGAAGAATACATAATTATAATTGATAGGAATAGTATGACATGTCATTCTGTGGCAACATAGAAAAAACAAAGGCCTGAGAATTTCTTTTTAACTTTCACCTGACCCTTTATTTAACTTCAAAATTGGGCCTGATTTTTATCCCAGATATTCCTAATTGCAATGCTGGAGCACATACTCATACAATTGCTTCATAAGTATAGGATTTTACGTGGATAAGCCAAAAGATAAAGTAATATATTTTCCATTTTGTGGATGATGAATATTCAAGCAGGACGCATAAAATATTACAGGGAATATGTCAGCAGGTTTCTGCTATATAATCTGACATTAGCTCGATGTAGGGACAGAGAGTCTGCTTCCAGAATGGAAGGTACCGTCACATTTAGCGACGCTGCAGCGATATAGACAACGATGCCGATCGCTGCAGCGTCGCTGTTTAGGTCGTTGTGTGGTCGCTGGAGAGCTGTCACACAGACAGCTCTCCAGCGACCAACGATGCCGAAGTCCCCGGGTAACCAGGGTAAACATCGGGCCGCGCTTAGTAACCCGATGTTTACCCTGGTTACCAGTGAACACATCGCTGGATCGGCGTCACACATGACGATTCAGTGATGACAGCGGGTGATCAGCGACCAAAAAAAAGGTCCTGATCATTCCCAGCGACCAACGATCTCCCAGCAGGGGCCTGATCGTTGGTTGCTGTCACGCATAACTATTTATTATTTAACGATATCATTGCTACATCACAAAAAGCAACGATATCGGTAACAAAATCGTTATGTGTGAAGGTACCTTTAGTTCACTTGGTGTAGCACTTATAATTACAGTTTTATCTGCTGCAGATCTATCAGCGCTCATTTATTGAGCTGAGTATAACACCGTTCACACCAATGCTAATCAGTCCTGGTTGAGTGGTTGGACTAGGATGTACGAGGCCAGTTGTCCTCTATTGATAATCCCCTTCTGATAAACTGATTGTATTAAAAGATCAAAACACAGTCTAGTAAGAGATAGATCACTGTAATCAGGGCCTCTGCTCCTATAGTGTGGTGCTCTCAGATTGCATAGCAAAAATCTGCTAACAGATTCTTAAAGAGGACCTTTCACCAAATGTTTTCATGTTAAACTGGACGCATAATGTAATAGTGGCTACAGAGTGGAATTAAACATTTCTTTTTTTAATTATTTTGCCTTTCCAATGCAGAGATATTAGTGATCAAAGTATTTGGAATAGAATGCGTTAACTTTTGTTAACCCAAGTGGGTGTTTTAGATATCAACTAATAGAGGGCGAAGAAGTACATGCCCGCAGTGAAAACACCAGTAGGTGCCAAATACTTTTTTTGATTGCTAATATGTCCACAACAGAGAGGATAAATTTATAAAAAAATCCAAGTTGTATTGTGCTCTGCAGCCACTCTTACATCTTGTGTCCAGTTCAATGGAAAATGTGGTGAAAGGTCCTCTTTAATAGGATTATACAGCACATGTACTATTTATTTTGGTGGCAAATATATATACGGACCCTAACCTAACCCATGACTAAAAAACCAAAACATGCCAACCATGCAGCTCCATTCATTTCCTGAAGTAGGAAGAATGGGGATCTCTGTACTAGTAGTCGGGGTTTCATGAACCATTGAAAAGGTGACAAATGCCTTTGGTTGGAAAACCTCTGTAAGACAAATTGCCACATTTTACAATAGGTGAATATGGTAGTTTAACAATTCCGATAAGTTTCAGGATTTATGGATCTTCCATGGAAAATTAAGTCAAATTCTAACAAGAAAACTCTCCATTTATTTTATAAGTAGCTAATGTCCTTCTGTTGACCCCAACGATGACTTTATAAAGGACCAAGAAAACTTGCAAGCTTTTTAATTCAATACAGCTCTCCCATAATGTTTTTTTATACGGATTTAGTGCTTGAATAGTCAGTGCCAACTTTCCTTTTCCATACATTGGAAACAGAGTTCAGAGTTTAAAGCTCTCTCTGAGTTACAGTCTTAGAGGTTTAAGGTGGGATCCACAGAAATGCATAGAAGTACGTTGCTCTGTAGTTAATCCTCACAGTAGCAGTTCAGGCCGTGTCTTTCTAGGACTAGTTAATGGTCACAAAGTTAAGATGAAGTGTGCAGATGGAATTTCAATTAGCTTGGTTTTCAATGATTTATAGAGAGTCTACTTCAAGTAATTGATCCCTCAGCACCTAATGCCTGTTTAACATCCTCCTCCTTACAGTATAGTAGCCCTTGCCACAATCCATCTGGTGAAAACACTGAGGCCTTTGTTCCCTTACTATTTATTACCTAAAAACGCCAAACTCCGGTTATGTTCCCGTTGGATGTACTCGCTCTCCTAAACTGCAAATGACAAATTGTTACATTCTGAAGTGTGAAAATTCAATTCCCAATTATTTGAAAATAGTGAACTGTTGTGTGTTTAGCTGGGGAAATTGAACCCTATCCAGCAAGAACACATTACTGGCATCACTTCTGAATTTCACAGAGCAATAAATATGTGTGAAAAGGATTTTTGATTAAACAGGGTAGAGATTAGTTAGACATGTTAATATAGACAACTATATCCTGTAAGAGAATAGTGTACATTTTTATAAGGCAAAACTTAGAAATTGTGAGGTGTGGGTCTTGGTATTTTAATTTATTATTGATCACAGGATTTTTTTAGAAAATTAAATAATTCAAGGTTTCTTTTTTTTAATCAACATTTGTAAGTATAGACGATCGTAAAGAAAATAGTTCATAGTAGTGTAGCTACCCTTCTCAATATATGAGACCACCATGAAGTTTCACCATGAAGTTTGGTAATATTAGTTAGTTAAAAAAATAAGTTCACAAATAAATAGCAATGATGGCGATAGGTCTGACCCTTAAAAGAGTTGTCCAGCAATATGGTGCCACTTTTGTCCATGGTTGTCTCTGGTATTGCAGCTTAGCCCATTTACTCTTCAGAAGAACATTGGTCAACCCTGGAGTTGGTGCGAATTGATTCCAGTTGGTTAGAATTGACCCGATGTAACAGGCCAGAATATACACTGTACCAAATTATGCCCGGGGTTAAAGTGGCCTAGGCCAGAGTATAACCCGGGTATATTCTAGCCTAGGCATTGGCAAAACTTGAAACTCATGGGCCCCGATGTGGAAGCGCCAACGGGGCCCCCAAATATTTTAAATGTTTAATAGCAATAGTCTTTTTCTATAGGCCAATGGGACTTTTAGGGCCCCCTAGGCTCCAGGGCCGGGTGCGATTGCAACCCCCTGCACCTGTTGTAGCCTGAGCCTAGATTAAACAATTCCCCTCCAAGCCCGAATATTGGTGTGTTTTTCCTGCTGTGGTTGTTCTACACAATGACTGCAAAGGCAGAAAGTAGGGTTACACTTCACTATGTGTTTGGAGGATTTGCATTACACTGACAGAAGATGGCACATGCTACATGTTAGGGCATGTTAGGTTAGGCTATGGGTTGAACTAGATGGACTTAAAGTCTTCCTTCAACCTTAATAACTATGTTACATCAGTGCATAGTTAATGTTATGTTGTATTGTAACTTGCTATGTATGTTTCTGTCTGCTCTCTATGATATGCACTCATTTCTCCAGTGTGAGTTCCTCTTCTATCCTGATAAGATATGCAAAGTGAGTTTGGGTGGGTGAGCAGAAAAACACACCAATATTTGGGCTTGGAGGGGCATAGTTTAGCATAGGCTAGAATATACCAGGAGTATAATTTGTCCTAGGCCAGAATATACCCTGGGTATACTCTGGCCTAGGCCACTTTAACCCCGGGCATAGTCTGGCCCAGGCTATTTTACACCCCCGGGGGGTATATTCTGGCATGAGGGGTATAATGTGGCCTAGGCCAGAATATACCCCGGGGTATATTTTGGCCACTTTTTGGCATAGACTGGGATGTTGTATATTCTGGCCTTTTACACCGGTCCATCTGTGAGATCAGTTGTCTGTAGTTAATGGATGGGAGCCCTAAGAGCCAACTCCTATAAAGCAGGATCCACGTTTCTTCTTGTGATTAGTCAGCCTGGTGTAATGTCACATGTTTGTAACACTGTAATGATGATGTCGCACCAGGGTTGCTAATCAAGAGAAAAACCGCAGACATTGGGAAATAGGACTTCTTTGTCAGAGCTCCTGTACAGCGGCCACGGGCTTAGCCCCAAAGAAGTTGATGGAACAGTAAATGAAGCATTAAGGAAAATTAAAATTAAATTTAATGACCCTCATTCTCAGAATTGCTGGGGATATACAAATAGTAGACTTGATGGCAAAGATTTATTCAAGTACAGAAAAATGTTGGAGTCTTCAATTAATCATTTGTTTGAATGTGTATTGATAAATATATATGGCAAAAAGTATGTTTAATTGACAGAACAAATGCATTGTAGGATAAGCATTTGAGTAACAATTTTTGATACTTAACCCAACAGTTTTTCATCATAAACATATAAAGAATATATTTATTGTGATTTTATCTGAAAACTATTTGGAAAAGCCAGAAATACTAAGCTAAGAATCCAAAACAGGTGGAATAACTTGTGATTAGTAACAAAAAATGTAAAAATTTCAAGAAAATGTACCACTTGTAGTGGTGTTCCAAAAAGGCTTAGCAGTGTGTACTTTTCATCTGAAACTAAGTGGTTTCTTAGGTCATTTTATAAATAAGTTGTTTATATGAATTACAATTCATATACAGGTTGGATTCAATCTCTGTGGCCAGATCTACCTTCATAAAGTCATAAGAATGGGTCACACTCTGGTGACTTCTATAACATCAAGAAAGTGTGAAGAATGAGCAATTATGAGCTATTTAATTAAAGCAATGTTTCATAAACTAGTCATTTGTCAGTTGCTAATTAAACGTAAAATGTTTTTCCTCTTTTATCTTTTGTGTTTTTTGGTAATTATACTCTTTTGTTGATAAGTAGAATGCAACCATTGCACTATGTTCAGCACAAACTCATTAAGTGACTGAATCACTTGCTCCTTATGATGGATAAATGTAGGAACTCTGTTACCCAGTTATTTTGGATCTCCACTATATCATGGTTACCAATATTACACAGTATGTATCGGAAGCCTACTTGCACTTGGTCATGTAAAGTAGTTGAACTGTTATGTGTCTCAAGTCCATCACGTAACAACAATTGTTCTTTAGTTCAAGACAATGAAAATCTTGCCTATCAATGTGAATACATTTATATCTTCTGAAAAGGTGTTCAAGAGAAAAATGTCTAGTACTTAATTAATTTTTGATTTATAATCCTTGTTATTAAGTAGCTTGAGGAATG
Organism: Ranitomeya imitator; assembly: GCF_032444005.1. NCBI lineage: Eukaryota > Metazoa > Chordata > Amphibia > Anura > Dendrobatidae > Ranitomeya > Ranitomeya imitator. The sequence goes on from NC_091282.1 coordinate 136,386,713, forward strand.
TATGACTACGAAGCGATCTCTAATGGCATTTCTAGGAAATTGGTAACTTTCTGCTAAGTTTAATGGCTGGTAATACTGTAGACAGACGCATAGCTAGGCTTTTGGCTCAGGGGGGCGAAACTTCTCAGTAGGTCCCTAACCAGGTAAACTTGATTACAGCTGGTTAATGCACCCTAATCGTGGACTAATGGCTCCAACACTGTATGATGGACCCGCCATTGAAATCTCCACACTGTAAGATGGCCCCTAGATAGCCTCCATATAGCATAATACACCAGATAGTCCTCAATATAGTATAATACACTCCCCATAGGTTTCCATATAGTATAATGCACTCCCCATAGGTAGACTCTATATTGTTTAATGCACTCCCCATAGGCCTCCATATAGTATAATGCACTCCCCATAGGTCTCCATATAGTATAATGCACTCCCCATAGGCAGACTCTATGGTATAATGCACTTCACATAGGCAGACTCTATAGTGTAATGCAGTCCCTAATATAATGCACCCCACAGGCAGACTCTACAGTATAATGCAGCCTCTAATATAATGCACCCTCATAAGCAGCATTTATAGCATAATGCACCTCCATAGCCAGCCTCTATAGCATAATGCACCCCATAGGCAGCTTCTATAGAATAATGCACCCCTATAGGTAGCCTCTATAGCATAACGCACACCCATAGGCAGCATCTATAGCATAATGCACCCTCATAGGCAGCCTCTATAGCATAATGCACACCCATAGGCAGCTTCTGTAGCATAATGCACCTCCATAGGCAGCCTCTATAGCATAATGCACCCCCATAGGCAGCTTTTATAACATAATGCTCCCCTATAGGCAGCCTCTATAGCATAATGCGCACCCATAGGCTGCTTCTATAGCATAATGCACCCCCATAGGCAGCCTCTAAAGCATAATGCACCCCCATAGGCAGCTTCTATACCATAATGCACTCCACAATAGGCTGCCTCTATAATGTAATGCAGCCCCAATATAATGCACCCCCATAGGCAGCTCGATATCATAATGCAGCCCCATTGGCAGACTCTATAATATAATGCAGCCCCATAAAAAATAATCCCCTCTCTTCTTCTTAGTTCCTCCATTGCTCCAAGCTCCGGCTCATCTTCGCACCGTAGGCACCGAGTACTGACATCATCGTGCCCGCTGTCAGTGTCGGTGTTAAGAACGTCAGACAAAGACAGGGGGATGATGGGAGAGGGAGAGTAATGCTCCTTCTCTCATCAATGCGGTCAGCTGTATCAGCATATAACTTATACAGTTGAGCCTGTGATGATGGGCGGGGGCGCACTGCTGGTATGAGGGGCAAACTGCTGGAATCGGGCCCCTCCCTGCCTCCTCAGGGGCACCATAGTGGCCAGGTGTCAGAGCAGGGAGATCGATTCTCCCTGCTCTGCTGCAGAATGTAACTGTATTGGCACAATGTGCATGCAGCAGGCTGATACAGTTATAGTAGTGCAGCTCTGAGTGGGCCCCCTCAGAGTGCGAGGCCCAGTGGCAACCGACCCCTCTGCCCCTGGGTAGCAACGCTACTGACTGTAGGGCTTATGACATCCTTTCAAACAACTTTTCTAATGAAAATGAATTGTCTGATATTCACAAATAGCCTGATATCCAGCAACATGTATTTTTAAAAAATGTCTGATAATTGCAAAAAATAGTAAAAGGACTAATGTTTGCCTGTCCTGCTACTCCTGAGTCAAAGCTTCCCTGGATCCTTGCTGGTCTTTGTTCATCCTGCTTTAGTGATGTCAGTTGACATGAAATGTGATAGTTGCTTTCTATTAATGGCAATAGCCATGACCTCAGTGGTGTTGACATGTTACCCTTACAATTAATGATTGGTGAATGACCTCGATTAGATCAAAATTGGCTAGAACCACTGTTATCAGTTGGATGGGTCAATAACTAGTGAGTAATGGTGGCCTTATGCTTCTCAAATAGAATATGCCGGAGGTAACAAAAGTTAACCGTTTTGTTCTCTGGTAGTGGTGTCTGACAGTTGTTTTCTCTGCTTTCTCACATGAACATTCAGCCTAGCCAAATGTTCATGTGGGGAAGTCTGGATAAATAGCTGTCAGCCAAATGCTTAGCTACTGTCAACATAACACCTATTGGTCATTGGAGACTGGTAAACCTTAATGGTGGAAGACCAAGGGTCCGTGTACACTAGCCGACTGGCGGTACTTAACAACCACCAATCAGGTACTTATTTGACCACATTGAATGCATTCCCCTGTCCGATTAAATGATTTGGTGCAGGATTCTTAAACATGTCCTCGGAGCTTGTAGCGATGCTTGAGGTCTGTTTATCCCTTAGCAAGACAGTTTACAAACATTTTCTTTTCGTGTTACTCTATGCTACTTTGGCTTGGCAGTGCAGTTGATTTTTGCCTTTCGAAATGAAATAGACCCTGGCTGTCACATGTTGTGGTCAGGATTGTGAATATAAATCGAGTTTTATTGTTTTTATTGGCGTAATGTTATTCAACAGGGTAAGTATTTGACAGCTATTTCCTTGTTGTCAATGTGTGATACTGTGATTACAAAATGACACCATTAAGTTCCTAATGAAGTCTTTTATATTGTTCTCCCCCACTTAACATAGATATTATAGATAGCCACAGCCTATATACTGCTTTTTATGGAAATAACTCCAGCTATTGCAACAGTCCCTTACTAATGTTTATTAGGAGTCTCTAAGGAAGTCCTATTAAGGTTTCTACTTTGCCATTAATGCTTGGGAATTTCTAGCAGCCTCTCCAACAGACTGAAAGTGATTTATAAGCTGGTTTGGTTAGAAAAAAAATCAAATCCTCTCACTTAAAAAGAATTTAGTTTTTCATCAGCTTTAGCTAACAATAGCTTTTTATGCCAAACTGCATTGAACATTAAAATGAGACTCTTTTCTTTTGTTTCATGTAACTACATGGGCAATTCAATAGGGTTTACTTAGCAGATCCCTAACAATAATAACAGAAAACACATGTTTCGAGGATTTTCTTTTGTACTGAGTGTTTCATTTCCAAGTTTGGTTACAAATTGTTCAATAAAATGCATAAAATGTTTCAAGTTTTGTTCTGCCATTTCCTCCAGCTATGAAGGTAAACTGAGGGCAACAAAGTATCTTCAATACTGAGCCTCCCTAAGTGTCATGATGACAGACACCATTATCACAATGATCATGCTAAAAGCAATTGTGTCATTGTATCTGCCTTCAGGCTGTAAGATGCATACGTTCCATTTCTCCCTGTGCTACGTAATTACTAGTGAAATTGAACGCTTGTACAAAGCAACTCTCGTTGTAAATGTCTAGCCACCTCATAATCTTACATAGTAATGTGGAAAAATATTAAATCATTTGCAAGTGTTATACACACAGAGATGTTTTTCCTCCAAAATGTTTCATCACCCATTACTTTCCCAACTAAAAGAAATTCACATGTTGAATTTAAAGCTATATACATAATTGCCTAGCTTGCCAACTATTCCAAGAAATCCAGTAGGATCCTTGAAAAACGAAAACTCTTGGAATCTCATGAGTTAAAAGGTTGTCCAGGTGTCACCTAAATCCCAAAGAAACCTCTCACAAACAAATATTTCCAGACAATTACTCATACCTGATGCCAAAATGACCTATCATTAGAAGGAGCTGATTGTGCTTTCAAGGTGGGAATGGGGCGTCCATGTGTGTCATCAAGAGGTCACTGCTGATAATTTTTCTGAAACAGCCCAAAAAGTTTCAAATATTATTATATATCATAAGGTCTTAACAATCTTATCACTGTAATAGAGCAATGATTACACACATTTGTGGAAGTCTGTCTAAATCCAGTATCATCATAGGACAGATAAATAAGTAAAATGGACATATTGACCAAATGCGGAGTCTAAATATAAGCTTTACAGAATATTGATTCGCTAGAGCTGCTGCAGACCCGTGACACAACAATGACCCACCGGAAATAGCATTGCCTACATTACTTGAATGTTGCTGCAGGATGTTTTTATTTTTAATGGGATTCTGAAGGGATTAAAGGGACTCTGTCAGCAAAGAATGACTGCTCAAGTCAAATACAGATGCTCAGTGCATCATGTTGAGGCCAATCATTAAACTACACCTTCCCACCTGCCTCATTTTCACCTATCTCGGCCCAGAGAGCTAAGAGCTGTCAATCAAAGAAGAGGAAAGGTTGAAGATAGAGGGAAATCAATCAGGTATAAAGGTGTATTTAAATGTTTTGCTGCATCATGATGCACTGAACAGTGGTCCTTAGTTTTAACCATCATTTTCTGCTGAAAGAGTCCCTTTAAGCAGGGGTTTTCCAGTAGTGGACAACCCATTTAATGTAAATCATAAACAATAATTTACAGCATATATTCAGATTTTATTAAGATTCAAAAAGTAAAGCAGCTTTGCAAATACATTGTTCTTCTTTGTTGAGATTTTCCTGAGTCTCAGCCAACATGTTGAATGTTCGTAATTAATTATAGGAACCAGTCGACAAAAACTTGACAAACTCCTGTGTTCTCACGTTAGTCCTATAAGGCAATGCTTGTGTTGCATTACATTCCAGCAGAGTTATTTTATATCTGCTACATTTCAAAATATAATTCAATATATAGATATTAAGCCAGTGAGGAATTCTCAGCGATATTAGCCCGTAAACCTGGCTAATTGTGATTGTGGCCATAGATGATTAAAGAATTGTAACCATGTCATAATTTACAATTAATATTCAATTATACATCTGAAAAGTGAATCATTTTGTAAGTAAGATATTTATTGACTGTGAAATGAAGGACAAATTCTTCAGAAAAACTCCAGTTCTGTGCATCTCTATATAGTCTAAAAAGTAAAAAAAAAAAGCACGCTAAAAAAAATTAACATTGTTTGCATATCTGCTAATGTTGTGTTTTTGCATGAAACTTCTATTTCTCAGAGCTTTGCGGAGTAGTCCTATTATTTGCACATTACATTGTGGGTTTTGACTGTGATATCCCATTATTAAGTGTATTACTGAATAAGAAACATGGATAATTTGGAATATATTCCTTTACTCAGACGTGAGTGTGGAATAAATACCAAATTGATGCTTATATGTAACCAGGTGTTTTACATATCGTAGACAAGCACCAAAAGTCAAGGACTTGTATCAGTTTATCAAGTCACCAATCCTTCAGTGTAAGTTCATGTAGTTCGGAACATGAAATCCATCCATGGATGGTGAAGTGTACTGAGAAGCTAAAACTCAATGCTGCACATATAAAGATGCACAACACTCCTCACTGCAATGGTATCTCACGGCAGGTCTAATAATGGAAGGGTTCTCATTGCCCATGTTTATGGTCAGACATTTTATCATGCAAAGCCAACTTGAAATAGGCCAATTTATCAAACCTGTCCTTAGTAAATCAAAACTTAATGTGTCGAATTTGATTTGATAAAATAGAACAAGACATTAATGGCTGTCTTCAGAAACTTACCTTGAGTAGCTACACTTTTGGTAGCTGTTGGATTGATGCTTGTTCATCTGACAGATATCTTTTTCACTTCCCTAAACTTTTTTCAAGACCTCTATCATAAGCTTGCCTTCCTTTAGAACAAAAAGAATATGTGCCAAAATTTTCAACATTCCCAATTCTTCTTCCCCCATTATCATCAGTCTGGAAAGAGTCGAGAAGCCTCAATCTTTCATTTGAGTTTACTCCTACGTGTATGGGCAACTTTAGATTTAGGCTTCTATTAAATTGTGTTATTGCCTGTAGAATTGTCTTTTATTTCCAGAAACAATATCACACTTGGATGTTTCTGGGATTGCAAGACATCTCTGTTCAGATGAATAGAGCAGGGCTGCATTAACAGACATAGCTACTAGACAAAAATGGTGCTGTTTCTGGAAATAAAGCAGACACTCTTCGCTTATCCTAGGCAACGCCTTTAAATAGTATTGTATATTACGAAAATCCATATGAATTTTATACAGAGTTCACTTAAGGACAAGACATTGGCTGCTGGATATAGTTACAGACCCTGATAAAAAGCCTTGTAGCCACAAATTTCAGCTGGAAGATGATACAAATTGCTCTTGAAATATTTGTAGTATCATTGTTCTCCTGGAGGACTATTCTGGGTCCTGAGGCTACAAAGGAAATAATATTCACAAAGGTTTTGGTAGACAACAATAGAGATTATTGTTTTATGCACTTACACTGAGCAGAGTAGTTAAACCATTATCCAAATCACTTGGCAGTCCATACTTACTTCCTATACATTCCAGACAAATGTGATGTAATTTGTTGAAGCAAAGTAGAAAAATAATGAAACCACATTCTTTTGATTTGTAGAATATAAAGAACTTTATATGTAGATAATCTGGGGGTCATTTCAGATGGTTACTGCACATGCAACACAATTATGTTGTTGAGAATGTTCTGCTTTCTTTTGAATTTTTATAACTGCTTTACCCCACCAGTTGGTGATTACGGGCAATCATTTCTGATGTTCATTGACATTGCGATATTTCATTCTGTGTGGCCAGGAAAAAACATTCTTGAGGTTTGATGCTGAAACAAAAAAAATGTAAAATTGAGGAAAAGTAAGAGTTATCAAAAAATCTAAACTTTAATGTTGAGTAAATCATGCCACACAATGTAGCTTGTATTACAATGTTTGGTACTCAAGATTGGAAAGTATCTACTATTCTGTTTGCTCGATTGACCAGAAAAAAATGTGATTCAAGAGAAATAAACTTGATTAATCTCTTGAAAATCAATGACAAATTAATGATTTTATGATTAATGCAAGGATTTGTTTCTTTATTAGATTCTCACATAAATCTTTTTCGTATCTTTTCAGTTAAAGTGGAAAAAAGTCCTCCTGTCAAAGGAACCTTGTCCGGGAGAGTGACATTACCATGCTTCTTTTCAACGATACCTACACTACCACCAAGCTATAATATTACAAATGAATTTTTGCGGATAAAATGGACAAAAATCGAGAGAAGTCGAGATGGAAAAGATCCAAAGGAAACTACAGTTTTAGTTGCCCAGAGTGGTGGAATAAAAATTGGCCAAAGTTATAGAGGTAGAGTGTCTGTACCTAGTCATCCGGAAGACATTGGTGATGCTTCATTAACAATGGTGAAACTTCGGGCTAGTGATGCTGGTACTTATCGCTGCGAGGTGCTGTTTGGCATCGAAGATACTCAAGATACCATTTCTTTGGATGTTTCAGGTGAGGCTTGTAAGTCAATGAGTTCATGGAAAACATTGGACCGCATTTAGATGACATCTGAGTGTAGTCTGATTTTCACAAACTAACAAAATGGAGAAATTGACCTAATTCTCTAGCCTAAAATTCAACCATAGATTGGTAACATTTCCAATCAATCATGAATTATAAATCTTAAGATCCAAAAACACAGCAAACTCTGGTTGAAGTTACAATGTATTCATCTTATTTTGCAGGAGTCGTGTTTCACTATCGAGCATCAGTAGACAAATACATATTAAATTTTGAAGGTGCCCAAAAGGCATGTATTGAAAATGGTGCCCAAATTGCAACACCTGCACAACTAAGAGCGGCCTATGAAGATGGATTTGAGCAGTGTGATGCTGGCTGGCTCGCTGACCAAACTGTTAGGTAAAGTCTTACCTAAGTTGTAATTGTTAACTTTTTTTATTGCTTTCTATTGTATAATATATATTTTATCCCCATTCAAAGAATAATTAGATTGTGAGGATCAAAATGATAAAACTAAAACTTTTGTGTGAATTTTGAAGGCCTTCAAGTTCTTGTTTAGGAACAGATGGTATCTATGAGGTGGATTTCAGATCCCAAGGCAATGGTACCCAGGTGCTTGAGATCCTGAATTCTACAGGTCAAACAATATGAGAAACTTAAAGAGAGTATAATTTTTTGAATCCTATTTTGCTTCCTCAAAGAAACTGACCACAGATTTTTCTACTTCTAAGAGCCCTTAAAATCATATTTAATCAGTGTTGAAACAGTTGAACTGAGATAAATGGATCATCGGTTTAATGCGCAGACATGCTTGGTCCTCCAAAGAGTTGGTATTTGTAGGCGCTTTCTGCAGTTGTTATTTACTGAAGTCATGAAAGAGGCACTTATCTCTACTAAATAGGGTATTGCCCTTTAACTTAGAGATTCAAATTTTCTTCTTGGGAACTGGTTAGCTTTTGTTCTAATATGTTGGTTGTCTAAGTTTTTTCATAAGTAATATCGGCTATTGATAGATGCATAGTCACCTTAATGTTGGAGTTATTGTGTGATCTTTATTGTAAGGCTTACGATTTTTAACTGTAAAGTAAAAGAATAAAAATGAATGTAATACTGATGACAGCCAGTAACTACGAATTAAAAATAATATTTTCCTGTTGCTGTTTTCATTAAGGTATCCAATCCGTAATCCAAGAGCTGGCTGTTATGGTGACAAAAAAGGGAAAGAAGGAATAAGAACCTACGGAAGGCGTCCAGCTGACGAGAAATACGATGTGTACTGTTTTGTGGATGAACTAAATGGTGAGATTCTAGAATTGATTGCTTTATTTTAATTCTACAGTGATATGACGATCAGGAAATATATTTTCAGTTAATTAGACTTATGTAAAATGAGAATCGTCATTTGACCCAACCCGATACTTACAGTATGTGGTCAGTTCAGGCTTTTTTTTAAAGCAGACTGTGGTCTAGTAAACACTATTAAGGTTTGATGCTTTAAATACCACATTGTCATTGACTTTGTGAACAATTTTGGCTACGCTTTGGTAAAAAAAGTGCTTGCAATAAAAAGTCTATTTATTCTTCCCATTGAAAACACATTCATGCTCAGTTTCATCCAAAAAGTTACCAAATGTTATATCCAAAAGTTATTGGCATCTTAATAGAATCTTTACATTAATGTATTATCCTTTCAGACCAATATTAATCTAAGCTGGAGATTGTACATGTCCAAATAATATGCCAGATAACTGACGTAAGGTGCTTGACATGTGTCTGCCAATCACCACTCAACTTTAAAATACCAACTCCGACCAATTTAAACATTTCTAAGATGAGTTTGATATGTTCAAAATCTGGGTGTCCAAACTCCGCTTAAAAATACCAACTCAGACCAATTTAGGAATCTCTAAAATCAGTTTGATAAGTTTGAATTTTGAGTGTCTAAACTCAGCTTTACAATCTGAGTGTCTAAACTCAACTTAGGGTTCGCTCGCACTGGTGTATATTTTCTCATGCAAGAGAATCCGGGCCGATAATGCTAATGACATTCGGCTCACACTTTGATAGAGTGTCATCTGAGCGTGATCTGATTCCCTCACATGAAAGAATCATAGCACAGGTGTGGAGAAGATGGAGAACTTAATTTCTCCATCTTCTCCATTGTCTCTGTGAGTGTACATCGGACTGTACTCGGGTGACATCCGATTGCAGTCCGACTTTTCACACGCACCCATAAACTTATATGAGAGCGCATGATCCAAATACCAGAGCCACTCACAGCATGCTGAAATAGTTTTTTTCATGCTGCATCGGCATGGGAAAATAATCACAGATCTGCTCTGGCTCATAGTATAACATTGGGCCGAGTGCTATCTGATAAAACATCGACGCACTCAATGGTGAGTGAGCCATTGAGTGAGCCATTGTGAGTGAGCCCTTCATGTACCAACTGAGACTAATTTATTAATCTCTAAGATCAGTCTGATAGGTTTGAAATGTAAGTGTCTAAATTGAGCTTCACAAATCAGCTGTAGGAATATCTTTATATCTAAATCAGGTAGATTGAGTTTTCTTTAAAAAACACAAGTTGAAATTAGCACATCATTTTAGATAACATTTACTGGCATCATAGCATTCATCTTGACAATTAATACTGTCAGCTAATGCACATTGTCTAAAATTAGATTCTTCAGTGCTAGCATGAGGTCAAATGAGGTCGTACAGCTAAAATCCCTAATAAAAATATAAAGGACCTTGGGAAGTTGGCAGAACACTTCAGGGGTTTACTTTACATTTGACGGCTAAAAGCTTGTGCTAAAAAAATATATGGTGTATATAAATCTATTGTTATAGATGTAGGACATTTTTACTTTCTTTGCTTTGCCCAACAGAAAGTTATGGAAAAGTTTCTTTGTGGTTAAAGGAGTCATCCAATCTTTGAAAACAGTAGCAAATATTATAAAACAAAACATAAAATGTACTTATTTCTACAATTCCAATGTAATGTGTTTAATTACCTTTGTAAAAAAATGAAAAGCACCCTTTAATGGTACAAAATAACAAACAATACTCAAATCCATACTTCCCCAAATCCAGGGAAGAAGCTGTATCACTCCATGTTATCTTTGATTATCAGCGGCCTCAGTGGTCACATACCGTATTACTAGCATCACGATTCCCGTCGCTGAGCTGTGCGGCTGTAATGCTAGTAGAATAGCACATGACCACTGAAGCAACTGATTGACTGCCATGTTCATGAGCTGCTGCCTATAAAGGCTATGAGAGGCCATCTTGGCTTCTATGCTGGATCGGCAGGATTTATAGATTTGCTTTATGCATTATAATATTTGCCACTTTTTTCAAAGATTTTAACCACAAATAAACTTTTACATAACTTTCTGTTGGGCAAAGCAAAGAAAGTAAAAAAGTCCTACATCTATACCAATAGATTTATATACACTATATATTTTTTAGCTGTCAAATGTAATATAAGCCTCTCATGTGTAAGCACTATTGAGGAAATTCATCATATATCTTATGTCAATTTATTTTTTAAAGAGGGGGATGGAGTATATGTAACAAATTGGAAGAAATTATAGAAAAAGAATCTACTCCAACCCTAAGCTGGCATTGATTTCAGATTGTGACAGCCAGAAAGTCCAAAAATTAATCAAATTTATTAATATATTAATAAAAAGAGTAAGATGTGCCAAATTCATTAAGAGGTGTACACCCTCTTAATGAATTTGCCACATCTAACTCCATCTGACTTTTTTTTTAAATGACAGACGAAACACCAATCTTAATAATTTGGCTCCTATGTTTACATTCTCAACCAGTTTTCATAGACTACGACTTATAGTTGCTGGACTGATTTATTCATCTCCTTGGTAACAGACAACAAACAAAACTTGTGTAGTCTGATCCTGCCGTCATACTAATTTCTCTCTGTCCCCTAATTCTTTCTGATCAACACATTTTATTTTAGAAAAGACATACTTTAAAATCAAGTGACACACAGAAATATTCAGGGTATGCATCAGGGAACACCCGGTATTAGCATTGATCCTTAGTTAAAGCCCCGTTAGTTTGCCCAGGTCTTGTGTCGCAGATCTTGTTCACAGGTTTCAATAAAGGGAAAGAAAAGGAAAAGACTAGAGCTATAAACTGCAAGGCATGTTAGATTTTGCAAGCTGTCTATTTAATTTTCTCCTGGCATCATTAAACAGATGCATATATGCTTGGGGTTAAAGTGGGAAACTAAACAGGTGGGATAATATTAATAAGGAAACATGAAAGCAGAATCTAGCTCTGAGAGCTTACGGTTTGACAGACTTTTGAAGAACAGGCTAATAAGACAGCGTCTAGCACTTTCCAGTAAGATGATTCTGAATCAGCCTTTGTCTGGACCAGCAAGTCTGCCTCATAAGTCTAGGCTGTGGTATTTAATGGCCATAAAATAGGAACCGTACATAGTCAGGTGTTTTTCTTTCAATCCTAAAGTGCATATACACAGAACAGGAAAATCCTGTCAATTCTTCGAGTGCTGACTCCAACCTGGATGAGAAAGGCTGCCAAGGTTAACACACACTGCATTATGGTCTCTACCATAAACCTAGTCAAGGTTTCCATGTTCTGCTCTGCAATGACAGAGTTACAACATAAGCCACTGGTGTATATGTGTTTCTAGCATGATTGTATCATCCCGATTTTACCGAGTTCCTCATAGATCCAGCTATAAAAACATTCTGCACTAACTTTCTCCATTTTGCTTTCACTGATAGGCAGGAAGCCATAGCTCACTAATATCAAATATTTGATAATAAAAGGGTCAAAAAGTGTTTTAAGTAAATGTTATATAAATGTCGTAAAAATCTGCAGTAATCATAAGTTACAACATGATATCATAGTAAAAACATTCAATATATATGAAGTAAAAACACAATTCAGCTCAGTTAACAGTCTGACACATCATGGGCCTCAGTGAAACTACAGTCTATGTCATGACATCTTGGGTACAGAATAATTTGTGTCTAGATCTGATATATCCTAAGATGTATGGTCCAAGATGGTAGAAAGTATGCAAGTATGCATGTGATGGATGTCTCTGTGGATGACATCTGCTAGACCATCCATCAGACATTGACCATTGATAGTCTTTTACATTATATATTTTTTTATCGCATGGCTATGAAAGATGCCCCTGATGTATGCTATTCCTCAGCCATCAATAACCAAAAAACCAACAGGTTCCCTTAGTAAAAAAAGTAAATTCTTTAAATGTCTCGATATGTCATAAATGCATCATTGGGGCCCTCATTTTTTGAGGATGGGTCCACATAGTGTGATTTTAGGAATGAGGTGGTGGTTCTCCATCTGTGGCTCTCCTTTCATTTCTATTAGAGCTCTGAAAATGGCTCACAATTCCTGATAGTACACACCTGGACGCCATTTTTGAGTTGGATGCATCCATCTGACATTACTGGATCATTCTGTCGATATGCCACATAGAGAACACTAAAATAATATATATAATAAAGGATTTTATTTCCAACAGTTCTGGGACCATTCTAATTTCTTAAGGTAGAACAGATATTTATTACAATGGATTCAGTGAAAATTAGAACAATAAAAGTGAAAAATATTTAAAAGGTCAAATAAAGACGTGTTGGCTTGATGTTTAAGACTAGACAAAGCCTCTGTTTAACAGTGGTGCTGTTAAACAGAGGCTTTGTCTAGCATTGCCGCTCTGTGACTTTCATTTAATTGATGATGAGTTGCAATGCCGAAGGCAACCAATGGTCAAGAATGTTGAAGTTTCTAGGTAAAAAGTAGACTTTTTTTTAAACAAGCCATTTAATGTCCTTTTGTGCCTTCACTGGCAAGTAATGTCAGATACTTCTGAGACAATGGATTAAATACTGGACATAAAAAAGACATTTCTTATATTGCTGTGATAGCATACATCCATAATAAATTAAGAGTGTTAAGACAGTAGAGGCAGTTCATTAATAATCAAATTTTTCCTACTGATTCTTTTTGTCTGGATCTTCATTTCACGAGATGAAGGTGTAACCTGGCGTTCACACATGATTGAAGCTCTCATAGATACCATTAGTTCCTGGAGAAAATCCCTTACAAATAAAATACTTCATTGTTAGTGTATTTGCTGAGGATTTGGTTGCTTTTAGACATGGTTTATTAAAACATTAACGAGACATTGTAAGAGAAAGAAAAAGAAAATAACTTTTAGTTCTTGTTTAAATTTCAAAGTTTATTTAGATTATTCTGGAAACCAGCCTGTATTATGTGAAACTTATTTCCAAGTCTAGAACCTTGGTTTATATAAATTATAGCATGTGTAATGAATTTTGATCAAGTTTGATAGTTGTGAGGAAGGCCAATAATTGCTAATGAACTTATTAATCGTCTTTTTTATCAGGTGACCTATTCCACTTACCTAAAAAGGTGACATTTGAAGAAGCTAAAAAAGCTTGTGAGGAGAAGCAAGCAGTCATTGCCACAGTAGGCGACATATATGCTGCGTGGCGAAAAGGCTTCGACCAATGTGATTATGGTTGGCTTTCAGATGGCAGTGTTCGCTACCCAGTGTCTTTCGCAAGACCACAATGTGGAGGTGGACTGCTTGGTGTAAGGACTAAATATCGGTTTACCAACCAGACATACTTCCCTCGACCACAAGAAAAATATGATGTATACTGTGTTCAAGGTAGGTACACGTTTCAGCAAAGACTAGCCGACAACTATTGAAGGTGCATGGCTACCTTAATCTTGGTGAAAACTGACCAACAGAAGTCGGTGTAGAAAATATGAGGTAAACACTGCACTTAAAGTTTAATTACTGCAGTGAAGTTATGGTATTTCACAGTAAGTCAATAAGATTTAGGCTGTGTTTACACGTTCCGGTTTTTTAGCGGTTTTTCCCGCTAAAAACGCTATAAAACCGCAAAAAAACCGCATACAATAAGCATCCCATCATTTAGAATGAATTCCGCATGTTTTGTGCACATGATGCGTTTTTTTCCGCAAAAAAAAACGCATCAGGCACAAAATCCGGACATGCTCTATCTTTTTGCGTTTTTTTTGCGGATTTCCCACTCCAAAATGCATTGGGAAGTGTCCGGAAAAAAACGCGGCAAAACCGCGGCAAAACCGCGGCAAAAACGCATCAAAACCGCGGCAAAATCGCGGCAAAAACGCACGCGGTTTTCTTGCGGATTTCATGCAGAAAATGTCCGGAATTGTCAGGAATTTTCTGCATGAATTCCTGAACGTGTGCACATAGCCTTAGCCTCACTTTACAACCATCTCTTGATATGAACTTGCAATAGTATTTTCAGCCATACATCCCAGGAGCACATGCAGGAAAGCCATGGGAAACACCTTCTGAAGTAAGAGACATGTTTGTTTCTTATAATGTCTTAGACCCCATACCATTTGTATGATATGAGAGATATTCTCAAAGTAAAAAGAAATGCCTAGATAGCCAACAGCTGTATTAGAAGCTTCTATTCTTCATGGTGCTGTTGCTGACCTCAATGCTCCTCACAGTTTACAAGTCTTTGATCTTAAAGAATTTTATACTTACGGAAATGTTTACCTGGAAGCCAGAAGTTTTAGACAGTGTAAATAGTAAGTACAAAAAAGTATATATTTCCTTCTTGAATACTGATTAGATCACACATTTTTTTGAGAATGGGTCGGTATGAAGCTTGAACAATCGTTCAAACATACTCTTTTGTTCCATAATTTACACTAGCTATACTTAAGGCCTGTGATCCAGATGTTACAAGAAAGATGATGTCACCTTTTGCAGCTGTTAACAGTAAAAATCTTCTACTCCTCCCATGGTAATAAACGAATCCTATGACCTTTAATACCAGCGTTGGAAGTTTTCTTCAGCTTAAATGTTAGCAACAGAAACTAATACAAACCATTGTCCAGAAATTCTCATATATAGGTCAACTGCTAGAATAACTTAAGCCATAAATTAGATCACATGTGTCATTATTTTATATCTGTATTGCTATACGATTTACGTAATATGCTAATAAGTAATACATTTTTTATTAATGAAGGTACACATATTTTAACCATGCTTCTCCCTCTACTTCTATTGGTCCGGTACTAGATAATAAAATAATGTACATGATCTGCAATAGCCTTTCAGTTAGTTAGATTTATTTAGATGAAAAATAATGTAATTTTTCATAAATGTCCATGTTTGTCCTGAAGTATAGGTTAAGTCTATATAGATGATCATAGACAAAGGTTTCTGTCCTTGCTTCTCTTGTTGTTACAGGATGTAATATATAGAACCTATAAATGTAACTAAACAAGGATTTTCTGTCCATTTACAAACATTATTAAGGGTATGTCCCCATGGTCAATAATCAGCAGCGCTTTGGACACAGCACATGTTTGCTCCGTCCAAAGCGCTGACGGCTTTTGAACGGAAGTGATTCCACATGTCTTCATTGAAACATGGGGAATCACTGCCCCCAATACATTGTACAGGTAATATTTATCGCATGGAGACTGAGCATCTCCGCAAGATAAATAGACATGCTGCGGTCTGGAAAGACGCGCCGCATGTCCGTCTCCGCAGGGAAGCCGTGGGTGCCGGGGCACGCATAGTGGACATGGGATTTCTTGAAATCCCATCCACTATGCTGTAATATCTGGATGCTGCAGATGTACGCAGAGTCCAACCCTCAGCGTTTACTGTCCGTGGGAACGTACCCTACTCCACAGAGTAATCAAACTAAGCTTTTACTCATCCTCCAAGCAATACTCCAATCTTTGTTGATAAGCTGCAGTGGTGATGTTATGTAAGTGGTGCTGCAGTTGATCACTGAACTCAGCTGCTCATGCCGTCTACATCAGTAGGTCTGTTGAATTTAGTGATCATAATAATAGTATAATTGCTTAAGTTGGAGAGGAAAAAAAATGGGATTCAATAATACCATGAGATCAGAGTTTGGTCCGTTTATACAGTCAAACTACTCAGTTTTATGCATGAGTAAAACTTGCTTGAATCATTTGCAGTCTGATACATACAGGTCCTTCTCAAAAAATTAGCATATAGTGTTAAATTTCATTATTTACAATAATGTAATGATTACAATTAAACTTTCATATATTATAGATTCATTATCCACCAACTGAAATTTGTCAGGTCTTTTATTGTTTTAATACTGATGATTTTGGCATACAACTCCTGATAACCCAAAAAACCTGTCTCAATAAATTAGCATATCAAGAAAAGGTTCTCTAAACGACCTATTACCCTAATCTTCTGAATCAACTAATTAACTCTAAACACATGCAAAAGATACCTGAGGCTTTTATAAACTCCCTGCCTGGTTCATTACTCAAAACCCCCATCATGGGTAAGACTAGCGACCTGACAGATGTCAAGAAGGCCATCATTGACACCCTCAAGCAAGAGGGTAAGACCCAGAAAGAAATTTCTCAACAAATAGGCTGTTCCCAGAGTGCTGTATCAAGGCACCTCAATGGTAAGTCTGTTGGAAGGAAACAATGTGGCAGAAAACGCTGTACAACGAGAAGAGGAGACCGGACCCTGAGGAAGATTGTGGAGAAGGACCGATTCCAGACCTTGGGGAAACTGAGGAAGCAGTGGACTGAGTCTGGTGTGGAAACATCCAGAGCCACCGTGCACAGGCGTGTGCAGGAAATGGGCTACAGGTGCCGCATTCCCCAGGTAAAGCCACTTTTGAACCATAAACAGCGGCAGAGGCGCCTGACCTGGGCTACAGAGAAGCAGCACTGGACTGTTGCTAAGTGGTCCCAAGTACTTTTTTCTGATGAAAGCAAATTTTGCATGTCATTCGGAAATCAAGGTGCCAGAGTCTGGAGGAAGACTGGGGAGAAGGAAATGCCAAAATGCCTGAAGTCCAGTGTCAAGTACCCACAGTCAGTGATGGTGTGGGGTGCCATGTCAGCTGCTGGTGTTGGTCCACTGTGTTTCATCAAGGGCAGGGTCAATGCAGCTAGCTATCAGGAGATTTTGGAGCACTTCATGCTTCCATCGGCTGAAATGCTTTATGGAGATGAAGATTTCATTTTTCAGCACGACCTGGCACCTGCTCACAGTGCCAAAACCACTGGTAAATGGTTTACTGACCATGGTATTACTGTGCTCAATTGGCCTGCCAACTCTCCTGACCTGAACCCCATAGAGAATCTGTGGGATATTGTGAAGAGAAAGTTGAGAGACGCAAGACCCAACACTCTGGATGAGCTTAAGGCCGCTATTGAAGCATCCTGGGCCTCCATAACATCTCAGCAGTGTCACAGGCTGATTGCCTCCATGCCACGCCGCATTGAAGCAGTCATTTCTGCCAAAGGATTCCCGACCAAGTATTGAGTGCATAACTGAACATTATTATTTGTTGGTTTTTTTGTTTATTATTAAAAAACACTTTTATTTGATTGGATGGGTGAAATATGCTAATTTATTGAGACAGGTTTTTTGGGTTATCAGGAGTTGTATGCCAAAATCATCAGTATTAAAACAATAAAAGACCTGACAAATTTCAGTTGGTGGATAATGAATCTATAATATATGAAAGTTTAATTGTAATCATTACATTATGGTAAATAATGAAATTTAACACTATATGCTAATTTTTTGAGAAGGACCTGTAATTGTGAGATCTGTCTCGGGTCTAGCACTGTCGATCATATACGTACCCTTATCTGGGATCTAGCACCTTCAATTAATTTAAACATCTCTCCATTTGATTTGTTGCATCATGTGAAATATACTTTAAAAAAGCTCAGAGAAAAGGAATTTAGGACTGTCCGGTCTCTAAACAAACAGAGCATTTATTAGTATTCTTGAGCCATTACTTGTTCTATTGTTGAAAACCTTAAATCAGATAAAAAAATTTCCAGTAGACCATTATTCTAAGTCTATAGCTAGAAATAAACCTTTTTTCTTACAACTTTGAGTGACTGTAACACACACCCACATATTTTACAATCTTGTAATCACTCAATGACTTCACTCACATCTGGAATTGTGCAGGGAAACACTGACAAAAAATGGTGCCTGGTGATAGCAATATAGATTTCTACAATCATTTCTTAAAATTGATCAGATTTATAGATCTAAAAAGGTGTCAGACATTTAAAAAAATTCACAATGAAGGAATTCGTTTGCATGCAGTTAAAGTTAGTAGGAAAATAAGATCTTCAACCAGGTGAAGCAATATTTTCCACAGAATTTTTTTTGCGGTTTTCAAGACAATCCATTTCAGGAGTCCATATGGTTTTTCACAAGGTGTTCATATCTGACACTTTTTGAAGAGTTTCTTGATGAGGTTTGGAAGAGGATTTTGTTTCTTGCTTAACATTTTTTTCAGCCTTATGATTGACATTGTTAAGTTTCCAGTGGATTCCCTGAGGAATCTGCATAAAAATTGACATGTTTCTTAATTGTTTCCTCTCCAAGGTTTTCAAAACCTTGTTGGAAAATAATTTTGAAGCTTTTTTATGTTCCTTTTGAAATTGATTCATTTCAAAATCCTCATAATAAGCTTTGTGTGAACATACCCTCCAGATTTTTTTTTAATCATATTTTTGGCTAGACTTGTGGGGTAAAAATTTAGTTTACCAGAACAGGGTCAACATGGAGCTGCCCTACCCTGCTACACATCTACAGCAGGATTGTTAGCAGGCCATGTCAAATCGTGTGGTGCGTTCATGACTCACTTAGATATTAACATAGAACACAGAATACTTACTTGTCAGCCATATCACACAATGACAATACGACAAATAAACTGTTATGATAGACTGCGTAGAAGTTTCCTAAATTATCATGACTTTGGATATTAAGTCAACATGATCACAATACAGGAAATCCTTTACAACAGTGAATGTGTAGGCTTTAGGACCATATAGACCTTATAGGGAAACACCATACTGTCACCTGACCATCTTAAGTAGATATGTGTTACTTTTGCTTCTTTTAAACTTTTCCAAACGTTTCAAAAACCTTTCAAGAACTTTATCCATACCTTTACAATGTCCAACTCTTAGCATGTTCATGTAATATGGAATCAGCCTATAGATAGACACAACTTTATGAATAGTAAAATATCAGAAGGCAATCCTTAAAGCATTAAACAAATATGGCATCAGTTCATCAGTTCATCCAATTCTGATGGTTGGCATACAAAATAACGTACAGAAGATAACAGAGAGGTAGAGAGAACAAGAATACACATTTGTGTACTGTGTAGTTTTAAGCAAATGCTTTATAAAACATAATTGCATATTTGCTTAGTGAATATCAAGTTGGTATTTTCTTACCAAGTATATTGCAATGGAATTGTACCTTATGCTGAAACCTGAAATAACATCCACAACATTTATGGTACAACGAATTTATAGCACCCTGCAAAAATAAGCCAACAGAGATAGAAGTTGAAACAAAATAAGTCTATCTTTAAGCGGCACAGGTATTTACCACATGATTTGAGACAATTTACAAGAACAGGAAATTGCAGTTTAAATCTATGAAACGCAGTATAAAAGTATAATTGTTTGGCAATAACTCCTGAGAATAAGGAAGCCATTGAATATTGTATATATTTGGAGTAATATTTTGGCAAGCGGCCTTTACAAGCTACTGAAACAACATAGTAAAATCCAACTTTATTTCACATTTATTGTAAGACTTTCCACATTTTTTTTATAGGAATACATAGCAGGAAAGTCATATACGATAAACAGTATGATTATAATTTGTGTTTAATGAAGTTTTTGTTTTGGCTTCACAGATAAAAAAAATATCACAGAATCAGCTTCTGTGAGACTCATATTACCTACAGAAGTTATAACGCAAAGTACCATAAAGAAAATGGAAGTTCAACCAGTTAAGGTGACGCCAAAATCTACCATAACTACAACACAGGCTTCTGTAAAAGAGATGGTTGTGCAGTCTACTATACCAAGTTCTGTGCAGGAATCAAGCAGTCAACCAAGTGAGTCATCGACTGATTCAGAAAGAAGCCCCTTATTGTTTATACAAGAACAAACAACATTAAGTCCTGAGAATGTCAAAACAGAACAAGCTCCAGTTCAAAAGGAGGAGGATGCAAGTGTAAGGATAACCTCTCTTCCATCGGTTGTACAAACAGGAGTTCCAAAGGATACAGTGTCACCATCAAAAAGCACTATTGTAGAGAAAACTGTAGAAACTGAAAGGGTCCAGTCTACTGATGACATAAAAGATGTTCAGCCAACATCTGAGGCAAGCAGTGTGTCTGCTCCAGAGTTTACAGGTAAAATTCATGTTGTAACATCAAAACCAGAAGACACTGCAGAAACTTTTAGCTCCATTACATTGACTAAAGAAGTCCTACACTTAAGTTCTCACTCTCCAAAAGAAACTATGGAAGCTAAAAGTGCAGAAATTATTCCAACAGTCATTATTCCACATGAGATTACTGAAGAAAAAGAAGAAACACCTGTCTCAACTATTTCCTATTCGAGTAGTTCTGAGTCCACCAGTGTATCACAGGAAAGTTCAGATGAGCGTAGCGTAACAACAAGAGATTCATTGACACCACAAGAACCTGAGGTTTCCAGTATACAACCTGAAATTGATGTATTTACAGTATTTAAGCTCTCCCCTGACACAAGTAAGCTAACCCCAGAAGAAGTTATCACACAATCTGCGAGAGAAACATCTACCAGAAAAGCCACAGAAACCCCAGATATGGACAAAGCCACCGTGTCAAAATATGTACACTCAACAGATAAACTTGTAGACAAATCAGTATTGACTTCTGAGTCAGAAACTTCAACTGACCAGATTTTAACTGAAAGAGTTTACACAACTAGCATACCAAAAGAGGTTCTCACCAAATCAGAAGAACCATTGCTAGTTGAGACAGTTGTTACTTCTTCACCAGATGTGTCTGAAACATCTGAAAAAAGTACTGATCAAACAATATCATCACTCCAGCTAAAAGATACTGTAACTGAAAAAGTTGCATCATCTCTTTCCCCACTTGATAAAACAGAAGGTTCAGGAATGATTGAAGAAGACACTAAGTCTAAACTGCCCGATTTAGACAAAACAGAAAAACCATTTTCAGTAGCTCCAAAACATGTAACTTCACAGGCTGCCATAGAAAAAGTTTCAGAAGAAGTAACTGTGGCACCTAAAGATATCCAGACATCCAAAATATCCATTGAATATGAGCCAAAATTAGAAAGTACAGAAACATATATTCTACCCACAGCATCTGAAATGTTATCAGAATCATCAGTTACAAAAGACAGTTTATCCTCAATTCAACCACTAGACTTGACCTCTGAAGGAAGTGGTCTAGATCAAGAAAGAGAAAGTGAATCAATCGTGACAGACAGAGAACAAGAAGTTACAGTGGGGCAGGAATTTGTCACTGTTATCCCTACAAAGAAACCTACTGAAGATGAAACATCACAAATCTCAAAAGAAATAACAGAATTGCCAGCTGCAGATTTGAAAAAGGACCAAAAGCAAGAGACAACCTCAACTCCTCATATCCCATCAGATATGAAAGGAAAAGAAGATGAAACCACAAAGCCTTCCATAGCTAGAAGTTCTGGCCCAAGTGACAGCGTTGCAACAAAAGAGGCTGTTACAGATTTGCAGCCAGAAGTAGAGCAATCATCAGAGGTGGAAGACAAAATTGTCAAACCAACAACACTTTCAGCACCAGAGCTTCCATCGTATCATGAATCTGTACTGTCTGCATCTGAAACTCCCACTATCTCAGAAGATGTATCTTACAGATTAGTTTTAACAGATGCTCCTTCATCTTCAGTGACAGATAAAATACTGTCAGGAGAAGATGCAACTACTGCCCCTCAGGAGGTTGTAGGTTCGCAAACAACATTATTACCTCCACCCATTAGTACTCAAAAACCAGTCATAATTTATTTGGAACCAGAAGAAGACACCAGTAAAGGAACAATAGTTATTGATGAATCAGTTTCTCCTGTGAAAACCTCAACTGAATATGATATGACAAGTAAAAAGACAGAAGAAATTGATACAGAATTTTTCACAAGTGCTGAGGAGCCGTGTTCTACAAGTGTTCCACCAACAGATTCTACTGAAGACAGTCTGAAGCCTGATCTTATCAAAATCATTGTTGTTGATGTTCCAGAAAACTACACAGGTACAATTTTTTCCACTTATATCTCTCTTGAAACAAAGGATGATTACCTAGATATGACTTTCTATTCAAAACCATAAATAACTACTATATTTTAATAGAGTAGTTTATTTCTGTAATTATATGATTGAGCACTACCTTCAAAGTAGTTGTCTGCAAATGATTTTTACATTGAGCAATAGGAAAAGCATGTTGACTATCACAATATCACTTGGTTAGGCTATGTTAAAATGTAGGAAGCTATGATTTTTTTATTAAAGCAACACCATGGTCAACTTGGACAGGACATTAGTTGAATGCTTCTTAGCTCTTGATTAATACGAACCTATGTTTATAGCTTTATCATTTATGTAGGTGCATGTTCTTATAGGGAAAAAAAATTCAAATTCCTAATGTGGCTGCTTTAAGCTAGGTTTAATGCAAATGAAGCAAATACTACAGAGTGAGCCATTTATATGGATACACTTGGGTGGGCCATGTATATGGATGCACCTAAATAAAATGGGGATGGTTGGTGATATCAACTTCCTGTTTGTGGCACATTAGTATATGGGAGAGGGAAAACTTTTCAAGATGGGTGGTGACCATGGCAGCCATTTTGAAGTTGGCCATTTTGGATTCTAACTTTATAAATGGCCCACCCAGGTGTATCCATATAAATGGCCCACCCTGTAAGCTTGGATGACATGGTTTTGTTTCGCATTGGCTATGTGTTTGATCAATGTACTGTGTAAATTTATGGTAGTATAAGAATTTTAAAGTAAAATATAGGATTTCTTGGAAGAACTTATGTCTATGCTATACAGAGGCACATGTTTTTTTTTGGCTTCTAGAGTAGGGCAGCTATGATACATTCTGCCTAACCCAGCAAGACATGGCAGCACATGAAACCCCCATGACTTTGTATTATGGATCTGCATGGGAGTTCGAGTTGGACATGATATCTGAAGGCTCCCTTGCAAAAATTTTGGTGGGAAAATACCATCAAGTGGTATTAATGGGGCCAGTCTGACTCTCCTCAGACAGATGAAATTGGGGAAAGTAGGATCGGCCATGTTGATTTTCAACGTCTTATCCATTTTCTTCCAGTAAATAGTCCACAACTAGAGTTGCCTTGTAGCAGCTTTCTCCCTTCCATCTATTTAAAAAAAAACAAGCATGATCGGGTGAGTCAACTGTGCATGCATATGATGGCTCTTAAGAGATAGCCATTTGGGAATGAGCTTTCAGCAGACAGCTTTCTAAGGTTATGGGCACTTTCAGAGTGTAATTAAGCATTTCAAAAAGAGTGCTGCTTTAGAAAGTTGTGATGTCCTTTTGCTTCTTTCAGTATTAAGCCAACATTTATTGTGCAAGATGACATAATAAATAAGTATATTTATAAGTATATAAAAGTATATATATAAAGCCAGTGCTAGCACCAAAACATATTTATATTTTCCCCTCAAATAACATATAAAGCATATCAATGTTATACTTCATGTTAATGATTTGACTGCTTGGACACCAACCAGTCTAAAGGAATAGGCTTATGGGTTATTATTCCTGGTGGTCTATGGGTAGGTAGTAACAGATAAGTTTGCATACATGTATAATTTGGGGGACTAGGGCCCCCCAGGGAACAGACATTAGAAATATGAGTAAGTGTAATTAAATGGAATACCCTTTTAAGTCTTCCAATTAGGAACATAACAGGTGATGAACAGGTTAAATAGCTGTTAAGTTGCAGAAAAGCTTTCACAATGCTGGGAGTTATGTTACTGGCATGCCTCTTATAGTCCTGGCGTCTAAGGGGTATTTAGAAACTTGTCACTACTGGATTTTACTGACTCCAACAACAGAATAGATTTCAGTGGGACACTGGATTGGATTTACAGCTTAGACAAAAACGTTCATAAAACGGTGTGAATAGAGCAATTCTTTACATTTCACGGTGGTATTGAAAATGCTTAACAAGCTGAAATCTCTTTTTATGAGATCACCCGTCTTATTTCACAAGTTAGGGGACTTCATTTTGATAGTTTCACCATATCTTACCCCACTTGTAGGCTTTCTTAGAGACACTGAAGTGTTGTCATTATACAAAATACAGTTCTTAGAATACCTAGACAATCCTTCCTGTCTTTTGAGAGTTGCCAAGGACACACATAATGTCTTAAACCATGATTACACACTTAAAGTATTCTGTAATGTCTTTTACACCATGAGAACATAGTATTCACCATTGTTTCTCTATTGCCGCAAGCAATGTAAGTGTTTTTATAAGTGTAAGGGTATGTTCACACTGTTTTTTTCCTATGGTCATTTCTGAAAGCTTAAAGATGCTCAAAAGACTGAACATAAAAACAACAAGTCATTTTTCCAAAGAAACTAATAGGAAGATGTATTATAGCGTTTTGTGAGTGGACCTGCTCAAAAATGCTGGAAACAAAAGCAGTGGGAACATATCCTAATACTCCTGAATTCAACAGCATGGCTTCTTACCCCATCACAAAATGTGCCTTATAGTGCATGCAGAGGGATTTGTAAAGCACTATAAGGGCTTGTGCATACGATTGATTTTATCAGACACGTGATAGCTGTGGACTTTTTAAATTCTTTGGGGCCGTGCACATGTCTGATTTTTTTCCTTGCACTATAAGGGCTTGTGCATACGATTGATTTTATCAGACAAGTGATAGCTGTGGACTTTTAAAATTCTTTGGGGTCGTGCACATGTCTGATTTTTTTTCTTGGACTAAAATTGGAAACATGTCCAATTTTGATCTGAGTGTTGGATGAAAATCTGGAATGCAAGACTATGGGTGCGTGAATAAAATCAAACCGCTTTCGGATGTCATCCGCGGGCGGTCTTATTTTCATGGACTGACAGAATGGAGACGATGGACATTAAAAAAGAATGAACATATGAACTGCAGTGTCAAAACGACTAGCTTTTCATATGCTTAGTCTTGTGTTATTTCTTTTTAAGCGTTCTACGCGTTAAAAAGTGTGAAGGGGCTAAAAGAAGTGACTTACCATTCGTCAGGGAACTTAAATGCCACAATTATTATATGTAAAATTTAAAAAAGCCACCACCCACTGATGGTAAAGCCATAGAAAATGACAAGAAAGACGGCAAAGAATATGCATGAAGAAAAACACTGTTTTGCTGAAGCGTCATGGGGGTACACTAGCGTCTATAAGATGTCGTGTGTAGAGTTGTGCGATTATGTTTGGAATATGAATTTGCCATATTCGAATGATTCCGAACATATTCGTTCATTTCTACTCCCATTGATTCCAATGATGTTCAGCTGTGTTAGGTGAATATTTCAAAAACAATATTCACCACCGATCATAATCGGAACCCAATTTTGAAAAATTTACTCAACTCTAGTCATGTGAACATAACCTTAACTTAGGCACATATATCTAAACTATTCATGCAAGTCTCCTTTTGTACTTTTTTTTAAACTAGATATAATGTTTTAACCATTGGTAAATGTTTAATTTTTTTAGGGGAAATCACAGTCAAGCTTAATATAGGCATAGCTGACATAAGGTCTGTCGGGGGCGTAAACATGTCGCCTTTCATCTCGCTTTCCCACAGTAGTGTTGGTACTTTTCATGCTTGAGATGCTTCATTTAATATTCATGCCCAGGTGAGGAGCTTCTCAAAAGCAATTACAGCACGTCCTAGCCATTAGCCTGGAGGATGGGAAATACAGATGTGAGCGCCCCTTTGAAATCAGAGACAAATTGTTTGACAGCTCTGACTGCTGTTTGCATTGAGCAACAGTTTACAGAAAGACATTATCACGGTTTACAGACCGCCATAGTTCAGTGACTCGACTTTGCTCTATATACTTCACACTTGTCAAGTCAAAGATCATGGTAATACACAGGAAAAACATATTGGACGAAATATATCAACAATTATATGTAGACATGTTCTATGAGTCATTTTCATACTGTTAGTACCCTAATGGTCACCTATTTTTGCTTTCTTAAATATATCACACACATTGATCCTCATTTATCAAAACCAACAGCAAAATGATCTTTGTTGATCATAGCAACCAATCAGAACTTATGTTTCATTTTTCAATGACAGAGTAAGAAATGAAAGCGGAGCTCTAATTGGTTGCTATGGGCAACAAAGATTGCTGATAGACAGGTTTGATAACTGATGCCCAGTATTACAACTTCAGAGCTGCTTAAACAATCACATTATGGCTTCTCATAAATATTACATATACGTATTTATCATATAAATGTCAGATATTATTTTGCATCATATCCTGCAGGCATTGGGGCATTTTTCTCCAGTGTTTCGCAAATCCACCAACAAAACTAATTTTTAAAAGACCATTTACAGATAATTATTGACTGTTTAAAAAATTGTGAATCAATCATAAGACAATTTCCATCTTCTAAACCTTTGCACTCAGTTGTGGGGAGGGGGGGGGGAGTCTTCGGCCAGGTGTGGAGAGTTATTAAAAGAGATTTCCACCAACGGAGACCATTTTTAAAAAGAAAAAATGTAGCTTAAAAGCATGTATTTTTGGCTAAAAAAGCTATTTTCTATTTAGGGTTCATAATACATTTTTTACTGGTTGCCTTCTGTAGCCTTTGTGTTCCGCAGGCTATTTCTTGCAGTAGAATGAGTTAAAGAAGCACTTCCATTAATATTTCTTTTCATTAAATGTGTGTATATGTCCATGTAATGAAGTGTAGTGTTATTCACTGCTCAAAAAAATAAGGGAACACTAAAATACCACATCCTAGATATCACTGAATGAAATATTCCAGTTGCAAATCTTTATTCATTACATAGTGGAATTTGTTAAGAACAAACATAAAAATGATCAATGTAAATCAAAATGAATGTCCCATGGAGATCTGGATTTGGAATGATACTCAAAATCAAAGTGGAAAATCAAATTACAGGCTGATCCAACTTCAGTGGAAATGCCTCAAGACAAGGAAATGATGTTCAGTTGTGTGTGTTGCCTCCATGTAGGCACATGTAGGGATATGACATCCCTTTAATGCCTGGACATGCTCCTGATGAGGCGACGGATGGTCTCCTGAGGGATCTCCTCCCAGACCTGGACTAAAGCATCCGCCAACTCCTGGACAGTCTGTGGTGCAACGTGACATTGGTGGATGGTGCGAGACCTGATGTCCCAGATGTGTTCAATCAGATTCAGGTCTGAGGAGCGGGCTGGCCAGTCCATAGCTTCATTGCCTTCATCTTGCAGGAACTGCTGACACACTCCAGCCACATGAGGTCCTGCATTAGGAGGAACCCAGGGCCAACCGCACTAGCATATGGTCTCACAAAGAGTCTGAGGATCTCATCTTGGTACCTAATGGCAGTCAGGCTACCTCTGGCGAGCACATGGAGGGCCGTGCGGCAATCAAAAAATGCTACCCCACACCATTACTGACCCACTGCCAAACCGGTCATGCTGAAGGATGTTGTAGGCAGATCGCTCTCCACGGCATCCCCAGACCCTGTCACGTCTGTCACATGTGCTCAGTGTGAACCTGCTTTTATCTGTGAAGAACACAGGGCGCCAGTGGCAAATTTACCAATTCTGGTGTTCTGTGACAAATGCCAAGCATCCTGCATGGTGTTGGGCTGTGAGCACAACCCCCATCTGTGGACGTCGGGCACTCAGACCATCCACTTTGATTTCACAGAAGTTTGATTTACTTGGAGTGATATTCTGTTGTTTAAGTGGTCCCTTTATTTTTTTGAGCAGTGTATGTACCCCCCTACCGTCGCTTTTTCTGTGGTTCAGCGCCATTCTATTCCTCTAACTCAGTGATGTCACCAGAACTCTATCTATCCTGCTCCCTCCATGCTCTATGCATTAGCTTGAAGTCTCTTTTACAATGATAGTGTATGGAGACTCGTTGTGACTTTCCATAGGCTTACAATGTAAAAGCCATTTCAGGGTCACACAGAGCGCAGTGTGACTCGGACAGCTTGCAGAGCAGTGATGTCACTGAGCAGCAGAGTAGAACAGCGCTAGGTCTCGGAGAGAACGGCGGTAAGTGAATATATTACTACACTCACATTACAGTACATACATAGATACACACATTTAATGAAAAAAAAATTAATGAGAGTGCATCTGTGGCCACACGTTCAGTATTTGGTCAGTATTTTACCTCAGTAGCCAAAACCAGGAGTGGAACAATCAGAGGAAAGTGTTATAGAAACACGTCACCACTTCTGCATTTATCACCCACTCCTGGTTTTGGCTTACAGATACTGATGTAAGATACTGAGCAAATACTGAACGTGTGAACCTGGACTTTTATAAGAATCAGTCATTACTTTTTTTCTGCTATTACTTGATAATTTAACCTTCTGAAGGGGCACACGAGAATACACCCAATAATTAGCAATGTGATCGTTTGAATAAGATGGTACTAGTCTGTCCAGGGTACAATAAAGTGCTTCCTAAGGTTATAGAGCCCCTATGGAAAACAGATGCCCATATGTGTTACATGTGCAGACACAGGTATCTGTTTCCCTTTCCAAGACAGTAAATCTATTTAAACCATTTTTTGTGGCAAGGGGCGTAATAGAAAAACATTATGCAAGAAGTGACTAAGGGTTACTGTGTTTTATGGGGGACAATCTG
This sequence comes from Ranitomeya imitator, assembly GCF_032444005.1. Lineage (NCBI taxonomy): Eukaryota > Metazoa > Chordata > Amphibia > Anura > Dendrobatidae > Ranitomeya > Ranitomeya imitator. The sequence continues at coordinate 136,415,859 of NC_091282.1, forward strand.
TGTATAAGCCAAACAGTTGGGAAATAATATAACGACTGCTCACACACTTTGTGTGTGATCATTAGACATTTTTTTCAGTCATGTTTAGTATCAGATTCAGGTTTAGTGATGATTTCAAGACTCAAAATCATACTCACTATTAGGGTTGAGCAAAACGGGTCGTCCATTTTCAGAAGTCGCCGACTTTTGGCAAGGTCGGGTTTCATGAAGCCCGACCCGACCCCTGTGTGGGGTCGGCCATGAGGTCGGTGATCTTCTGAATCTGGTATCGGAATTCCGATACCGAGTTCCGATATGTTTACAATATCGAAAATCGGTATCGGAATCCATATTTAAGTGTAAAAGAAAGAATTAAAATAACAAAAATATTGCTATACTCACCCTCTGACGCGCCCTGGTACTAACCGGCAGTCTTCCTTCCTTAGAATCAGTGCTTGAAAGACCTTCGGTGACGTCGCGGCTTGTGATTGGTCGCGCGACGGCCCATGTGACCGCTCACGCGACCAATCACAAGCCGCGACGTCACCGAAGGTCTTTCAAGCGCTGATTCTAAGGAAGGAAGACTGCCGGTTAGTACCAGGGTGCGTCAGAGGGTGAATATAGCAATATTTTTTATTTTAATTCTTTCTTTTACACTTAAATATGGATCGCAGGGCCTGAAGGAGAGTTTCCTCTCCTTCAGACCCTGGGAACCATAGTAACCCAATGCAATGCACTGGGTTTCGGGTTTCGGCCGACCCCGACTTTTTTATAGGATCGGCCGATTTCACTCGACCCGACTTTTGAGAAAGTCGGGTTTCGTGAAACCCCACCCGATCCTATAAAAGTAAAGGTCGCTCAACCCTACTCACTATATGTGGGTTAGGGTTTATGTGTGGTGCAAGGGCTAAAACATTTTCTTGATTGTGAATAGGTTAGAATAATTCTCAAAGGGTCCAGGTACAAATATTAAATTGGGCCAAAATTAGCTGTTTAGTTCTGCACTTTTTTGCTATTATGACATCAAGGTAGCGGCTCAAATGAGCAATGGCTATTACTATACAATGCCCAAAAGCGCTTGTTAAATATTAGCATTTAGAATATTTTCATGATATTTATGAATATCATAAATGCAATACAAACTAGCTGTAGTGTGTTACACAGCAGGAGAAGCTGAACAGATTGATCGATGAGACAAGACTCAGTATTTGGCCATGTTCACACATTCAGTATTTGGCTAGTATTTTACATCAGTAATTGTAAGCCAAAATCAGGAGAGGAACAAGCAGTGGAAAGTATAAAAGAAACACATCACCACTTGTAAATGCTCTTGAAAATGATTAATAGCTGCTGTAAAAAAAATTGATTCTATACAGAGTGCACATAGAAGACAAATGATTAACAAATCGTCTCACTTTTCTGGATGAAAATAGGACCAAGTTTATATCCTGTCGTGTGACCCTAGCCTAACTTGTATTTTATGCACTAAAATCCCTGCTCTTTCTGTGCACTCTGGTCCAGTTTTAATCAATTGTTTTCCCTGTTTTCATATTAGACTAATTTTGGCCACACCTGCCATTATTGACAGATCCGACTGACACTAATGTAAATGGGGTGCCGGCCAACTGGTCATCGGATGAGATATCGATTGGACATGTCCAACTTGTGCCAATCGCCTTGTCTTTCTGAAGATAAGCTTCTAGCAGAATTGTCTGTTGGTGACTTTCTCATAGAGAACACAGGTGACCAAGTGAGCACTCCTGTATATGGGAGAGATGGCTGATCGGCCACTGTTTGGATGACAGATATCTTAAGTGTAAATACAAAGATAACTGTCAATCACTTATTAAAACTGCTGACGGGACCTGAGTGCACAGACATGCTGCTGGCAGAAGGCACTGCATGCCCAAACTGACAGGTGCCCTTTAATGTCTTATCAAGTTATATATTATGGACTATGGATGTGCAATATTTGAATGGAACCTGTCATTTGATTCATGCTACCCAAATAACAATAGTGTACACAGATGCTTGGAATGGAATAGCGCAGAAGATACAGCGGTAACTTAACCAAAGATTGTTTAGTATTCTAAAACAGGAATTTGAATTATTCAGATACACAATTAAACAAGGTTAACTGATTATTAAAGACCAATAAAATGTTTTGCTATTTAATCATAAGTTACTTCTTTGGATAGAAGCAGCATTCACAGTTATAACCATTAAACCCTATTATGCAAAGCATTGAACATTTACAATACTGTAGATACAAGCTTCTCTAATTTGTCACTCGGTTCCATGGTGTGTCAGAGTCAGATATTTAATCGAGGCTATCGCTTACTTGGTCTTTCTGGAGGTAGTGACACATGCTGTCCAAGCCTTAATGATAGTCCATGCTAATACATTGTTAGGCTACAAGTCCCTTCTTGGTCGGTCACTTCTAGCACGCCTTGTGCTGGCTGCCTTTGTATTTTGAAGCATGACCCCGGTTCCCTTCGTACTGTACTCCTGTCTCTCACATTGCAGATCTCACAAATGTCCCTCTAACATAATCTTACTTCTCTTGTCTCCATTCTCGCTCACTTGGTTCTGGCTCTGATCACTTATCTCTGTTCCAGGTCTTTCAGTCTTTCGGTCTTTTACTTGGGTCTGGTCACTCGACTCTTTACTCCATTCTGGTCACTTGATTCTTTATTGGCGTCTGGTCACTCATAATGGCGGCTATAAACCAACCTCACTTTTCCATGCATCTGTTCTGCTACAGGTTCAGGCGCCGAGTCTTCCCCTTCACTGCCCTCCTGGTCCTTTTATAATTAATAACTGCACCACAGCTACCACCTGACCTGGTGTCTTTAAAATCTCTTTCCTCAGGGAACAGGTACTTCACTCTTCAGTTCCTAAAAATGTAATTCTCTCTGCTTTCTCTTTTCCTTTCATCTTTGACAAGCAGTTCGCTATGTTCACTTGCAGACACTCGGTTAGACATTTACTGTGTGAGTTTTCTCACTTGTTTATCTACTTACAATAGCATGAATGATACCTTGGCTGAACAGTTGCATCCAGTTTGTCTTTCTTTAAAATGCTTCAGTGTAGGGATAGAATATGTGCGTAGTGGTAGAATAAGCTAGTCTTGCGCCGTCCCCGGCGATCTTTTTCCTGCACCTGTCTGATTAATTGACAGATCTCTCCAGATGTACACACATGTGAGAGAGATGTCAGTCAACTAGAGTGGTGCAGGGGGGAAGCCACCCAGGGTCAGCACCTGATTAGTTTTATCTATAGCTCTGGCCAGATCTTTAAACTATGCTTTCTCTGAAGCACTGCAGAGATTTTCAATTTACTTTTATTTGTCCCATTCTGCATATTATACAAAGCTACATAGACTAAAGATCGCACATCTGTTGTTTATGACCTTACCAGAATCACCTTATGCCTCATGAATGCAGCAAATTAACTCCAATTAGATAAAAACAGCATTGATTTAAGGGAACAATGTTCTATAACATGCTTTATGATAGACTATGGGAATATGTTATCATTGTTGTTTTCCTGTGGAGTCTGTAAGAATCAGTGGCACACTGAGGCACACTAGGGTTGCCGTGATTTCTTGCAACTCTTTATTGATTGGTGCAGCACATATCCACATTGATGCTATGTGCACAAGCCTTAATGCAACATTTTTGGACTTCTGTATTGATAACCTTTTCTTTTGATGACTTATTATTAGGACACCACCAGCATCTTCATTGTTTACCATCTACATCTCTGTATATTGTCTAATGGTTGTGGCTGGTACTGCAGCTCCCTGTAGATTGACCTATTCAAGTCAATAGAATTGAGCTACAATATCAGGCATAGCCGTTACATGTACAGAGCTGAGCACAAGAAGAGTCCAGGGTTCTCATGGCCCCTTTAATCAGCTAACTTTTGAGAGTAACAAGAGTTCAACACTGAGATCAGATATTCATGAGTCATGACTTATTCTAAGGATAGGTCATTGGTATTTCAGCCCAGAAAAACTCTTTTTGGACACATTATGATATATCAAATAAAAGACTAGATGCTATTGGTCTGTAAAACTCTGGAACTCTGTTACATGCAATTAATATTTATTACAGTATGGTTATGGTTATTAATATTATTTATGACAAAATATGCAATTTAAAGTTAAAAAAGAAGTGAAACTATAAATATGTTCCTGTGTTACTAATTATTATGTAAATTATGAACCAAATATGTTGCAGACACCTCACTTCATTGTTTTACAATGTTGTCTGCTTTGCTACATTGTCCTCGTCTTTCGTGTTCATTCATAGTACATATCATGTTTCTTAACTTCATTAACTATATTTACAGTTCATTGGCAATAACACTGCCCCATCCACAAGCTAAAATCACTATTTGTTTTTCAACAGGACCAGTGGACCATCTTCTTCATAAATTGGGTATTTCAACACATAACATTACTGATGACTCCATTCAATATCCTTTCATAGAGATTTTACCACCAATTTCAAGTTCTGAGGAGGAGATGGACTGTGACAATTCTACTGCAGCTGCTACATCACCATCCTTAAAATTTATTAATGGAAAGCAAGAAATTACACCAGAATCAAAACTATCAAAAACAGAGGAGGCTAAAGGAGACCAGATTGAAAGTGTCACGCCCTCCTTAATTGCATCAGTTTCTCCGCTGAGTGATGTTACTGAGCAAAGTGTCTATCAGACAGACACACCAGAATTTACTTCTCTTGAATCGCAAGAACCTGAAGCAAGTGGCGATACGGAAGTTAAAATTAAAGACCTACCCACTACTCAGCCCATTTTAGAAGTTAAGAATTTAACATCACAAGAGCCCAAAACAATTTTTCAAACCAGTTCTACACAACAATTACCCATATTTCCAATAGATTCATCTGGTGATATAGAATCTGCTGTTTCTCCAAGTGTTAAACCAACCATTATCATTTCTGAGAGTACAGCAGAAATGTCTGTTAAGCCATCTCCAAGCTATGAACTTCACGAAATTGTAACACAAGGTTCAGTATCAATCCTACCTACAACAAACATTATGCTATCGGAGGATGCTTCAACTGTACTGGACTTACAAGCAGAACTAGGAGTTGCAACCACTGGTCCATTGAAAATTATACAAGATTCAACTGCATACCTTTTCCCAGAAGGTTCTGGTGATGAGATAGAGTTCATAACTAATGTGACAACTCCAGTGCAGGTATTTAAAGAGAGTGAAGAAAAAACAACAGAAGCAAAGATTATTGTGCCTCCAGAATCCCCTTCTCAGACCACTGCATCACCTTCTCAAGAAATTACAGAAACTAGTAGTGTAGTTACTGAAGGAGATGAAGAAGATAGCATTTCAACTAAAGCACAAGAAGCATTCCGACTTATTGATGACACTGAGGGGTCACCTGATGAGAAAGAGTCCATAACTAATGTGACAACTCCAGTGCAGGTATTTAAAGAGAGCGAAGAAAAAACAACAGATGAAGCAAAGATTATTGTGCCTCCAGAGTCCCCTTCTCAGACCACTGCATCACCTTCTCAAGAAATTACAGAAACTAGTAGTGTAGTTACTGAAAGAGGTGACGAAGACAGCATTTCAACTAAAGCACAAGAAACATTCCAACTTATTGATGATACTGAGGGGTCAGCTGATGAGATAGAGTCTATAACTAATGTGACAACTCCAGTGCAGGTACTTAAAGAGAGTGAAGAAAAAACAACAGAAGCAAAGATTATTGTGCCTCCAGAATCCCCTTCTCAGACCACTGCATCACCTTCTCAAGAAATTACAGAAACTAGTAGTGTAGTTACTGAAGGAGGTGAAGAAGATAGCATTTCAACTAAAGCACAAGAAACATTCCAACTTATTGATGACACTGAGGGGTCAGCTGATGAGGTAGAGTCCATAACTAATGTGACAACTCCAGTACATGTACTTAAAGAGAGTGTAGAAAAAACAACAGATGAAGCAAATATTATTGTTCCTCCAGAATCTCCTTCTCAGACCACTGCATCACCTTCTCAAGAAATTACAGAAACTAGTAGTGTAGTTACTGAAAGAGGTGAAGAAGATAGCATTTCAACTAAAGCACAAGAAACATTCCAACTTATTGATGACACTGAGGGGTCAGCTGATGAGATAAAGTCTATAATTAATGTGACAACTCCAGTGCAGGTACTTAAAGAGAGTGAAGAAAAAACAACAGATGAAGCAAAGATTATTGTTCCTCCAGAATCTCCTTCTCAGACCACTGCATCACCTTCTCAAGAAATTACAGAAACTAGTAGTGTAGTTACTGAAAGAGGTGAAGAAGACAGCATTTCAACTAAAGCACAAGAAACATTCCAACTTATTGATGACACTGAGGGGTCAGCTGATGAGATAGAGTCTATAATTAATGTGACAACTCCAGTGCAGGTACTTAAAGAGAGTGTAGAAAAAACAACAGATGAAGCAAAGATTATTGGGCCTCCAGAATCCCCTTCTCAGACCACTGCATCACCTTCTCAAGAAATTACAGAAACTAGTAGTGTAGTTACTGAAAGAGGTGAAGAAGACAGCATTTCAACTAAAGCACATGAAACATTCCAACTTACTGATGATACTGAGGGGTCAGCTGAAGTTTTTGCCACCAAAGACTCATCTACTTTAGATGTACATACTACTGAAACTAGTGATAAAGTAACAGTACCTACTTCTGTAGACACCATCATACCAGTGGAGAGCTCAGTTGATTCTGGTGCTGTTAGTGAATATGGAATAAGTACAACACCCAAAGTGAAGACAGAAAAGATTGGTACTGATTACACAGAGACATCTGCAGCAGAATTGAAGTCTACAGAAGATGATCAAAATATACCATTGACATTTACTGAAAGTAGCGATATACAAAAACCAGATTTACCTGGGGATAAAGTGACACTAACAGCCATCACAGATTCTTTTATTACAATAGCTGATCAGACTGTAGACTCACAATCTCAAAAACCTACAAGTGTACAGCAACTTTTTGATTCTGAAGCCTCCGGAGAGAAAGATGATGATATATTCACTACAATCACACCAACAGATGTCAAATCTGAATTTCCTGGTGAGCAAACTACAGAGAAGTCTGAACTGGTTGAGAAAGGGACTGAGACGGTACAAGAACCAGTTTCTACCCAAGTCCCATTTTATGAAAAACATATTTCTCCAGTGCCAACTGTAAAGGATGGTACATATGAAGTATTCGGATCTGGTGATATTGAATTAACTTCAACGAGTGTGGATGACTCCATAATATTTAGCACACCAAAAGCAAAACTCATTACAGGTGATCACATAGTGTCCTCTGTACAAGAGGTCACAAAAGATTCAGTGTCTGAAAAATTCAGCACTGTGTTCCCTTTTACAATTGAAGGTTCTGGAGAAGAACCTTCTGATTATACCCAAAATGAAATAGACTCTTCCCAACTGTATACAACAACAACATCTGTAGAGGAACCCAAAAAATTATCCTCACCTAAAACAACAGAAGACTTTTTTGGGTCTGGTCACACCGAATCAATCATTGATGTTATTTCAACAATGACACCAAAAGAACTTCATTATGAAATAGTGACGGAAAAGATACATGAATCAATATCTAGTTTACCATTATCACCTTCCACTGCAGAGTCTGAATCTTCTGAAAGAGTTAAAATAGAAGTCACATCATCAACTTATATTATTGAGACTAGAGATGCAATTGCTAGCACATCATCTTCATTCACAGAGGAAGGCTCAGGTGATGAAGAGAAGATGTCTACTGTTTCATTTATAACAAGATCTGAATTTAAAAAAAAATCAGAATTGGAAGATATTACTACAGTTTTGCCAGCCATAGAATTATCAAAGGGTGCAGGAGAATCAAAAACTGAATTTAAACCAGAAACTCCAACTGGAACACCACTATCAATTCAATTAAGCACAGAAGAGCCTAAAATATCTACACATGAAAGTTTAGAGTCAAAGTTTACACCTGTGTCCTCCATCAGTCCTCTAAAAGTGATCACAGAGGTTGCTTCTCAGCTAATAGCCACCTCTGAGTATGGCTCAGGAGGAGATGAGGATATATTGCTTACATCTTCAATTACTTCCTCAAGTACTGTGACATCAGAAAAGCTCAGTAAAGATGCCATTGATGTGCCAACTGAGGAATCCATAATAAGTTTAAAAACACAAACCAGCCATGCAACTCTAAAAGACATAGCAACTGCTGGCTTACCAGTTACTGATCTGGGCTCTGGAGACGCGCATGAGAGTTTTGCAACTTCATCTTCAAGTAAACCTGATACAGTTTTCTCAATTACAGACAACCAAGATTTACAAACAAAATCCCTCCAGTTAGAGAAAGAGATGGGCACATTGTCATCATTTATTGACTCTGGTTCTGGAGTCGAAGACAATTTGTTTAGTATAACTGCTCCTATTGGTGAAATAACACAGACCCAACAGCCACAGCTTTCGGATTCCCTTATTACAGAACATGTGAAAACATTAGAAACAGAGACATCAGAAGTAGAGATTAAAGGGAGTAGCATAATCACTGACCCTCCTGGAGTCATACCGGAACATAGCACTGTCTCAATACTTCAGAAAGTCATCAGTACCCAATTTGATGAATTAGGCTCTGGCGAACTGGAAAAGATTTCAAGTTCTGTACCAACATCATCCATTGTTTTTGAAGTACCATCTACAGTAAGCTATATAGCTAGTCCTGAAACTGTAGAAAGAATTCAGCTAACTTCTGAAGATTCTGAAAAATTACAACCTGACCAAACTTTAGAACCTCACATTACTACTGAAGCTACCAAGGTTTACATTGATGAAGGTCTTGAAACGTCAGATTATGCACCAAAGAAATTAGAAGCAACTGACTCACAAGTGATATTTGAAGGTTCAGGTATGGAATTAGAAACACACACAGATTCTTTTATTGCAACATTAGTTACAGAAGAACACATTGGTGTGACTTTGCCTTCACTAGAGACTGAATTTGACAGTGATTTGCAAGATTTAACCACAAAAACAGAAGGACCAGCATCACTGATCAGTCTTAGCCCAAGCACATCTCATTTATTAATAGATGAAACAAAATCATCTACAGAAGAAGTTTTGAAAACCAAGGTGGCAACAATATCTCCTATAGGTGTTGAAGATGAAAAGGAGTTCATGATTGGTACTGGTAAAACACCTAGCTCAGAGGTAATAGAAGAAAGTACTATTAGTAGCATATGGAGTCTATCCCAACCTAATGACTCCATTAGTGAAGTAGTTAGTTCTACACCCATTCCATCTGAATTTATTTTGGATGAGAAATCTAGCACACGATTTACAGAGGAACTTCCTTCATCAGCAGTTACTATAATTGAAGAGAACGTTTCCACTGAAAAATCTGATGTTGAAGGCTCTGGAGAAACATTTTCTGATATTCAAACACCTGTAACCAAACTGTACCCTGATTTAAAATCCCCTTCACCTGGAAAGGAAGATGAGCAAGGAAGTATCACATCTGATTCTTTGCGCTTGACTGATGACCAGTATCAAGAAAGTGCAGACGGAACAACATTTGATTCATTGTCCGCTACACAGTCCACAGATATTATTACATCATCACAAATTAAAGATATTACTGATGAGATTGGTACTCAAGAAACAGATGATCATGCTATTTCTACAACAGAAACTGTGGACAAATCTACAGATATATTTGTGCAATCCACAACTGAGCCACAACAGACTACAGAGCCATTTACAGAGCAAAGTTCTGGGCTTGACATATTTACTGAGGAACCTATTGCTGTTAAAGTTACTACCATAAGCTCAGCTAAAACAGATGCTGACACTGCTACCATATCTCCGGCGGCACTACAACCAGATCAGCTAATTCAACTTTCAACTCCTCAACAAACTGAGGTTCTCACACAAAAAGAGCAAAGCTCTGGAGATGATGCATTCACTGAGGAACCTAACATTGTTACACTAAGTTCAAGTAAAACAGTTGCTGACTCTACTACGATATCTCCAGAGACATCACAACCATATAATCTAATAGACATTTCAACTGCACAACAAACTGAAGTTCATACACAAAAAGCTTTTGAAGATGCCACATTTAAGGAGGTGACAGAAGGTGGCATCTCTGTCATGGAGTCTGGAAGAGTTACAAGTAAAGATGATGTCCTGCAACAGTCAACACAATTACCAATAAAGGAAAGTAGTGGTATCCAGTTCACGACATCTGGAACAGTTAGTTCTGACATCAAGAAAACTTTCACTATTCCTCTTATTGATTTATTTGAGGGTTCAACAGAGGGATCTGGCTCAGAACTAACTTCTAAAGCTACAGATGCCACCCACCAACCAATTAAACCAAGTGTATTTGCTTCTGCATCACCTGTACACACTCAAAGAGATGTCGTTGAATCAACAAGTTTGCCAAGTACAGAAATTCCAGAAACTGTTTCAGATAAAACATTTACTACATCCACAGTACTAATAATTGTTAGCAAAGATTTGGATGATGTGACAGTGACTAAATCACCTAAAACCGAAACCATATCTGAATCAGATATATATAAGCTTGAAGTAGATCAAGAAACAAAAGAAGCAGAGCAATATCTCACATCAACATCTAGTGAGGAAGCTAAGCAAGACAGGGTTCAACCTACCTCAAGTATTCTTTCTGTTGAGGACTTGAGTAAAAAAATTGAAGGCTTAACAGATGAGCTATATTCTACATCTACAATTACTGTCAAAGAAGACAAAGCACAATCTACATTAGGAATTTCATTAAGTTCCATTGATGTTCAGGATGTGACACTTGAGGAGAAAGTTGTCACAGATCAGCCAGACATTCAAATGTTATTGTCAGTTAGTCCAGAAGCCACCACTGAAATATTTAAAGATGAATTATTTAGCCCTGAATCTTCAACAAAAGATACTGATGTGATTGAAACCTCTAGGCAACCTCAGGTCAATGTAACAGACAGTACAGATGAAATTGTGACATCAAGTATTGATCTATCTGAGCTGGAAAGAATTGCGTCAGTAACCGAAGAGCCAAAAGCTCCCGTCACTGTCATTCTTGTGAATGGCGCATCAGAGTACACCGGAAAAATTATTCCAAGTACTTTACCTTCCTCTGGTTCTGGAACTGACCATGATGTATCAGGACAAGAAGCTAGTGCTGATATTACTGCTACTTACAAACCAAAAGGAATTGATTCAATTTATGCAACAGAAAGCCCACCAGAATCTTCTGATGTTACAGAGCAAATTGAAGCAGAATCCTCCAGTCCTTTATATGTTGTGGGAAGGGAAATTGTGTCTATTACGTCTGATATTTCTGAACCTACTGATGAACCAGATATTGAAATAGATCCCAAAGAAAGTGGCGAGCCTAGTCCTTCATTGTTAATTACATCTACAGAAAGTATTGAGGTAGACCCAGATACTGAGGATTCAACACCACAACTTCCTGTACAAACTGAAGAGGCTGAAATAGTGGAAACAGAAGATACTCCTTTTGAGAGAGTGACACCACTACCAGAGATTGATATCCAGATCTCCACTAGTAACAATGTTGATGAAACTGAACTTCGCATAACAAGTAAGACACTAGTATTTTATTTTATTCTTTTTCTAGCCCTTTAGGTACAGATTTAGAGCGTATTTTTTAGTATCCACAATTGTCCCTGCATGGGTGATTGTTCTTTAACTTATGTGTTATGTATATATATATATATATCTATATATATATATATATATAGATATATATAGATATATATATATATATCTATATCTATATATATATGTTTGTGTGTATGTGTGTGTACAGTATCCATCATTAATCATTATGTTTCGCACGAGGATGGTCTAATAATGTCAGTGCTGTCATTGTCATTGCTTGCATAGCTTTACTGGCAATGTTTCTCACTGGTCTTCATCCATATGTGCTCTTTTGTGTGTATATATTTATTTATGCATAATTAATCCAGCAATTGCATTTTTAAATTTATTCAGAATTATCTTCGCAGTCCAAATGGTAAAGTTGGGAATGAGTGACGTATCCATACATAATGAAAGAAAAACATAACTTCTGTTTATGGTCACCAATTGTTAATGTGAAACAATATTTGTATACAGCATATTTTATTTGATCAACATTGATAAACTTGTAAAAATTTTACTCTATAATGTATTACACTAATGATCCTGATATTGCCTCATTGCAGCCCAAGATCCTTGCAGGGTAAATCCTTGTCAGCAAGGAGGAACGTGCTATGCTCGTGGATCTTCCTCATATGTCTGCACATGTATGCCTGGATTCAGCGGAGAGCTTTGTGAAATTGGTATGTAAGAGATATAAATATTCATGTAAAGCTGCTTAGTGAGAAATTTTCAGAATCATTAAGGGAACCAGCCAAGAGTTTTAGGGTATGTGCCCACGATCAGTAAACGCTGCGGGTTGGAAGCTGCATACTTGTGCAGCATCCAACCGACAGCGGCCAGATGTTACAGCATAGTGGATGGGATTTCACCAATGGAGATGGACACCCGCAGAAATGAACATGTGGCACATCTCTCCAGACCGCAGCATGTCTTTTTCTCCCGTAGGAATGTATTGGATGCAGTGAATCCACACAGTTCAGTGAACACATGCGAATTCACCTGCGGTCACTGGATGGCAGCACTTTAGGCCTCTTTCACCCATCTGTTTTTAGAATCAGATACAATCTGTCGTTTTTAGAAAAAAAAAACGGATCCAGCAAATGTTGCTGCCGGATCTGTTTTTTTTCCCATAGACTTGTATTAGGGACAGATGTGACGGATGGCCTTCCATTTCATCCGTCGTTTGACGGATCCGTCGTAAAGTCATTGTCCGTCGGACGGAGACAACGTACATAGTAAAGTTTTTTGTGTACTTCAAAAAAACGCACAGCGACGGATCCTGCAGCGTCTGTTGTTGGCTATAATGGAAGCCTATGGGCGCAGGATCCACCGTCGCTGTCCGCATTGCAGTGTCGGATTCCATTTTTTGCAACCGAGCATGCCCAGAACCCATCTTTCCTTTCAGGAAAATCTCTCTCTCTCTCTCTCTCTCTCTCTCTCTCTCCCTCTCTCCCTCTCCAGAATTCTGTTTCTTTAAATTCCGGCTGCAACTACTTCAACGAATCCGTCAAAAAAGGGATCCAGTGCATCAGTTTTTTAAAATCGGCACAGGATCCGTCTTTTCAAGACGTTGACGGATTGTGACTGATTCTAAAAAACGGATGTGTGAAAGAGGCCTTAGACGCAGCAAACATGTGCTGCGTTCAAAACGCTGCCAAATCCTGATCATCTGCACATACCCTAAGGGTGAACAACTAATTACATTGTTAGGCAGGGCAGAAAATGGCAAGTTTTAAAATCTCCCTATATGTTCATGATAATATGGTTCTTAAGGGTGATCGGGACACAATCGTGTCTCCAGAAGACTACTTGATTTTGAAATTATTTGAAGTCACTCACTTTGCCCAAGGATTAATTTTTTGATTCTCAAAATATTTTACTTTATGTGCTCATGTACTATATTTATATGGCTGCTAGACTATTTGACTAATTACCGCTGATGGGACTTAGGAACCCTTATTTATCCATGTTGTCAAAAGATTTCTCCCTCCCACTAAAATCTATATAAATAAGATCACACAAATAGCACAAGACAGGGGTTAGAGTTAGATGCTCTTGATTCATTAAAATATGCACGCCTCTTTATGAATCTGGCAAATCTGCCGAGTGGCATCCGCCTCCATGCAGCACACCACACCACTGACTGGAGTAAGATTTGTGGCATAAGGAGTACCATTAACTCGTTATGAATTTGGTGAATTGTGGTGTCATACCTCCAATCTGCTCCAGCTTTGCCCATTATGGTAGAGCTGGGAGAAACAATAGGAATCGAAAAATGTGTAGATAACTACAACTAGCGCATACATTTTGAAACTTTTCAGAGCAATTTTAGCAAGAATTCTGGAGAAATTGCTTCGATGAATCAGAGGCCTTAGTGATAAACCAATATGCCCTCACCTTTTGATAGGACTCTGGAATACTAAACGGGATCACTTCTCATCTCTCTTTCTGCCTTCTCCTATTTCAGATTGAAGAAGGGAAATTCTGATAAAATTCTTAATGGGTCTACATGATCTGTGGGTATCCTAGTAGCCATTAACAATTCACTAGGAGCTGTTGATGCCAAATACCGCAAAGTGGTCTAGTTTGCGATGATGCTTAGATTTTTATAAAGAAATTACTTATGAGATGTCACTCTACCTGATATGTTCATTTTGAAGATATATTTTGGAGACTACCTTTTAGTCACCCAGAAATTGAGTTGGCCCTTCTGTACACTCCTTTCCTGACTCATCTTACTATCCACAGACATTGATGAATGCCAGTCGAACCCCTGCCGGAATGGAGCTGCTTGTATTGATGGTGTTAACTCATTCATGTGTGTCTGTCTTCCCAGCTACAGTGGAGCGCTTTGTGAGCAAGGTAAAATAATAAAATGGTTGACAAATATTTCATATCAGAAAACATTAAATATTATAGAAGTGGCAATAACTGGGGAATGTCCACCAGATGCCTCTAGTGGAAGCTACATAGTCACATCTGCTTCACTACTGGCTCCTTATATGTGGAGTAAAAAATGAGAACGTTTTATCAATATATGAAAGGTTTGGTTACAACAAATAAATTAATATTAGAAACATTTGTCTTTGGTGTTAGTTTCCAAGAACATCTGCTTTATCAGTGACATTTGGACACTTACAATCCACCCAGGACCCCTATCCCCTTATTTTGCCATAGATCATTTCCTAACACACTGTAAGATAATAATATTATTACAATTTCCCAATACGAAGTGCAATCCAATATTCCAGTGTCACCATATGGGCTGAGAGTGACAGCTACTCTCTGGAAAGAGAACGAACATCTTTATTCGATTTAACAAGTTTCACTTAATGGATAATTAGAGTTGATTAAGGAAGCGGACTTGGGCTATACTTTGTTTGAAGTTGCAGTGTGGTGGACCGGTCACATAAGAACAGCAGATGTTGAATCGTGCTAATAGCGAGGAATAAAATAGAAAACACATCTTATCCTGTAATATCACCAGTGACTTACATCGCCTAAGGGTCCAAATCTGCTCAAAAACCATAGCAACTCATTAAATATTTCTGCCTCTGAAGTTTGACCTCGGCAGTAAAAAGCTACAGTATGGGCTGAAGGTCATAATATTCTTATTGTTGTAGATTTCAGCCATACAAATAGCTGTTGCTTCAGGTGACAGCCTTCCCTCTTTGTATTATTGTTTTGCAAAGGTAGTTTTGGACATGATGATTATTAGCTTATGAATTTGTGTATTGCTATTTAGTCACATAAAAAAATATCTTGTTCTAAATAATTACTTCACAAGACAATCATGAGTATTCAACAGTAAACTAAACGGGAACAAAACCATGAGACATATTGTTAGGACTGGCGGAACGCACCAAGAGAGATGATATAGATGCGTTCGCAGTCCGGGGTCCACCGTGCAGGTGAAACCTGCTGCTAGGAAATGACAGACAATATGGCGGTATTCAAAAGTATACACGCGTGGGTTAAACCTCACCCAGCGTGAAGAAAGCGATCCTGTTGCGTCACAGGACCGCGGTACCGCACATAGAGCGCGAGCAAGTAGTCAGCGAACTAAACCCCAACAGGGATTGTAGTCCGATTAGACCCTTGCTGGCACTACACCGCTACTGGGTGTGAAATTAATTATATAATTAAGGCACCGAAGTGCGAACTGTGCCGTGCTGGCAGGCACCACTAAGCACCCAGACGTGGGTCAGGAAGCGCACACTGGCGCGTGGCACCGCACTGGCGGTCACAGCAGTAGACGCTGACACGTGTGTGACACGTTGAGTGATAAGTCGGGCGCTAGATAGCAACCATACTCCATACGCGAACAATCATACAATAGGGTAGGGGTATTTAAAGAACGACTTGCACTCACAACAAACACACGTATTAAATTGTACACTAGCGCATGGCCGTGCGGTCATGCGCAGTTTATATAGTTGCAGGACAGGAAGCGGCCACAGAAACTTTGCCCTTCCAAGACCTGCCAAGAGGACCAATAGAATGCGCTGCAGAGTCTGAGCACATGACCCTCGATCTCCAACGGGAGATCTTACCCTGGGCATGCTCAGTGTGCGCAGACAAGGACTTAGTCCCAGAGAAGTCCACTCGCTGCTGACCAGTATAGGCTTTACAGGCAGAAGCTGGAGAAGCAGCAGTAACTCTTCTCACAGAGTCAGACTGAGCGAGACGCTGGGATCGACGTCCCTGCTGAGCAGGCTCCACTGCGGCTGGAGGAGAATGGGAGACCGCAGCGGAGACGGATCGAGATTCCCCCTGTGCAGCAGAGGAAACTCGACTCCTAACATTACCCCCCCTCCTAGGGCCCCCCCTCCTTGGGCCTCGCTACGTTCGAAGGCAGCAATGAGCTGTGGGGCCCGAATGTTTTCAGCAGGCTCCCATGACCTGTTCTCTGGACCATAACCCTTCCAATCCACCAGATAGAACTTTTTGCCGCGTACCACCTTGCACCCCAAAATAGCGTTCACCTCGTAATCGTCCGTAGACGAACCCGATGTCCCGGCAGATGACTCGGAAGACCGGGACATGTATACGGGTTTCAAGAGGGACACATGAAAGGTGTCGGTGATACCCAAGCGTGGAGGAAGAGCCAGGCGGTAGACCACAGGATTAACCTGTTCGAGAACCTTGAAGGGACCCAAGTAGCGAGGCGCAAACTTAGTGGACTCAACTCGCAGCCTGATGTTACGGGCGGAGAGCCACACCAAGTCGCCAGGAGCAAAGGTCGGAGCGGGGCGCCGATGAACATCGGCGGAGGACCTCATTCTCTCCTTGGAAGCCCGAATGGCATCCTGAGTGCGATCCCAAATGTCCCCTTGCCTCCACAGCCCAGTCTGCCACCCTGGAATCGGCGGAAGACACGGGCATGGGCACAGGTACCCGCGGATGCTGACCATAGTTAAGGAGGAATGGGGTCTGTCCAGTGGAATCAGCTACAGCATTGTTAAGAGCAAACTCTGCCCACGGTAGCAAAGATGCCCAGTCATCTTGTTTAGCAGAGACAAAATGTCGCAGATATGTGACCAAGGTCTGGTTGGCTCTCTCCACCAACCCATTCGTCTCGGGATGATATGCCGAAGAGAGATTCAACTCGATACTGAGAAGGCGACAAAGCTCTCTCCAGAACCGAGATGCAAACTGGGGACCCCGGTCACTGACAATCTTGTCTGGCATACCGTGAAGATGGAAGATGTGTTTAACAAACAATGCTGCCAAGGCCCGTGCAGAAGGTAGCCGGGGAAGCGGCACCAAATGCACCATTTTAGAAAAATGGTCGGTGATAACCCAAATGACAGTACAGCCACGTGACTTGGGCAAACCCACCACAAAGTCCATCCCGACCATCTCCCAGGGCCAGTCTGCCACCGGCAGAGGGTATAACAACCCAGCTGGCCGTTGACGGAGAGACTTATTTTTGGCACAAGAGACACATGCCCGAACGTAGTCTCCAACGTCACGAACCATATGTGGCCACCAATACATTCTCGCCAACAACTCAGATGTCCTCTTTGCCCCAAAGTGTCCACCCACTCTGGACGAATGAGCCCACGAGAGAACCTCCGGACGCAAATTGATGGGGACAAAAGTCTTGCCCGGAGGCACAGACTCAATCGAAACCGAAGCTACGGTTCTCAGACTCTCTGAAGGGACAATGAGCCGAGGCTCGTCCTCCTCCTCCACAGTTGACACCAGGGAGCGAGAGAGAGCGTCAGCACGAATGTTCTTCTCCCCGGCGAGATAATGTAGAGTGAAGTGGAACCGGGAGAAAAACAAGGACCATCTGGCCTGACGAGAATTCAGCCGCTGGGCTGTCTGTAAATAGACCAAATTCTTGTGGTCCGTGAAGACTTGGAATGGGGACTGAGCACCCTCCAAGAGATGTCTCCATTCCGAAAAGGCCAACTTCATTGCCAGCAACTCCCTATCCCCGATGGAGTAATTTCTCTCCGCTGGTGAGAAGGTTTTTGAGAAGAAGAAGCATGGATGCTTCCGACCTTGAGCATCCTTTTGATAGAGGACTGCTCCTGCACCAACGGAAGAGGCATCCACCTCCATTAGGAATGGCTTATCCACATCGGGACGATGTAAGATGGGAGCGCTAGCAAAGTGGGACTTAATAGAAGTGAAGGCCTTGGAGACCTCTTCGGACCATGATTTAGGATTCGCTCCCTTCTTGGTGAGGGATACCAAGGGAGCTACCAGGGTTGAGAAGTGGGGGATGAACTGACGATAGTAATTTATGAACCCCATAAAGCGCTGCACCGCTTTCAGAGAATGGGGTTCCTGCCAGTCCATCACTGCCTGTAGTTTGGCAGGATCCATAGCCAATCCCTGGGCCGAGATGATGTAGCCCAGGAAAGGTAAAGACTCCTGCTCAAACATACACTTCTCCAATTTGGCATAGAGGAAGTTTGCCCGTAGGAGGTCGAAGACTTTGCAAACATCTCTCCGGTGGGAGTCAATATCTGGAGAGTAGATAAGAATATGATCCAGATAGACTACGACCGAGGTGGAAAGCATATCCCGGAAGATATCGTTCACAAAGTCTTGGAAAACGGCTGGGGCATTACAGAGCCCGAAGGGCATCACCAGATATTCATAGTGCCCATCCCTGGTGTTAAAGGCCGTCTTCCATTCGTCCCCCTCACGGATGCGAATCAGGTTGTAAGCACCCCGCAAATCTAATTTAGTAAATACCCTTGCTCCCCGAAGTCTATCGAATAACTCAGATATCAAGGGCAAAGGATACTTATTCTTAACGGTGATGGCGTTAAGACCCCTGTAGTCTATGCATGGGCGCAATTCCCCATTCTTCTTCTGCACGAAGAAGAACCCTGCCCCAGCAGGTGACACTGACTTCCTAATGAATCCTCTTGCCAGATTTTCCTGGATATACTATGACATTGCCTCCGTCTCCGGGAGAGATAGCGGATAAACTCGACCCCGGGGAGGCTCAGCACCAGGCAAGAGATCAATAGGACAGTCATAGGGGCGATGAGGCGGAAGGACCTCCGCCGCCTTTTTGGAGAACACGTCTGCATAAGACCAATACTGCTTGGGGAGAGAGGATAGATCTGCGGGTACCTCAGTAGTAGCAACCTGAACGCACTCCCTCTGACACCTACCTCCACAAGATTCACCCCAACCCAGAATTCTGCCTGAGGACCACTCAATATGAGGAGAGTGGTACCGTAGCCAAGGTATTCCCAACAGGACCTCATCAATTCCTCCCGGAATGACGAGCAGAGAAATTATCTCCTGATGAGATGGCGACATGGACAGAGTTAAAGGGATGGTCTGGTGTGTTATCTGTGAGGGCAATGTCGACCCATTCACCACTCGCACCGTTACTGGTTGAGCAAGCATAACCAGGGGTATTGCGTGACGTTGGGCAAAGGCAGAAGACATAAAATTGCCCTCCGCCCCAGAATCCACGCAGAGCTCTACCGAGTGGGAGAATGAGCCAATAGTAATTGTCCCCTTAAAGGACAACTTAGAGGCAAACGTCGCCGTGTCAAGTGTACCTCCACCTACTACCACTAGACGCTGACGTTTCCTCGACCGCTGAGGACATCTGGTGGCTAGATGTCCTGACTGCTGGCAAACATGACAGACCTTGAGTGCACAAGCGGTCCGGGACTTAGATCCTGCTTGTGACACTTCCCTGGCCTCATGTGACTCAGGAACCAGGGCCGGAAATTCCAGAGGTTTGGCGAAAGTAGGAGCCAGCCAAAACCTCTGCCTACACTGGGCTCGCTCTAACCTCCGCTCGTTAAAACGGAGGTCAATTCGAGTGGAGACAGTTATTAACTCCTCCAGTGTGGCAGGAATCTCCCTAGTGGCCAGAGCGTCCTTTACGTGGTCAGCCAAGCCCCTCCAAAATATGGGGATAAGAGCTTTATCCGACCAATCCAGCTCAGATGCTAAGGTGCGGAATTGGATGGCAAAATGACTGACCAAGGACTCACCCTGAGTTAATGCCAGCAATTGGAGCGCAGTATCATGGGTGACTTGAGGTCCTAAAAAGACCTGTTTCAGAGCGCTCAGAAACAGCGGAGCACTCTGCACCACATGATCGCCACGCTCCCACAGCGGCGTAGCCCATTCCAACGCCCTGTCCGACAATAGAGACAGAATAAATCCCACCTTAGCCCGCTCTGTGGGAAAACGTGTAGCCAGGAGCTCGAGGTGAATAGAGCACTGACTCACAAATCCCCTACAAAACTTGCTATCACCAGAAAATTTTTCTGGCAGCGGGAGGCGAGATAATGTCGGAACAGGGGTGGCAATGGACATAGTAGCTGCAGCCACGCTGGCAGCCTGTACAGCTACTGCAGTAACATCCACAGCTGAGGTCGCGCTCTCGAGAGCCGCCAACCTACCCTCCAGCTGCTGGATATGCCGCAGAGATTGCTGTTTGTCTGTCATCACTAGCCAGACCCTGGCGCTAGTGTAATGTTAGGACTGGCGGAACGCACCAAGAGAGATGATATAGATGCGTTCGCAGTCCGGGGTCCACCGTGCAGGTGAAACCTGCTGCTAGGAAATGACAGACAATATGGCGGTATTCAAAAGTATACACGCGTGGGTTAAACCTCACCCAGCGTGAAGAAAGCGATCCTGTTGCGTCACAGGACCGCGGTACCGCACATAGAGCGCGAGCAAGTAGTCAGCGAACTAAACCCCAACAGGGATTGTAGTCCGATTAGACCCTTGCTGGCACTACACCGCTACTGGGTGTGAAATTAATTATATAATTAAGGCACCGAAGTGCGAACTGTGCCGTGCTGGCAGGCACCACTAAGCACCCAGACGTGGGTCAGGAAGCGCACACTGGCGCGTGGCACCGCACTGGCGGTCACAGCAGTAGACGCTGACACGTGTGTGACACGTTGAGTGATAAGTCGGGCGCTATATAGCAACCATACTCCATACGCGAACAATCATACAATAGGGTAGGGGTATTTAAAGAACGACTTGCACTCACAACAAACACACGTATTAAATTGTACACTAGCGCATGGCCGTGCGGTCATGCGCAGTTTATATAGTTGCAGGACAGGAAGCGGCCACAGAAACTTTGCCCTTCCAAGACCTGCCAAGAGGACCAATAGAATGCGCTGCAGAGTCTGAGCACATGACCCTCGATCTCCAACGGGAGATCTTACCCTGGGCATGCTCAGTGTGCGCAGACAAGGACTTAGTCCCAGAGAAGTCCACTCGCTGCTGACCAGTATAGGCTTTACAGGCAGAAGCTGGAGAAGCAGCAGTAACTCTTCTCACAGAGTCAGACTGAGCGAGACGCTGGGATCGACGTCCCTGCTGAGCAGGCTCCACTGCGGCTGGAGGAGAATGGGAGACCGCAGCGGAAACGGATCGAGATTCCCCCTGTGCAGCAGAGGAAACTCGACTCCTAACACATATGACTTTCAACGTGACCAAAAAAATGTACATTTATTTTATTCACTTATAAAACAACATCAAATTCCACTGCTCTTTCCAGACATCCTCATCACAGTCCTCATTGGGGCTCACAATCTAAATTCCCTATCGGTATGTCTTTGGAGTGTGGGAGGACACCTATGCAAACATATAAACTCCTTGTAGATGTGGTCCTTGGTGAGATTTGCTAACCATTGAGTCACCATACTGCCCAATTAATGCCACTGGCATCATCTGACGCATTACCCATAGGCTCCTCTCCTGAAAAAGCACAATCAAAATGGCTTTTTTACTGGAAGGCTAGATAATTGAATAGGTTCCCAGGACAAATTATATTACATTGCAATTCAAGAAAGGTTAAGGTTTGGTTCACATTGCGTTAGTGCAATCCGTTTAGCACATACGCCAACGGAATGCGCTAACGCAATGTCCAAAAAGAGATTGCATTTAGCGATCCCGCTAGCGCAGATGCCCGATCTGCGCTAGCGAGAACAGACCGAAAAACGCTGCAAGCAGCGTTCGAGGTCCATCAGAAAACAACGGGACATCGCTAACGCATGCCAAAAATGCCATACATTAGCGATGCGTTAGTTACATTGCGGTCAATGGGTGCGCTAACGGATCTGTTACATTGCGTTAGTGGCGCTATGTAGCGGATCCCGTTAGCGGACTGCCACTAACGCAATGTGAACCCAGCTTAAGGGTGACCACATCTGTTAGATGGAAATTTCAATCAGTTGTGGTGCTAAATGCGACTATAGACAAAAGACTAGAGCACTCACAGGTAAGAAGAATGTGGCAACATTTGTCTTCAAGTTATGGCTAAGATATTTCCAGCAATCAGAAAGATTAAGATAATTTCCAGTACATTGTCCATATTGGCATGCCCTTTACATTAAAAGGAATCTGTCAGTAGGATTTCACACCCTGAATTATCTATATGGACATTTAGTTCTTTCAAAGACAAGTCCAGCAATATCTTTACATGGCCAGTCCATTCCTCCTTAACTGAGAAACCAGCGTTTGAATTAATATGCAAATGAGGCTGAAGTACTATGTAGATCTTAAGCCTCTGCCACTCCAGTTCAACTCCCCACCCAGCGCCACCTCTTCCTGCTTGATTGACAGCCTCAAAGCTGTAAGACTGGAGGCAATTTAACTGTCAGTGAAGCAGCTGTAGGCGGAGCTAGGTGGGGAATAGAGCTGGAGTGACAGAGGCTTCAGATCTATAAATAATGTTTCAGCCTCATTTGCATATCAATTCAAACACTGATTTCTCAGTAATAGAGGAATGGACTGGCCATGTAAAGGTATTCCTGAACTTGTCTTTGAAAGAGCAATATCACATATAAATAGTTTCTGGGAGAAAATCTACTGACAGATTCCCTTTAAGCAAATTTAATTAGTAAAATCAATGAGCATTTATGTAATGCACAGACTAGTGGACTACCAGAGTGAGAAACCTGACTACCCTTTTACTTTACTAATCCGTCATATAGGAATACAAGCGTCCAGCATGGCCGCTTCTGTAGATGGTTAGACATTTCCTATTTTATCACTCAGTAACAGAAATTTGGTTCCTTGTCTCTGGATTTAATTTTTCCTTTACTTGAGGACTCTGCAGTGGTTTGGAAATGGAGCAAGGCATCCTCAGCCAAATTTCCAATCTGCCAGACAAAATAAAGCTGTATTAGTGATGTAGACACTCTTGTCTGGCAGGAGACTACATTTTGCCGCGTCAGTCCTGAATTCGTTGGAATGAGGGAACTGCCAAGTAGATTGATCATGTACCACGTTGTACCACAGGATGGGTGTGGGTTAATACTCAGATTAACTTTTACTACTTGTAGTTTGGTCAAATTTCTGCATTTCGCATAAAACAATAAGTGTTTTACGTCTGTAAATCGCGCTCACACCTAGAATGATCTCATGCTGAAACCTAAGCAGGACCTAAATGGTAGGTATTTAACTTTCTATGATCATATAGCGATACATTTTTTATTTTTTGCAAAAATTCAGGACATAAATATCTGAAAATGAAATTATTTTGCTGTTCTGCATTTCCATTTATGTAGACTGCTTTCTGCATAAGGTGCCAAGTTTGCAGAATTTTCTTACACAGTCTCGGCTCAAAGTCCTCCCGTAGCAGATGGAGCTGCGCTGGCGAGTTTTAGTGCTATAGTTGCTCAATTGTACTGTGTAATCCATTACTTATCTGTACATAGGGAAAGAACGCAGGTGCAGGGAATATAATACTTTTCAGATTTGTGGAGCTAACCCCAATCGACTAGCACCAAGCAGCACTCTCAAACCTTTTGACAAGCCAGGTGTGACACAATATTTGTAACAAGCGTTAGACAAGTCATCTGATATCAGGTTCCAGAATTAGAAGGCACTTGTCACAGAACGCTCATTATGTTCTGTAGGATTTATGCGCAGTATCTGCACTATAGCCCGAGCTGGGATTCTTGTCCACTAAACCCCATACATACACCTAAAGGGGAACCGATGTTTTTTTTTTACTTTCATAAATCAAAGGTACACATATGATAGGTTACAAAGTTTCGTAATTTTAGCAGAGAAAAGTTGTTGCTTTTCTAATTCTATGGAGGGACGAGCTAGAGACAGACACATATTCTGCTGCAAGAATAGGGAAATCTACAGGGTATTCACAGATTTTGCCCAGAATTGAACATTTTGAGAATGAATGATCAGTCCAGGAGAAGAAATAAGCAAATTTAACATAATATATATTATGTTCTATTGATTAATGAAATAAATACAATGATGGGTACTCTAACCCCAGTGCAAAACTTATAACAGACCCACTCCCCAGTTACCAAGGGTCCTTTATAGTATAAGTCCCTTAAGACAAAGGGATCTTTTGGTTCCCTTTAGAGCCAAGAGTGCAGAAGCGACTACAATCTCTGCACCCTGTATACTTGTACTACTTTTATACTGTACGCATA
Source organism: Ranitomeya imitator (assembly GCF_032444005.1). Taxonomy (NCBI): domain Eukaryota; kingdom Metazoa; phylum Chordata; class Amphibia; order Anura; family Dendrobatidae; genus Ranitomeya; species Ranitomeya imitator. Next base: position 136,440,486 of record NC_091282.1, read on the forward strand.
TATTTAGGGGTGTAACTGTACAAGGTGCAGAGGTTGCAATTCAGTCTGCGCTGTAGAACGTAGAGAAGATCAAAAGATCCCTCTATCCTACGTCACATTTATGCCCTGGAGTAGAAGGAAAGTTCTCATAGGATGGAAAATCTGTGGATTCAACCTGTGCATTAGTGAAATCAAAATCCGCACCGGACTGCAAATCTCATCCCTTTGCTGCAGATTTTTTTTGCATGGAAATTGAACTCTGTTGCATATTTTAAAATCCTAAGCAATCTCAATTTCTGTCACGCATTGCTCATTGACTCGTCAGATATTCACCATTGACTTTTAATTGGGAAGTAAACATCTGCAATAAATCTACAATAGAATATATTACGGCAAATGTTGCTGCTTATTACCTGCGATTTGCAGCAAAATTTGCAGGTGGAGAGATTAAAATTATTGATATTTTTTGTCTTCCTTTCATATTTTGCATGGAATTCTGCACCAAAATCTGCACTATTTAATGCAGAATTGTCTTGCATATTTTCATACAGATTTTGGGGATGATTTACTGGAAACTATGCGTACTTGTATGCATCTGCCCTAAAAGGCACCAAAACATCCCTTTCATCTTCTATAAAGAGACCAGTACTTTAAATGACCCATGTACTGTTGGGGGCAAAACTTTAGCGGTTGCAGGGTTTACTGTTGCATCCAGGGCCCTGGAGGCTAGTGGGGCCCAAAAGGACCCTATGACCCATATGAGAAGACCAATATAAATAAAGAGCCAGAATAGTTGTGAGACCTCCCGTTGGAGATTTGCTTTGAGGCCCATGAGGTTCAAGTACGTTTGGCATTTTATAGATCTGTGCAGGATCTTTGTAACTTCTTCATCCTCAAAGACAGTCATTTACAGTCATTTCACCCTCTTTAGACTCAGAAGTCTGTGACTATGGATGGCATAAATTCCAAGGCCACTGCTACAAATACTTTGCTCACCGGCGCACTTGGGATGCAGCCGAGAGAGAATGTCGTGTCCAAGGAGGCCATCTGACCAGCATCTTATCACAGGAGGAGCAAAACTTTGTGAACCGTAAGTACCAATGTTGAAGCAAAGTTGCTGTTGGTTCATGTCCTGTACAAACTTTTTGACAAATATTTTGCCATTCTCATCCTATTTCTCTAAGGTTTGGGTCATGACTACCAGTGGATTGGTCTAAATGATAAAATGTTCGAACACGATTTCCGCTGGACTGATGCCAGCACACTGGTGAGTGCCTGTCTACCTATGGTATTGTCTTTATGTGGCTAGAGACGTCCATTATTTATAGGGGATAGCATTTAATGTTGTAAATGATCGCTTGCGTATTTTAATAAAAACATGAAATGGATTGGAGACCCGGTATCTACAAAAAGGGATAGAAAACCTAAAAATGATTAAAATTGGAAGTTTTGGAAAAAAGCAACAAATATAGGGCCAATGATTTTCCTCGTTCTCCATTTATGATGTCATAAGCCTGGAATAGCTGCTTTCTGGCTGTATACAATTTCCTTCAAGCGCAAAGTATAATTCATTTAAATATATAAAGGATCATATTTACAGAGTAGAAATAGATTCATTATTAAATAAAAACTTACCAAAATAAAAAATCTTGAATTTGCCTTTCAGCAAGACCGTAAGGGCTCATTCAGACATCAGTGATTTTTTTCAAAGGCAAAAAAAACTGACCAATTTGAATCAATTTTTTTGATCAGATTTTCTTCAGTTTTTACCATCAGTGATTCATCAGTTTTTCTCACATGCAAAAAAAACTAATGAAAGTTTCTCAAGCTTCTGCTATCAAACAGTCAATGAACAGAACGTACCCGGATGGCATCTGAGTCTGATTTTTTCACAAACCTTTAGAGTTTGACCAGTGACTCCGATCAAAATTGGATATTTCTCTGTGTTTTGGCGCAGACCACTCAGAACATAAAACTGCATGGACATGTGAACAGCCCCACTGTCTATAATAGGCACAAGTTTTATCTGTGAAAGACACAGGTAAAACTCATATGTAAAAAACTGATGTCTGAATGAGTCCTAAGTAACAGTTTTTAACGAGGTTTACTCATCCTCATTTATATGCAACAGAAAATTTTCATCCGTATACTTATATATGTGGCTGAAAAAAAATTTGCCTTGGAAATAGGTGGAATGCTGCATATCGAAAACGAAAAAGCTGTCAGATTTAAAACCAATGTGTTACAAAACACATTGTCACTGTTTTTCTCATGTATTTTAATTGATACCTGCTTATCATAGACAGTAAGAGAGTCATTCCCAGAGTTCCACCAATGACATGGGTCTGATTTTTAATAATGAAGCCTTTCCAGCTTCACATTTCTGATATTCATTGCACGGGTACAGAGAGCGATGTATAGACCTGCCAGTGGTCTCCTGACCTGAATTCAACTACCTCATATAAGCCTATGAGGTTGCTGAATTTCGGCAAAGAGACCTGGACATTAGGGTTAGTAATTGGATCATGAATGTTAGACATGTGAAATTAGCCTTTGCCTTGAAAACCATGGCCAAAGTATTTTCGATTGAAATCTGTCTTAAAACATTACAATAAGTCGCAAAGTTTTTGCTCAACTTGAATTTGCGCAAAAATGTTGTGTTTTTTGGCATTTTCACAACACTTTCTATTAGCTATGCCAAATAGAGCGGAAATGGGGAGGGACAGGAGGCGGAATGGGAGCGTGATGCCACAGCTCTCCTAATTTATGACTGGAGTTAGATTTGTGGCGAGGTGGAAAACACCACTATTCAGACGCACCTGATTCATTAAGATGTGAGCGCCTCTTGTTGAATCAAGAGCATCAGACTCCAATATGCCGGCCTTGATGAATTGGGGCCAAAGACTACAACTACAATTACATTTGAATTGACAAACGGAACCTTAAACATCCATGATTTCTATGTACAGAGTTTGGGATCACTATGCTTTGAACGTACAAATGCAGCAAGTATGCTCGTTACTCGGGTTTCTCGGAGCATGCTCGGGTGGTCTCCGAGTATTTCAGCGAACTCAGAGATTTAGTTTATGTTGATGCAGCTGCATGATTTGCGGCTGCTAGACAGCTTGAATACATGTGGGGATTGCCCGCTTGTCAGGAGAAACCTGAGTAACAAGCACACTCGTTCATCACTAATTGCCGCATTAAACTGTATGTAATGACTTTCTAATTGTATTTTATCTATGCCAAAATTAACAAAAGAAGCAAAGAATATGTAATTTTTGCTGATATTGCTTACAAAGTGTATTTTATGAAGTTATGTACTGTCCATGTACACTTACAGGGACCTCAAGTATCAGGTGTGTTGAGGATTTATCGGGAGCTATTATTTGGCCATAGACCTGCGTTGTGAGATGACTTAATCTGCGGTGTGGTTAGAGCGTCTGTAGAGCCAAGGGCCACTTTTCCATAAACATTGTATCTAGGTATTTAACATTACATGGATCGGAGTATTTGTTATTCCAGAGTACAGTCGCTGGCAGAGGCCGCACATTGCACAATTCTAGCTGGTCTTCACAGCTCAGCATTTTGTCCATGTACTACATATCAGGCATGTTGCCACTCTGTCAGCCTCACTTAGAAACCAAACTCTAGATATTTGGAAAGGACACAAACTTGAGGTTTGGACATCGTTCAGTTTAATTACTTGCCTAGCTACAGTGAAAGTTACTCAACATCTCCACAAAACAGATGATTGTGTCCAGCAAGACAGAGACCTGAGAATAAGACAATTATGGGATTATAGAGAAAATGTTTATTGATTTTTTTTAAAGGTTTTCATTTCTTATATGTTGTATTAGGGCAGCTGCATAGTGCTTTATCAAAGATAAGCCAGTTGTAACTTGCTGTTTTTGGGAGCAGCTACAAGCCATGAAATGTCTCAATGTGCCAATCATTGGGTATGAAGAAGCGTCACCACCACACTTCCTGACTTTGTATTTTGTTGTTGCTAGATTTGCAGGGCTGCATGTAATATAACCTCTCTCAGATCTGTAAAAGGGGAGATTTCTCAGTTATTTATTCAGTCAGTGAAGGTCCTGAACCTGACACCACCGACATCAGTGACTGTATCTCGTGCGGAGGCACACACTGTAGATGTATGACAAATGTATCAAGCCTGCAACATACAGCATAAGTATTTTCTGCTATTGGACCTGGTTCCAGTTGCAGCAGTTCATCCCTTAGATGCCGCAGTCAATCGTGACAAAGATTTAAGGAGTTGGCATTGGATATGTACATTCTGACACTCATCAGCCTCCTACTAAAGGCCCCTATATCTACTGTATATCTGCCATGTTTGTAGGCTTGTGGATTGGCATCATAGCAGATCACTTAGTCTATACTTCAGCATTGTATTGCAGTTGGTGATGAGCGAGTGTGCTCGTTACTCGAGATTTCCGAGCATGCTCGGTTGTTCTCCGAGTATCTTGGGCGTGCTCATAGATTATGCTTGAGTCCCCCCAGCTGCATTATTTGCAGCTGCTAGACAGCCTGAATACATGTGGGAATTCCCTAACAAACGGACAATCCCTGCATGTGTTCAGGTTGTCTAGCAGCTGCAAATCATGCAGCTGTGGGGACACAAACAAAATCTCTGAGCAAGGCCAAAATACTCGGAGAACACCCGAGCATGCTCGAAAATCTCGAGTAACGAGCACACTCGCTCATCACTAATTGCAGTCTATTTTCATGTGTAGGTTCGAGTCCCTAATGGGGACTAAGAAAAATAATATTTTTTTTATTAACCCCTTTCTGACATGGGACGTACTATCCCGTCGAGGTGGGGTGGGCCCCCATGACCATGGACGGGATAGTACGTCCAGCGCGATCGGCGGCGCTCACGGGGGGAGCGCCGCCGATCGCGGCCGGGTGTCAGCTGTTTATCGCAGCTGACATCCGGCACTATGTGCCAGGAGCGGTCACGGACCGCCTCCGGCACATTAACCCCTGGCACACCGCGATCAAAGATGATCACGATGTGCCGGCGGTATAGGGAAGCTTCCCGCAGGGAGGGGGCTCCCTGCGGGCTTCCCTGAGCCCCCCGCAGCAACGCGATGTGATCGCGTTGCTGCGAGGGTCTCACCTCCCTCCCTGCTCCCTCCAGCCCCGGATCCAAGATGGCCGCGGATCCGGGTCCTGCAGGGAGGGAGGTGGCTTCACAGAGCCTGCTCAGAGCAGGCACTGTGAAGCCTGCAGCGATGCATGTCAGATCAGTGATCTGACAGAGTGCTGTGCACACTGTCAGATCACTGATCTGTGATGTCCCCCCCTGGGACAATGTAAAAAAGTAAAAAAAATTTTTTCAAAATGTGTAAAAAAAAAATAAAAAAAAATATTCCTAAATAATGAAAAAAAAAAAAATATATTATTCCCCTAAATACATTTCTTTATCTAAATAAAAAAAACAAACAATAAAAGTACACATATTTAGTATCGCCGTGTCCGTAACGGCCCGACCTATAAAACTGGCCCACTAGTTAACCCCTTCAGTAAACACCGTAAGAAAAAAAAAAAAAAAACGAGGCAAAAAACAACTCTTTATTATCATACCGCCGAACAAAAAGTGGAATAACACGCGATCAAAAAGACAGATATAAATAACCATGGTACCGCTGAAAGAGTAATCTTGTCCTGCAAAAAACGAGCCGCCATACAGCATCATCAGCAAAAAAAAAAAAAAGTTATAGTCCTGAGAATAAAACGATGCAAAAATAATTATTTTTTCTATAAAATAGTTTTTATCGTATAAAAGCGCCAAAACATTAAAAAATGATATAAATGAGGTGTCGCTGTAATCGTACTGACCTGAAGAATAAAACTGCTTTATCAATTTTACCAAACGCGGAACGGTATAAACGCCTCCCCCAAAAGAAATTCATGAATAGCTGGTTTTTGGTCATTCTGCCTCGCAAAAATCGGAATAAAAAGCGATCAAAAAATGTAACGTGCCCGAAAATGTTACCAATAAAAACGTCAACTCGTCCCGCAAAAAACAAGACCTCACATGACTCTGTGAACCAAAATATGGAAAAATTATAGCTCTCAAAATGTGGTAACGCAAAAAATATTTTTTGCAATAAAAAGCGTCTTTCAGTGTGTGACGGCTGCCAATCATAAAAATCCGCTAAAAAACCCGCTATAAAAGTAAATCAAACCCCCCTTCATCACCCCCTTAGTTAGGGAAAAATTAAAAAAATGTATTTATTTCCATTTTTCCATTAGGGTTAGGGCTAGGGTTAGGGCTAGGGCTAGGGTTTGGGCTAGGGTTAGGGCTAGGGTTAGGGCTAGGGCTAGGGTTAGGGTTAGGGTTAGGGCTAGGGTTAGGGCTAGGGTTAGGGCTAGGGTTAGGGTTAGGGCTAGGGTTAGGGCTAGGGTTATGGCTAGGGCTAGGGTTAGGGCTATGGTTAGGGCTAGGGTTAAGGCTACAGTTAGGGTTGGGGCAAAAGTTAGGGTTAGGGCTATGGATAGGGCTAGGGTTAGGGCTACAGTTTGGGTTGGGGCTAAAGTTAGGGTTGGGGCTAGGGTTAAGGCTACAGTTAGGGTTGGGGCTAAAGTTACGGTTAGGATTGGGGCTAAAGTTACAGTTAGGGTTTAGATTACATTTACAGTTGGGAATAGGGTTGGGATTAGGGTTAGGGGTGTGTCAGGGTTAGAGGTGTGGTTAGGGTTACTGTTGGGATTAGGGTTAGGGGTGTGTTTGGATTAGGGTTTCAGTTATAATTGGGGGGTTTCCACTGTTTAGGCACATCAGGGGCTCTCCAAACGCGACATGGCGTCCGATCTCAATTCCAGCCAATTCTGCGTTGAAAAAGTAAAACAATGCTCCTTCCCTTCCGAGCTCTCCCGTGTGCCCAAACAGGGGTTTACCCCAACATATGGGGTATCAGCGTACTCAGGACAAATAGGACAACAACTTTTGGGGTCCAATTTCTCCTGTTAACCTTGGGAAAATACATAACTGGGGGCTAAAAAATAATTTTTGTGGGAAAAAAAAAAGATTTTTTATTTTCACGGCTCTGCGTTATAAACTGTAGTGAAACACTTGGGGGTTCAAAGTTCTCACAACACATCTAGATAAGTTCCATGGGGGTCTAGTTTCCAATATGGGGTCACTTGTGGGGGATTTCTACTGTTTAGGTACATTAGGGGTTCTGCAAACGCAATGTGATGCCTGCAGACCATTCCATCTAAGTCTGCATTCCAAATGGCACTCCTTCCCTTCCGAGCCCTCCCATGCGCCCAAACGGTGGTTCCCCCCAACATATGGGGTATCAGCGTACTCAGGACAAATTGGACAACAACTTTTGGGGTCAAATTTCTCCTCTTACCCTCGGGAAAATACAAAACTGGGGGCTAAAAAATAATTTTTGGGGGAAAGATTTTTTTTTTCAATTTTCACGGCTCTGCGTTACAAACTGTAGTGAAACACTTGGGGGTTCAAAGCTCTCAAAACACATCTAGATGAGTTCCTTAGGGGGTCTAGTTTCCAAAATGGTGTCACTTGTGGGGGGTTTCTACTGTTTCGGTACATTAGGGGCTCTGCAAATGCAATGTGACACCTGCAGACCATTCCATCTAAGCCTGCATTCCAAATGGAGCTCCTTCCCTTCCAAGCCCTCCCATGCGCCCAAACAGTGGTTCCCCCCCACATATGTGGTATCAGCGCACTCAGAACAAATTGGACAACAAATTTTGGGGTCCAATTTCTCCTGTTACCCTCGGGAAAATACAAAACTGGGGGCTAAAAAATAATTTTTGTGGGAAACAATTTTTGTTTTATTTTTACGGCTCTCCATTATAAACTTCTGTGAAGCCCTTGGTGGGTCAAAGTGCTCACCACACATGTAGATAAGTTCCTTAGGGGGTCTACTTTCCAAAATGGTGTCACTTGTGGGGGGTTTCTACTGTTTAGGTACATTAGGGGCTCTGCAAACGCAATGTGACACCTGCAGACCATTCCATCTAAGTCTGCATTCAAATGGCACTCCTTTCCTTCCGAACCCTCCCATGCGCCCAAACAGTGGTTCCCCCCACATATGGTGTATCATCGCACTCAGGACAAATTGGGCAACAAATGTTGGGGTCCACTTTCTCCTGTTACCCTCGGGAAAATACAAAACTGGGGGCTAAAAAAATAATTTTTGTGGGAAAAATTTTTTGTTTTATTTTTACGGCTCTGCATTATAAACTTCTGTGAAGCACTTGGTGGGTCAAAGTGCTCACCACACATCTAGATAAGTTCCTTAGGGGGTCTACTTTCCAAAATGGTGTTACTTGGGGGTTTCAATGTTTAGGCACATCAGTGGCTCTCCAAACGCAACATGGCGTCCCATCTCAATTCCTGTCAATTTTGCATTGAAAAGTCAAACGGCGCTCCTTCCCTTCCGAGCTCTCCCATCCGCCCAAACAGTGGTTTACCCCCACATATGGGGTATCAGCGTACTCAGGACAAATTGTACAACAACTTTTGGGGTCCAATTTCTCCTCTCACCCTTGGGAAAATAAAAAATAGGGGGCGGAAAGTTAATTTTTGTGAAAAAATATGATTTTTTATTTTTACGGTTCTACATTATAAACTTCTGTGAAGCACTTGGTGGGTCAAAGTGCTCACCACACATTTAGATAAGTTCCTTAAGGGGTCTACTTTCCAAAATGGTGTCACTTGTGGGGGGTTTCAATGTTTAGGCACATCAGGGGCTCTCCAAACGAAACATGGCGTCCCATCTCAATTCCAGTCAAGTTTGCATTGAAAAGTCAAATGGCGCTCCTTCGCTTCCGAGCTCTGCCATGCGCCCAAACAGTTGTTTACCCCCACATGTGGGATATTGTCGTGCTCAGGACAAATTGTACAACAATGTTTGGGGTCTATTTTCTCCTGTTACCCTTGGTAAAATTAAACAAATTGGAGCTGAATTAAATTTTTTGTGAAAAAAAGTTAAATGTTCATTTTTATTTAAACATTCAAAAAATTCCTGTGAAGCACCAGAAGGGTTAATAAACTTCTTGAATATGGTTTTGAGCACCTTGAAGGATGTAGTTTTTAGAATGGTGTCACACTTGGGTATTTTCTATCATATAGACCCCTCAAAATGACTTCAAATGAGATGTGGTCCCTAAAATAAAATGGTGTTGTAGAAATGAGAAATTGCTGGTAAACTTTTAACCCTTATAACTCCCTAACAAAAAAAAATTTTGGTTCCAAAATTGTACTGATGTAAAGTAGACATGTGGGAAATGTTACTTATTAAGTATTTTGTGTGACATATCTCTGTGATTTAATTGCATAAAAATCCAAAGTTGGAAAATTGCGAAATTTTCAAAATTTTCGCCATATTTCCATTTTTTTTACAAATAAACGCAGGTAATATCAAAGAAATTTTACCATTTTCATGAAGTACAATATGTCACGAGAAAACTATGTCAGAATCACTGGGATCCGTTGAAGCGTTCCAGAGTTATAACCTCACAAAGGGACAGTGGTCAGAATTGTAAAAATTGGCCCGGTCATTAACGTGCAAACCACCCTTGGGGGTAAAGGGGTTAAAAGAAATATATAAAAATTCATATAATTTCAATTTTTCCCAGAACATAAATACAATCTGACAAATTCAAAAATCCACATACTAGGTATCACTGTGTGTATAACTGTCCAAACTAATAACATACAATCATTTTTATCTCATACGATTATTTCTGAAATGAAAATATAATTGGAATAGTGGAACTATTGTATTTTTGCATTCCCCCCAAAAAAATTAAAAAGAAATCAGGAAGTTATCTGGACCCCAAAATGGTAATGAAAAAACTGAAGCATGTGTCACAAAAAAACAAATCACATAGACCTGGAGCAGGCATCACTTTTACTGAGCCAGAAATGTGTTCAGAACAGTGGCTTCAATCTTTTGGTACTTGACATAAAGATTAATTACTCACTAGGGGGCGACAATGAGCACAAGACAAAGCACAGCCCAGGTTAAAACGGATTTGAATTCTGGGTCCCTCATTGAAGATATAAATATCTAATAATTTAGATTAGAGATTGGTGAATACAACATGTAATTAGCCAATTTTATACAATTATTATACTCATTTGTAGAACAGTGTGATATACACAATGTATTTTTGTACTGGCTGGACCCAAGTCACACACTCGCAGAGGTCATGCAAAGAGCTATTCACAATACTTGGAAAATGGCTGGTGATAATTGGCACTGTGCGCAGTGGTGAGGTCACTGCTATAATGTTAGATTAGCCTCCTATCAGGAGGCTGTTTCTTGTCCTACATCACATTGTCTATGGCTCAGCTTATAGGAAGGAAGTGTGCGGGCTGAAGATTAGCTGATGACGTGGAGCCGCACAAAGCAATGCAAGCAAGTTACAACTAGAGATTCTCTCCTATTCTTCCATTACTCCCGTGTTGAGGCTCCTCTTGTCTGTGGGTGCTCTGATTCTAGGAGATTTCCCTGCAGTAAACCTCTTCTTGCTTTTAGAGAAGGTTAATTACAGGGAATAGATGCGATTTATGCAGGAATTAACTTGTTATAAGAGAAATCTACAACCACTTAATACTGAAAGGGATTTATTCTAGCTTATAAATAATACAATTATTTTCCCATCGTATAAACTATTGTAATCTTCAGCACTCTGCTACTTCTCTTCTCTGGATTGTTTGTCTTTTTTATGCATATTACTATAGTTTACCATTATGAATAATATCTTCATGAGTTAGTACAGAGGGTAATGTGCACTTTGAACAACCTTACACACTTTCTGTACACTAGAAGGACATGTAAAGGTAATAGATGGGGTTCCTCACAAATAATAGATCTTACTTAGAAGAACCATCCCTTCATCTCATAGGTTATTGGGGGTTCCTCACAAATAATAGCTCTCACGTAGAAGAACCATCCCTTCATCTCATAGGTTATTGGAGGTTCCTCACAAATAGTAGCTCTCACGTAGAAGAACCATCCCTTCATCTCATCGGTTGTGTGTAATACTTTGAGCACTGGCGTACATAGACAGAAGAGGGCCCCTGTGCAAGAACAATACATGGGCTCTTTACAGTCCAATAGCTCATGATAATGCACAATCCCACCTGCTTTGGCCCCCTTACCTCTTGGGCCCTTGAGTTGCACCACAGGTTGCACCAATGATATGTCGACCCTTGACATCGAGTAGAAGCTTGACTAGCAGCTTCCCTTTGAGGTTTTCAGTGGTTTGATCTGCCTGCAATTAGTTATTCCCTGATGGACCCTTCAAGCCAGGGCTCCCACTAGGAATTTCAGGGCCCCATACTGGCAAAATTTTCGGGGCCCTGCTTGAGACTCCACCCAGGCTCCACCTCTCGCCCAGGTCCCACTGCCCTCTCTTGCAAAAACTCCACTTCTGCACCACATCCTCACCAATCACACATTTTACAGTTTTTATCACCACATACATGGCCAACAGCTTTTGTTTTGGCCAAAAGATTTTTTAATCCACCACTAAGACAAGGTAGACTCTTCTGGCCAGACTCTACTCTACTGTAACTTACTAAACATTTGTTAAAATGCCCAATACAATTTAGCTATATTTTTATTTATTTTTCAATTTTTAAATGACCAATAATATCACAAACAAGGAAAAATACCGCCACACCATGATCAGACACCATATTATTACCACATAGTGACCTATAATACCACATAGAAGAAACAAATACTGCCACACCATGTCCAGATCACATATTACCACCACATGGTGACCAATAATAATAATAATCTTTATTTTTATATAGCGCTAACATATTCCGCAGCGCTTTACATTTTGCACACATTATCATCACTGTCCCCGATGGGGCTCACAATCTAAATTCCCTATCAGTATGTCTTTGGAATGTGGGAGGAAACCGGAGTGCCCGGAGGAAACCCACGCAAACACGGAGAGAACATACAAGCTCTTTGCAGATGTTGTCCTTGTTGGGGTTTGAACCCAGGACTCCAGCGCTGCAAGGCTGCAGTGCTAACCACTGTGCCACCGTGCCGCCCGTACCACATACAAAGGACAACTACCACCATACCATGACCAGACCACATATTACCACCACAGTGACCAAATAATAGCACATACAAAGGACAAATACCGCCACACCTTGGCCGGACAACATATTACCACCGCATAGTGACTGAATACTGCAATACTGATCATTAATAAAAAAACACAATAATATCACCATAAGTGCCATTATACACAGGAGATCTGTACTTAGTATGCAGTGTCTGTGTACAGGTAACACACTAACTCACCAGTGACATCTCTTGGTGAAGTCCTTCAGCCTCGCTTTCCATCTTCATCCAGCACAGACCGCCATCACTTCTTCCAGCCAGGGCTCATCTCTGCACGAAATAACATAGTTATCTAGAGCTCCGCTTGCAGAACACATTGCTTAATTTTTTTCCCGACTTCTATACTACACCAGATGAAGAAAAAAAGGCGACCTAGTGTTGCTCTGCACAGTAACAGGACCACCCCCCAATTTAAAACAGTATCCTCAAAAAATAAAATAAATAGATCACAGGATGCGCAGGATTGGCGCATAGCAAATGTGGTGCCAATATTCAAAAAGGGCTCTAAAAGTGAACCTGGAAATTATAGGCCAGTAAGTCTAACCTCTCTTGTTGGTAAAATATTTGAAGGGTTTCTGAGGGATGTTATTCTGGATTATCTCAATGAGAATAACTGTTTAACTCCATATCAGCATGGGTTTATGAGAAATCGCTCCTGTCAAACCAATCTAATCAGTTTTTATGAAGAGGTAAGCTATAGGCTGGACCACGGTGATTCATTGGACGTGGTATATCTCGATTTTTCCAAAGCGTTTGATACCGTGCCGCACAAGAGGTTGGTACACAAAATGAGAATGCTTGGTCTGGGGGAAAATGTGTGTAAATGGGTTAGTAACTGGCTTAGTGATAGAAAGCAGAGGGTGGTTATAAATGGTATAGTCTCTAACTGGGTCGCTGTGACCAGTGGGGTACCGCAGGGGTCAGTATTGGGACCTGTTCTCTTCAACATATTCATTAATGATCTGGTAGAAGGTTTACACAGTAAAATATCGATATTTGCAGATGATACAAAACTATGTAAAGCAGTTAATACAAGAGAAGATAGTATTCTGCTACAGATGGATCTGGATAAGTTGGAAACTTGGGCTGAAAGGTGGCAGATGAGGTTTAACAATGATAAATGTAAGGTTATACACATGGGAAGAAGGAATCAATATCACCATTACACACTGAATGGGAAACCACTGGGTAAATCTGACAGGGAGAAGGACTTGGGGATCCTAGTTAATGATAAACTTACCTGGAGCAGCCAGTGCCAGGCAGCAGCTGCCAAGGCAAACAGGATCATGGGGTGCATTAAAAGAGGTCTGGATACACATGAAGAGAGCATTATACTGCCTCTGTACAAATCCCTAGTTAGACCGCACATGGAGTACTGTGTCCAGTTTTGGTCACCGGTGCTCAGGAAGGATATAATGGAACTAGAGAGAGTACAAAGGAGGGCAACAAAATTAATAAAGGGGATGGGAGAACTACAATACCCAGATAGATTAGCGAAATTAGGATTATTTAGTCTAGAAAAAAGACGACTGAGGGGCGATCTAATAACCATGTATAAGTATATAAGGGGACAATACAAATATCTCGCTGAGGATCTGTTTATACCAAGGAAGGTGACGGGCACAAGGGGGCATTCTTTGCGTCTGGAGGAGAGAAGGTTTTTCCACCAACATAGAAGAGGATTCTTTACTGTTAGGGCAGTGAGAATCTGGAATTGCTTGCCTGAGGAGGTGGTGATGGCGAACTCAGCCGAGGGGTTCAAGAGAGGCCTGGATGTCTTCCTGGAGCAGAACAATATTGTATCATACAATTAGGTTCTGTAGAAGGACGTAGATCTGGGGATTTATTATGATGGAATATAGGCTGAACTGGATGGACAAATGTCTTTTTTCGGCCTTACTAACTATGTTACTATGTTACTATGCAGTAATAATATCCCTTAATTAGCCCCTATGGTAATAATATCCGCATCCTGGCTCCGTGTATCTCATTCCTGGCTCCAGTCATATGTTCTCCCATCCTGCCCTTATTAGTATCCATTCTTCCCCATATGATCTCCCCATCCTGCCCCATCTGTCCCATGATCCTGACCCATCTGTCCCATTATCCTGCCGCCCCATCTGTCTCCATCGTATCCATCCTGCCCCGTGATCCTGCACCATGATCCTGCCCCATCTGTCTCCATCCTGCCCCATCTGTCTCCATCCTGTCTCACATCCTGCCCCCCTGTGTCTCACATTCTGCCCTGTGTCTCACATTCTACCCCATGTCTCACATTCTGCCCCCTGTCTCACATCCTGCCCCCCCTGTCTCACATCCTGCCCCCGTCTCACATCCTGCCCCATCTCACATCCTGCCCCTCTGTCTCACATCCTGCCCCGTGTCTCACATTCTGCCCCCTGTGTCACAAATTCTGCCCCTGTGTCTCACATTCTGCCCCCGTGTCTCACATCCTGCCCGGTCTCACATCCTGCCCCCCTGTCTCACATCCTGCCCCGTGTCTCACATTCTGCCCCGTGTCTCACATCCTGCCCGTCTCACATTCTGCCCCCTGTGTCACAAATTCTGCCCCCTGTGTCTCACATCCTGCCCCCTGTCACAAATTCTGCCCGTGTCTCACAGCCTGCCCCCTGTCACAAATTCTGCCCGTGTCTCACATCCTGCCACCTATCACACATTCTGACCCCCTGTGTAGTTTCCATACCTGCCCCCTGTGTCTCACATTCTGCCCCGTGTCACACATTCTGTCCCCCTGTGTTGTTTTCATTCCTGCCCCCTGTTGTTTTCATTCCTGCCCCCTTGTGGTGTTTCCATTCCTGCCCCCAGTGTTTACATTCCTGCCCCCTTGATTTCATTCCTGCCCCCAGTGTTTCCATTCTTGCCCCCAGTGTTTCCATTCCTACCCCCAGTGTTTTCATTCCTGCCCCCAGTGTTTCCATTCCTGCCCCCCAGTGTTGCCATTCCTGCCCCCTGTGGTGATTCCATTCCTTCCCCCTGTGTTTTTATTCCTGCCCCCAGTGTTTCCATTCCTGCCCCCCAGTGTTTTCATTCCTGCCCCCTGTGTTCTTTTCATTCCTGCCCCTGTGTCCTCCATCTTTCCCTCCTGTCTTTATCATGCCCCTGGCTTGCCGCATTCAGTAAAAAAAAAAAAAAAAAAAAAACCTTACCTTGCCGCTGTCCAGTGCCGACATCCATCCCGGGCATTTCAGCGCAGACTCGCCGGCGAATGACGATGACGTCATATGCCGGCGACGTGCGTGCTGATGTCAGCTGCCAGCCTCCGATTGGCTGGCGGCTTTAACTGTTGCCTTGCGGGCCCTGAAGGCAACAGGGGACACTGAACCTACATCTCAGATGCAGGTTCAGTGTACTGTCAGAAGCCTGCCGCTGGGGCCCGGGCCCGATGGGCAGATGAGACGGGGCCCGATACGGGCCCCCTCTGCCCGCCGGGCCCCATACGCCAGTCAGGGCAGTAATGCCCTGATGGCGGCCGTGCTTCCAGCTGTGGACAATCCCTTCTTATCGTCAATACACTTAGTACTTTTGTGCAAAACAACCTATAATGATATTGAATAACACAAATCTAGATTTCATTGTTTCATCAGTTGATGAAGAATCTAAAAAGTATTAAATCTTAAAAGAAACCAAAGTCATATGGCTGCATTATTCTTCCACCAACCATGGCACTTATATGCCAAAAAAAGTTCATTTTGAACATCAAATCAAGCAAGAGAAAGAAAATGGGACTGTAATGATTTATATGGCTATGATATGCCATCAGTGATTAATCACTGTTAGGTAGACTATAGTGCTGGTTCGACCAACAGCTTTAAATGGAAAGTGTCATCTGAATCATGCTGCCCAAACTGCGTACATCATGATTCAGAGCCTGACTGCAGGCAGATGTATGGTATTTCTCACTATAATGCTCATGTATTTAAGAGAAAATACTGTTGGAAGATCTGACTAGGGACAATATCCGGGCAAGAGACTAGTCTGGGTCTGTCCGGCATCTCCATAGTGAGAGATCTGTCAATGACTTGCAGCACACTGGTGTTAGTGACAATTTAGCCACTTTTCCAGCTGAATATAAATACAGTGGGTGAAATAAGTATTGAACACGTTGCCAATTTTCTAATTAAATATATTTCTAATGGTGCTATTGACATCAAATTCTCATCAGATGTCGGTACCAACCCACCCAATTGACACAGGCAAAGAAATAAAGCCACAGATTCCATAAATCAGGTTATATGTAATAATGAAAAATGACACAGGGAATAAGTATTGAACACACTCAAATTTATTTACTACTTTATACAAAAACCTTTGTTGGTGATGACAGATTCAAGACACCTCTTGTATGGAGAAACTAGTCACAGGCATTGCTCAGGTGTGATTTTGGCCCATTCTTCCATACAAATACTTCTTCAAATCCAGAAGGTTCTATGGCTCCTTCTATGATCTCTGAGCTTTAGTACCTTCCATTAATTTTCTGTTGGATTCAGGTCAGATGATTGGCTCAGATAACACATAAATGGGATATCATTACACAAATAGTGTAGTGAAATACCTAACTTGACATTGTTGGTCAATGGCTGGAGCAATATTAAGCTACCTTAATGCTGATGATGGGAATATGATGTTAGAAAATGATCTACTGTTTGATTCTGGTTTTTATAATAAATATTTTTTAGTATTATTTTTTGTAATCAATCTGCATTCAAAAAAAATCTTGCAATTGTCACACTGGCCACTGGGACTATTTTAAACTCTAATAACCTGTCCATGCCGGAAATCTCCATGTATCTCAGCAGCTGCAGCTTGACTCAAACCATACTTTTTGTGTATCAGCATCCAATGTGCACAGGTCATTTTTTTAGGAACATTGCAACAACATCTATTGTAAATGGTGAATCCTGTGTTATCAGCTGTGTATAGTCGAGTTACCTGTCATTGTATGTCTCCTGTCTGTTATGATAATGAGGCTTCTGAAAAATCTTTTTTATAGAACAGGAAGTATGATTGTAAAACTGTCCAAGTGGCTAGTGTGAAAATTGTAAGAATTAAAATTTTTTTTTACACAAAATATGATATAAGAATGGCTGTTTATTTTTCAGAAGATACATGGAACTCAAAAACCTAATTTAAACAGTAGGTCAAGTAAACTAATAGTAAACGAGTGCATTTAAAACTCCTATTAACTAAATAATACTAGTACTTGCTGTTAAAGTAAAAATATGATTTTTTTTATTTTTTTTCGGCAAAGTTATTTGTTTTCCTTCAGCTCTCATAATCCGAAATGAAAACACTTCATAGCCTGAGACTGCTCCCGTCTTTAAAATGAAGCTATAAAGTGAAACAAATAGCTCATGCAGTAATATATCACATTGCTATACTTAGCGCCCATATTTCCGAAAGAAAACAAAATAAAAATAACTTAAAATTCCTAAATACATGTCTATTAATAAGGGGCTAACTGTGAGAATGAACTTCTGGACCTTCCAAAGCCAGACAGGCATTGGGAAACATCACCACCTAGTGGCAGCCTGCTTTTATTGCACTTCAGTTACAAAGACCGGTCTGTTGCTATAATTACTGTACACCTAGTTGTCCGCTCGTTAGTCTTCACATATTAAGATGTAGACATTAATTCAGGTCTTTAACATTAATTAAATACCGTAGTTTTAATAAATAGGCATCGGCATGTAGAATAGCTATGTCGGAAATGTCTCTACTAGTTATAGGCCATCGCGCAGAATATGCTGTTGGCAAAAAATGATAGTTACAGATTTCCCTTATCTACAGTGAGGTCGGTGGAAACAAGGTTTTAATTCCAGAGAAAGGTTAGGACTGTCCCGGTTGGGTCACCTTGTCGCGGTGGGAAGGCTTTCACAATTCATTGGATCAAAATAGTGGTGACTAAGTCCCCTATGTTATAGACATGTACTAGGACCATTTACTTACATCAAGTATATGCTCATTTTGTTTTTTTTTTCTTGGGTTTTGTCAGCAATATGGCCACAGGTTGAAAGTTCACATTGCACAAATATCAACCCATTCTGCGGCTCATTTGATTAGTTCCAGATTTAGTAGAATGGAATTTTTCATTTTGTTCATTAAGGTAATGCTATAGATATACCTGCAGTGCTCTAGCAAAGCAACGGGATATATCATGAATTATCAACATATTGCGCCCAAAAATCAAACTCAACAAGTCCTGGATTAAAATAAAAACAAATGTAAGGTGTGTGTGGAGTTTGGTCTCCGGAAAGCTTTCAGTTTATTGTTAATGCGGCGCTGATAAAGACTGGGGGAGGGGGATAGTGTTGGATTGTTGCCTTGATTTAAGGGTCTTGTGCTCCCTTAAATAGTAAATATATATTTTGCCTTAATGGGGCAAATTATTTGGTAGCACTATTAGGTCTGGTCCCCTGACTGTCTCCACACGTGACTGAAGCCGCCTGCATATGGGTTTCATTAATCTGATGAGGTCCATTATAATGCACATCTTTACAATTTGCTAATGAATCAGGACTAGTCGGGTGGGAAGTCTCTGCCCCTGGCTTGTATCATATAATCACACCTCCCTGTGAGAGATTGACAGCCTCCATAATAGTCCTACTGTATGCTGCCGTCATTTCCATGGTAAGTAGAAGATCCGAGGCAGGACCAGCCCAGCAAAGAGACGCTCCCCTGGGCTAGTCCTGATTCATTATTATATGTGACGCTGTAAGTTCAATTTTATAAACATTTTTTATAGTCTTTTCGGACTAAAGAGATCTGCACCCATCCAGCTATAAAAGCAGTTGGGGACAGACAGGGACGCCGACACAGGTTCCCTTTAAGGACTTATTGAATAAAGGGGTTCACTAGATTTTAAAAACTCATTTAGCAGTACCATATCAGGAATTTCTTGGCTAAGAGACCAGCATCAATTGTTCAGGACCTTTATTTGTGATGATTGAGCAGTGAAATACTCGAGTGCGCGATTTGAGTAGCATAATCGAGGCGAATGTGAAACTCGAGCGTTTTTCCGGAGGACGGACCTCTCTCTCTCCTCGGAGTTCTAAAGCTGACAAATAGCCCGGCTGACATAGGAGTCCCTGCGGAGCGGGGAAAACCTCTCTTCATTGCTGCGCAGATAATTCAAACGAGCTTCTTATGGGCACCCGAGCACCCGAGCACCTTGTGATACTGCTTGATACTCGATAGAGCACCCCGATGGTTGAGCGAGTATCAAGCAATGCCGAGCACAGTCGCCCATCACAAGTCTGGAGGCGCTTCAGGGAAACTGAACACTTGCTGAAGTTGGGAGGACTCTCAGTGTAAAGCTGTTCATCAGAAAGGCGGACATCCCCTTTAAGCATTTCTCTGATATATTTCTGCATAGCTGAGCGCTGGTGCCAGTGTCCTGTAGCATATTTCTTTCACAGACGTTTATAGACTATTTCTTCTGCCGAACCCCGCCGTAGCCTTATATGGCATGTGAAATGTAATCAAGTCCGACTTACTATTTATATTACCCCACAAACGATCTCAATGGCCACTAGACATCTGTACACAAAAGAAAACCTTTATAAACTGCCTTTCTTCTCCGCACATTTTATTGCTGATGAGCTCAGAATCCAAGTCATCATCTACCTGACAGCCACCATGACATGTATGTTCTCCGTGCACAGTCTTGGTAATAGTGTTTACATGTTATTATTATTATTGTTATTATTATTATTATTATTTATTGTTATAGCACCATTTATTCCATGGTGCTTTACATGTAAGGAGGGGTATACATAATAAAAACAAGTACAATAATCTTAAACAATACAAGTCATAACTGGTACAGGAGGAGAGAGGACCCTGCCCGCGAAGGCTCACAATCTACAAGGGATGGGTGAGAATACAGTAGGTGAGGATAGAGCTGGTCATGCAGCGGTTTGGTCAATCGGTGGTTACTGCAGGTTGTAGGCTTGTCTGAAGAGGTGGGTCTTCAGGCTCTTTTTGTAGGTTTCGATGGTAGGCGAGAGTCTGATATGTTGTGGTAGAGGGTTCCAGAATAGGGGTGATACGCGAGAGAAATCTTGTATACGATTGTGGGAAGAGGAGATAAGAGGGGAGTAGAGAAGGAGATCTTGTGAGGATCGGAGGTTGCGTGTAGGTAAGTACCGGGAGACGAAGTCACAGATGTATGGAGGAGACAGGTTGTGGATGGCTTTGTATGTCATGGTTAGGGTTTTGAACTGGAGTCTCTGGGCAATGTGGAGCCAGTGAAGGGATTTACAGAGGGGAGAATCTGGGGAATAGCGGGGGGACAGGTGGATTAATTGGGCAGCAGAGTTTAGAATAGATTGGAGGGGTGCAAGAGTGTTCGAGGGGAGGCCATAGAGCAGGAGGTTGCAGTAGTCAAGGCGAGAGATGATGAGGGCATGGACTAGAGTTTTTGCAGTTTCTTGGTTGAGGAATGAGCGGATTCGTGAAATATTTTTGAGTTGAAGTCGGCAGGAAGTGGAAAGGGCTTGGATATGTGGTTTGAAGGAGAGATCAGCGTCAAGGATTACCCCGAGGCAGCGAGCTTGTGGGATTATTTATTACGTTTTGAGAGGCGGAATCCTTATATATGGGGAACATTCACCCGTAACAGATTTGCTGCTGAAGATTCCTGCAAATCTGCTTCAGTGGTCATTTATAAAGATGGCAAGTCATGGCTGGAGGTCAATATGCAAAGCCTGCGGATACAAAAGATGTTCTGGCATGAGAAGGGATTGGCAATGTGAGTTTAGTGTGTGTGTGTGTGTGTGGGGGGGGTTTAGCTGTACTCAGATAATCCACATCAAAATTGACAATATAAGATTTGTCTGTAGATTTTGACTTCCGCATTGAGGTCAACAGGAAAGGTGCATAATAAATTCCAGCTCATATGTCAACACAAACTGACATTTAATAATCCGCACCGCTGTCCATTTCTGTCTGGAGCATGTTAAGATCTCAATCACTTGTTTCCTACCTGTGGATTTTCACAAGAGGCAATTTGCATATTTAATGTCCCAGAGGATCATGCATGGCGTATATAAGTCTCCTCACTCTGACATGACATGCCAGGCCTGGTTTGTCACTCTCCACAAGATGAAACATTACTTTTTAGATCCCAGTCTTAAGCCTCTCACCTAACCAAGTCAGATCTCAGACTTTGCACTGAGGATGGGCATCACCCCGTAACATCATGTCTGCAATTTGAGATTTCGGTATGGTTTTTATCCTAAGCCATGTGGCCAGGCTAGTTATAGGAGTGGTAATGACTTTTAGGATTTCTACTTCCAATAGGTGGCACTAGAGTTCTGAAGAGGCAATTTGCATACTTAATTTCCCAGAGGAGCATTGCGTGGCATATAAGTCTCTTCACTCTGACATGCCAGGCCTGGCTTGTCACTCTCCACAATGAGAACTGCTAACCCTTTGATCCCACTTAGAAGTTTAAAATCCTCACTTACGTCCTGTGTGACCATGGCCTAAATATATTTGCCTTTACATTTCTCAGTTCATTGTTTTCTGGCAAGAACATAAGGTGAATAAATGTGACATAAGTAATGTATATTTTATGGAGCTGCTAACTTGTAAAAACCTTCATGTAGAACACAACTTTCTTGTTCACTTATTTAATATGTTTAGGCATTTGAACTTCGACCAGACGTTTTATGTATTGTACACCATTCTCCACAAGGTGGCACTGTTCTACTCACAGAAAGTTTCGGATCTAGGGATTTTGCAAATAACATGAGGTTTGCAGCATGTAAAAACTCTGTAAATGTCTGATATTTATATATCAGGGAACATATAATTATTCTAATGCAATATAGGGCTTTACAGTATATTAAAAGGAGTAGACAAAATGGCATTCACTATGTACAGTATTAGCATTTGAATGATACATTTACTTGACCTTTTAAATGCCAGTCACTACTGGTGACTGGTGGGAGCGTTGCAATTATGCTCAGTATGGAAAAACTGTAGTGTCCTATTTTGGACCGGCAGAGGATATTTAACTCTTTACATTTTATACCTCAGTAGCATGACTGCAATCTAAGGGGTAACAAGGAGACTTATATTCGCCATGCATGCTCCTCTGGGAAAATAAATATGCAAATTGCCTCTTCAGAGACTAGAACTTTGGTGCAATCTATTGGAAGAAATAATCCTAAAAGTCAATATCGACTGTTTAACTAGATTTGGATTTTAAGTCATGCGACAAGGCTCACTAAATGGATGATATTGACTTGTAGGATTGCTACTTCCACTAGGTGGCGCTAGAGTTTTAGTCCTCTTTCTCTCTGAAGAGGCAGTTTGCATAGTATCACTGTAGTCTTTTTTTAACCTGAAAAAGGAGCTGAGTCCTCCACCTGATATGTGAAAAAACCCTTAGTACTTTCATGATCAGATTTACCGATCCTAAGCTTTCCCTATAGGGCTTTCAAATATCCATTTATCTCTAATTAGGCAGCTGCCAACAATATAAATTATTCATTGTCAGGTTAGATCCAGTTTACTGGGTCATTATGTTATTCACTAAACCTGGGCAAGGAAGACATATGGTATAGATACCAATAAACCCAGACAGACCTTACGTCACTTTTGGTTTCCTTTGTACTTTTCTTCAAGTTTATACCTAGTAACAAACAATGCTGTAATTTCAAGGGCAAACATGATCAAATGAAGCAGTTCCTGGAGCTCGCCCAGAATGGCGATCAATGCTTTCAGCTGCCAGACATCTAATCTCTAACAGTAAATGCAAGAAGTACCATTTAATCTTCAGCATGCACTCCATGCCTCAATATTACATTTTCTGACGTATTTCAATAACTGAGCCACGGCATTGACATCTAAGGAATTCCAATAACTTTATGCCTGAAGACTGAATATGCTGAATCAAGGAGAATTTATTATGATAAAAGTCCTGTTTTGGAGAATATTTCTGGCCGAATCTCTAGAACTGTCATATTGAAAAATTATGTAAAAAAATGACACAGAGGATAAATAATGATGGACATTGAGATGTCGGCAGGATCTTCTCTCTCTCCTGTAGAGTGTAAGCCCTTATGGTCAACAAGATCCTCATTCTCTCTCTTTCTTAGAGTATAAGCCCTTATGGTCAGCGGATCCTCACTCTTTCTCTTTCTTAGAGTATAAGCCCTTATGGTCAGCAGGGTCCTCATTCCCTCTCTCCTATGGAGTGTAAGTTCTTATGATTAGCAGGGTACTCTCTCTCTCTACTGTAGAGTGTAAGTTCTTATGGTCAGCAGGGTACTCTCTCTCTCTACTGTAGAGTGTAAGTGCTTATGGTCAGCAGGATACTGCCTCTCTCTCTTGTAGAGTGCAAGCTCTTATGATCTGCAGGGTCTTCTCTTTCTCTTCTGTAAAATGTAAGCTCTTATGATCTGCAGGGTCTTCTCTCTCTCTTCTGTAGAGTGTAAGCTCTTATGGTCTGCAGGATCTTCTCTCTCTTGTAGAGTTCAAGCTTTTATGATCAGCTGAGTCCTCTTTCTCTTCTGTAGAGTGTAAGTTCTTATGATCAGAAGGGTACTCTCTCTCTACTGTAGAGTGTAAGCGCTTATGGTCAGCAGGATACTGCCTCTCTCTCTTGTAGAGTGCAAGCTCTTATGATCTGCAGGGTCTGCTCTCTTTTGTAGAATGCAAGCTATTATCATCAGCGGGGTCCTCACTCTCTTCTGTAGAGTGTAAGCCCTTATGGTCAACGGATCCTCACTCTTTCTCTTTCTTAGAGTGTAAGCCCTTATGGATAGCAGGGTCCTCATTCTCTCTCTCCTATAGAGTGTAAGTTCTTATGATTAGCAGGGTACTCTCTCTCTACTGTAGAGTGTAAGCGCTTATGGCCAGCAGGGTACTCTCTCTCTCTACTGTAGAGTGTGAGCTCTTATGGTCAGCAGGGTACTCTCTCTCTACTGTAAAGTGTAAGTGCTTATGGTCAGCAGGATACTGCCTCTCTCTCTTGTAGAGTGCAAGCTCTTATGATCTGCAGGGTCCTCTCTCTCTCTTCTGTAGAGTGTAACCTCTTATGGTCTGCAGGATCTTCTCTCTCGTAGAGTTCAAGCTTTTATGATCAGCTGAGTCCTCTTTCTCTTCTGTAGAGTGTAAGTTCTTATGATCTGCAGGGTCTTCTCTCTCTCTCTTCTGTAGAGTGTAAGCCCTTATGATCTGCAGGGTCTGCTCTCTTTTGTAGAGTGCAAGCTATTATCATCAGTGGGGTCCTCACTCTCTTCTGTAGAGTGTAAGCCCTTATGTCAGCATGGTCTTCACCGTCTCTCTTCTGTATAGCGTTAGCTCTTATGGTCAGCAGGGTCTTCTCTCTCTTGTAGAGTGTAAACTCATATAATCAGCGTGATCCTCTCTCCTCTCTCTTTCTGTAGAGTGTAAACCCTTATGGTCAGCAGGGTCATCTCTCTCTCTTCTGTAGTGTGTAAGCTCTTATGGTCAGCAGGGACTTATCTCTTCTCTACCCCAGGTGTATCTTCTGAGCAATTACAAGCTTTTCAGTTTTAAGATTTGTACTAACCTATCTGCCACAAATCCAAAATTTAGGGAAAATTCTGAGAAGCCAATGAATTTGAATTGCAAGTGGTCTGCTCATCTCTAGTATAGAATATACTGGAGTGCTACAAATTATTATTTTGCTTCTGTGAACTCTTCCAGTAAAAATCTGAAGGATTACATACTTATAGTTTGTGTGTAAACAGGGCCTAAGTCCTTCAACACCTAAAAACTCCTAAAGAAGTGACCTGACCATTCTTCAGGCCACTACCATGGCTCACTGTCATATATAGTAGTAAACAAAAGAAACGGTGGGAGCAAAGCGAAAAACTACAGAAAACATGCCAATAAAAGATCCTTTAGGAAAAACCCCACCGGCATTTTCCTAAAGCATCTTCTACTTGAAGAACTTGAAGATTATGCCGAAAACACGTGTTGTGCTCATACAAAAAAATCCTTCCTTAGCCCCTAATTGCATTTATGTAGATCATGGGATCGATGCCCCCACATGTTCCAGTAACCGTAAACTAATTACTTTTTTAATGTAGTATTATACTTAAGAGTGGTTATATAAGTATATTACCATGTATTTATTTTCTTTTATTATTTTCCAAAATATTATTTTCTAAATAGGTTTATTTGCCTACCACTATTTCTAGACGTTGGTATTTACCCTCAAATGTGTCGGAATGAAATATTTATATCTGTAACAGTACAAATATTCATCTATTTATAATCCACCACAACATATTTGTGGCAGACATGCAAATTTCTATAAAAAATGATGACCCTTTTGGGTTCCCGTGTGAGTCATAAAACCAATGGCAATGTAATCCTGAAGCCTTGAAGTTAATACATATATATATATATATATATATATATATATATATATATATATATATAAATGTATATATACAGCACTTGTGCAATTATCTCTTTGAAATCATGGCACAGTATTGTGGTATCGGGCAGTGAGCCAAGCTGCTGAGAGAAGATTAAAAATGTACAAAAAAAAAGAATAGAAAGTGAACTTGTTCTTGTAAAGCTTTTTGGCATTGACCTTGAGAAAAACTAAAGTCGTTAAGCCAAGATAAAGGTGTTTGATGATGTAATTAGCTGTGAGGTCATAAAATGCCACTCTTGGAGATGTTGAGAAAACACAGAAATGTTGGAGCTCACTGATTTTTAACCTTATAAGTAAAACAGGGAAGAGAAAAATAAATATCTGTATTTTGTATTGAAGCCTTTGCCGCCCCAGTCATTAGCCTGGCAGATGTTATGAATTTTGAAGAGTTTCCATGTGGACTGTTAATCCAAAATATAAGATAGATGGTGTGGATTATTATAGTAACAGCAAACAACTTCCTCATAAAATACAAAAAATACATTTTGAAAATAATTGAACTGTGAAAAAAAATACATTAATCACATAAAAAAATGTCAAAGTAAACATTTTTCTTTCTCTTTTTAAAATCTTTCAGCAATATGAAAACTGGAGGCCAAACCAGCCAGACAGCTTCTTTTCTGCTGGTGAAGATTGTGTTGTCATTATTTGGCACGAGAATGGACAGTGGAATGATGTGCCCTGCAATTATCATCTCACGTACACTTGCAAGAAGGGAACAGGTATTTTTTAGATTACACTTTAGCAAATTATGTTTTTAGATGTGTTAGGCTATTTGGTTTTGAAGGACTCTACTATTGGGTACCAGGGTTCCTTTTTCTCAGAGTTAGGGCTCTGTTGCTTTTCTCATAATCTGAGACCTTGATTCCAGAAATGTGTCACTTGTTGGTCTGCTTGCTGTCACTTTGAAACAATCCTTTTATCTGCTGTAGATCTAGCAGTGCTCTGAATGCTGAGCCCTGTATAATTCCGGTCATACTGCTGCTAGGCAGTTTTCTTCTACTCCCGCGTTGCTAAAATACCACTCTAGCAGGGTTTTTTTTATCACCTTCCTCTTTTATTGGTGCCGCTCCAGTCAATTTTCTGAAGGTTGTGACCTGCCGGATTAATCCGGAACCGAAAGTTACATCTCAATGTAAGTCTATGAGAGCCAGAACAAGGCTCTCATGAACTTACATTGAGAGCTTTGACAGTTACCTTTGACGTTCGGTCAGCCAGTCAGAAGTTGGGATCACAAGATGACGGCTCAGGACTGGAGCGGCACCAGGAAGAGCTGAAGAAAGCAGCAGGTAAGTATAATACTGTACTAGGGTCACTGAACCAAGATCAGTTGCACCACTCCATCACTGAATTTTTTTTAAAAAAAAGTCCTGAAGTGGTGCTTTAACAAAAAAATAAAAATACATGTTTCTAAAAATATTTACAGTTGAGCACTTTATCTTTTTGACTGCAAGAATTAGAGGTACTGGTAATATCATAATACCAAAGTGAAATCTTGAGTTGTCATCACTAGATTGTAAAACCACAAAAAACGGGTCCGAAAAAACAATTTAGTAGGGAATCAACCTCCTACCTAAGGGTCCATTTATATGGAATGACCGGCAGCCATATAAGATCGTCGATCTCTAAATATTTACTCATCGGCGGTCGCTTAACAGCCAGTTTACGAAGAGGTGAAAGATGTGCTCTTCAGCAGAGAGGCTCTACAGCAAAGATACAACCCTCCATGATGGAAACTTTAGGAAAATTGAAGGGTATTAAATAATTCTGTGAAATTTTGATTTTTACCAAATTCTCCAACTAACTTGCGAAAAATGTACTGAAACTATGATTTTTGAAACTGCTTTGTATGTGTAATATAGGTAGTCTCATAAAATATTTAAGTGATAGTGAAATAATGAGGTGGTTTGCCAGCTACGTTATTCATTTCTCTTTTTTTTCTGCGGTTTAAAGCCAACATTTAAACTTATGAACTTCTCCGCAGCGCTGGGAGATAATTGCTTTTGCTGAGACGTTTATCTTTATTTTAGCAAACAATTAAGTTGTGGCTGGCTGACAAGTACAGCATTGAATTAGGAAGGAGGATAACAAGTTCACACTATGATTTTTCTAGACTCTTGAAGCTTGTCAGATTTACCTACATGCAGAAAAACGTTTTGTAAAGTTTAGTGCAAACGGTGCGCAGTAACCCATACCTGGTCATTTATTATTTTAGTTGCCTGTGGACAGCCTCCTCTTGTTGAAAATGCTAAGGCATTTGGAAAATCTAAACCAAGATATGAAATAAATTCCCTGATTCGATACCACTGCCAAGATGGCTTTATTCAACGGCATATGCCAACTATTCGTTGCAGAGGGGATGGAAGGTGGGATTTACCTAAAGTCACATGCATGAAACGTAAGTATAGAGATTAAAAAATTAACTACCGTGGTTATATTTCATTTTATAAAACATTAAAGCTTAAAGTTGATTCACATCCAAAGGTAAATCAAAGCAATGTAGACTATACCAAGTTTGCAGATACTTTTGTGGGCTTATCAAGACAATTAAGTTTTAAGGTGGATCCTTATTTTAGCCAACATTGTATTAACTGACTAAAAGGAGATATAGCTTAGTTCCAGAGGAAAACTTCGAGTTGGGTAGCTTCCAAAAATTCTTCACCTAGCTACAGCCTAAAACTGAACTATGTTATACTCATTTAAGTACAGCCAGTTTATTGGCTACATATTTGAAAAATGATTAGTTATAAGTAATTTAGATCAATTGATTTTTTTAGTGAGACAGCTGCTGGCCAAACAATCAGCTAAACCATTGGCCATCAGCTATCTAATGTCTATAGGGGGGAGCTGTATAAGGCCTCCTGACTTTACCATGACAGATGAAGTTTGGGAACATAATGGTCAGGTAGTTTTATTTCAATTTTCCATATCGAAAAAATTGAAAAACAGCGGCACTCACCAGTTTGCTGAAATAAACGTCTTTAACGTGCCTTCAGTCCACAATGCGGATTATTTTAGACACATGCCAGGTTATAGCGAGGGAGCGGGGAGTGCAAGAGGACGACTGCCGTTTTGTGCAATCAGCACTTCTACGGGTCCATGTCATGGACATGGAAAATGGGATTGTCACTGTTTCTTAAGCTGAGCACCGGAATCCAGTTGCTTTTTGGCTAAACCGCATGTGGGTGGAATCACAGGATTAAACACGGAAAAATAAGGGGCTGATGGTGGAAGTTAGTTTCCTCTTGCCATTCCATCTTTCTACGTTGTCTACATAGTTTTATTTCAATCACCCACGTGTTTTGTTCTTCAGGAGATAGCCAATTATAAGAAGTGTTTGGCAGCACCTTTCTCCTAAATCAGGATTGAAAACACTGAAAACACATAAATTCTGTCTGAGTATTGATATGTGTAGTGACGTGGATAAAGTAACCTTTTATTTGAACAAGCTGACAACTATCACATGTGTATGATCAGATGCTTTAGCTGATAAAATGCATAAATGCATTTTTGAGTTGTTCAAATTGATCACAGCTATTGCAATCATACATGACTGTAACCTTCTGTGAAGACTTTAGCTTAAGTTCGAAGTAATGGGTTAATATAAGTAGAACATTAATATTCGATCTGATATAGAAATAATTATTTTGGAATTTCATTTTCCATTTTCTCAATTGGGAAAATTGTCTGTGTGATAGGTTATAGTCCTTTATTGAGACAAATGAGGGAGTTTTAGCTGATTTGCTCATCTCTAGCTCTGCTCTGGGCTATAAATGTATCACTTTCTAACATGTGAAAATATCTCACCAGAAATATTTTAGCGAGAACTACTAAACTTCATAAAAGGGGTTGGCTCAAGAAGATAACACCTTGATAAAATGAAACCCATGTGAGGATCAGTGAACTCCTTTGAAAACCATTACATTTTCCCCAAGTGACCATGCATATAAACCTTGATAAGTGTATAGACTTCATTGATCATAAGTACTTCCGGAGAGACAATCCCAAATAATCTCATGTTTGTCTGTATTTGTACGATATAAATGATATTTCTTTATAATATTTCTTAACATACATAACATAATTCTTTCTTATATTCTTAGCTTCCATGTACCAAAGGACTTACTCCAAGAAATATTACTACAAATTTAGCCCTCCAGAGATGAGGACTCCACTAAACGCTCCAAAACATCTTCACCGTTGGAGCAGGACTTGGCAGGATTCCCCACGTTGAATGCACAGGACTTCTTTTGAATGGACATCATATCTGCCAAAGTCCTAACAACAGTGCCTTTCTTTTGAATTCCAAGAAGCATTATCTAACTGATCCAATAATGGATGTTTTGGACAATGGCGTAACTCAAGCAACAAAAGAAAACAAGAACATTTTTTAAACAAATGTACAACTTATAGGGAACTAAACCCCATGTAAGCGTAATATCCAGCCTACTAGAAATTGTACTTCTAGTATGAAATGTAGTTTTATTTCACCAAGGCAAGCAAACAAAGTAATGCAAGCTTATGTTAATATTTCAGCTGCTTGACCCTAGCTCCGATGACCTTCGTAAGACCTTTGTAAATAAGATGATTTAAATATGTTTTCTAATCATGTATATAGAACTGAAGTAGTCATACTAAAGTCAGGCGTATTTAATAACTGCAATACAGCTTAACTGTTAGCTCACTAATTAAAGCCAACACTAGTTGATAAAGCCAGAAAAAATAAATAAAATTAAAACAAAAAAACTCAGTGCCACTAAAGGACTTTTCTGTAGGTGCATTATTAGGAAACCTGTGCCATATAACATTATTGTTTTCTTGTGTTGTGGAAAAAAAAAAGAAAAAAAATATACGCGGGGAACATAATTTCCACAACTCTTTTTTTAACATTTTTTTTTGTTCATCCTTGACCACTCGGCAATTTGGATTTGTTGGATGAATTATTTTCATAGTTTAATTTCTTTAATTTTCTTGGAGGGAATTTTCTAATGTTAATCCAACTAAAGAAAGAAATTTGTAAAGTTCATTGATACAAACTTAGACCTGACATATGCGCGCCCTATTTGCATCCGGTTCTACGTAAAGATTGCATCATTTTATTTGATGCAAGTTTTATAAATGATGTCTAGACTGCTGCACAAAGAGATGCAACACAGGTAAAGTGAGCTACGTCGGTTCTGAATTTGTAGCACATGACTCGCGCCTACAGTAGTTGGAGACTTTCGTTATTTTCACCAAAAAAATGGGAATTTCTCTCATTGTCTTCAACTACACTAAATTAGCATAGATTCAAGGTGCGTTCTACAATTTTTGTAAAAAATAAATATGAAAATAAAAAATAAAAAAGGTGAATAATTTTGTATATATAATCATTTTTAGGTCTTTTTTAAATGAAATTATGAATGTTTATTGATGAATGCGGCAGCTGTGAAGCGTTCAGACATAAATGTAGGAAGCCATACTGATTTAGCTTTTAGGGTGCTTCCGTGCCATGCATGCCGAACATGATCTAAGCATCAGTATGTCATCTCCTGTTTTAATGAGCAAGTTGAATATATTTCAAGTTACTGTAAGTTTACAAATTAAGACATCAGGACGCCTGCTCACTTGAAATACGTATAGGCTATTCCTATTATTATAGGCAGTCCGGAACTGACATATCATCTTTAGGTATTTGCAATTGTGGTATAATTACCTAAAATGTAAAAAAAAAAAAGCAAAAAAAAAAAATATATGTATACATTATACATTATATATTGGACATACATTAAATTATCTGCGTTTAAAGATCCCTTCATAGGTATTTATCATTGAATGAAAGTGTACATTTTACCTATACAAATGTTTAAGAAGCCATTTTGTGGTCTGCTCCATTATTTAATACAATATATGCATTTTTTTTTTTTTTTTACCGATATTGACTCTGGATACAACACATTCCTGTTAAAGGTCTATAAAATGGCTGCCTTTACTTTGTGTATGTGATAATTGCACTTTAAATAAGATAAATGATCAACATCGAGCAAAGAGTCGGTAATGTCATCATAAAGGAATGTATTGAGCTATGTAATATATGCATTGTGTGCATGCTTTAACATAGGCATGTCTCAGAGTTAGAAGTGAAATGTATGTTAAAGAAACAAATGTTCAAAAGTGAAATATTAGAAAATTCTAAATTTCACTACTAGGGGGAGATATGACTCACTGGACGCTCCCCTGGAAAAATGATTTTATTATTTATTGCAATAAGCCAATTCATTGAAGATTTGGCGATTGCTCTAAGGCTGGAAGATAGCCACTCCATAAAGTAAAATGTTCATAGTATGGCTTCTCGGCATACAGTCCGTATTACTTGTAGTGTGATTGATGCATTCCTCTGACTGCTGCACCTTGTGTTATCATACTTTGTACTTGACAGCAATGCACCACAGTGTTGACCTGTATGTTTTTCTACTATTACAATGCACACAATACTTTTTTTCTGTATTTATATTATAACTTGTATAGTATATAATGTGAACCTTTGGGTATTTGTGAATGAAAGTCTAAACCTTTGTAACTTTTTATATCTGCTTCTGTTTCACCAAAGAAACCTTGTTTGTTTGCTAGTCTATGGTTTATAGTGTTTTTATTTATTCCATTTTAAGACGTTTCTGAATAGAACAATGTGTAATTCTAAATAACGAAGACCAATAAACACTCAAATGTCCAAGTGTCTTGTGCAGGTACTATAGGCCTGTACACTTGCCACAGGTTTTCCACTCTGGGAGAAAAGCATAATTAAGAGCCTTGTACTGGTCTTAAAGAAACATCTTAAGGTTGGTGCAGACGGCCGCATTATCGGTCCAAGTGCGATCCGACAAAACATTGGATCGTACCCGGACCAATGTTAGTTTATGGGCCCACGCAAATATCCAATTTTGGACAAACTCTGTCCAAGGAAAAAAAAATCACTGCATGTCCGAGTTGAATCCGATATTTAAATCGCACTTTGTCGATGCAAGTCAGTGCATGGAAACCATCGGACTGCACCTTGGTGACTTCTGAGTGTGCTGCGATTTGTGCGCAATGCAACAACGGAAAAGATGGAGAATTTTTTTCTCCATCTTTTCCTCATCCGAGAGAATCAGATCACACTATGCTGACTCTCTGGTCAAACTCTGATCATAGTGTCATTTGCATTATCAGCCCAATTATCTCTGATGAGAGAATATACGGCCGTCGGCACCTGCCCTTACATAGAAAATAAATACACAAAAAATTACAGCAATTCTTCTCCTAACCTCCTGATTTAATGTAACTATTTTGTTTGCAATTGCAATCAAAATGTTCAAATATCCTAAGACTTCTCATTTTGTCAGAGGGGATAGCCCGTTTTCCTCTTCTTCTTACAATCCTGTATCTAGCTGTAAGACAAGTAGATGCAGAAGGAGCCTCCCCTCATTGCTCTGTCTGCAATAGGAGAGCAGTAGGAGGAGAAAAGTTAAACCCTGTTTGATGTCTAGATAATTATTTAAATGATGAATGATGCCATCATAACTCACGACTAGCTAACAATATCAGATAGGTGTTTATTTTGGATGAGAATAATTAAAGAAATGGTTCAATAGTTGCATTTTAACGTCAATCATCATGCGCCATGTTCAAACAGACAGTATTTTCATTGTTCAAATCCAGGAGCTTGAGCTGGGCACTACCACGTACTGGCGACTACCATGTCCTGGTGACTACAATGTACTGGTGACTACAACGCACTGGAGCAGGTTAAATGGTGATTCAAAAAAGCAACTAAAACTATAGTACGATGTTTTAACCCATCCCGGGTCTCAATCATTAAGTCGCTGTAAGAAAAAAGACAATATGTGAGAATAAAGACAAATAACATGAAACAAGCAACACAATACTTAATAGAAATATACTGAAAAAAAGGCTCAATGTTGTAGGGCAAAAAGAAGATATAATCTTTATTTTTATATAGCGCTAACATAATCGGCAGCGCTTTACAGGTTGCACACATTATCATCACTGTCCCCGATGGGGCTCACAATCTAGAATCCATATCAGTATGTCTTTGGAATGTGGGAGGAAACCGGAGAACCCGGAGGAAACCCACGCAAACACGGAGAGAACACACAAACTCTTTGCAGATGTTGTCCTGGGTGGGATTAGAACCCAGGACCCCAGCGCTGCAAGGCTGCTGTGCTAACCACTGCGCCACCATGCTGCAACCGCATACAAAAAAATATAAAAGAAAAAAAGACTGATAAAATAAAAATGGAAACAGTGGTTGTCCACTATTGTGATTGGTTTGAGAAAAATATATCTCTAGGGTAGGTCTAAATGATGTGGAAAAAGTTTGAACAAAGAGTAAAACTGTAGTGGTAGGCTATATACAGTTATATGAAAAAGTTTGGGCACCCCTATTAATCTTAAGCTTAATGTTTTATAAAAATTGTTTTTTTTGCAACAGCTATTTCAGTTTCATTTATCTAATAACTGTTGGACACAGTAATGTTTCTGCCTTGAAATGAGGTTTATTGTACTAACAGAAAATGTGCAATCTGCATTCAAACAAAATTTGACAGGTGCATAAGTATGGGCACCCTTATCATTTTTTTGTTTTAAATACTCCTACCTACTTTAAACTGACTTACTAAAGCACTTTTTTGGTTTTCTAACCTCATTGAGCTTCGAACTTCATAGCCAGGTGTATGCAATCATGAGAAAAGCTACTTAAAGTGGCCACTTGCAAGTTGTTCTCCTGTTTGACTCTCCTCTGAAGAGTGGCATCATGGGCTCCTCAAAACAACTGTCTAATAATCTGAAAACAAAGATTATTTAACATAGTTGTTCAGGGAAGGATACAAAAAGCTGTCTCAGAGATTTAACCTGTCAATTTCCACTGTGAGGAACATAGTAAGGAAATGGAAGAACACAGGTACAGTTCTTGTTAAGGCCAGAAGTGGCAGGCCAAGAAAAACATCAGAAAGGCAGAGAAGAAGAATGATGAGATCAGTCAAGGACAATCCTCAGACCACCTCCGGAGAGCTGCAGCATCAACTTGCTGCAGATGGTGTCACTGTGCATCGGTCAACTATACAACGCACTTTGCACAAGGAGAAGCTGTATGGGAGAGTGATGCGAAAGAAGCCGTTTCTGCAAGCACGCCACAAACAGAGTCGGCTGAGGTATGCAAAAGCACATTTGGAGAAGCCAATTTCTTTTTGGAAGAAGGTCCTGTGGAGTGATGAAACCAAGATTGAGTTGCTTGGTCATACAAAAAGGCGTTATGCATGGCGGCCAAAAAGCACAGCATTCCAAGAAAAACACTTGCTACCTGTTGTGAATTCTGTGGCAGAGCTCCCTCCTGTGGTCACAAGTGGTACTTCGGCTGATTCTCTCTGGGAGATTCCGTTTGTGGAGGAAACTGGTACTGCTGCTTCTGAGTTTCCTCCCTCAGGTGATCTGGTGAGGTCGTTAGGTGCTTCTCTACTTAACCCCACCTAATGCTTTGATTCATGCTTCCTGTCAATGTTCCAGTGTTGGACTTGTGTTTCTCTGGATCATTCCTGTGGCCTGCTGCTCTGCATAGCTAAGTGCTTCTTTGCTATTTGTTGCTATTTTTTCTGTCCAGCTTGTCTATTTGTTTTGCTGGAAGCTCTGGGACGCAAAGGGTGTACCTCCGTGCCGTTAGTTCGGTACGGAGGGTCTTTTTGCCCCTTTGCGTGGTTTTCTTTAGGGTTTTGTGTAGACCGCAAAGTTATCTTTCCTATCCTCGTTCTGTCTAGAATATCGGGCCTCACTTTGCTGAATCTATTTCATCCCTACGTTTGTTTTTTCATCTTACTCACAGTCATTATATGTGGGGGGCTGCCTTTTCCTTTGGGGTATTTCTCTGAGGCAAGGTAGGCTTATTTTTTCTATCTTCAGGCTAGTTAGTTTCTCAGGCTGTGCCGAGTTGCATAGGTAGCGTTAGGCGCAATCCACGGCTGCCTCTAGTTGTGTTTGGAGAGGATCAGGGATTGCGGTCTGCAGAGTTCCCACATCTCAGAGCTCGTTCTATTATTTTGGGTTACTGTCAGATCACTGTATGTGCTCTGACCTCCATGTCCATTGTGATACTGAATTGCCTCTCACAACAGTACAGGAAGCCAAAAGTACTAATGATTCTCAATAGAGGGAAAAAAGAAGTTCTGAGACCATTTTTTTTTCTTGGCTTTGTGTTTTGTCTTTTTTTTCCCCTAGACATTTGGGTGGTTCAGTACACAGGTGTAGCGATGAACATTAGAAGTCTGTCTTCATTTGTGGATCAGATCTCGGCAAGAGTACAAAAGATTCAAGACACTATTGATCAGAAATCTATGTTAGAACCAAGAATTCCTATTCCTGATTTGTTTTTTGGAGATAGAACTAAGTTTCTGAGTTTCAAAAATAATTGTAAGTTATTTCTGGCCTTGAAACCTCGTTCCTCTGGTGATCCAGTTCAACAGGTTTTGATTATTATTTCTTTTTTGCGCGGCGACCCTCAGGACTGGGCATTTTCTCTTGCGCCAGGAGATCCTGCATTGAGTAATATCAATGCGTTTTTCCTGGCGCTCGGATTGCTGTACGATGAGCCTAATTCAGTGGATCAGGCAGAAAAGAATTTGCTGGCTCTTTGTCAGGGTCAGGATGAGATAGAGGTATATTGCCAGAAATTTAGAAAATGGTCAGTGCTCACTCAATGGAATGAATCTGCGCTGGCAGCTATGTTCAGAAAGGGTCTCTCTGAAGCCCTTAAGGATGTCATGGTGGGATTTCCTATGCCTGCTGGTTTGAATGAGTCTATGTCTTTGGCTATTCAGATCGGTCGACGCTTGCATGAGCGTAAATCTGTGCACCATTTGGCGGTATTACCTGAGCTTAAACCTGAGCCTATGCAGTGCGATAGGACTTTGACCAGAGTTGAACGGCAAGAACACATACGTCTGAATGGGCTGTGTTTCTACTGTGGTGATTCCACTCATGCCATCTCTGATTGTCCTAAGCGCACTAAGCGGTTCGCTAGGTCTGCCACCATTGGTACGGTACAGTCAAAATTTCTTCTGTCCGTTACCTTGATCTGCTCTTTGTCATCAAATTCTGTCATGGCGTTTGTGGATTCAGGCGCTGCTCTGAATTTGATGGACTTGGAATATGCTAAGCGTTGTGGGTTTTTCTTGGAGCCCTTGCAGTGTCCTATTCCATTGAGAGGTATTGATGCTACGCCTTTGGCCAAGAATAAGCCTCAATACTGGACCCAGCTGACCATGTGCATGGCTCCTGCACATCAGGAGGATATTCGCTTTCTGGTGTTGCATAATCTGCATGATGTGGTCGTGTTGGGGTTGCCATGGCTACAAGCCCATAATCCAGTATTGGATTGGAAATCCATGTCAGTGTCCAGCTGGGGTTGTCAGGGGTTACATGGTGATGTTCCATTTTTGTCAATTTCGTCATCCACCCCTTCTGAGGTTCCAGAGTTCTTGTCTGATTACCGGGATGTATTTGATGAGCCCAAGTCCGATGCCCTACCTCCGCATAGGGATTGTGATTGTGCTATCAATTTGATTCCTGGTGGTAAATTCCCAAAAGGTCGACTGTTTAATTTATCCGTGCCTGAGCACACCGCTATGCGCAGTTATGTGAAGGAATCCCTGGAGAAGGGGCATATTCGCCCGTCATCGTCGCCATTAGGAGCAGGGTTCTTTTTTGTAGCCAAAAAGGATGGTTCGCTGAGACCTTGTATAGATTATCGCCTTCTTAATAAGATCACTGTTAAATTTCAGTACCCCTTGCCTTTGTTATCTGATTTGTTTGCTCGGATTAAGGGGGCTAGTTGGTTCACCAAGATTGATCTTCGTGGTGCGTATAATCTGGTGCGAATCAGGCGAGGCGATGAATGGAAAACTGCATTTAATACGCCCGAGGGTCATTTTGAGTATCTAGCGATGCCATTCGGACTTGCCAATGCTCCATCAGTGTTTCAGTCCTTTATGCATGACATCTTCCGAGAGTACCTGGATAAATTCCTGATTGTGTACTTGGATGACATTTTGATCTTCTCGGATGATTGGGAGTCTCATGTGATACAGGTCAGAACGGTTTTTCAGGTCCTGCGTGCTAACTCTTTGTTTGTGAAGGGATCAAAGTGTCTCTTTGGTGTGCAGAAGGTTTCATTTTTGGGGTTCATCTTTTCCCCTTCTACTATCGAGATGGATCCTGTTAAGGTCCAAGCCATCCATGATTGGACTCAGCCGACATCTCTGAAAAGTCTGCAAAAGTTCCTGGGCTTTGCTAATTTTTATCGTCGCTTCATCTGCAATTTTTCTAGTATTGCCAAACCATTGACCGATTTGACCAAGAAGGGTGCTGATTTGGTCAATTGGTCTTCTGCTGCTGTGGAAGCTTTTCAAGAGTTGAAGCGTCGTTTTTCTTCTGCCCCTGTGTTGTGTCAACCTGATGTTTCTCTTCCGTTCCAGGTCGAGGTTGATGCTTCTGAGATTGGAGCAGGGGCTGTTTTGTCGCAGAGAGGTTCTGATTGTTCAGTGATGAAACCATGCGCTTTTTTTTCCAGGAAGTTTTCGCCTGCTGAGCGGAATTATGATGTGGGCAACCGAGAGTTGCTGGCCATGAAGTGGGCATTCGAGGAGTGGCGTCATTGGCTTGAAGGAGCTAAGCATCGCGTGGTGGTATTGACTGATCATAAGAACCTGACTTATCTCGAGTCTGCTAAGCGTTTGAATCCTAGACAGGCTCGTTGGTCGCTGTTTTTCGCCCGTTTTGACTTTGTGATTTCGTACCTTCCGGGCTCTAAAAATGTGAAGGCGGATGCTCTGTCTAGGAGTTTTGTGCCCGACTCTCCGGGTTTATCTGAGCCGGCGGGTATCCTCAAGGAAGGAGTAATTGTGTCTGCCATCTCCCCTGATTAGCGGCGGGTGCTGCAAAAATTTCAGGCTAATAAACCTGATCGTTGTCCAGCGGAGAAACTGTTTGTCCCGGATAGGTGGACAAATAAAGTGATCTCTGAGGTTCATTGTTCGGTGTTGGCTGGTCATCCTGGAATCTTTGGTACCAGAGAGTTAGTGGCTAGATCCTTTTGGTGGCCGTCTCTGTCGCGGGATGTGCGTTCTTTTGTGCAGTCCTGTGGGATTTGTGCTCTGGCTAAGCCCTGCTGTTCTCGTGCCAGTGGGTTGCTTTTGCCCTTGCCGGTCCCGAAGAGACCTTGGACACATATCTCTATGGATTTTATTTCAGATCTTCCCGTCTCTCAAAAGATGTCAGTCATTTGGGTGGTCTGTGATCGCTTTTCTAAGATGGTCCATCTGGTACCCTTGTCCAAGTTGCCTTCCTCCTCTGATTTGGTGCCATTGTTCTTCCAACATGTGGTTCGTTTGCATGGCATTCCAGAGAACATCGTTTCTGACAGAGGTTCCCAGTTTGTTTCGAGGTTTTGGCGGGCCTTTTGTGGTAGGATGGGCATTGACTTGTCTTTTTCCTCGGCTTTTTCATCCTCAGACTAATGGCCAGACCGAACGAACCAATCAGACCTTGGAAACCTATCTGAGATGCTTTGTTTCTGCCAATCAGGATGACTGGGTGTCCTTTTTGCCTTTGGCTGAGTTCGCCCTTAATAATCGGGCCAGCTCGGCTACCTTGGTTTCGCCATTTTTCTGCAATTCTGGGTTCCATCCTCGTTTCTCTTCAGGACAGGTTGAGTCTTCGGACTGTCCTGGTGTGGATACTGTGGTGGACAGGTTGTAGCAGATTTGGACTCATGTAGTGGACAATTTGACCTTGTCCCAGGAGAAGGCTCAACGTTTCGCTAATCGCAGACGCCGTGTGGGTCCCCGACTTCGTGTTGGGGATCTGGTTTGGTTATCTTCTCGTCATATTCCTATGAAGGTTTCCTCTCCGAAGTTTAAACCTCGTTTCATTGGTCCTTATAGGATTTCTGAGGTTGTTAATCCTGTGTCTTTTCGTCTGACCCTCCCAGATTCTTTTTTCATACATAACGTCTTCCATAGGTCATTGTTGTGGAGATACGTGGCACCTATGGTTCCATCTGTTGACCCTCCTGCCCCGGTTTTGGTGGAGGGGGAATTGGAGTATATTGTGGAGAAGATTTTGGATTCTCGTGTTTCAAGACGGAAACTCCAGTATCTGGTTAAATGGAAGGGTTATGCTCAGGAGGATAATTCCTGGGTTTTTGCCTCTGATGTCCATGCTCCCGATCTTGTTCGTGCCTTTCATGTGGCTCATCCTGGTCGGCCTGGGGGCTCTGGTGAGGGTTCGGTGACCCCTCCTCAAGGGGGGGGTACTGTTGTGAATTCTGTGGCAGAGCTCCCTCCTGTGGTCACAAGTAGTACTTCAGCTGATTCTCTCTGGGAGCTTCCGTTTGTGGAGGAAACTGGTACTGCTGCTTCTGAGTTTCCTCCCTCAGGTGATCTGGTGAGGTCGTTAGGTGCTTCTCTACTTAACCCCACCTAATGCTTTGATTCATGCTTCCTGTCAATGTTCCAGTGTTGGACTTGTGTTTCTCTGGATCATTCCTGTGGCCTGCTGCTCTGCATAGCTAAGTGCTTCTTTGCTATTTGTTGCTATTTTTTCTGTCCAGCTTGTCTATTTGTTTTGCTGGAAGCTCTGGGACGCAAAGGGTGTACCTCCGTGCCGTTAGTTCGGTACGGAGGGTCTTTTTGCCCCTTTGCGTGGTTTTCTTTAGGGT
This sequence comes from Ranitomeya imitator, assembly GCF_032444005.1. Lineage (NCBI taxonomy): Eukaryota > Metazoa > Chordata > Amphibia > Anura > Dendrobatidae > Ranitomeya > Ranitomeya imitator. Next base: position 136,480,819 of record NC_091282.1, read on the forward strand.
TTTGTGTAGACCGCAAAGTTATCTTTCCTATCCTCGTTCTGTCTAGAATATCGGGCCTCACTTTGCTGAATCTATTTCATCCCTACGTTTCTTTTTTCATCTTACTCACAGTCATTATATGTGGGGGGCTGCCTTTTCCTTTGGGGTATTTCTCTGAGGCAAGGTAGGCTTATTTTTTCTATCTTCAGGCTAGTTAGTTTCTCAGGCTGTGCCGAGTTGCATAGGTAGCGTTAGGCGCAATCCACGGCTGCCTCTAGTTGTGTTTGGAGAGGATCAGGGATTGCGGTCTGCAGAGTTCCCACGTCTCAGAGCTCGTTCTATTATTTTGGGTTATTGTCAGATCACTGTATGTGCTCTGACCTCCATGTCCATTGTGATACTGAATTGCCTCTCACAACAGCTACCCACAGTAAAATTTGGTGGAGGTTCCATCATGCTTTGGGGCTGTGTGGCCAATGCCGGCACCGGGAATCTTGTTAAGGTTGAGGGACGCATAGATTCCTCTCAGTATCAGCAGATTCTTGACAATAATGTTCATGAATCAGTGACAAAGTTGGAGTTACGCAGGGGATGGATCTTTCAGCAAGACAATGATCAAAAACACCACTCTAAATCTACTCAGGCATTCATGCAGAGGAACAATTACACTGTTCTGGAATAGCCATCCCAGTCCCCAGACCTGAATATCATTGAACATCTGTGGGATCATTTGAAAAGGGCTGTCCATGCTCGGCGACCATCAAACTTAACTGAACTGTAATTGTTTTGTAAAGAGGAATGGTCAAAAATACCTTCATCCAGGATCCAGGAACTGATTAAAAGCTACAGGAAGCCACTAGAGGCTGTTATTTTTGCAAAAGGAGGATCTACTAATAGTGTTGAGCATTCCGATACCGCAAGTATCGGGTATCGGCCGATACTTGCGGTATCGGAATTCCGATACCGAGATCCGATACTTTTGTGGTATCGGGTATCGATATCGGATACATAGAGATGTGTAAAATAAAGAATTAAAATAAAAAATATTGATATATTTACCTCTCCGGCGGCCCCTGGACTCAGCGTGGGTAACCGGCAGGCTTCGTTGTTCAAAATCAGCGCTTTTAGGACCTGAGAATCACGTCCCGGCTTCTGATTGGTCGCGGGCCGCCCATGTGACCGCCACGCGACCAATCACAAGCCGCGACGTCATTCGCAGGTCCTTAACGCGCTCATTTTTTAAAAATGAGCACGTTAATGGCTTTCAAAGACGTAGCGGCTTGTGATTGGTCGCGTGGCCGCGACCAATCACAAGCCGCGACGTCACCGCAAGCTATTAACGCGCTCATTTTTAAAAATGAGCGCGTTAATGGCTTTCAAAGACGTAGCGGCTTGTGATTGGTCGCGGCCACGCGACCAATCACAAGCCGCTACGTCTTTGAAAGTCATTAACGCGCTCATTTTTAAAAATGAGCGCGTTAATAGCTTGCGGTGACGTCGCGGCTTGTGATTGGTCGCGTGGCCGCGACCAATCACAAGCCGCTACGTCTTTGAAAGTCATTACCGCGCTCATTTTTAAAAAATGCGCGCGTTAAGGACCTGCGAATGACGTCACGGCTTGTGATTGGTCGCGTGGCGGTCACATGGGCGGCCCACGACCAATCAGAAGCCGGGACGTGATTCTCAGGTCCTAAAAGCGCTGATTTTGAACAAAGAAGCCTGCCGGTTACACGCGCTGAGTTCAGGGGCCGCCGGAGAGGTAAATATATCAATATTTTTTATTTTAATTCTTTATTTTACACATCCCTATGGATCCCAGGGCCTGAAGGAGAGTTTAATAGGGGTGCCCAAACTTTTTCATATAACTGTATGCTGGATACCTAGGTGGCACCCAAGGCACACACATGCTGCGCTAATTCTTTGGAATGCACTTCCCAGGTTACCTGATGATTAAGATTAAAAACTGGGATGGGTCGAAACGTCGTACTACAGTTTTAGTCACTTTTTTGTACCACCATTTAACCTGCTCCCTTGAATATTGCTTTTGTTTATGGACTTAAAGAACCTTTTTCACCATGAACTCAGGAGTGTGGGGTGAATTTTGATCTTCTAGTACCAGGGGCTTTACAGCCCATTCCACCAGCACCTCACTTCTCGACAGTGTGCACACTAATATTCACCCTATTGCAACGTACTGTAGACTACAATGAATGGGCACCACAATGGTAGTTTGCAATTTTACACTCAATAACATCCACTGCTGAGTCTCGCCATATGGCTAAGCAATGCTGTACATATGAGGCATTTCGACTTTCAGCAAAATTGTGGGACAAATTTTGATGCTGTTGTTTCCCATTTCCCAGTGTGAAAATGTAAAATTTGGGTCTAACGCAAAAATTTTTGTGGTAAAAATGTGATTATTTTTTCTTCAGTGCTCAATGGTTTTAAATTATGTGACACACCTGTGGTGTCAATAATATCAATGCATGTGTGGATGAATTCATTGAGAGGTGTAGTTTGTAAAATGGGGTCACTTATTGGGTTCGCTACTATTTTGGCACCTCAGGGGCTCCACCAATGTGACATGGCTCCCTCATACCAGTGCAGCAAAATCTGAACTTGGGGCTTCTTCCCTTTGCACTGTGCCTCAAAAGTAGTTTTCGGCTACATATGGGGTATTGGTGTACTCAGGATCAATTGCACAACAAATTTTGTTGTCCATTTTCCTGTTAACCTTGTAAAAATAAAAAAAAAATGGGGGTGAAAGAATATTTTTTCTGGGGAAAAATAGATTTTTTTTAAATCTTCACTGCTCAACATAATAAACTTCCATGAAGCACCTGAGAGTTCAAAGGACTAACCTCACATCTAGATAAGTTCCTTCAGGAGTCTAGTTTGTAAAATGGGGTTACTTGTGAGAGGTTTCCAACCTTTAGGCACATCAAGGGCTCTCAACATGGCGTTCGCTAATGATTCCAGCAAATTTTGCATTCAAAAAGTCAAATGGCGCTCTTTCCCTTCCGAGTCCTGCCGTGTGCATACTCAGGAGAAATTGCATAACAAATTGTATGGTGCATTTTCTCCTGTTAGGGAGATACGTTAACGGGCTGCTGTTAACGCAAGTGCCGTTATTGCAGCCCGCTAGAGCAGATAGAGTATCTGCTAGCTCTATCTGCGATAGCGGTGACGGACCCGGAAACGCTGCAGCCCGCGTCTCGGGGTCCGTCACTCAATGACGGCACATCACTAGCGCACGCCTATTGTGAGCGTGCGCTAGCGATGTGTCCGACATTGCTTTCAATGGCGGCTTTAACGGACTACGTTACACCGCATTATACCGTGGTGTAAAGTAGTCCGTTTAACGGACCACCATAACGCAACGTGAACCTGGCCTTACACTTGCGAAAAAAATGGGGCTAAAGAACATTTTTGTGAGTAAAATTAGATTTTTATTTTTATTACTCAACATAGTAAACTTCTGTAAAGCATTCGGTGTACTCATCACACACTTGGAGTGCTCACCTGATATGCTCAACACAGATCTAGATAAGTTTCCTGAGTGGTCAAGTTTCCAAAATGGAGTCATTTGTTGGGGGTTTTCACTGTTTATGCACATTAGTGACTCTCCAAGAGTGACATGGCAGCACATCAGTGACTCTCCAAGAGTGACATGGCATCCGCTAATGATTCCAGCAAATTTTGAATAAAAAAAGGGCTTCTTCCCTCCTGAGCCCTTCCGTGCACCAAAACAGTAGCTTTTCCCCACATATGGGGTGTTGGTGTACTCTGGAGAAATTGAACAACAAATTTTACAGTATAATTTTTCCTATTACTCCTGTAAAAATACAACATTTGGGGCTAAAAAATATTTTTGCGTGAAAAATTAGATTTTTTTTATTTTCACGGCTCAAGCCTATAAAGTTATGTAAAGCACCTGTGGGTTAAGAGTGTTCACCACACATCTAGATAAGTTCCCTGAGGGATCTAGTTTCCAAAATGGTGTCACTTGTGAGTGGCTTCTACTGTTTAGACACATCTGTGGCTCTTCAAATGCGACATGGCATACGCTAATTATTCCAGCAAATTCTACATTCAAAAGGACTAAATGGCACTGCTTCCCTTCCGAGCGTTGTTGTGTGCCCAAACAGTGGTTTTCTTCCACATATGGGGTATAGGTGTACTCAGGAGAAATTACATATCATATTTTGGGGTCCATTTTTTTCCTGATACCCTTGAAAAAATAAAAAATGTTAGTCTAAAGTAAAATTTTTGTGAAAAAAAGTTAAGTGTAATTTTTTTCCCATTTCAGTTTCCTTTAATTCCTGTGAAGTACCTGAAAGGTTAATACACTTCTCGAATGTAGTTTTAAACACATTTAAGGGTGAAGTTTTTAGAATACTGCCACTTTTGGTATTATCTGTTGTATAAGCCTCTCAAAATCACTTCAAATGTCATGTGGTCCATAAAATAATGGTTTTGTAATTTTTTTCAGAAAAATGAGAAATTGCTGGTCTACTTTTAACTCGTATAATTTCCTAATGAAAAAAAAATTAGGTTTCAAAAATTCTGCTGATGTAAAGTAGACATGTGGGAAATGTTATTTATCAACTATTTTGTGAGAGATAACTCTTTGATATACCGTATATACTCGAGTATAAGCCGACCCGAGTATAAGCCGACCCCCCTAATTTTGCCATAAAAAACTGGGAAAACTTATTGACTCGAGTATAAGCCTAGGGTGGAAAATGCAGTAGCTACTCGTAAATTTAAAAAATAAAAATAGATGCTCCATACCGTTCATTATTGCCCCATAGATGCTCCATATAAAGCTGTGCCACATATAATGCTCTGCACCGTTCATTATGGCCTCATAGATGCTCCTTATAAAGCTGTGCCATATATATATTGCTCTGCACCATTGATTATGGCCCCATAGATGCTCCTTATAAAGCTGTGCCCCATATACGGTATATTGCTCTGCACCGTTGATTATGGCCCCATAGATGCTCCTTATAAAGCTGTGCCCCATATACAGTATATTGCTCTGCACCGTTCATTATTTCCCCATAGATGCTCCTTATAAAGCTGTGCCATATATAATGCTCTGCACCGTTCTTTATGGCCCCATAGATGCTCCTTATAAAGCTGTGCCATATATAATGCTCTGCACCGTACTTTTTGGCCCCATAGATGCTCCTTATAAAGCTGTGCCATATATAATGCTCTGCACCGTACTTTTTGGCCCCATAGATGCTCCTTATATAATGCTGTGCCATATATAATGCTCTGCACCGTTCTTTATGGCCCCATAGATGCTCCATAGAAAGCTGTGCCCCATATATAATGCTCTGCACAGTTCATTATTTCCCCATAGATGCTCCTTATAAAGCTGTGACATATATAATGCTCTGCACCGTTCTTTATGGCCCCATAGATGCTCCTTATATAATGCTGTGCCATATATAATGCTCTGCACCGTTCTTTATGGCCCCATAGATGCTCCTTATATAATGCTGTGCCATATATAATGCTCTGCACTGTACTTTTTGGCCCCATAGATGCTCCTTATATAATGCTGTGCCATATATAATGCTCTGCACCGTTCTTTATGGCCCCATAGATGCTCCTTATATAATGCTGTGCCATATATAATGCTCTGCACCGTTCTTTATGGCCCCATAGATGTTCCTTATATAATGCTGCTGGTGCTGCCATAAAAAAAAAAAAAATCACATACCTCTCTTGCTCAGGACGCCGGCGCTTTCAATATTTACGTGCTCCTCGTGCGGCTCCGTCTCCAGCACTGACGCTCAGCAGAGGGCGCGCACTGACTACGTCACAGCGCCCTCTAACCTGAGCGTCACTGCTAGAGGACGCTGCAGACGGAGCCGCACCGGAGCGAGGAGCAGGTAATTATAGCGCTGCGCTCCCCTTACCTGCTGCGGCGCGGTCCCTGCAGCCCCTGGCTTCCCCGGCGCTGCAGCTTCTTCCTGTAATTGAGCGGTCACAGTTACCGATCATTTACAGCAATGAATATGCGGCTCCTCCCCTATGGGAGGTGGAGCCGCCTATTCATTTCTGTAATGAGTGGTGCCATGTGACCACTCAGTACAGGAAGAATCTGCAGCGCCGGAGAAGCCAGGGACTGCAGGGACCGCGCCGCAGCAGGTAAGTATAACTACACAGCCCCCGCTCCCCCTCACCTGCCGACCCCCGGGTATATGACTCGAGTATAAGCCGAGAGGGGGACTTTCAGCCCAAAAAAGTGGGCTGAAAATCTCGGCTTATACTCGAGTATATACGGTAATAGCATAAAAATGAAAAATTAGGCTGTTGAAGGGGGTAGTACCCATGGAGCTTCTCAGGCTATTAACATCAGCTCACAGCTGCATACTTAGCCTTTACTCACTATTAAAATAAGGGAGCCCCCCAAAAAAGATGTGGGGTTCCCCTAGAATTAATAACCAGCAGACAGCTGCGGGTTGATATTAATAGCCTAGGAAGGGGCCATGGATAGTGCCCCCTCTGGCTAAAAACAGCAGCACTCAGCCGCCCCAAAAAAGGTGCATCTCTAAAATGCTCCAATTTCGTCAGTTAGCCTCTCTCTTCCAACTTGCCCTGTAGCAGTGACAAGTGGGGTAATAGTTAAGGGGGTTGATGTCACCGTCAAGCCCCGAGGTTAGTAGTAGTAGTAGTACTATTGGAGAGGCATCAGCAAGACACCCCTATTACTAACCCCCATAGCCAAATTGTTAAGAAAACATAGACACCCAGTAAAAAATCCTTTAATTGAAATAAAGACACAGACTCCTTTAATATTCTTAATTAAACCATACTTACAACCACATCTAATTCCTGCAAATCCCTCAATTTTCTGTAATAAAATGTAAATAGTGATGTGCTCTCCAATACTCGTTACTCGCACGAGTATCACTATGGTCGGTAGAGTTAACGACTTTGTCAAAAGTCGGGTCGGGTGAATTCGGCCGATTATTGCAAAAATTCGGGGGTTGACCGAAGCACGAAACCCAATGCAAGTCAATGGGAAATCAAAGTCAGCAGTGAGTGGAGGACAGGAAAACACCTACAGTGCCCATTTTAATGCCAAAAACATCAATTCTTATTTCTTAAGCTTGTCAATTTTAATTTACTTTATAATAATAGTTAGGCATTGAAAACAGGGGGTCATTTGGCTAAAGTTGTGGGGGGGGGGGGGGGGGTAGGGCTGGCTCAAGATTTTCATGGGCCCAGGAAATGCGGAATACGTCACGGCGGTGGAGCAGGGAGAGGTAAGTATTTCAACTTTGCAAGTGCTGTGATTCTGACCAAGCAGGGGGGGCCACTAGTTGGCACTGGCACGTGGCCCCTCATAGTACGGCGGTGTGTTTGACGGCGGGTGGCGCCTCTCACTGCCAGAGACACTTTTGCGTACTATGAGGGGCCCTGTGCCAGTGCCAATGAGTATGCCCCCACCTGATGAAGGAACCTGCACTTTCATCTGCACCTTTCCCTTTGTCCCCGTGTAAGGTGGTATAGTATGCGGGAAGGAGAACCTGACTTTCAGCAGGATCAGGTTCTGGCTGTGTAGAGTGCAAGGGGAATTTAGTGGTCTGGGTCAATGTACCAGCAGACTCATCTAGCAGTGGCTGGGCAATGGGTAGGATAAGGAGGAAACACAGATATAGGCCCAAAGAATAAAGTGGGCTAAATGCAGTTCAAAATTGGTAACAGTAGTACACAAGTGGCATTGCTTTGTTCTGTGGAGGAGGACAACTGTAATGAGTGGCGCAGACAGACTTAGTAGGTCCAAAATAAAAAAGTAGGGTAAATGCAGTTCAAAATTGGTAACAGGAGTACACAGGCGGCATTGCTTTGTTCAGCGGAGGACAACTGTAATGAGAGGCTGACACAGTTAGTAGGCCCAAAAAAGTAAGTAGGCTAAATGCAGTTCAAAATTGCTAACAGGACTAAACTGGCGGCATTGCTTTGTTCAGCGGAGGACAACTGTAATGAGAGGCTGACACAGTTAGTAGGCCCAAAAAAGTAAGTAGGCTAAATGCAGTTCAAAATTGCTAACAGGACTAAACTGGCGGCATTGCTTTGTTCAGTGGAGGGCAACTGTAATGAGAGGCTGACACAGTTAGTAGGCCCAAAAAAGTAAGTAGGCTAAATGCAGTTCAAAATTGCTAACAGGACTAAACTGGCGGCATTGCTGTGTGCAGCGGAGGACAACTGTAATGAGAGGCTGACACAGTTAGTAGGCCCAAAAAAGTAAGTATGCTAAATGCAATTCAAAATTGGTAACAGGACTAAACTGGCGGCATTGCTTTGTTCAGCGGAGGACAACTGTAATGACTGGCTGACACAGTTAGTAGGCCCAAATAATAAAGTGGGATAAATGTCTGCCAAAAAATTGTTCATAAATAAACAGGTGACATAACTAGGTACAGGGGTGGGCTCCTCTGCTGAGTAGCAGACAGTGGTAGTTGGTGCAAAGTATTAACTGGTCTAAATGGAGGCCAGGGCCCCTGTATATTTTAACTATCATCTATCATTTCAACAAATTTGTATTGGCAGTGCCAATGAAGGATTTAACAGCACAGACTACACAGTGGTGGAGCAGGGAGAGGTAAGTATTGAAAGTGGTAGAGCACTGTTCGACCTGGGGGGGAACACTCTCGTGGGCGATGGTACTGGCACAGGGCCCCTCATATTACGATGGTGTGTCTGACGTTGGTTGTGCACCACCACCATCAGAGACACTTCATTGTACTATGAGGGACCCTGTGCCAGTGCCATCGCCCAAGAGTGGGCATACCCACCTGTCCAGGCAAACGGCACTCGCACGGGTGCTTGTGCCAAGTGGTGACCATGGCCCTGTGGGGGGAGTCAGTCCATTTAGGGAGGTATAAAAATGGCCTATGGTGGACATTCAGCAGCTGCAAATGGAGGAATTGGAGCAGTCAGTAAGAGGAGGCTAAAAGCAGGACATTTTTAAGGCAAGCTACGTGTCAGCAGGGGAATGTGGGGCAAAATAATTTGAAATCCATGATTGGTTCATTTTAATGAAGGTTAGATCTTGAACATTTCGGGTAGCCATACGTGTCCTTTTTTGGTCAGTATTGAACCAGCAGCAGTGAAGACTCTTTCTGATAGCACACTAGCAGTGGGGCAAGCGAGCTCCTGTAATGCATTTTCTGCCATTTCAGGCCAAGTGTCTATTTTAGATGCCCAGTAATCAAAGGGGAATGACCTGTGAGGGAGAACATCGATAAGGGAGGAAAAATAGTTGGTAACTATACTGGACAAATGCTGTCTCCTGTCACTTTCAATTGATGCAGCAATACCTGTCGTGTCTGCGGTCATTGCGAAATCACTCCTCAACCTGGTCATAAAACCCCTCTGTCCAATGCCACTTCGGATTGTGCACCTCTAACACCTCTGCCATGTTGCCCCCTACAGCTCGTGTGAGAACCATCACCACCTCTGTGTGCTGGAAATGCATGAACCAAACGGTCTACAAGAGTTGCTTGTTTGGTAGCCAATATTTGCTCAAGGTTCTCATGTGGCATGATATTTTGTAATTTTCCTTTGTATCGTGGATTCAGGAGGCAGGCCAACCAGGTATCGTCATCGGTCATGATTTTCATAATGCCGGGGTCCCTTTTTAGGATACACAAGGCATACTCTGCCATGTGGGCCAATGTTCCAGGTGTCAATTCACTGCTTGTGATGGGTTGAGGAGCACTTTCTTGCAAATCAACATCACTTGTGGCCCGTAAAAACCCTGTACCTGACCTTGCAATGCCACCAGTTTCTATTGCCCCCTGAGAAGCATCCTCCTCCCATAAATATTCATCCCCATCATCCTCCTCCTCCTCCTCTTCGTCCGCCACCTCATCCAGGAGAGTTCCCTGACCAGACAATGGCTGACTGTCATCAAGGGTTCCCTCCTCTTCATCTGCAGACGGCTGCTCCTTGATGTGCGTCAAACTTTGCATCAGCAGACGCATTAGTGGGATGCTCATGCTTATGATGGCGTTGTCTGCACTTACCAGCCATGTGCATTCCTCAAAACACTGAAGGACTTGACAGAGGTCTTGTAACTTCGACCACTGCACAACAGACAACTCCATGTCTGCCATCCAACTGCCTGCCCGTGTATGTGTATCCTCCCACAAATTAATTACAGCACGCCTCTGTTCGCACAGCCTCTGAACCATGTGCAGTGTGGAGTTCCACCTTGTTGCAACGTCGATTATTAGGTGGTGCTGGGGAAGATTCAGCGATCGCTGATGGTTCAGCATACGGCTGGAGTGTACGGGCAATCGGCGGATGTGCGAGCAAAGTCTTTGCACCTTCAGGAGCAGTGCTGGTAACGCCGGATAATTTTTCAGGAAGCACTGCACCACCAGGTTCAAGGTGTGAGCCAGGCAAGGTATGTGTTTCAGTTCTGAAAGGGATATGGCAGCCATAAAATTCCTTCCGTTATCACTGACTACCTTGCCTGCCTCAAGATGTACACTGCCCAGCCATGACTGAGCTTCTTGCTGCAAGTACTCGGCCAGTACTTCCGGGGTGTGTCTGTTGTCCCCCAAATACTTCATTTCTAACACAGCCTGCTGACGCTTATTACTAGCTGTTCGATAATGGGACACCTCGTGTGCAACACTGGCAGCTGCAGATGGAGTTGTCGTGCGACTGCACTCTGTGGACGAGCTTTCGCTTCTGGAGGAGGAGGAGGAGGAGGAGGGGTGGCGAATGCCTACAGCCAACTGTTTCCTAGACCGTGGGTCAGGCAGAACTGTGCCACTATAGCTGTCCCCTGTGGACCCTGCATCCACCACATTAACCCAGTGTGCCATGATGGACACGTAACATCCCTGGCCATGCCTACTGGTCCATGCATCTGTTTTGAGGTGCACCTTTCTACTGACTAATTGCCTCAGTGCATGGACAATGCGGTCTTTGACATGCTGATGGAGGGCTGGGATGGCTTTTCTCACAAAGAAGTGTCGACTGGGTAGGTCATAGCGTGGTACTGCGTAGGCCATCAGGGCTTTGAAAGCTTCGCTTTCAACCAAACGGTAGGGCATCATCTCTAACGAGATTAGTCTAGCAATGTGGGCGTTCAAACCCTGTGTATATTGATGAGAGGATGAGTACTTTCTTTTCCTAATGAGAGTCTCTTGTAGGGTGATCTGGACTGGAGAGCTGCATATGGTGGAAGTGGCGGTGTTGGTGGTGGTGGACATGGCGGATTGAGAGAGGGTTGGTGATGGTATTCTCGATGTTGGCCTACATACAGTGTTTCCTACCAATAACCTTGTGATTCCCTGACTGCTTTGGCCTTGCGACGATACCTCCACATTCGCAGCTGGTGGTGTCTTAACTGGTGGGCTTACAGTGAAGGAAGCAATGTAGTGTTGCTGACTACCTTCTTTCTGAGCAGGTGCATCAATGGTATGGGACGCTTGGTAGTTAGTCCAGGCTTGCAAGTGCATGCTGGTTAAATGTCTAAGCATGCACGTTGTATTTAAATTTTGAAGATTCTTCCCTCTGCTAAAGGTCTTTGAGCATTTCTTACAGATAACTTTGGACTGATCATTCGGATCTCGGTTAAAAAATTGCCACACCGCACTCTTCCTACTATGGAATACCTTTTCAGGCATTGCACGCTGTGCTACTTTAACTGGATGGCCACGCTGTCCTAAAACTATTTTCGTTTTTGACAAACGTTTTTGGCCTGATACGGGCCTGCCAGATGACAGCTTTTGCAATGTAGATGGCTGCTGCGGATCATCCTCCTCCGCTTCTGAGCTACTGGCAGCGGCACCCTCTTCCCCCAATGGCTGCCAATCTGGGTCAACAACTGGGTCATCTATCACCTTCTCTTCAATGTCATGTGCACCTTCCTCTGTGTCACCGTGTAAGGTGATATAGCGTTCGGGAAGGGGCACCATATTCTCATCTGGGTCAGATTCTGGCTCAGTACACTGCGAGGGCAATGTAGTGATCTGATTCAATGGAACAGCATTATAATCTACCTACAGCTGTGCATCAGTGCACTCCATGTCCGATTCATCTTGTAATGGGCAGTTAACAATTTCCCTCTCTAACCCAGGCACGGTATGTGTAAAGAGCTCCATGGAGTAACCTGTAGTGTTGCCTGACGCATCCTTCACTTTTGGTTTGGGTGAAGGACACAAGGAAAAGTCTTGTTCCTGACCGGGAGCATCCACTGACGACTCACTGCTTTTATATTTAGAACTTTCTGAAGAGGAGGCGAAAGAGCTAGAGGCTGAGTCAGCGAGGAAAGCCAAAACTTTTTCCTGCTGCTCCGGCTTTAAACACCGTTTTCCTACTCCCAGATAAGGGAGTCTTCGAGGCCTTGTGTAGCCAGACTATGACGCTGGCTCAACACCTCCAGCCTTATTTGCTATTGTGCTTTTGCCACTACCACCAGATGCACCACCACCACCACCACCATCAGTACCAGCTCGCAACCACCGTCCACGGCCTCTTCGACCTGACTTCCTAATTTTTTGGAAAATCTAACCAAAATAACAACCATTATATGGTACTGTAAAACACGGTAGAAGGCGTATATAAACGTGTTGAGATTTTAAATCTCCCTTTTTTGGGGGTAGACTAAACAAAAAATCAGGCCCTGTGCAAAAAACAACATAATGTAAGTGGCTGAAAGAGGCTGGCTGATATACGACAAACTAACAGGACAGAAGTATATTCATTTTGTGAGAATTTGAATCTCCCCTTTTTTTGGGGAGACTGAACCACAACTTAGGCCCAGTGTATATAACAACGCAATCTAAGTGGCAGAAAGTGGCTGGCTGATATACGACAAACTGACAGGACAGAAGTGCATCCACTTTGTGAGAATTTGAATCTCCCTCTTTTTTTTGGGAGACTGAACCACAACTTAGGCCCAGTGTATAAGTGTATATAACAACGCAATCTAAGTGGCAGAAAGTGGCTGGCTGATATACCACAAATAGTGTTGAGCGATACCTTCCGATATCGGAAAGTATCGGTATCGGATTGGATCGGCCGATATTCAAAAAATATCAGATATCGCCGATGCCGATACCCGATACCAATGCAAGTCAATGGGACGAAAATATCGGAATTAAAATAAACCCTTTCTTTCCTTGTAGGTTCATTCTACATGAAGGAAAACAACTAAGAATAATGTAGGATGTATTTGGGGAGGTGGCGGAGACATTAAAGGCATAGAGGTTTAGCCCAATCAAATAGAATAGCAGGAATTTTATTTTTTTTAAGACGTTCGGAGTTACAAAGATATTGACTATAAAACACAAAAAACCGGAGTAAGAAAATCCCAGAGCACATGTTTACCAATATATAAACTTTATTAACAATAAGAAACAATACCATTAAAATGTATCAAATGCCATCATAGCACATATAACACAGGAGAACATTCAAATGGAGAGCCCATAGGTATACCAGTAGGGCAGGCAAGTCCAGTTGTCCCAAAGAGATGGGCATGTGTAGATATCAAATTTCAAATGGACTGGGCGCATGTAGAGGGGTTAAACCCCATAGTAACAATGAGTAAAGCAAATAAATCTGCATAAATGTACCCCTACAATGAGCCACAGTCAGGTCACAGATTATGGTAACTTACCCATATCAGAGGCAAGAGGACTCTCCCCGCTCGACTGGCAGCCAGTCGAGCGGGGAGAGTCCTCTTGCCTCTGATATGGGTAAGTTACCATAATCTGTGACCTGACTGTGGCTCATTGTAGAGGTACATTTATGCAGATTTATTTGCTTTACTCATTGTTACTATGGGGTTTAACCCCTCTACATGCGCCCAGTCCATTTGAAATTTGATATCTACACATGCCCATCTCTTTGGGACAACTGGACTTCCCTGCCCTACTGGTATACCTATGGGCTCTCCATTTGAATTTTCTCCTGTGTTATATGTGCTATGATGGCATTTGATACATTTTAATGGTATTGTTTCTTATTGTTAATAGAGTTTATATATTGGTAAACATGTGCTCTGGGATTTTCTTACTCCGGTTTTTTGTGTTTTATATGCTTTGGAGTTTCCCTACCTACCATTGTGGTGTGGTTTATGATAGCGGGGGAGTGGTATTTGTATGCTCCCAGCCATTTAAATGTGATAAGTCTGGTGGTATTTGTATAGAAAGATATTGACTATGTTAAGATTTTTTTTATTTTGTCAAATATTGATGTTTCACTACTTCCACGCCCTTCACCTTTTTTTTTTACTTCTCCCACACTTTCTTCTTCATCATCATCACCTTATTCATCTTCTTCTTCAACTTCTACCTATTATTTTTTTTGTTACATTCTTCATATTCTTTTTATTAAACTATTATTCTTCTTCATATTCTACTTCATCATATTCTTATTTGTGGCATTCCTGTAGTTGTTATCTATAAAAGTTTGAAGATTACACCTTCCATTCTGCCTGTCACAAAAGAATTACATTTGTCCGCGTTCAGTTTGGCCTGCAGCATCAGGCTTTATCCAGGGGAACCACGAGGAGGAACGGACTCACCCCCATACACTGCTTAGTCTTCTTCTGCTTATAATTTAGATAATATCTTTTGCTCTGATATTTAGTGTTATGCTTAATGTTCTTCTGCTCTTTGTTCTGCAGCCTCTTGTTTTTCTGCTTCTTCGTCTTCCATGTCGTCGTCTCCAGGGTCGTCGTCTCCGGGGTCGTCGTCGTCGTCATCGGGGTGGTCTTCAGTGTCATCGTCTCCAGGGTCGTCGTCATCTCAGTGGTTGTCGTCTCTGGTATCGTCGTCATCTTAGGGGTGGTCTTCCGGGTCGTTGTCTTTAGGGTCTTGAACTTGGAAATGTAGCGGAAGGTACAAGAAGGCTGAGAAAATGCCGAGAACCAGCTGATGGAACTGGAACTCGGATGGCTACCCGAAGGTCCAAGAGCCAATGGAACTACCGACCAGCTGATGTTACTGGAACCCAGTTACTAAGCAGGAGGTACTCGTGCCAGAAAGCACTACCAAGGACCACCTGATGTTGGTGGTACTCGGATACCCAGAAGGAGGCACCTAAGCCAAAGGCTCTGCCCGGAACCAGCTGACGGTACTGGAACCAGGATGGGGAGCAGAAGGTACAAGAGCCAATGGAACTACCGAGGACCAGCTGACGGTACTGGAACCCGGATGGGTAGCCGAAGGTCCAAGAGCCAATGGAACTACCGAGGACCAGCTGACGATACTGGAACCCGGTTACTAAGCAGGAGGTACCTGTGCCTGAAAGCACTACCAAGGACCACCTGAAGTTGGTGGAACTCGGATACCCAGAAGGAGGCACCTAAGCCAAAGGCACTACCCGGAACCAGCTGACGGTACTTAAACCAGGATGGGGACCTATTCAAGATTGTCTTCCCAGAGCCCCAACTAGCGGTGTTGGAGCAAAGGGTCAGCAGTGGGAGCAGAGTGTAGGCAGAAGCCTGCACTGGAGGCAGCTTTGTGTCTGAGTGGTGCTTGCAGGACACATTGCCGGCTACACAGCAGGGGAACAGCTGGCTTTGCTGAACCCCACTGACACATTGGCAGGTGTTTTTCTCTGTGCAGCCAGCACTTTCGGGCACCAACTGGTGGTGTTAGAGCCCAGGGTCAGCAGGAGGAGCAGAGGAGCAGAGTGTAGGCCAAAGCCTGCACTGGCGGCAGCTTTGTGTCTGCATGGCGTTTGCAGGACACGTTGCCGGCTACACAGCAAGGGAACAGCTGGCTTTGCTGAACCCCACTGACACATTGGCGGGTGTTTTTCTCTGTGCAGCCAGCACTTTCGGGCACCAACTGGCGGTGTTAGAGCCCAGGGTCAGCAGGAGGAGCAGACGGAGCAGAGTGTAGGCCAAAGACTGCACTGGAGGCAGTTTTAGGTCTGTTGTGTCTGCGTGGCGTTTGCAGGACACAATGCCGGCTACAGAGCAGGGGAACAGCTGGCATTGCTGAACCCCACTGGCACATTGGCGGGTGTTTTTCTCTGTGCAGTCAGCACTTCTGGGCACCAACTGGCGGTGTTAGAGCCCAGGGTCAGCAGGAGTAGCAGAGGAGCAGAGTGTAGGCCGAAGCCTGCACTGGCGGCAGCTTGGTGTCTGCATGGCATTTGCAGGACACATTGCCGGCTACACAGCAGGGGAACAGCTGGTGTTGCTGAACCCCACTGACACATTGGCGGGTGTTTTTCTCTGTGCAGCCAGCACTTCGAGGCACCAACTGGTGGTGTTAGAGCCCAGGGTCAGCAGGAGGAGCAGAGTGTAGGCCGAAGCCTGCACTGGCGGCAGCTTGGTGTCTGCATGGCATTTGCAGGACACATTGCCGGCTACACAGCAGGGGAACAGCTGGTGTTGCTGAACCCCACTGACACATTGGCGGGTGTTTTTCTCTGTGCAGCCAGCACTTCCGGGCACCAACTGGTGGTGTTAGAGCCCAGGGTCAGCAGGAGGAGCAGAGGAGCAGAGTGTAGGTCGAAGCCTGCACTGGCAGCAGCTTTGTGTCTGTGTGGCGGTTGCAGGACACGTTGCCGGCTACATAGCAGGGGAACAGCTGGCATTGCTGAACCCCACTGACACATTGACGGGTGTTTTTCTCTTTGCAGCCAGCACTTCTGGGCACCAACTGGCGGTGTTAGAGCCCAGGGTCAGCAGGAGGAGCAGAGGGAGCAGAGTGTAGGCCGAAGCCTGCACTGGAGGCAGTTTTAGGTCTGTTGTGTCTGCGTGGCGTTTGCAGGACACGATGCCGGATGCACAGCAGGGGAACAGCTGGCGTTGCTGAACCCCACTGACACATTGGCGGGTGTTTTTCTCTGTGCAGCCAGCACTTCCGTGCACCAACTGGCGGTGTTGGAGCCCAGGGTCTGCAGGAGTAGCAGAGTGTAGGCCGAAGCCTAATTGAACCAATTTTAAAGGGAACCTTTAAACCCCCCTCAGGTGTTACAAACTAGAAGAGCCACCTTGTGCAGCAGTAATGCTGCACAAGTCAAAGGTTGCTCTTTTAATTTTGTTCCTTGCACACGCTCAATGAAACACGTATAAAAGTTAGCCCCTTATACAGTCAAAGTGTCTTGGAGGCGGGAGTTTCCTTCTTAATGAGACGCAGCACAGCTGTCAAAAATACCACCTTGGTGCTGGGCGCGGCCTCCTGGGCATCGCTTTTTGCTGTACAGGAGTCTGCGCTGTTATGTTATCCCTTGGCCATGCGCTGTTAGTGCTGCCCGTCTTCTGACATCATTTGATGTCGGCCGGTGCGGTTCGCCATGCCCATGAATCCCAGCCCCGCAGTGTCTTTTCATTTATTCACACTGCGGGCCTGGGATTAATGGCCTTGTGCAGTAAATATGTTCGCCTCTCACTCATGTCCTTACACCTGCTTCAGACTGTGCGGCGTCAGCTGATCCCTTAGACCTAATACTATCTAATAGACCTGACAGAATAACAAATCTGCAGGTGGTCGGGCATTTAGGAAATAGCGACCACAATATTGTGCAGTTTCACCTGTCTTTCACTAGGGGGACTTGTCAGGGAGTCACAAAAACATTGAACTTTAGGAAGGCAAAGTTTGAACAGCTTAGAGATGCCCTTAATCTGGTAGACTGGGACAATATCCTCAGAAATAAGAATACAGATAATAAATGGGAAATGTTTAAGAACATCCTAAATAGGCAGTGTAAGCGGTTTATACCTTGTGGGAATAAAAGGACTAGAAATAGGAAAAACCCAATGTGGCTAAACAAAGAAGTAAGACAGGCAATTAACAGTAAAAAGAAAGCATTTGCACTACTAAAGCAGGATGGTACCATTGAAGCTCTAAAAAAGTATAGGGAGAAAAATACTTTATCTAAAAAACTAATTAAAGCTGCCAAAAAGGAAACAGAGAAGCACATTGCTAAGGAGAGTAAAACTAATCCCAAACTGTTCTTCAACTATATCAATAGTAAAAGAATAAAAACTGAAAATGTAGGCCCCTTAAAAAATAGTGAGGAAAGAATGGTTGTAGATGACGAGGAAAAAGCTAACATATTAAACACCTTCTTCTCCACGGTATTCACGGTGGAAAATGAAATGCTAGGTGAAATCCCAAGAAACAATGAAAACCCTATATTAAGGGTCACCAATCTAACCCAAGAAGAGGTGCGAAACCGGCTAAATAAGATTAAAATAGATAAATCTCCGGGTCCGGATGGCATACACCCACGAGTACTAAGAGAACTAAGTAATGTAATAGATAAACCATTATTTCTTATTTTTAGTGACTCTATAGCGACAGGGTCTGTTCCGCAGGACTGGCGCATAGCAAATGTGGTGCCAATATTCAAAAAGGGCTCTAAAAGTGAACCTGGAAATTATAGGCCAGTAAGTCTAACCTCTATTGTTGGTAAAATATTTGAAGGGTTTCTGAGGGATGTTATTCTGGATTATCTCAATGAGAATAACTGTTTAACTCCATATCAGCATGGGTTTATGAGAAATCGCTCCTGTCAAACCAATCTAATCAGTTTTTATGAAGAGGTAAGCTATAGGCTGGACCACGGTGAGTCATTGGACGTGGTATATCTCGATTTTTCCAAAGCATTTGATACCGTGCCGCACAAGAGGTTGGTACACAAAATGAGAATGCTTGGTCTGGGGGAACATGTGTGTAAATGGGTTAGTAACTGGCTTAGTGATAGAAAGCAGAGGGTGGTTATAAATGGTATAGTCTCTAACTGGGTCGCTGTGACCAGTGGGGTACCGCAGGGGTCAGTATTGGGACCTGTTCTCTTCAACATATTCATTAATGATCTGGTAAAAGGTTTACACAGTAAAATATCGATATTTGCAGATGATACAAAACTATGTAAAGCAGTTAATACAAGAGAAGATAGTATTCTGCTACAGATGGATCTGGATAAGTTGGAAACTTGGGCTGAAAGGTGGCAGATGAGGTTTAACAATGATAAATGTAAGGTTATACACATGGGAAGAGGGAATCAATATCACCATTACACACTGAACGGGAAACCACTGGGTAAATCTGACAGGGAGAAGGACTTGGGGATCCTAGTTAATGATAAACTTACCTGGAGCAGCCAGTGCCAGGCAGCAGCTGCCAAGGCAAACAGGATCATGGGGTGCATTAAAAGAGGTCTGGATACACATGATGAGAGCATTATACTGCCTCTGTACAAATCCCTAGTTAGACCGCACATGGAGTACTGTGTCCAGTTTTGGGCACCGGTGCTCAGGAAGGATATAATGGAACTAGAGAGAGTACAAAGGAGGGCAACAAAATTAATAAAGGGGATGGGAGAACTACAATACCCAGATAGATTAGCGAAATTAGGATTATTTAGTCTAGAAAAAAGACGACTGAGGGGCGATCTAATAACCATGTATAAGTATATAAGGGGACAATACAAATATCTCGCTGAGGATCTGTTTATACCAAGGAAGGTGACGGGCACAAGGGGGCATTCTTTGCGTCTGGAGGAGAGAAGGTTTTTCCACCAACATAGAAGAGGATTCTTTACTGTTAGGGCAGTGAGAATCTGGAATTGCTTGCCTGAGGAGGTGGTGATGGCGAACTCAGTTGAGGGGTTCAAGAGAGGCCTGGATGTCTTCCTGGAGCAGAACAATATTGTATCATACAATTATTAGGTTCTGTAGAAGGACGTAGATCTGGGTATTTATTATGATGGAATATAGGCTGAACTGGATGGACAAATGTCTTTTTTCGGCCTTACTAACTATGTTACTATGTTACTATGTTATCTGAAGAAGGCGGAAGGAGATGAGTGACAGTCGAAGATATGCACTGCTCATGCCCATCAATTACACCCTCGCAGTCCAAATAAATCAGACACCGAGGGGCATTGTGTCGGGCAGGGCGGCCGCAGAGGTGCAGCCAGCCAACCAATGATGTCAGAAGACGGGCAGCGCTACCAAGGGGACGGTTTAATGGTCTCAGGGAACACATTTTATACGTGTTGAGTTCGACGTGTGCAAGGAGAATAACTTAATGAGCCACCTTGTACAAATGCAGTATTACTGCTGTACAAGGTGGCTGTTATACATACAAACGCCTGGGGGGGACAGGTTCCTTTTAATTTCAGTTGTTGTGTCTGCGTGGCGTTTGCAGGACACGATGCCGGCTACACAGCAGGGGATCAGCTGGCGTTGTTGAACCCCACTGACACATTGGCTGGTGTTTTTCTCTGTGCAGCTAGCACTTCCGGGCACCAACTGGCAGTGTTAGAGCCCAGGGTCAGCAGGAGGAGCAGAGGAGCAGAGTGTAGGCCGAAGCCTGCACTGGCGGCAGCTTTGTGTCTGCGTGGCGTTTGCAGGACACGTTGCCGGCAACACAGCAGGGGAACAGCTGGTGTTGCTGAAACCGACTGACACATTGGCGGGTGTTTTTCTCTGTGCAGCCAGCACTTCCAGGCACCAACTGGCGGTGTTAGAGCCCAGGGTCAGCAGGAGGAGTAGAGGGAGCAGAGTGTAGGCCGAAGCCTGCACTGGAGGCAGTTTGAGGTCTGTTGTGTCTGCGTGGCGTTTGCAGGACACGATGCCGGCTACACAGCAGGGGAACAGCTGGCATTGCTGAACCCCACTGACACATTGGCGGGTGTTTTTCTCTGTGCAGCCAGCACTTCAGGGCACCAACTGGTGGTGTTAGAGCCCAGGGTCTGCAGGAGGAGCAGAGTGTAGGCCGAAGCCTACTTTGAGCAAGTTGAAAGGGAACCTTTAACCCCCCAGGCGTTTATTGCTGAAAGAAACAAATTGTGCATCACAAATGCTGCAAAAGGAAAAGGTGGCTCTTTTAATTATGCTCCTTGCAAACGCGGAACTAAACACTTGTAAAATGTGTCCCCTGAAACCGTGAAATCGGCCCAGATGTGGGACTTTCCTTCATGGTTGGGTGCAGCACCGACGTTATTCCTACCCCCCTTGGCGGCATGTGCCGCATCCTCAGCGTTGTTGGAATCTGTCTCTGAGCCGGCGCTGTTATGCTCAACCTCGGTCATGCACAGTTAGCACTGCCCGTCTTCTGACATCACTTGGTGTCAGGCGGGCTGTGCCTGTGCGGTCGCGCTGCCCGTGATCCCACCTCGCTGTGTTGTCTAATGTAATCCCACTGCCGGCCTGGGATCCATGGGCATGCGCAGTGCATATCCTCGCCTCACACTCCCCTCCTTCCGGCTTCTTCAGACTGTGCGGCGTCACGGCCGTGGCATGCTATTAGGGATCAGCTGACGCTGCACATTCTGAAGAAGCCGGAAGGAGGGGAGTGTGAGGCAAGGATATGCACTGCACATGACCATGGATCCCAGGCCCACAGTGGGATTACATTAGACGACACAGCGAGGTGGGATCACGGCAGTACGACCGCACAGGCCCAGTCCACCTGACACCAAATGATGACACAAGATGGGCAGCGCAAACAGCGCACGGCCAAGGTTGAACATAACAGCGCCGGCTCGGTGACAGATTCCAACAACGCTGAGGAAGCGGCGCACGCCGCCAAGGGGCTAGGAATAACGTCTGTGCTGCACCCTACCACGAAGGAAAGTCCCACCTCCGGGACGGTTTCACGGTATCAGTGGACACACTTTATAAGTGTTAAGTTCTGCGTGTGCAAGGAGCTAAACTAAAAGAGGTACCTTTTCTTTGTGCAGCATTACTGCTGCACAAGATGGCTCTTTCAGTAACAAATGCCTGGGGGGGACAGGTTCCCTTAAATTTCAATTATTGTGCCAGCGTGGCGGTCGCAGGACACATTGCCGGCTACACAGCTGAGGATCAGCTGACGTTACTGGAACCCAATAACACTGAGTCTTATGTTTTGACTGTGCAGATGGCACTTCTGAGCCTCAACTGGCGGTGTTGGAGCCCAGGAATTACAGTTCAGGTGTTAGAAAGATGAACACAACAGGAGACCTGGATACTGTAGACACCCAATTATTTAATCAGGAAGAGGAGTGGCAAATTCCTGCGAGATCCAGGCCTGGTTCATTTTCAGAAAAGTAAGCCGGTCAACGTTATCGAAGGATAGTCGCATGCGACGGTCTGTTAGTACACCACCTGCGGCACTAAAGACGTGTTCCGATAATACACTAGCCACAGGGCAAGCCAGCACCTCCAATGCATACTGGCTTAGCTCTGGCCATGTATCCAGCTTAGAGACCCAAAACTTGAAAGGGGAAGAGCCATCTGGGAGTACAGTAAGAGCGCAAGACACAGAAAACATATGAAAAAACCAGAGCTTTTAAATTCCAAAACATAACCAAAAATGCTACAAAAAAATAAATAAACTAGTGTAAGGCAAGAAAGGGGTGTATAAAAATGTATAACTTTATTATAGTACAAATATTATAGCCAAACACACAAGTACAAATCATAAAAAAAAAAAACTGGACAGGTCTACAGAATGATGATACAAACTGGCAGGGGCCGGCAATACAATAGAACAGAGGCGCTCACAAATATACAGTTAGGTCCATATATATTTGGACATAGACAACATTTTTGTAATTTTGGTTATAAACATTACCACAATGAATTTTAAACAAAACAATTCAGATGCAGTTGAAGTTCAGACTTTCAGCTTTCATTTGAGGGTATCCACATTAAAACTAGACGAAGGGTTTGGGAGTTTCAGCTCCTTAACATGTGCCACCCTGTTTTTAAAGGGACCAAAAGTAATTGGACAATTGACTCCAAGGCTATTTCATGGACAGGTGTGTGCAATCCCTTCGTTATGTAGTTCTCAATTAAGCAGATAAAAGGCCTGGAATTGATTTCAGGAATGGTGCTTGCATTTGGAAGGTTTTGCTGTGAAGTAAACATGCGGTCAAAGGAGCTCTCCATGCAGGTGAAACAAGCCATCCTTAAGCTGCGGAAAAACAGAAAAAACCCATCCGAGAATTTGCTACAATATTAGGAGTGGCAAAATCTACAGTTTGGTACATCCTGAGAAGGAAAGAAAGCACTGGTGAACTCATCAATGCAAAAAGACCTAGGCACCCACGGAAGACAACAGTGATGGATGATCGCAGAATAATCTCCATGGTGAAGAGAAACCCCTTCACAACAGCTAACCAAGTGAACAACACTCTCCAGGAGGTAGGCGTATCAATATCCAAATCTACCATAAAGAGAAGACTGCATGAAAGTAAATACAGAGGGTTCACTGCACGGTGCAAGCCACTTATAAGCATCAAGAATAAAAAGGCTAGACTGGACTTTGCTAAAAAACATCTAAAAAAGCCAGCACAGTTCTGGAAGAACATTCTTTGGATAGATGAAACCAAGATCAACCTCTACCAGAATGATGGAAAGAGAAAAGTAAGGCAAAGACGTGGTACAGCTCATGATCCAAAGCATACCACATCATCTGTAAAACACGGCGGAGGCAGTGTGATGGCTTGGGCATGCATGGCTGCCAGTGGCACTGGGTCACTAGTGTTTATTGATGATGTGACACAGGACAGAAGCAGCCGAATGAATTCTGAGGTATTCAGAGCCATACTGTGTGCTCAGATCCAGCCAAATGCAGCCAAACTGATTGGTCATCATTTCATACTACAGATGTACAATGACCCAAAACATAAAGCCAAAGCAACCCAGGAGTTTATTAAAGCAAGGAAGTGGAATATTCTTGAATGGCCAAGTCAGTCACCTGATCTCAACCCAATTGAGCATGCATTTAACTTGTTAAAGACTAATCTTCAGACAGAAAGGCCCACAAACAAACAGCAACTGAAAGCCACAGCAGTGAAGGACTGGCAGAGCATCAAAAAGGAGGAAACACAGCGTCTGATGATGTCCATGAGTTCAAGACTTCAGGCAGTCATTGCCAACAAAGGGTTTTTAACCAAGTACTAGAAATGAACATTTTAGTTACAATTATTGAATCTGTCCAATTACTTTTGGTCCCTTTAAAAACAGGGTGGCACATGTTAAGGAGCTGAAACTCCTAAACCCTTCATCCATTTTTAAGGTGGATGCCCTCAAATAAAAGCTGAAAGTCTGATCTTTAACTGCATCTGCAATGTTTTGTTTAAAATTTATTGTGGTAATGTCTATAACCAAAATTACAAAAATGTTGTCTATGTCCAAATATATATGGACCTAACTGTATGATAAGTCTACATACCAAAAAATGCACAATAAATATAAAGGCAGAATGTCATATCACATGGCATGTATGGAGGACAGAGCAACCTAATGGAAATCCACTAAGATAAATGGGGATAGAGTACACCACATATCACAGGCAAAAAGTGACCAGGATGTGAGTGGGAAGTAACATGTAATAACCCAGCCACATTATAATAAAGCTGACAGTGCAACGCCAAAAGTACATAGGGATGAAATGATAGGCATATCTTACCCGTCGACGCCGTGACCCACCGCACAGATACCCCAACGCGCGTTTTCCTGCTGCTTTTTCAAGGGGCAGTGTGATAGTGTGCCAAACCAGAGCCTTATATAGTCCCATGTGCAATCCTAAACCAAGCACCATTTATCTTAGTGGATTTCCATTAGGTTGCTCTGTCCTCCATACATGCCATGTGATATGACATTCTGCCTTTATATTTATTGTGCATTTTTTGGTATGTAGACTTATCATATATTTGTGAACGCCTCTGTTCTATTGGATTGCCGGCCCCTGCCAGTTTGTATCATCATTCTGTAGACCTGTCCAGTTTTTTTTTTTTTATGTTTTGTACTTGTGTTTTTGGCTTTAATATTTGTACTATAAAAAAGTTATACATTTTTATACACCCCTTTCTTGCCTTACACTAGTTTATTTATTTTTTGT
This sequence comes from Ranitomeya imitator, assembly GCF_032444005.1. Classification (NCBI taxonomy): domain Eukaryota; kingdom Metazoa; phylum Chordata; class Amphibia; order Anura; family Dendrobatidae; genus Ranitomeya; species Ranitomeya imitator. The sequence continues at coordinate 136,505,652 of NC_091282.1, forward strand.
AGCATTTTTGGTTATGTTTTGGAATTTAAAAGCTCTGGTTTTTTCATATGTTTTCTATAGTTCTAGTGGAGCTTTCCTCTAAATATGGTCATACTATATCAGTTCTGGTATGTTATCACAAGAGCGCAAGACATGTAGTCTGTCACCATCTGACGGAACCATTGCCTCCTGCTGATTGGAGCCGCCGGTGATGGTGTAGACTAGGGTTTAGCGAAACCCTCATTTTCTTAAGTCGCCGACTTTTGGCAAAGTCGGGTTTCATGAAACCCGACCCGATCCCTGTGTGGGGTCGGCCATGCAGTACGCGACTTTTGCGCCAAAGTCGCGTTTCAATGACGCGAAAAGCGCCATTTCTCAGCCAATGAAGGTGGACGCAGAGTGTGGGCGGCGTGATGACATAGGTCTCAGTCCCCACCATCTTAGAGAAGGGCATTGCAGTGATTGGCTTGCTTTCTGCAGCGTCACAGGGGCTATAAAGGGGCGTTCCCACCGACCGCCATCTTACTGCTGCTGATCTGAGCATAGGGAGAGGTTGCTGCCGCTTCGTCAGAAGCAGGGATAGCGTTAGGCAGGGTACATTAACCCCCAAACCGCTTGTGCTGTAGCGATTTCCACTGTCCAACACCACCTTTTCTTAGCAGGGACAATGGAGGCTAGATTTTTTCTTCCTCAGCGCTGTAGCTCATTGGGCTGCCCTAGAAGGCTCCCTGATAGCTGCATTGCTGTTTGTACACCGCTGTGCAAACCAACTGCTTTTTTCAAAGCACAAATCCTGTTGCTCCTTCCTTTCTGCACAGCTATCTTGTTTGTTTGTCCACACTTTTGACTTTTTTGTGCAGCAGTCCACTCCTTGTTATTGCTGCCTGCCATACTTTGCTGAGATTACTGCAGGGAGATAGTAATTGTAGGACAGTCCCTTTTTTTTTTTGTTTCGTTATATCTCTTCAAGCCACTTTCTGCCACAGAAAATATACTCTAATACAGTGGCCCAGATTTATTCACTAGTCTCCCTGAAGAAGAAAAAAAAAAAGGGTGCAGATTAAAATTGGCAAATCTGTATCAGTGGCAGTCCTGTGTGTGGCATCTGTGTCTCATTTTCTGGCACAGAAAACATACAGTCTAAGGCCGGGATCACACATGCGAGAAACACGTCCGTGTCTCGCATGTGAAGTCCAAGCCCTGGCGCCGGCACTTCGGAGCGGAGCATGCGGCCGCATAGGAACACATGGAGCCGCACGCTCCGCTCTGGAGTGACGGCGCCAGAGCTTGGATATCACATGCGAGACAAGGACGTGTTTCTCGCATGTGTGATCACGGCCTAACTATGGGCATGATTTCTTGCCAATTCTCCCATAAATAAAAAAAAAATAGTGGGAGATTAAGATTGGCATTTCTGCTTCAGTGCCACTCCTGTGTGTGCCACCAGTCTTAAGTTTTGTGCCACATTAAACCTAGTGTGTAATACTGGGCCAGATTTATTTTAAATTCTCCCTGAAAAAAATAAATAGTGGGAGATTAACATTGGCATTTCTGCTTCAGTGCCACTCCTGTGTGTGCCACCTGTCTCAAATTTTGTGCCACATTAAACCTAGTGTGTAATACTGGGCCAGATTTCTTTTAAATTCTCCCTGAAAAAAAAAATAGTGGGAGATTAAGATTTGCAATTCTGCCTCATTGCCAGTGCTGTGTGTGGCATCTGTCTCTAATTTTGTGCCACAGAACATATACTGTATAAGAGTGGGCCACATTTCTTCAATATTCTCCCAGAAAAAATAAAAAGGGGGAGATTTTTATTGGTAGTGTCTGCATCAGCGTCAGTCCTGTTAGTGGCATATCTGCCTCTGAAGCTGTGTACTGTTATACATTGGGCCTGATTTTTCCTGCAGTCTCACCCACCTATAAAGGGATATATAAATCCAACAGAAGTTTGAGTTCACCTTGTAACTGGTTTTACAGTAACAAATACCGTTAGTTTGGTTATGTTTTTCAAACAATGAGGAAGTCTGGTGGAAGAGGTTGTGGCCGTGGGCGGTCATTGCCAGCTGGTAATGATGGTAGTGGTGGTGGAGCATCAGGTGGTCGTGGGAAAAGCAATATAGCACCTAAGTCTCGAGTTGTTGAGCCAGGTTCGTCGTCTGGCTACACAAGGCCTCGAACGCTCCCTTTTCTGGGAGTAGGAAAACCGCTTTTAAAGCCGGAGCAGCAAAAACAAGTTTTGGCTTTCCTTGCTGACTCAGCCTCTAGCTCTTTTGCCTCCTCTTCTGAAACTGCTAAATGTAAAAGCAGCGTGTCATTAGTGGATGTTCACGGTCAGGGACAAGTCGCTTCCTTGTCTTCTTCACCAAGAACAGAGAAGGATGCGTCAGGCGACACAACGGGTTACTCCATGGAGCTCTTTACACATACCGTCCCTGGCTTAGAAAGTGAAACAGTTAACAGGCCATGCCCATTACAAGTTGAATCGGACATGGAGTGCACAGATGCACAGCCACAGCCAGATTACTATGCTGTTTCTTTGACACAGACCAGAACATTGCCCTCGCAGTGTACTGTGTTGTGAATTCTGTGGTCAAGCTCCCCCCTGTGGTCATGAGTGGTACTTCGGCTGGTTCTGTCTATGAGCTTCCTCTGGTGGATGTGAGTGGGGCTGCGGCTTCTGAGTTTCCTTCCTCAGGTGACGAGGTTAAGTCGTTAGGTGCTGCTCTATTTAACTCCACCTAGTTCTTTGTTCCTGGCCTCCAGTCAATGTTCCAGTGTTGGCCTTGCTCTCTCCTGGATCGTTCTTGTGGCCTGTCTACCCTGCATAAGCTAAGTTTTGCTGGTGTTACTTTTGTTTGCTATTTTTTCTGTCCAGCTTGCTATATTGGTTTTTCTTGCTTGCTGGAAGCTCTGAGACGCAGAGGGAGCACCTCCGTACCGTTAGTCGGTGCGGAGGGTCTTTTTGCGCCCTCTGCGTGGTTGTTTGTAGGTTTTTGTGCTGATTGCAAAGCTATCTTTCCTATCCTCGGTCTATTCAGTAAGTCGGGCCTCACTTTGCTAAAATCTATTTCATCTCTGTGTTTGTATTTTCATCTTTACTCACAGTCATTATATGTGGGGGGCTGCCTTTTCCTTTGGGGAATTTCTCTGAGGCAAGGTAGGCTTATCTTTCTATCTTCAGGGCTAGCTAGTTTCTCAGGCTGTGCCCGAGGCGCCTAGGTCTGGTCAGGAGCGCTCCACGGCTACCTCTAGTGTGGTATGATAGGATTAGGGATTGCGGTCAGCAGAGTTCCCACGTCTCAGAGCTCGTCCTATGTTATTAGTAACTATCAGGTCACCTTGTGTGCTCTTAACCACTAGGTCCATTGTGGTTCTGAATCACCAGTTCATAACAGTACTGGAGGCCCAAAGTACTAATGCTTCTCAATAGAGGGAAAAGAGAAGTTCTGAGACCATTTTTTTTCTCTGCACTGTGTTTTGTCTTTCTTTTCCCCTAGACATTTGGGTGGTTCAGGACACAGGTGTAGTGATGGACATTAAAGGTCTGTCTTCTTGTGTGGATCATCTCACCGCAAGAGTACAAAATATTCAAGACTTTGTGGTTCAGAATTCTATGTTAGAACCGAGAATTCCTATTCCTGATTTGTTTTCTGGAGATAGAGCTAAGTTTCTGAGTTTCAAAAATAATTGTAAACTGTTTGTGGCTTTGAAACCCCGCTCCTCTGGTGACCCAGTTCAACAAGTTAAGATCATCATTTCTTTTTTACGTGGCGACCCTCAAGACTGGGCATTTTCCCTTGCGCCAGGAGATCCTGCATTATGTAATATTGATGCATTTTTTCTGGCGCTCGGATTGCTTTATGATGAACCTAATTCAGTGGATCAGGCAGAGAAAAATTTGCTGGCTCTGTGTCAGGGTCAGGATGAGTTAGAGATATATTGTCAGAAGTTTAGGAAGTGGTCTGTGCTCACTCAATGGAATGAATGTGCGCTGGCAGCAATTTTCAGAACAAGAATGGATGTTTTTGCCATTAAAATGGGCACTGTAGGTGTTTTCCTGGCCTCCACTCACTGCCGACTATGCTCCCCCATTGACTTGCATTGGGTTTTTCCACTCGACTCGACTTTTGAGATAGTCGGGTTTCGCGAAACCCGACTCGACCCTAAAAAACTAAGTCGCTCAACCCTAGTGTAGACATTTGGGGTGGGCACAAAAAACTGCCACAGTTGGGCCATACTGGTCTTGCCTTGGGCAGAGGCACTGCTTCTGCTCCCTCTTTGTGCAGAGCCTCCTCCACTGCCTCGACGCACTGAGCTGCTTTGTAAAGCACTAGCAGCACTGCTCTCAGTTGGACTGGAGAAGATGATGGAATTCACCAGTGTGTCTTGGTACTCCCGCATTTTACGCTCCCGAGTCAACGGTGTGATGAGGCTTTGTACGTTGTCCCGGTAGCGAGGATCGAGGAGGGTGTACACCCAATAATCAGCCATGTTGAGAATGTGGGCGATGCGGCGGTCGTTTCGCAGGCACTGCAGCATGTAATCAACCATGTGTTGCAGACTGCCAACTGGCCAAAAAACGCTGTCCCCTGCTTGAGGCGTGATCTCTGCCCGTTCTTCATCACCCCACCCTCGCTGTACACATTGACGACTGGACAATTGTGTAACTCCCTCCTCTGGACAGACGTCTTCCTCCTCCATTGACTCCTCCTCATCCTCCTCACAAAGTGTCCCCTGCCTACGCCTTTGTGAGGAACCACATGGCGCTGACTGTCCAGAAGCTGATGGAAATGGTGACTCCTCATCCTCCACCTCTTCCACAACATCATCTCTTAGCGCTTGCAGTGTTTGTTGTTGCAAAACCTTGCAGACGTCCTTCATAGTGGCCCACTCTGTGGTTGTGAAGTCTGAACGGCGCGGAGTGCGACTTCTTTGCGCCTGATGCAGCTGGTACTCCATTACTGCTTCTTGCTGCTCACACAACCGCTCCAACATATGTATCGTGGAATTCCACCTGGTAGGTAGGTCACATATGATGCGATGTTCCGGAAGGCGAAATCGGCGCTGCAGAGCTGCAATGCGCAATCTTGCCGTGCTGGAACGCCGCAAGTGAGCACACTCTAGGCGGACCTTGTGCAGCAGTGCATCAAGATCTGGATAGTCCCTCAGAAAACTCTGCACAACCAAATTGAGCACATGTGCCAGACATGGGATGTGAGTGAGTTTGCTAAGGGCCAAAGCTGCCACCAGATTATGGCCATTGTCACACACTTCCATGCCTGGCTGGAGATTCGCACAAACCACACATCGCTCTCCTGCTTGATGGCATTCCAGAGCTCCTGCGCCGTGTGGCTTCGATTCCCCAAAGAAATTAATTTCAAGACGGCCTGTTGATGTTTGGCCATGGCTGTGCTCATGTCGGTCGTATCAGGTAAACGTTCACTGGTCCATGTGGAGGTGGACTGTGATGGCTCCTGCAGCGATGATTCTGAGGAACTTGTGTATGAGGAGGAGTCAATGCGTACAGACTGGATTCCTGCAATCCTTGGAGTGGGCAGGACATGTCCTGCACCACTCGCACGATCTGTACCCAGCTCAACAACATTAACCCAATGGGCAGTGAGGGAAAGGTATTGCCCCTGTCCATGTTGACTGGTCCACGCATCGGTGGTGAGGTGGACCTTGCTACTGACGGTGTTCAGTAGCGCGTGTTTTATGTGTCCCTCCACATGCTTGTGCAGGGCAGGGACAGCTTGCCTGCTGAAAAAGCGGCTGGGCACATTGTACTGTGGGACTGCCAATGCCATCAAGTCACGGAAGCTGTCAGTCTCCACCAGCCTGAATGAGAGCATTTCAAGGGACAGTAATTTTGCAATGCCAGCATTCAGAGCCTGTGCTCGGGGGTGGTTTGCCGAGAATGGCCGCCTTTTCTCCCATGCCTGTACTACCGATGGCTGTAGACTGGGATGGGAGTGTGAGGATGACTGGGAACGTGGTGCTGTGGGTGGAATTACAGTGGGTCTCTGGACAACAGTGCCAGCGGTTCTTCCATGGCAATCCTGGGAGGAAGCCGAACCAGCTGTGTGTGATCTGGAGGAAGAGGCAACCTGAGCTGAAGAGGTGGTAGCTGCCGCTGTTGGTTGGCCTAGGTCTTCAGTGTGTTTTTGTAACTCCACCGTGTGGCTGGTCCGCACATGTTTCCACATATTTGTGGTATTGAGGTTGCTGACACTTTTCCCTCTTTTGACTTTCTGATTACACAGCTTGCATTTGACAAAGCAAATGTCATCTGCAACTGTGTCAAAAAAGGACCAGTCTTGGGAGCACCCTTTTTGGCTTTTGGAAGAGACATGCTCCTAACGGGTGCCGAAGTGGAGGCTACAGGATCTGCAGTCTTCCCCCTCCCTCTCCCTCTTTGGCCCGTTTGGGGAATCTCTTCCTCAGAGCTGCTCCCACCACCTTCCTGTACCTCACACCACGATGGGTCAAGGACCTCATCATCTACACTACCCTCTGCCACCAACTGCTCCTCCTGGGTAGTCTCGGCAGCACAGTATGCACCAGAAAGTGGCACCTGAGTCTCATCATCAGATGCGTACTGCGGTGTGGTGACCGGAGGCACTGGCCCACCCGCCTCTTCAGAGTCAGAGAGACAAAGCTGTTGGGCATCACTGCACACTGCCTCTTCTTCCATTTCTCCAATGCTGCTTGGCTGTTTCCAAGCCAAGAGATTCAGAGAACAGAAGTAGAGACGGCTCCTGTCCTGGGCTCTCTGACTGCCTGGGCAATTTGGCAAGTGGTGAAGAGACAGATGGGTGCTCTCCAGTGCTCTGTGCCTGAGAGGATGTGGCACTAATTGAAGTCGATGCTTTAGCTGCCATCCATCCGACAACGGCTTCAATTCTTCAATTTGATCTTCACGCAGCAGCGGTGTACGGCGCTCTCCTACAAAGCTGCGCATGAAGGACTGTTCCCTGCTGAAACTGGGTGATGATGAGTCACCGGTGCCCGCAGCAGGCACAGAATCACCACGTCCTCTCCCTGCTCCGCGCCAATGCCCACGTGCCTTACTCACTGCCCTCTTCATCTTGGTTGACAGATAAAGATAAGCAGAAAAGTACTAAGGGCTTAGTGTGCTTATTCCTGAACAACTCCTAACAGGTATAAGAAACACTAATTTTCTAAAGTGTGGACTAGACTTTAATATGAGCTAATGTGGCCTACACAACTGTAAACTAGTGTGTTTGGTGAACTTTATTATTATTTTTTTTGGGGGGGCAGATCTGACTACAGAGCGAGTTGCACTCACACGGAGACCGTGCAGACAGCTGTAAACGGCACTGCAAGGCCCAAAAAACCTCCTCTATGTTATCCTTTGTAGTGTTTTTCCACAATTTAGCTGGATACGGGTGGAAAGCCACTAATAGGAAATTTTTGAAAAAATGTGCAGCAGGCTGCACTATTAGCAAAAAAGGACAATGTATTTTACGGTATGAGTCAGTAACGCACCCTGAGCTAAATACAACCGGCTGTGGCTGCACACAGACTACAGGGCGAGCTGCACTCACACGGAGACTGTGCAGACAGCCGTAAACGGCGCTACAAGGCCCAAAAAACCTCCTCGGTGTTATCCTATGTAGTGTTTTTTTTTACTATTTAGCTGGATACGGGTGGAAAGCCACTAATAGGAAATATGTGAAAAAAATGTGCAGCAGGCTGCACTAATAGCAAAAAAGGACAATGGATAGAACAGTATGAGGCAGTGTGAACCACCCTGAGCTGAATACAACCGGCTGTGGCTGCACACAGACTACAGAGTGAGCTGCACTCACACACACACAGAGACCATGCAGACCGCTGTGAAAACAGCGCTGCAAGGCAAAAGCAAGGTTCTCACGCAGCGGTTGCTAAATTAGCCTGGGAAAAGCGCAATGAAGCAAATCGCTATCTCAAATGGCCCTCAGTCAGAACACAGCATCCTGTCCCTAATTGAATTCACAGCAGAGTGAGCCCAAAATGGCGGCAGCATTTTTTATAGTGCATCATGACATCATTACAGCAGCCAATCACAGCCTTGCCAGTAGTTACGTGCCCACCATGCTGAACAGGATGTGCCCACACTTGTAATCATTCCTCATTGGCTGAATTCGTGCATTTTGAATTCTGGGAACTTCCGATTCCGGTATCCGATAGGCGGTAAATATCGGAACTCGGTATCGGAATTCCGATACCGCAAATATCGGCCAATACCCGATACTTGCGGCATCGGAATGCTCAAAACTAACCACAAACAAACAGGACTGAAATATATCCACTTTGTGTTAATTTAAATCTCACTTTTTTGGGGGGAGACTAAACCAAACCTCAGGCCCTGTGCATAAAACAACACAATGTAAGTGGCAGAAAGTGGCTGGCTGATATATGAAAAAATACAAGGACTGTAATAAAATTTCAATCTCCCTACAATGATTTTAGGACAAGTATGGCAGCAATAAAAAGGACTGCTGCACACAAAAGTGTGGACAAAGAAACAAGATAACTGTGCAGAAAGGAGCAACAGGATTTTTGCTTTTAAAAAAGCAGTTGGTTTGCACAGCGGGGTGCAAACAGCAATGCAGCTATCAGGGAGTGCAATAAGGCAGCCTAATAAGCTACAGAGCTGATGCACAAAAATATAGCCTCCACTGTCCCTGCAAACAAATGGTGGTGTTGGACAGTAGAAATCGCTACAGCACAAGCAGTTTCGGGGCTTAATCTTCCCTCCCTAACTATATCCCTTCTTCTGATGCAGCTGCAGCAACCTCTCCCTATGCTAAGATCAGCAGAAGTAAGATGCGGTCGGCGTGCATGCCCCTTTATAGCCCATGTGATGCCGCAGAAAGCAAGCCAATCACTGTCATGCTCTTTTCTAAGATGGTGGGGACTGAGACCTATGTCAGCACGCTGCCCACACTCTGCGTCCTCCTTCATTGGCTGAAAAATGGCACTGAACGCGTCATACGAAACGCAACTTTGGCACGATCCCACACTAGGATCGGGTTAGGTTTCATAAAACCCGACTTTGCCGAAAGTCAGCGAATTTTGAATTTGTCCGATCCGTTTCGCTCAACCCTACTCACTACACATGCTGTTGACTAAGAGACTGATTGAAACGAACCCCCGTTAAGGGACAGATCTCCTTACCGCCCATTTGCAAAAAAGTCTGTACGGAGTGGGGCGTGTGCGCTAGGCATACGTCAGTTCACCGGCAGCACAAAAGAATTGCAGCGCTTTGGGACAGGAGGCTAGGATTAGGGCAAGTGATATCTAAGGGGGGATTGTGATGGAAATATATATATCATGTAGATCTCACTTGCATGTATACTCTTTTATACTCATATATACTCACAGCTATTATATACATTATAATCAATGGCTTAAAATGGCTGACATAAACTGATATAAGCCAGACAGGCTGTATGGGGTTTTCCAGGCAAAAGCAGAAAACGCCAGATGTATTAAGTGCTGATCAGATGTCTCAACTTTGTCCTAGATGCAGAGAGCTACATTTTAGTTGCTTAATCAGCATTCAAATGTGCATTAATCACAATATTCCATATATATTTAGATAACCAATAACAGAGAAGCTAGACAATATGGTAATTAACTAACCACCCCTAACCACCTCCTTTCTATATGCGATTATAAAATGTATGTACAATAAATCATCAGTATTGATGGAATGCTTTTCTGTCACAATGGTGTACAGTCCATTCTTGATGAGCGCTCAAAATACTCAGTCTTATTGGGAACAGCAGCAGCACACACAGGGATAGATTAATCCAACCCAAATTTCCATAACAATGACAAAGAAGATATGCTCCAAACAATTTTATAATTAGATGTCCCTTACTGTGTGACATTAGGAACAGAAGAATTTTGGGGGCCTGTCCATGAGGCCTGTATAGCATTGACTACAAGCTCAAACTATTTCTAAATCACATGTCCCCTGCTGTATGACATTAGTATCAGAAGAAAGAATTGTTTAAGTGTGGAGGAGGGCTGGATGACAAAGAAGATATGCTCCAAACACTTTTTTCATTAGATGTCCCCTTCTGTATTACGTTAGTAACAGAAGAAGTTTTTGTGCCTCTCGATGAGGAATGTACAACATCGACTACATTTTTCTTGGCCTGTGGATGAGGCTTGTATAACATTGACTAGATGCAACAAGCAATTTCTAAGCTAAATGTCTCCTACTGTATGACATTAGTAACAGAAGAAAGAATTGTTAAAGTGTGGATGAGGACTGGATAACAAAGAAGATATGCTGCAAATAATTTTTTAATTAGCTGTCCCCTACTGTATGACGTTAGTAACAGAAGAATTTTTGGAGGGCCTGTCAATGAGGCCTGTATAACATTGACTACATGCTCCAAACAATTTAAAAGTGAGATGTCCACTACTGTATTACCTTAGTAACAAAATAATTTTTTGGGCCTGTTGATGAGGCCTGTATAATATCAACTAGATGCTCAAAACAATTTCAAACTGAGATCTCCCCTTCTGTATCACGCTAGTAACAGAAAAAAATATTTTTAGTGTGGATGAGGCCTGTATAATCTAGAAGATTGTCCGTGGCATTGGAATGCCCTCTTTCCTACAGTTGTTGCTGGTACGGTCCAGGTTTGCCACAGAAATACGGCCAACGTGTAGAAAGATGAGCTGATCAGGAAAAGGGCCAGGAATGGGAATGTAAAACAGGATCAATAACAGGACGACTATGGGACGTATGAGATCCAGGATCCAGCCTACAACGATTAGTCATTTACCCAACACTAACTACCAGAGAGCGTTTGATGCTCGTCAGAAAATAGGAGTAACAGATGCATGTCTCAAGCTTGGCTTAAAAGATGCATGTGAGAAATTGATTGAATGCCAAAGATGCACATAATCTAGAAGATATGCTCAAAACTATTTCAAATTCAGATCTCAGCTGCTGTATCATGCCTGCAAAAAAATTTGTTAATGTGCACAGCTCTGCACACAGAGCAATTTCAATGCCACTAAATGACAAGGTTGGATATAGCAGCTGTATCACATTTAGCAACAGAAAAAAAATATTTTAATGTGCGTGAGGTCTGCAGACAGCTTCATATCACCACCACCACCACCACAAAATTACAATGTGGGATATGGCGGGCTGTATCACGTTTTGCAACAGAAAAAATCATTTATTTTTTTAATGTGCATTAGGTCTGCAGACTGTGGAATTTCACCTCCGCTAAATACCAATTCATATCACCGCCAAAAAATTACAATGTGTGAAACGGCGGACTTTATCACGTTTACCAACAGAAAAAAATATATAATTTAATGTGCGTGAGGTCAGCAGACAGCTTCATATCACCGCCACAAAATGACCACTTGGGATACAGCGGGCTGTATCACGTATTGCAACAGAAAAAAATATTACTTTTTTATTTTCATGAGATATGCAGACTGTGGGATTTCACCTCCACTAAATATCAATATGAGATATAGCATGGTGAATTCACAACAGCTCAAATAACAGAACAATGTCACCACACCACTAAATGATAAAGAGGGATATGGCATGCTGTTTCACATTTAGCTAGTGAAAAATAAGATTTAGAATACTATACTCATGCATGGAGCACAATAGAAGCATTGCACAACATACTTGTATGAAATGTGTCCTGCTGTCTTTGTCTGTTGACTTCAGTAATGGCAAAAAAGTGCTGGAATGTTGATTTCAAAGCCACACAGAATACTACCTAGCTAAACTATCTGAGTAAGAAACAACCGCCTAGCTAACTTCCTAAAATCTAGCTGCTAACACTGCCAGCATCAGGACAGAGCAGCCTCTCTGTGTTGTTACAGATGTATTTATATGGAGAGGGACATGTGATTTCAGCAGACATTGACTCAAGCCGTTGTGTCAGGACATTGTGGGTGTTTCCTGAGCCCTGATTGGCTAGTCGTAATTTGCACACATAAAGTTACGAAAAAAAGTTACTGGTTATAAGCCACCTCCCCTCATCAAACACGTGCCCCACACTCACGACACATCACCATTATCGTAGCAAAAGTGCTGAAAATACTTTTGCGTCAACGCTAATATTTTCCTGCACTTTTTACCAAATGTTTCCGATTTTTCATGATTCTCAGTGTTGAGACCTATTCTCTTCAACATATTAATGATCTGGTAGAAGGTTTACACAGTAAAATATCGATATTTCAAGATAATACAAAACTATGTAAAGCAGTCAATACAAGAGAAGATAGTATTCTGCTACAGATGGATCTTGATAAGTTTGAAACTTGGGCCTAAAGGTGGCAGATGCAGTTTAGCAATGATAAATATAATGTTATACACATGGGAAGAAGGAATCAATATCACCATTACAAACTGAACAGGAAACCACTGGGTAAATCTGACATGGAGAAGGACTTGGAGATCCTAGTTAATGATAAACTTACCTGAAGCAGTCAGTGCAAGGCAGCGGCTGCCAAGGCAAACAGGATCATGGGGTGCATTAAAAGAGGTCTGGATACACGTCATGAGAGCATTATACTGCCTCTGTACAAATCTTTGGTTAGACCGTACATGGAGTACTGTGTACACTTTTGGGCACCAGTGCTCAGGAATGATATAATGGAAATAAAGCTAGTTCAAAGGAGGGCAACAAAATTAATATAGGTGATGTGGGAACAGTACCCAGAGAGATTAGCAAAATTAGAATTATTTAGTCTAGAAAAAAGATGACTGAGGGGCGATCTAATAACCATGTATAAGTATCTAAGGGGGCAATTTATTATTATTTTTATTATTTATTTATATAGCACCATTAATTCCATGGTGCTGTAGATTAGACGGGGTTGCATCAAATTACAAATATCACTTACAGTAAACAAAACTTTCAATGACAGACTGGTACAGGGGAGAGGACCCTGCCCTTGCGGGCTTACATTCTACAGGATTATGGGGAAAGGGACAGTAGGTCGAGTGTTGCAGTAGCTCTTATTATTATTGTTATTTATTATTATAGCGCCATTTAGTCCTTTGCGCTTTACATGTGAAGAGGGTTATACATAATAAAACCAAGTACAATAATCTTGCACAATACAAGTCACTAATGGTACAAGAGGAGAGAGGACCCTGCCCGTGATGGCTCACAATCTACAAGGGATGGGTGAGCATGCAGAAGGTGAGGGTAGAGCTGGTCGTTCAGCGGTTTGGTCGATCGGTGGTTGCTGCAGGTTGTAGGCTTGTTGGAAGAGGTGGGTCTTCATGTTCTTTTTGAAGGTTTCGATAGTAGGTGAGAGTCTGATGTGTTGTGGTAGAGAGTTCCAGACTAGGGGTGATGCGCGAGAGAAATCTTGTATGCGATTGTGGGAAGAGGAGATAAGAGGGAGTAGAGAAGGAGATCTTGTGAGGATCAGAGGTTGCGTGCAGGAAAGTACGGGGAGACGAGGTCACAGATGTATGGAGGAGACAGGTTGTGGATGGCTTTGTATGTCATGGTTAGGCTTTTGTACTGGAGTCTCTGGGTAATGGGGAGCCAGTGAAGGGATTGACAGAGGGGAGAGGCCGGGGAATAGCGGGGGGACAGGTGGATTAGTTGGGCAGCAGAGTTTAGAATAGATTGGATGGGTGCGATAGTGTTAGAGGGAAGGCCACAGAGCAGGAGGTTACAGTAGTCGATGCGAGAGATGATGAGGGCATGAACTAGGGTTTTTGCAGATTCTTGGTTTAGGAATGTACAGATCCGAATATTTTTGAGTTGAAAGCGGCAGGAAGTGAAAAGGACTTGAATATGTTGAATATGTGGTTTGAAAGAGATCAGTTTCAAGGATTACCCCAAGACAGTGAGCTTGTTGGACTGGGGAGAGTGGGCAGCCATTTACTGTAATGGATAGGTTTGTTGAGGGGGTCGCGTGAGATGGGGGAAAGACTATGAATTCTGTTTTGTCCATGTTAAGTTTTAGAAATCTAGCGGTGAAGAAGGATGAAATAGCGGACAGACAATGAGGGATTCTGGTTAGTAGGGTGGTTGTCATGATCCCAATGGCAGGGGATCACTAAAGGACAAGCACAGATACAAACAAGCTCTAGGGCGATGGAACCTGAGCTGACCGCGACCCTGAACCTAACACACAAATAAAAGTAGCCGGGGAACGTGCCTACGATGATCCTAGACGTCTCGCTCCAGCCGAAGATCTAACTTCCCCTATTAGAAGAAACACAGACCTCTCTTGCCTCCAGAGAAATCCCCCACAGAAATAGCAGCCCCCCACATATAATGACGGTGAAATGAGAGGAAAGCACATACGCAGTATGAAAACAGTTTCAGCAAAATGAGGCCCGCTAAAGCTAGATAGCAGAGGATACAAAAGTGAACTGCGCGGTCAGCGAAAAACCCTTCAAAAAACCATCCTGAAATTACTTGAACTCATGTGCCAACTCATGGTACATGAGGAGCAATTTCAGCCCACTAGAGCAACCAGCAGCAAGAATCACATATCTGCAGGCTGGACTAAAAACCAAATAAAGCAAAACACCAAAACAGGAAAATCCAAACTTAGCTTGACCAGAAGGTTCTAGGAGCAGAGAGCAGAGGTAACAAGACACACTGGATACATTGATAACCGGCGAGGAAATGCCAGCAAAGCCAGGTTAAATAGGAAACTCCCATATCCTGATGGAACAGGTGGAACCCAGAGACCCAGGAAAGACAAGTCACCCAGTACCATCAGTAACCACCAGAGGGAGCCCAAAAACAGAACTCACAACAGTACCCCCCCCTTGAGGAGGGGTCACCGAACCCTCACGAGAACCACCAGGGCGACCAGGATGAGCCCTATGAAAAGCGCGAACCAAATCATCAGCATGAACATCCGAGGCAACCACCCAAGAATTATCCTCCTGACCATAACCCTTCCACTTGACCAAATACTGGAGTTTCCGTCTGGAAACACGAGAATCCAAGATCTTCTCCACAACATACTCCAATTCTCCCTCCACCAGCACTGGAGCAGGAGGCTCAAGCGAAGGAACAACAGGTACCTCATACTTCCGCAACAACGACCGATGGAACACATTATGAATAGCAAACGATGCCGGGAGATCCAAACGAAACGACACAGGGTTAAGAATTTCCAAGATCCTATAGGGACCGATGAACCGAGGCTTGAACTTAGGAGAAGAGACCTTCATAGGAACAAAACGAGAAGACAACCACACCAAGTCACCAACAAGAAGTCGAGGACCCACGCGGCGACGGCGATTAGCAAACTGCTGAGCCTTCTCCTGGGACAACTTCAAATTGTCCACCACATGACTCCAAATCCGATGCAACCTATCCACCACCATGTCCACTCCAGGACAATCAGAAGGTTCCACCTGACCAGAGGAAAAACGAGGATGAAACCCCGAATTACAAAAGAAAGGAGAAACCAAGGTAGCAGAACTAGCCCGATTATTAAGGGCAAACTCGGCCAGCGGCAAAAAGGTAACCCAGTCATCCTGATCAGCAGAAACAAAACACCTTAAATAAGTTTCCAAGGTCTGATTAGTTCGTTCAGTCTGGCCATTCATCTGAGGATGGAATGCAGACGAAAAGGACAAATCAATGCCCATCTTAGCACAGAACGTCCGCCAAAATCTAGACACAAACTGGGATCCCCTGTCAGAAACGATGTTCTCAGGAATCCCATGCAAACGAACCACATTCTGAAAAAACAGAGGGACCAACTCAGAGGAGGAAGGCAACTTAGGCAAGGGTACCAGATGAACCATTTTAGAAAAGCGATCACACACAACCCAGATGACGGACATTTTTTGAGAGACAGGGAGATCCGAAATAAAGTCCATGGAAATGTGCGTCCAAGGCCTCTTCGGGATAGGCAAAGGTGACAACAATCCACTGGCCCGAGAACAGCAAGGCTTAGCCCGAGCACAAACCTCACAAGACTGCACAAAAGAACGCACATCCCTCGACAAGGAAGGCCACCAAAAAGACCTGGCCACCAAGTCTCTAGTACCAAATATTCCAGGATGACCTGCCAACGCAGAAGAATGGACCTCGGAGATGACTCTACTGGTCCAATTATCCGGAACAAACAGTCTCTCAGGCGGACAACGATCAGGTTTACCCGCCTGAAACTCCTGCAAAGCACGTCGCAAGTCTGGGGAGACAGCAGACAAAATCACCCCATCCCTAAGGATACCAGAGGGCTCAGAATTTCCAAGGGAGTCAGGCACAAAACTCCTAGAAAGAGCATCCGCCTTCACATTCTTTGAACCTGGCAGGTATGAAACCACAAAATTGAAACGAGAGAAAAACAGTGACCAACGAGCCTGTCTAGGATTCAGACGCCTGGCAGACTCAAGGTAAATCAAATTTTTGTGATCAGTCAAGACCACCACACGATGTCTAGCACCCTCTAGCCAATGACGCCACTCCTCAAATGCCCACTTCATGGCCAAAAGTTCCCGATTACCAACATCATAATTCCGCTCAGCCGGCGAAAACTTTCTAGAAAAAAACGCGCATGGCTTCATCACTGAGCCATCGGAGCTTCTCTGTGACAAAACCGCCCCCGCTCCAATCTCGGAAGCATCAACCTCAACCTGAAAAGGGAGCGAAACATCTGGCTGACGCAACACAGGAGCAGAAGAAAACCGGCGCTTAAGTTCCTGAAAGGCCTCCACAGCCGCAGGAGACCAATTAGCAACATCAGCACCCTTCTTAGTCAAATCCGTCAAAGGCTTAACAACACTAGAAAAATTAGTTATAAAACGACGATAGAAATTAGCAAAGCCCAAGAACTTCTGTAGACTCTTAAGAGATGTAGGCTGCGTCCAGTCACAAATAGCCTGAACCTTGACGGGATCCATCTCAATAGTAGAAGGGGAAAAAATATACCCCAAGAAAGAAATCTTCTGGACTCCAAAGAGACACTTTGAGCCTTTTACAAACAAGGAATTGGCCCGCAGGACCTGAAACACCTTCCTGACCTGCTGAACATGAGACTCCCAGTCATCAGAAAAAACCAAAATATCATCCAAATACACAATCATAAATTTATCCAGATATTCACGGAAAATATCGTGCATAAAGGACTGGAAGACTGAAGGAGCATTAGAAAGTCCAAAAGGCATTACCAAATACTCAAAATGGCCCTCAGGCGTATTAAATGCGGTTTTCCACTCATCACCTTGCTTTATTCGTATAAGATTATACGCACCCCGAAGATCAATCTTAGTGAACCATTTAGCCCCCTTAATGCGAGCAAACAAATCAGTCAACAATGGCAAAGGATACTGATATTTTACGGTAATCTTATTCAAAAGACGATAATCTATACAAGGCCTCAAGGAACCATCTTTTTTGGCCACGAAAAAAAAACCTGCTCCCAAAGGGGACAAAGATGGACGGATATGTCCCTTTTCCAAGGACTCCTTAACATAATCCCGCATAGCAGTATGCTCTGGCACTGACAGATTGAACAAACGACCTTTAGGAAATTTACTGCCTGGAATTAAATTTATAGCACAATCGCAATCCCTGTGAGGAGGAAGCGAACTGAGCTTAGGCTCCTCAAAAACATCCCGATAGTCAGACAAAAACACAGGAATCTCAGAAGGAGTAGATGAAGCGATAGAAATCGGAGGTGCATCATCATGAACCCCCTGACAACACCAGCTTAACACAGACATTGATTTCCAGTCAAGGACTGGATTATGAGTTTGTAACCATGGCAGACCAAGTACTAGAACATCATGCAAATTATACAGTACCAGGAAGCGAATCACCTCCTGATGAACGGGAGTCATACGCATGGTCACTTGTGTCCAGTACTGAGGTTTATTCATAGCCAAAGGTGTAGAGTCAATTCCCTTCAAAGGAATAGGGACTTCCAGAGGCTCCAGACTAAACCCACAGCGATTGGCAAATGACCAATCCATAAGACTCAGGGCAGCGCCTGAATCCACATAGGCATCGACGGAAATGGATGATAATGAACAAATCAGAGTCACAGACAGAATGAACTTAGACTGTAAAGTACTAATGGCAACAGGCTTATCAACCTTTTTTGTGCGTTTAGAGCATGCTGATATAACATGAGCTGAATCACCACAATAAAAGCACAACCCTTTTTTCCGCCTATACTTTTGCCGTTCACTTCTGGACTGAATTCTATCACATTGCATTATCTCAGGTGACGGTTCAGACGACACCGCCAAATGATGCACAGGTTTGCGCTCCCGTAAACACCGATCAATCTGAACAGCCATAGTCATAGACTCATTCAGACCAGCAGGCGCAGGGAACCCCACCATAACATCTTTAATGGCCTCAGAAAGGCCATCTCTGAACTTTGCAGCCAGAGCGCACTCATTCCACTGAGTAAGCACCGACCACTTCCGAAATTTTTGACAATAAATTTCTGCTTCATCTTGCCCCTGAGAGAGGGCCAACAAAGCTTTTTCAGCCTGAATCTCTTGGTTAGGTTCCTCATAGAGCAAACCCAATGCCAGAAAAAACGCATCCGCATTAAGCAACGCAGGGTCCCCTGGTGCCAATGCAAATGCCCAATCCTGAGGGTCACCCCGCAGGAAAGATATAATTATCTTGACTTGCTGAGCAGGGTCTCCAGAGGAGCGAGATTTCAAAGAAAGAAACAACTTGCAATTGTTCCTAAAATTCAGAAAACGAGATCTATCTCCAGAAAAAAACTCTGGGACAGGAATTCTAGGTTCAGACATAGGAGCATGTACAACAAAATCCTGTATATTTTGAACCTTAGTGGCAAGATTATTCAGGCTGGAAGCCAAACTCTGGACGTCCATGATAAACAGCTGGGATCAGAGCCATTCAAAGATTAAGAGGAGGAGGAAGTAGCCAGGCTGCAATAAGGCTAGGCAGCAAACTCTGAGGGAAAGAGAAAGAAAAAAAAAAAAAAGCTTCCTCAGACTACTTATCCTCCTACTTCAGCCAATACAATTAACACTTTGTGGGCCGGTTATACTGTCATGATCCCAATGGCAGGGGATCACTAAAGGACAAGCACAGATACAAACAAGCTCTAGGGCGATGGAACCTGAGCTGACCGCGACCCTGAACCTAACACACAAATAAAAGTAGCCGGGGAACGTGCCTACGATGATCCTAGACGTCTCGCTCCAGCCGAAGATCTAACTTCCCCTATTAGAAGAAACACAGACCTCTCTTGCCTCCAGAGAAATCCCCCACAGAAATAGCAGCCCCCCACATATAATGACGGTGAAATGAGAGGAAAGCACATACGCAGTATGAAAACAGTTTCAGCAAAATGAGGCCCGCTAAAGCTAGATAGCAGAGGATACAAAAGTGAACTGCGCGGTCAGCGAAAAACCCTTCAAAAAACCATCCTGAAATTACTTGAACTCATGTGCCAACTCATGGTACATGAGGAGCAATTTCAGCCCACTAGAGCAACCAGCAGCAAGAATCACATATCTGCAGGCTGGACTAAAAACCAAATAAAGCAAAACACCAAAACAGGAAAATCCAAACTTAGCTTTACCAGAAGGTTCTAGGAGCAGAGAGCAGAGGTAACAAGACACACTGGATACATTGATAACCGGCGAGGAAATGCCAGCAAAGCCAGGTTAAATAGGAAACTCCCATATCCTGATGGAACAGGTGGAACCCAGAGACCCAGGAAAGACAAGTCACCCAGTACCATCAGTAACCACCAGAGGGAGCCCAAAAACAGAACTCACAACAGGTGGTGATATCTGGTCCAGGGATGTTAATCTGTGTGTCATCAGCATAGAGATGATACTGAAAGTCGTGCGATTCTATGAGCTGTCCCAGGTCAATGGTGTAGATGGAGAAGAGCAGGGGCCCGAGAACTGAACCTTGCAGGACTCCGACAGATAGGGGGCGAGGTGAGGAGGTGGTGTGTGAGTGGAAGATGCTGAATGTCCGGTCAGTTAGGTATGACGAGATCCAGGATAGGGCCAAGTCTGTGATGCCAAGACAATACAAATATCTCTCCGAGGATCTGTTTATTCCAAGGAAGGTGACGGTAACAAGGGAGCATTCTCTACATCTGGAGGAGAGAAGGTTTGTCCACCAACATGGAAGAGGATTCTTTACTGTTAGGGCAGTGAGAATCTGGAGTTCCTTGCCTGAGGAGGTGGTAAAGGCAAACTCAGTCAAGGGGTTTGAGAGGCCTGGATGTCTTCCTGGAGCGTAACAATGACAGGAGTATAGGCTGAACTGAATGGACAAATGTCTTTTTTCAGCCTTACTAATTGTGTTATGTTACTTTGTTATAAAATTTGTTTCCGATCACGAATCTGAATGTGTTATATTTGTGCCAAATTTATGTTTGGCAATTGTTTTCCGAACAAATTCGCTCATCACTAGTGATGTCCTCTTAAAGTTTCAGGATATACAGGCTCACAACCTTTCCCTTAGCTAAAGACACATAAAAGTAGTATGGTATATTTAGAATTTGTAGTTTTGTGAAAGTTTGAAAGCATTTGTGCAAATTATTATAAAAGCAGAAAACTGTCAGATGAGTGTCTCATTTTCTTTAACTGCCTGCAAAGGGAATGTCTGACATATTGCCAAGGAACACATTCATGTACATAGTTATCTCTAATGTGCAGTAAGAGTTTTGTCAAAATTCTGTGCATGAAAAAGGTCGTCAAAGCTCTGTAACAACTTGTGACAATCAATTAACTCCTCTGAAACAAAACCATTTGCTTCATGTACCCTCGTAAAGCATAAAAGTTTTCACTTTCTTCTTAAAGTAAAACTTATTTTGTGTTTTTGTTATACAAAGTATAAGCACATGAGGTGCCTGTGTTATCAGCTTGATCAAAAACATCAGAAGGGCAGAATTTAGAGCACTGAGGCTTGCTGTTTAACAGTTTTGTGTCCCTGTACAAATCTATTGTTGGTAGTGTTGAGCGATGCCTTCCAATATCCGGAAATATCGTATCGGATTGGATGGGACCGATACCGCAAAAATATCGGATAATGTCGATTCCGATACCGGAAACCAATGCAAGTCAATGGGACACAAATATTGGAATTAAAATAAACCCTTTCTTACCTTGTAGATTAATTCTACATGAAGGAAAACAACTAAGAATAAAGTAGAATGTATTGGGGGAGGTGGAGGAGACATTAAAGGCATAGAGGTTTAGCCCAATCAAATGGAATAGCAGGAATTAATTTTTTTTAAGACGTTCGGAGTTACAAAGATATTGACTATGTTAAGCTTTTTTTATATTTTGTCAGATATTTATGTTTCACTACTTCCATGCTCTTCACCTTCTTTTTTACTTCTCCCACAATTTCTCCTTCATCATCCTCAGCAGCAGCATCTTTTTCATCAACTTCTTCTTCACCTTATTCATCTTCTTCTTCTTCACCTTCTTCCTATTATTCATTTTTTACATTCTTCATATTCTTCTTATTCAACTATTATGCTTCTTCATATTCTACTTCTTCATCTTCTTCATATTCTTCTTCTACATCATATTCTTATTTGTGACAGGCATTAATGTAGTTGTTATCTATAAAAGTTTTAAGATTACACCTTCCTTTCTGCCTGTCACAATAGATTTACAACAGGATTTGTCCGCGTTCAGTTTTGCCTGCAGCAGCAGGGTTTTTCCAGGGGCACCACGAGGAGGAACGGACTCACCCGTTCCGCGGCCGAAGTTACCAAAAACCCACAGTCCTACAGGGGAGCTTGTCCTATTGGCACTACAGAACCAGCCTACATTGCCAGATCCCGCAGCCCACATAGGAAGCACCTAGACTGCAGGCACCATAGATTCGGCTAACCCGACCGCAACATGACAGGACAACGTATTGGAGGTAAAGTGACCTTGACACTACCCGGAAACAGCTGGCGTGCTGGAACCAGGCTGGGCAGGAGAGACTACTCGTACCAAAGACACTTCTGAGCAGCAACTGGCGGTGTTGGAGCCCAGGGTAAATGCTAGAAACAGAGTGTAGGCAGAGGCCTAATTGGAGCAAGTTTAATATCTGTAGTAGTGTGAATCTGGAGGGAGCATGCGAAATTGCCGGACACACAGCAGGGGATCAGCTGACGTTACTGAACCCCAATAACACTGGAGCATGTGTTGACTGTGCAGACGACACTTCTGAACAGCAACTGGCGGTGTTGGAGCCCAGGGTCAATGCTAGAAACAAAGTGGAGGCAGAGGCCTAATGGGAGCGAGTATAATATCTGTAGTAGTGTGAGTGTGGAGATAGCAGGAGAAATTGCCGGATACACAGCAGGGGATCAGCTGACATTACTGAACCCCAATAACACTGGAGCATGTGTTGATAGTGCAGACGGCACTTCTGAGCAGCAACTGGCGGTGTTGGAGCCCAGGGATTACAGGAGAAACAGAATGTAGCCAGAGGCCTAATTGGAGCAAGTTTAATATCTGTAGTAGTGTGAATCTGGAGGGAGCAGGAGAAATTGCCGGATACACAGCAGGGGATCAGCTGACGTTGCTGAACCCCAATTACACTGGAGCATGTGTTGACTGTGCAGATGGCACTTCTGAGCAGCAACTGGCGGTGTTGGAGCCCAGGGATTACAGTTCTGGTGGTAGAAACATGAACACAACAGGAGACCTGGATATTATTGCCAAACAATTATTTAATCTGGAAGAGGACTGGCAAATTTCTGCGAGATCTAGGCCTTGATCATTTTCAGAAAAGTAAGCTGGTCAAGTTATCGGAGGATAGTTGCATGCAACGGTCTGTTAGTAAACCACCTGCGGCACTAAAGACGCGTTCTGATAATACAATAGCAGCAGGGCAAGCCAGCACCTCCAATGCATACTGGCAAAGCTCTGGCCATGTATCCAGCTTAGAGACCCAAAAGGGGAGGGGAAAGGGGAAAGAGCCATGTGAGAGAACACTGAGAGGGCAAGACATTTAGTCTGTCACCATCTGACGGAAACGTTTGCTCCTGCTGACTGGAGCCATCTGTGATGGTGTAGACATTTGTGTCGGGGACACAAAACTTTGCCACATTTGGGCCATACTGGTCTTGCCTTGGGCTGAGGCGCTACTTCTGCTCCCTCTTTGTGCAGAGCCTAATTCACTGCCTCGATGCACTGAGCTGCTTTGTAAAGCACTAGCAGCACTGCTCTCGGTTGGAATGGAGAACATGATGGAATGCACCAGTTTGTCTTGGTACTCCCGCATTTTACGCTCCCAGTTCAACGTTGTTATGAGGCTTTGTAAGTTGTCCCGGTAGTGAGGATCTAGGAGGGTGTACACCCAATAATCAGTCGTGTTGAGAATGTGGGTGATGCGGCGGTCATTTCTCAGGCACTGCAGCATGAAATCAACCATGTGCTGCAGACTGCCAACTGGCCAAGAAATGCTGTCCCCTGCTTGAGGCGTCATCTCTGCCTGCTCTGCATCACCCCACCCTCGCTCTACATACTGACTACTAGAGCATTGTGTACCTCCCTCCTCTGGACAGATGTCTTCCTCCTCCAGTGACTCCTCCTCATCCTCCTCACAAAGTGTCCCCTGCCTAGGCTTTTGTGAGGAACCACATTGCGCAGACTGTCCAGAAGCAAATGGCATTTGTGACTCCTCATCCTCCACCTCTTCCACAACCTCCTCCCTTAGGACTTGCAGTGTTTTTTCAAGCAGGCAGATAAGGGGATAGTCATGCTGGCAAGTGCTCTCGCCATCTGCGTGGAATCATCGAAGGCATGCAAAGCGTGGCAGATGTCCTTCATAGAGGCCCACTCAGTGGTGGTGAAGTGTGAATGGCACGCAGTGTGACATGTTTGCGCCTGATGCAGCTGGTACTACTGCTGCTTGCTGCTCACACCACCGCTCCAACATATGTAAAGTTGAATTCCACATGGTGGGTAGGTCACATATAATGCGATGTTCCGGGAAGGCGGAATCAGCGCTGCAGAGCTGCAATGCACGATCTTGCCATGCTGGAACGCCGCAAGTGAGCGCACTCTAGGCAGACCTTGTGCAGCAGTGCATAAAGATCTGGATTGTCCCCCAAAAAAGTCTGCATGACCAAGTTGAGCACATGTGCCAGACATGGGATATGAGTGAGTTTGCCTAGGCCCAGAGCTGCCATCAGATTTCGGCCATTGTCACACACTTCCATGCCTGGCTGGAGATTCGCTGGCACAAACCACACGTTGCTCTCCTGCTTGATGGCATTCCAGAACTCCTGTGCTGTGTGTTTTTGATTCCCCAAAGAAATTAATTTCAATACAGCCTGTTGACATTTGGCCACAGCTGTGTTCATATCGGTCGTAACAGGTAAGCGTTCACGGGTCCATGTGGAAGTAGACTGTGACGGCTCCTGCAGCGCTGATTCAGAGGAACTGGAGTATGAGGAGGAGTCAATATGTACAGACTGGATTCCTGCAATTCTTGGAGTTGGCAGAACAAGTACAACGCCACTCTCAAGATCTGTACCTTGCTCCACAACATTTACCCAATGGGCAGTGAGGGAAAGGTATCATCCCTGTCCATGGTTGCTGGTCCACGCATCAGTGGTCAGGTAAACCTAGCTACTGATGGCGTTGAGTAGTGCATGTTTAATTTTTTCCTCCACATGCTTTTGCAGGGCAGGGACAGCTTGCCTGCTGAAATAAAAGTGGCTGGGCACATTGTACTGTGGAACTGCCAATGCCATGAAGTTAAGAAAGGTATCAGTCTCCACCAGCCTGAATTAGAGAATTTCATGGGACAGTTGTTTTGCAATGCCAGCATTCAGAGCCTGTGCTCGGGGGTGTTTTGCCGAGTATGGGTGCCTTTTCTCCCATGCCTGTGCTACCAATAGCTGTAGACTGGCCTGGGAGAGTGAGGATGACAGGGAACGTGGTGCTGTGGGTGGAATTACACTGTATCTCTGTACCACAGTGCCAGAGGTTCTTCCATGGCGATCCTGTGAGGAATCCGAACCAGCTGTGTGTGAGCTGGAGGAAGAGGCTACAACACGAGCTGAAGAGGTGGCAGGTGGCACTGTAGGTTGCCTAGGTCTTCAGTGTGTCTTTGTAACTCCACCACGTGCTTGGTCCGCACATGTTTCCACATTTTTGTGGTATTGAGCTTGCTGACACTTTTCCCTCTCTTCACTTTCTGATTACACAGCTTGCATTTGACAAAGCAAATGTCATCTGCAACTGTCAAAAAAGGACCAGGCACTGCAAGTCTTGGGAGCGCCCATTTTGGGTTTTGGAAGAGGCATGCTCCTAATGGGTGCCGAAGTGGAGGCTACAGGCAACCCAGTCTGACCCCTCCCTCTCCCTTCTTTTTGGGCCATTCGGGGAATCTCTTAGTCAGAGCTGCTCCCACCACCTTCTTGTACCTCACGCCATAATGGGTCAAGGACCTCATCATCTACACTGCCCGCTTCCAACAACTGCTTCTCCTGGGTAGTCTCAGCAGCACAGTACGCACCAGAAAGTGGCACCTGAGTCTCATCATCAGATGCATACTGAGGTGTGCTGACCATAGGCACTAGCCCACCCTCCTCTTCAGATTCAGAGAGACAAAGCTGTTGGGCATCACTGCATATTGCCTCTTCTTCAATTTCTCGAATGCTGCTTGGCTGGCCCCCTCTTTCCAAGCCAAGAGATTCAGAGAACAGAAGTAGGGATGGCTCCTGTCCACGGCTCTCTGACTGCCTGGGCAATTTGCAGGTGGTGAAGAGACAGATGGGTGCTCTTCAGTGCTCTGGACCTGAGAGGATGTAGCACTAATTGAAGTCGATGCGTTAGCTGCCATCATCCGACAACTGCTTCAATTTGTTCCTCCCGCAGCAGTGGGGTACGGCGAGCTCCTACAAAGCTGCGCATAAAGGACTGTTCCATGGTAAAACTGGGGGATGCTGAGTCACCGGTGCCCGCAGCAGGCACAGAATCCCCATGTCCTCTCCCTGCAGAAACTCCACGCCCACTTGCCTTACTCCCTGCCTTCTTCATCTTGGTAGACTGATAAAGGGCGTAGTGTGCTTATTCCTGAACAGCTGCTAACAGGCTAAAAGGTATCAGAAACACTAATTTTATAAAGTGTGGACTAGACTTTAATATGAGCTATTGTGGCCTACACAACTGTAAAGTGGAGTGTTTGGTTAACTTTATTTTGGGTTTTTTTTAACAAAAAGAAAGGATGTGTTCAAAGATGTCAAACCGATAGTATCACAAACTTTTTGTAGCTATTACAATGCAGGAAGGTAACCTACAATGCAATAGATGAGGCTCCAAAAAATAGGCTAATACTAATCTGGCTGGGGCTGCAGGGCACAAGGCTGCAGAAAGGCTCCTCTATCTACTCCGAACTACAACCAGATATGGCTGCAGAACACACTACTGCGTGAGCTGCACTCACACACAGAGACCTCGCAGACAGCCATGAACAGCGCTGCAAGGCTGCAGAAAAGCTCCTCTATCTACTCCTATATAGTGTTTGCACGCAATGTAGTTGGATGCGGATGGAAACACGCTTATAGGAGAAATCAGGAAAAATGTGCAGCAGCACTAATGCAAAAAAGGACAATGTAACAGTATGAGGCAGTGACGCACGGTGAGTGGACTACAACCTGATGTGGCTGCAGAACACACTACAGCGTGAGCTGCACTCACACACAGAGACCTCACAGACAGCTGTGAACAGCGCTGCAAGGCAAAAAAAAGCTTCTCACACAGCGGTTGCTAAAGTAGCCTAGGTAAAGCACAATGAAGCAAATCGCTATCTCAAACTGTCCCTCAGTCAGAAAAGCAGCGTCCTGTCCCTAACTGAAATCACAGCAGAGTGAACCCAAAATGGTGGCGGCGGCCTTTATAGTGCATCATGACATCATTTCAGCAGCCAATCACAGCCATGCCATTAGTTACATGCCTAACATGCATAACAGGATGTGCCCACACTTCTTAGGATTCCTCATTGGCTGAATTAAATTAAACTGGCTCATTGCATTATGGGAACTTCCGATTCCAGTATTCGATATTGCAAAAGTATCGGAACTCCGATACCGCGAATATCGGCCGATACCCGATATTGCAGTATTGGAATGCTCAACACTAATTGTTGGTGCTTGGTTGCATTTATATTTCATATCCAATACTGTTTTGAAAACTGTTCTACAATGTGCTTGCATGATGTAAGAAAATATATTTCTGATGGTTCATACAAAAATAGTTTTTTATAATAAAGTTTTCAAAAAAGTGCAAAAGAAAGATAAAATGGTAAAAACAATATAACCTAAAACTTTAATTTCAGCTCATTTGATGTATCAGGAATATTGGTAAATGGTGTCAGAATTTTCCTGTCAACCATCTATTAGAGCGTCTATGTCATTATCATTAGTGATGAGCGAACGTTCATCAATCCCAAATTCGGCATGAACATGCACATTCAGATTCATGTTCGGATTCCTGAGCTTTTTTCCCCAAAATTGGCAAAAGTTGGTGAAACATCGGTAGATGACCGATTTCACTAAGATCACTTTTATGCATCTGTGTTTCCGGTACCAGTACAGACCCCAAAATGTCCTGCACATGTGCACACATGACACAAGGATGACATCCCTGTGTAATCAATGTGACATGCACGAACACCTGGAAATCAGCGGTACTGTTCTCATCACTGTCCCCTGCTCATGTTACAATTAGTGTTGAGCGATACCGTCCGATACTTGAAAGTATCGGTATCGGATAGTATCGGCCGATACCCGAAAAATATCGGATATCGCCGATACCGATATCCGATACCAATACAAGTCAATGGGACATCAAGTATCGGAATGTATCCTCATGGATCCCAGGGTCTGAAGGAGAGGAAACTCTCCTTCAGGCCCTGGGATCCATATTAAAGTGTAAAATAAAGAATTAAAATAAAAAATATTGTTATATTCACCTCTCCGGCGGCCCCTGGACATCAGCGGGAGGATCCGGCGTCCGGCACGGCTTCTTTCTTCAAAATGCGCGCCTTTAGGACCTGTGGAATGACGTCCCGGCTTCTGATTGGTCGCGTGCCGCCCATGTGACCGCCACGCGACCAATCAGAAGCCGCGACGTCATTCCTAAGGCGCTCATTCTAGGACTTTAGCTGAGGAATGACGTCGCGGCTTCTGATTGGTCGCGTGGCGGTCACATGGGCGGCACGCGACCAATCAGAAGCCGGGACGTCATACCACAGGTCCTAAAGGCGCGCATTTTGAAGAAAGAAGCCGTGCCGGACGCCGGATCCTCCCGCTGATGTCCAGGGGCCGCCGGAGAGGTGAATATAACAATATTTTTTATTTTAATTCTTTATTTTACACTTCCGATACCGATACCCGATATCACAAAAATATCGGATCTCGGTATCGGAATTCCGATACCGCAAGTATCGGCCGATACCCGATACTTGCGGTATCGGAATGCTCAACACTAGTTACAATCAGCGCTAGCAGGGGACAGTCTTAAGAGCAGTATTCAACTGTTAACAGCGAGAGCAGGTGGCAGCTGATGGGAGTATTCATCAGCCGCCACCTGTGCTATAAATAAATATAAGAAAAAAATTAAATGGGGTTTCCCTGTATTTTTGATAACCAACCAGGCAAAACTGACAGCTGCTGGCTGCAACCGTCAGCTGTCAGCGTTAGCAAGGTTGGTTATCAAGAGAAGGAAGGGGTCCCCACTCTGTATTTTTTAATTATTTAAATAAATAATAAAAGAAAATGGAATGGGTCCCCTCCATTTTTGACATCCAGCCCAAGCTAAAGCAGACAGCTGGTAGATGGTATTCTCATGCTGGTAAGGGGCCATGGATATTTCATTCCCACCAGCCTAAAAATAGCAGCCCGCAGTCACCCCAGAAAAGGTACATCTATTAGATGCACCAATTCTGGAGCTTTACAGGCTTTTCCCACTTGTCCTGTGGTGGTGGCAAATGGGGTTCATATTTGTGGGGTTGATGTGATGTCACCTTTGTATTGTCCAGTGAATAGAGATGAGCAGATATTTCAATGTTCGGCTTGGATTACATTCTCTGAATTTGCAATATTTGAAAATGTATTTGTCGGATATTCACCGAACATAACCGAATGCCACTCAAGTTAATGGGACCAAAAGCTGCCAAAACACATCAAATGAGGGACAGACACCAGGAAAGTGGGTTCAATGCTTCCACAGTACAAATTTTAGCATGGCAAGGCAGCAGTCAGCCATGCATGAGGTATCGTGGTCTGGGACAGCATTTACAGCTTTCAACTGAAAGTCAAAGTAAGACGTGGTGGGTGAAGGATCGGTGTGGGCCTGCTGAGACATGATACCACATTCAACAGCTCAAGCGGCTTTCATACTGAGTCACACTCAGGAGGCACAAATATCAGTTTCGTAGACTACCATTGTCAGAAAAATCTAAGGATAGTAGTAACACCGGTTGTTGATTCAAATGAAGTGGAGGCCTGACGGTCTCAGAGGTCTACTGCTATAGGCAACACGCATGAAGGAGACTCAACCTGAGTCTACACATTTACAAAAATTTGTGGCAGACACCACCAAAGTGGCATCAATTTCACTGCAGTATAGATAGTATAATATGGACAGAAAGGTCTTTCACTACACTCAACCAAGCAGAAGATCACCCAGCCAGGTGTGTTCACATTTGCGAAAATTATTGGCAGACACCACCAAAGAGGCATCAATTTCACCACAGTATAGATAGTATAATATGGGCCGATAGGTCTTCCACTGCACTCATCCCAGCAGATGGACACCCAACCAGGAGTTTTCAAGTTTCAAAAGGTGAGGGCCTGACACCACCGAAGTGACATAAATTTCACTTAAGTAGAAATAGTGTAATAGGGACCAACAAGTCTTCCACTACAGCCAACCCATCAGAGGTAGACCAACCATGACTGTTCACATTTCCACAAATTTGTTTTAACTACTGCTGCTGCTACTAATGTTTTGGCATTGACGAATTGAAGTGCCGGACGTTGAAAATCTAGAGCTGCGATGCTCACTGTGTGCTTCACTGCTGTCTTGGGGAAAACCTCACTTAAGGATGTGTAAAAGCGAGTTTTGATACTCCAGCATTTGTAGGTCCCTTTCCATGGTGGGATGCATCTGGCAAAATTTGGTTTTAAACCAAGCCCATGCTGTGTTGGTGGCTGGGTAACTCTGATGCTTGTTTCCAATGTACCCTCCCGGCAAACATGAACAACAAAGAAAGGATGATTATCCTCTTCAGTTCCTGACAGTTGCTTGCCCATCACATCTTCCTCCTCCATTTGTTCCTTGGATCTTGCACCTTCACTAACCTTTTTTCTGCTATGACCAGCCCCCATCGGTTGAAGTAATCCACCCTCACTTGGCACCCACCTGTGTGACAACAGTCTGGAACTTTTAGACCATGTTATCCCTTCTGCATCCTCCTCTGCTTCCTCCTCTTCGTCTGCGACCACCACCTCCTCCCGTAGGCTATTGAAAGTCTGCTCCAGCATATAGATGTCCGGAATAGCGATGCTGATGATGATGTCATCAGCATTAACCATCTTAGTTGCCATTTCAACGGTGCAGAAGGGTGCAACACGTGATGTTGTTTGTGACATGCTGATGTAGCATATACACAGCTTTCTTAGAAAAGTAAAGGTGACTGGGCAACTGGTACTGGGGGACTGTGACAACAATCAGCTAACAGAAACTATCTGTATCTACCAGGCAGAAAGGCAGCATTTCCCTGGCCAACAGATTGGAAATGGTAGAGTTCAACCTCTTAGCTTTGTCGTGCGTAGGAGGAAACAATCTTTTACGTTACCACAACTGTGGTATCGTGGGCTGGCTCCAGTGCTGAGAGAAGGTGGAGTATGGCGAACCGACCGAATACCACAGGTGACGTCAAGAATATCCTCATTTCAATAACCCCTTTAATGACATTTCCTTTAATTTGGACTCCCAGGTCCACGGACCAGGCCGCTGCCACTGTGACTTCCCCTTTAATGACCACCGGACCCGGTACCAAGTACCCCTAAGCCCTGGCGGGCACTCCAGGGATGTTACAGTGGATTGTGAAAATTGTGGTGTGCTTGTTCTCTGATATCAAATACAACAGACATGTCCGCTTCCGTTACAGCTGACGGTTGGATGTCAGTCAGCTTGTAAACCTGAGGGTCTGAGACCTGCATCTAAATAGTTGGCATGGTAACAGAGGAGGAGGAAGAAGCAGCAAATGTGATTGATGGGGCCGCTGATGGTTGTTGAGGCCCGCCCGTTCGCATTTTAGTGCAGTGGGATTCCCAGTGTAATACATGTTGATTGCGCACGTGAAGGTTCATACATTGTAGTAGTCAAATTATTGCACTTTTAACTCTACTCAATTTTTTTGCAAATTTGTCAGATTACATGAGTTGGCTCATCCTTTGCAGTGACGTCCACTCGAGCACATGCTCTTTATGGTGTTCATCAACAAAGTGCACCACTGCGTGTCTACCAAAGAAAGGTAGTGGAGTAGTCCATCCAGTAACAGAACTTGTCAGTTGTCTTTGCATAGGATGTGACGTTTCACTAGTGTTGTCAGAAACATTACATCCTACCCCACAAACACCTTGCACACCAAGCCTAATCCCCCTTCCACCATGACCTCGCTTTTTCCCAGTCATGTTGTTCAGATAGTGTGGTAGGAGCACAGTATTATCAACAAAAAATAGATTTTAAACTCTGCACCAGCTCTGCAAACAGCTGAATTTCAGTAAATGACAGGTGAACTATGGTGTGCGGAATCGCGTTAGTCACAGAAGAAGGAATTGTTTGAGTGTGGATGAGGCCTGTATGACAAAGAAGATTTACTACTAACAATTTGAAAGTGAGATGTCCCCTACTGTATGACGTTAGTAACTGAAGAATTTGTTTTGGACCTGTGGATGAGGCCTCTATAACATAGAATAGATGCTACAAAGAATTTGAAAGTGAGATGTCCTCGACTGTACATTAGTAATACAAGAATTTTTTGGGGCCCTGTGGATCCGGCCTCTATTACAGACTAGATGCTACAAACAATTTGAAAGTGAGATGTCCCCTATTGTACCACATTAGTAGCAGAAGAATTTTTTGGAGCCTGTGGATCCGGCCTCTATAACAGACTAGATGCTAGTCTCATGCCATGCACTATCCTCCCTCTCCCATTGCATCTAGCTAACTCTCTGACTTTGTATCATTCACAGAAGAAGATGTAATCAGGCTCCTTGCATCTTGTCGCTCGACCACTTACATCAGTGACCCCATTCTTTCACATCTCCTCCAGTCCCTTTCCCCTGCTGTCACCACTCACCTAACAAAAAATTCAACCTTTCTCTCTCTTCTGGTATCTTTCCCCCCCTCATTTAAGCTTGCCATCATAAATCCATTACTTAAAAAACCATCCTTTGACCAAAACTGTGCCGATAACTATAGACCTGTCTCTAATCTTCCCTTCATCTTTAAACTCTTGCAACGCCTGGTCCTCTCCCGTCTTATCCACTATCCCTCAGATAACGCTCTTCTCAACCCTCTACAATCCCGTTTCTGCTCTTTACACTCTAATGAAACAGCCCTTACTAAAGTCTTTAATGATCTACTAACAGCTATATCTAATGGTCAAGCAGTCCTCCTCCTGTTCCTCCTTGCACAAAGGCTGAGGTAGCGGTCCTGCTGCATGGTTGTTGCCCTCCTATGGCCCCTTCCACATCTCCTGGTGTACTTGTCTGTCTCCTGGTAACGCCTCCAGCCTCTGAACACTACGCTGACAGACACAGCAAGCCTTCTTGCCACAGCCCGCATTGATGTGCCATCCTGGATGAGCTGCACTACCTGAGCCACTTGTGTGGGTTGTAAAGTCCGTCTCATGCTACAATGAGTTTGAAAGCACAACCAACTTTCAAAAGTGACTAAAACATCAGCCAGAAAGCATTGGTACTGAGATTTGGTCTGTGGTCCCCACCTGCAGAACCACTCCTTTATTGAGTGTGTCTTGATAATTGCCAATAATTTCCATCTGTTGTCTATTCCATTTGCACAACAGCATGTGAAATTGATTGTAAAAGAGTGTTGCTTCCTAAGTGGACAGTTTTATTTCACTGAAGTTTGTTTTATTTGGAGTTATATTCTGTTTAAGTGTTCCCTTTATTTTTTTGAGCTGTGTATATTGGAAAGATAGCTAGATAGATAGAAAGATAGATTAAAAGGTGGCAATATAGGAGACATGAACAGATAGATTTATAGATGTCAGTGTTGAATACTGTTAGTAGTAGGTGTGTGTAAAATTTGGGACCTGTATGTATTTAATAATAGAATGTGTTCACGGAAAAAACTGGTGTGGGCTCCCGTGCAATTTTCTGCACCAGAAAGGGAAAAACAGTAACTGAGGACAGATATCAAAAGCCTAGAGAGGGACCATGGTTATTGCCCCCCCCAGGCTAAAAACATCTGCCCCCAGCCACCCCACAAAAGGTGCATCTGTAAGATGCGCCATTTATGGCACTTAGCCTCTCATCCCACTGCTCTGTGGCAGAGACATATGGGGTAATAAGGGGTTAATGTCACCTTTGTATTGTAAGGTGACATTAAGCTGGCTTAGTAATGGAGAGGTGTAAATAAGATCCATTACTAATCCTATAGTTTGTAAAGGGTTAAATAAACACACATGCCAAATAAAGTCTTTAATGAAATAAAACACTAAACACTGTTTGACCATTTTACTGTTACAGGTATTACATGTACGATATGATACGATACACTTTATTGATCCCGGGGGGAAATTACGGTATTACAGCAGCAATACAAGCAGCAGTGAATAAAATATTTGGACACAAATCTTGCACAGGTATACCAACATTACATAACAAATAAATGTGGGTGGTTCAGGTATATAAATCACTGTTAATTGACAATAGTAAACCAACAATAAGTCATTGTTGTCTACCACCCTTAGGAAATTATTGTACATCCCCATAGCAGTAGGTACAAATGATTTCCTGAATTTCTCCTTCTTGCACCTTAGTAGGATTAGCCATGAAGCCATCGATCTCCTGTAAAAATTAATAAAAACCTCAGCAATATACCCATACCTGTCCGGCGTACAGTCAGCCCCATGCCATAATCCATATTTGGAGTACAGTATATACAGAGTATATATATATATGGAGTTTATAACTGAGAGCAGTGCTAATCAGCTGGCATTTTCCCATGCTAAAGAGTTCATATGAGTTCAGGCAGGGAGTGCAGCTTTGATGACGTCACCGCTAGTCTCTGAAGCTCCACTCCCTGCATTTCATTCATTCCCCAATAGTTTCCAACCAGGACGGTCGCATTAGCAGTGCTTCTGGTTGTAAACTGTATATACCCCAGATATGATTACGGCGTGGAACTGACTGTACACCGGAGAG
Organism: Ranitomeya imitator; assembly: GCF_032444005.1. Taxonomy (NCBI): domain Eukaryota; kingdom Metazoa; phylum Chordata; class Amphibia; order Anura; family Dendrobatidae; genus Ranitomeya; species Ranitomeya imitator. The sequence goes on from NC_091282.1 coordinate 136,540,068, forward strand.
GTATGGGTATATTGTTGTTTTTTTAATTTACATTTTTTTCAGGAGATCGATGGCTTCGTATGGATTACCTGTAACAATAAAATGGTCAAAGAGTGTTTAGTGTTTTATGTCATAAAAATACTTTATTCTGTATGTGTGTGTTTATTTAACCCTTTACAAACTATAGGATTAGTAATGGATAGGTGTTTTATTCTATACAAAAGTGACATTAACCCCTTATTACCCCATATGCCAAAGCTACAGGGCAGTGGGAAGAGAGAGGCTAAGTACCAGAATTGACGCATCTTACACATCTTTTCTGGTGTGGTTGGGGCAGATGTTTTTAGCCAGAGGGGGCAATAACCAGTGTCCCTCTCTAGGTTATTAACATCTGTGCTTAGTCACTGGCTTTCCCTCTTTGGCACAGAAAATTGTGTGGGAGCCTTTTTTCCGTGAATACATTATTTTATTAAATACATACAGGTCCCAAGCTTTACACGCACATACTAGTAACAGTATTACACACTGACATATGTAAATCTAACTGTTCTGAAATGGTGTACTATATGGAAACCATGTCTCCTATCCTGTCAGCTTCTGTAATGATTTTGTAGAAGCCGACAAATGAATTATCGTCTATTCTACTATCTATCTCTGTATGAAATATAAAGATACTGTATACATATATACTGTATATGTGTGCTTTCTATGTGTATACACCATGTTCCAAATTATTATGCAAATTATATTTTTCTCGGATTTTCCTAATTGGTCGGTGCAAATGACAGTCAGTCTAATAAAAGTAATCACCCATTAGAGTATACATCGAATTTTATTGAAGAAACCTCCCAATCATAACAGTATAATCTCCAAAATGAGTAAAAACTCAAAATGCACTTTTTCCAAATTATTAGGTACCGTAGAATTTCTAAAGATTTGATATGTTTTAAAGAACTGAAAATGCTCATTTGTTGAATTTGCAGCATTAGGAGGTCACATTCACTGAACAAAAAAGCTATTTAACTCCAAAACATCCTAACAGGCCAAGTTACATGTTAACACAGGAACCTTTCTTTGATATCACCTTCACAATTCTTGCATCAATTGAACTTGTGAGTTTTTGGAGAGTTTCTGCTTGTATTTCTTAGCATGAAGTAAGACTAGCCTCCCAGAGCCGCTGTTTTGATGTGAATTGCCTCCCACCCTCATAATCTTGTGCTGGATGATACTCCAAAGGTTCTCTATAGGGTTGAGGTCAGGGGAAGATGGTGGCCACACCATGAGTTTATCTCCTTTTATGCCCATAGCAGCCAATGACTCAGAGGTATTCTTTGCAGCATGAGATGGTGCATTGTCATGCATGAAGATGATTTTGCTCCTGAAGGCACGTTTCTGCTTTTTATGCCATGGAAGAAAGTTGTCAGTCAGAAACTCTATATACTTTGCAGAGGTCATTTTCACACCTTCAGGAACCTTAAAGGGCCCTACCAGCTGTTTCTCCATGATTCTGGCCAAAAACATGACTCCTCCACCTCCTTACTGATGTCACAGCCCTGTTGGGACATGGTGGCCATCCACCAACCATCCACTACTCCATCCATCTGGACCATCCAGGGTTGCTCGACACTCATCAGTAAACAAGACTGTTTGAAAATTAGTCTTCATGTACAATGCCTTGCGAAAGTATTTGGCCCCTTGAAACTTTTCAACCTTTTCCCACATATCATGCTTCAAACATAAAGATACCAAATATAAACTTTTGGTGAAGAATCAACAAGTGGAACACAATTGTGAAGTTGAACGAAATTTATTAGCTATTTTAAATTTTTGTGGAAATTCAAAAACTGAAAAGTGGGGCGTGCAATATTATTCAGCCCCTTTACTTTCAGTGCAGCAAACTCACTCCAGAAGTTCATTGTTGATCTCTGAATGATCCAATGTTGTTCTAAATGCCTAATGATTACACACAGGTGGATTATATTTATCATCAAGTCTCCGCATAAATGCACCTGCTCTGTGATAGTCTCAGTGTTCTGTTTGAAGCACAGAGAGCATCATGAAGACCAAGGAACACAACAGGCAGGTCTGTGGTACTGATGTGGAGAAGTTTAAAACCAGATTTGGATGCAAAATGATTTCCAAAACTTTAAATTATCCCAAGGACCACTGTGCAAGCGATCATTTTGAAATGGAAGGAGTATGATACCACTGTCAATCTACCAAGACCCGGCCGTCCCTCTAAACTTTCATCTCAAGCAAGGAGAAGACTGATCAGAGATGCAGCCAAGAGGCCCTGATCACTCTGGATGAACTGCAGAGATCTACAGCTGAGGTCAGATAGTCTGTCCATAGGACAACAATCAGTTGTACACTGCACAAATCTGGCCTTTATGAAAGAGTGGCAAGAAGAAAGCCATTTCTCAAAGATATCCATAAAAAGAGTTGTTTAAAGTTTGCAGCAATCCACCTGGGAGACACACCAAACACGTGGAAGAAGGTGCTCTGGTCAGATGAAACCAAAATCGAACTTTTTGGCAACAATGCTAAACGATATGTTTGGCATAAAGGCAACACAGCTCATCCCCCTGAACACACCATCTCCACTGCTAAACATGGTGGCGGCAGCATTCATGGTTTGGGCCTACTTTTCTTCAGCAGGGACAGGGAAGATGGTTAAAATTGATGGGAAGATGGATGGAGCCAAATATAGGTCCATTCTTGAAGAAAACCTGTTGGAGTCTGCAAAAGACCTGAGACTGCGACGGAGATTTGTCATCCAACAAGACAATGATCCCAAACATAAAGCAAAATCTACAATGGAATGGTTCACAAATAAACGTATCCAGGTGTTAGAATGGCCAAGTCAAATTCCAGACTTCAATTCAATCGAGAATCTGTGGAAAGAGCTGAAAACTGCTGTTCACAAACTATCTCCATCAAACCTCACTGAGCTCGAGCTGTTTGCCAAGGAAGGATGGGTAAGAATTTCAGTCTCTTGATGTACAAAACTGATATAAACATACCCCAAGCAACTTGCAGCTGTAATTGCAGCAAAAGGTGGCGCAACAAAGTATTAAGTTAAAGGGGCCAAATAATATTGCATGCCCTACTTTTCAGTTTTTGAATTTCCACAAAAAAATTTAACATAACCAATAAATTTCGTTCAACTTCACAATTGTGTTCCACTTGTTGTTGATTCTTCACCAAAAAATTACATTTGGTATCTTTATGTTTGAAGCATGATATGCGGGAAAAGGTTGATAAGTTCCAGGAGGCCGAATACTTTCGCAAGGCACTGTATGTCTGGGCCCACTGCAACCGTTCTGCTTGTGAACAGTTTAGGGGTGGTTGAATAGTAGGTTTATGAACCAAAGCAAGCCTTTGAAGGATCCTACACTTTGAGGTTCAAGGGACTCCAGAGCCATCAGAAGCTTCAAATATCTGTTTGCTGGTTTGCAATGGCTTTTTCGCCGCTGCTCTCTCAATCCGATGAACTTGCCTGGCAGAAACCTTCCTCATTATGCCTTTATCAGCACGAACATGTCTGTGCTCAGATTCAGCCACAAATCTCTTAACAGTATGATGATCACGCTTGAGTTTTTGGGAAATATCTAATGTTTTCATCCCTTGACCAAGGCATTACACTATTTGATGCTTTTCGGCAGCAGAGAGCTACTTTTTCATTCCCATGTTACTTGAAAACTGTGGCATGCTTAATAATGTAGAGCATCATTTTTAAGTAGTTTTCCTTTAATTAGAATCACCTGGAAAACTAATTATCACATGTGTTTAAGATTGATTTCAGTGATCCATTGAGCCCTGAGACACAATAACAGCAATGAGTTTATTTGAAAAGCAAATCAATTAAATCATTATGACACTTAAATCCAATTTGCGTAATAATTTGGAACACAGTGTATATCTATTCTATTCTTAACATGTCAGTGTGATTTTACTGTACGTCGGACATGAATTGCCGGCTTTTCAAAGGACACCGAGTGCTGCGCAATTTTTTTCTCACACCCATTGACTTGCATTTCCGAGTCTCGTCTGAGATATGCAGCAAATCTCGAGATATAGTGTGAGTTGCAGCGGCGCAAACGTATAGAGTGACTTGTATTGCTGCAGATTTAGACAACAACCACTTTATTGTCGGAGTATAGATATATACCGTAGTTCTGGATAAATCCACGCAAAACGAGTCTTAAAGAAACCAGATGGTGTATTTAATAGGGATAATATGTGGAAATACACAAAGTATAGAGGTATACAAAAATATTGCACTTAGCCCGTGATCCTGAGGGAGTAGTCTCCTAGGTAAATATGTATATATACTTCAGTTAAAAAAAATACTAGAAGAGTATAGATAAGCTACTAGTAGCAATAAGTAACAATATGCCCAAAACGTGGCCACCTAGTAATAATCGAGCTTAGATAAATGCCTACAGCATAGTAACAATAAATTGCACCATGTAAATAAGACAATGATAGATAGGTCTTATCAAATAAGTCTCTAAAGGTTCATAGTCTGGATAACAGAGTCCGTAATCCTTATTGGGTAGAGATGTCTCTGAGTCTGGTGGAAGACTTAAAATGTCATAGAAAAAAAAAGTTAAAATAAAAAAAGTAAGAGAAGCAGCCCAGGCTGGTAGCAGTGCTTCAGTAGATGAGGTAGTGCGGCGTGCTACAGACAGATTAACCGGGTCGGAAATCTGCTGTGCAACACCGCCTGTTACCTTAGTTGGAGCTCTTGTCTTGCATGAGACCGCTGTTCCTTCATCGGCGATGCAGGCGGTGGAGATGTCCGACGTCCTGTGTTGCTTGGTGAGTCCCGGCTTCTGGCTGTGTTCACTGCTTCCTCGCGATGCGCGATGAACGGAGCAGGACCTGCCATGACGTCATCGGTCACGTGGAGCCGCGGGATAGTCTGGAGTTGAGCATTGAGAAAGTACGGATCGCAAAAAGGACCAATATCCTACACGTTTCGGAAAGAGCGCTTTCCTTCATCTCGAGATATGCTGTGATTTTTTCTCAGTCCGAATTCGGCAGAGAAAAAAATCGCAAATTAGATGTCACCCATTGAATAACATTGGTCCGAGTGCAATCCGATTTTTATCGGATTGCACTAGTCCATTTTTCTCACATGTGAGTATGAGCCCTTAGAATGCTATACTCGTGCATTTTCTGGGGACCTCAGTAATGGCAAAAAAAAAAATAATTGCTGGAAGGTCGATTTCACAGCCAGACAGAATACTACCTACTGTAGCTAAGCTATCTGAGTAAGAAACAACCGCCTACCTAAAATCTAGCTGCTAATACTGCCAACATCAGGAGCAGCCTCTCTGCGCTGTTACAGTGTCAAAATGGCGCTAAAATAAAATGTCCATTCATTATATTGAGAGGGACATGTTATTTCAGCAGCCAATGACAAGCCGTTATGTCAGGATATTGTAGATGTATCCTGCGACCTGATTGGCTAGACGCTATACAGTGGGGCAAAAAAGTATTTAGTCAATCAGCAATAGTGCAAGTTCCACCACTTAAAAAGATGAGAGGCGTCTGTAATTTACATCATAGGTAGACCTCAACTATGGGAGACAAACCTGAGAAAAAAAAATCCAGAAAATCACATTGTCTTTTTTTTTACATTTTATTTGTATATTATGGTGGAAAATAAGTATTTGGTCAGATACAAACAATCAAGATTTCTGGCTCTCACAGACCTGTAACTTCTTCTTTAAGAGTCTCCTCTTTCCTCCACTCATTACCTGTAGTAATGGCACCTGTTTAAACTTGTTATCAGTATAAAAAGACACCTGTGCACACCCTCAAACAGTCTGACTCCAAACTCCACTATGGTGAAGACCAAAGAGCTGTCACAGGACACCAGAAACAAAATTGTAGCACTGCACCAGGCTGGGAATACTGAATCTGCAATAGCCAACCAGCTTGGAGTGAAAAAATCAACAGTGGGAGCAATAATTAGAAAATGGAAGACATACAAGACCACTGATAATCTCCCTCGATCTGGGGCTCCTGTTATGATAAGGTAATTCAGTACCACAATGGACATAGAGGTCAGAGCACATACAGTGACCTGACAATAACCCAAAAACATTGAACGAGCTCTGAGACGTGGGAACTCTGCTGACCGCAATCCCTAATCCTCTCCAACCACACTAGAGGCAGCCGTGGATTGCGCCTAACGCTCCCTATGCAACTCGGCACAGCCTGAGAAACTAGCTAGCCTGAAGATAGAAAATAAGCCTACCTTGCCTCAGAGAAATACCCCAAAGGAAAAGGCAGCCCCCACATATAATGACTGTGAGTTAAGATGAAAAGACAAACGTAGAGATGAAATAGATTTAGCAAAGTGAGGCCCGACTTTCTGAACAGAGCGAGGATAGGAAAGGTAACTTTGCGGTCAACACAAAACCCTACAAAAACCACGCAAAGGGGGCAAAAAGACCCTCCGTACCGAACTAACGGCACGGAGGTACACCCTCTGCGTCCCAGAGCTTCCAGCAAGCAGGAAAAAACAAATATACAAGCTGGACAGAAAAAACAGCAAACAAAATAGCAAAGCAGAACTTAGCTATGCAGAGCAACAGGCCACTGGAACGATCCAGGAGGAAACAGGTCCAATACTAGAACATTGACTGGAGGCCAGGATCAAAGCACTAGGTGGAGTTAAATAGAGCAGCACCTAACGACTTCACCACATCACCTGAGGAAGGAAACTCAGAAGCCGCAGTACCACTTTCCTCCACCAACGGAAGCTCACAGAGAGAATCAGCCGAAGTACCACTTGTTACCACAGGAGGGAGCTCTGCCACAGAATTCACAACAGTACCCCTTCTTGAGGAGGGGTCACCGAACCCTCACCAGAGCCCCCAGGACGACCAGGATGAGCCATATGAAAGGCACAAACAAGATCGGGAGCATGGACATCAGAGGCAAAGACCCAGGAATTATCTTCCTGAGCATAACCCTTCCACTTAACCAGATACTGGAGTTTCCGTCTTGAAACACGAGAATCCAAAATCTTCTCCACAATATACTCCAACTCCCCCTCCACCAAAACCGGGGCAGGAGGATCAACAGATGGAACCATAGGTGCCACGTATCTCCGCAACAATGACCTATGGAATACGTTATGTATGGAAAAAGAATCTGGAAGGGTCAGACGAAAAGACACAGGATTAAGAACCTCAGAAATCCTATACGGACCAATGAAACGAGGTTTAAACTTAGGAGAGGAAACCTTCATAGGAATATGACGAGAAGATAACCAAACCAAATCCCCAACACGAAGTCGGGGACCCACACAGCGTCTGCGATTAGCGAAACGTTGAGCCTTCTCCTGGGACAAGGTCAAATTGTCCACTACATGAGTCCAAATCTGCTGCAACCTATCCACACCAGGACAGTCCGAAGACTCAACCTGCCCTGAAGAGAAACGAGGATTGAACCCAGAGTTGCAGAAAAACGGCGAAACCAAGGTAGCCGAGCTGGCCCGATTATTTAGGGCGAACTCAGCCAAAGGCAAAAAGGACACCCAGTCATCCTGATCAGCAGAAACAAAGCATCTCAGATATGTTTCCAAGGTCTGATTGGTTCGTTCGGTCTGGCCATTAGTCTGAGGATGGAAAGCCGAGGAAAAAGACAAGTCAATGCCCATCCTACCACAAAAGGCTTGCCAAAACCTCGAAACAAACTGGGAACCTCTGTCAGAAACAATATTCTCTGGAATGCCATGTAAACGAACCACATGCTGGAAGAACAATGGCACCAAATCAGAGGAGGAAGGTAATTTAGACAAGGGTACCAAATGGACCATCTTAGAGAAGCGATCACAGACCACCCAAATGACTGACATCTTTTGAGAGACGAGAAGATCTGAAATAAAATCCATAGAGATATGTGTCCAAGGCCTCTTCGGGACCGGCAAGGGCAGAAGCAACCCACTGGCACGAGAACAGCAGGGCTTAGCCCGAGCACAAATCCCACAGGACTGCACAAACGAACGCACATCCCGCGACAGAGATGGCCACCAAAAGGATCTAGCCACTAACTCTCTGGTACCAAAGATTCCAGGATGACCAGCCAACACCGAACAATGAACCTCAGAGATAACTTTATTCGTCCACCTATCAGGGACAAACAGTTTCTCCGCTGGGCAACGATCAGGTTTATTAGCCTGAAATTTTTGCAGCACCCGCCGCAAATCAGGGGAGATGGCAGACACAATTACTCCCTCTTTGAGGATACCCGCCGGCTCAGATAAACCCGGAGAGTCGGGCACAAAACTCCTAGACAGAGCATCCGCCTTCACATTTTTAGAGCCCGGAAGGTACGAAATCACAAAGTCAAAACCGGCAAAAAACAGCGACCAACGAGCCTGTCTAGGATTCAACCGCTTGGCAGACTCGAGGTAAGTCAAGTTCTTATGATCAGTCAAGACCACCACGCGATGCCTAGCTCCTTCAAGCCAATGACACCACTCCTCGAATGCCCACTTCATGGCCAGCAACTCTCGATTGCCCACATCATAATTTCGCTCAGCAGGCGAAAACTTCCTGGAAAAGAAGGCGCATGGTTTCATCACCGAGCAATCAGAACTTCTCTGCGACAAAACAGCTCCTGCTCCAATCTCAGAAGCATCAACCTCGACCTGGAATGGAAGTGAAACATCTGGTTGACACAACACAGGGGCAGAAGAAAAACGACGCTTCAACTCTTGAAAAGCTTCCACAGCAGCAGAAGACCAATTGACCACATCAGCACCCTTCTTGGTCAAATCGGTCAATGGTTTAGCAATACTAGAAAAATTGCAGATGAAGCGAAGATAAAAATTAGCAAAGCCCAGGAACTTTTGCAGACTTTTCAGAGATGTCGGCTGAGTCCAATCATGGATGGCTTGGACCTTAACAGGGTCCATCTCGATAGTAGAAGGGGAAAAGATGAACCCCAAAAATGAAACCTTCTGAACACCAAAGAGACACTTTGATCCCTTCACAAACAAAGAATTAGCACGCAGGACCTGAAACACCATTCTGACCTGCTTCACATGAGACTCCCAATCATCCGAGAAGATCAAAATGTCATCCAAGTACACAATCAGGAATTTATCCAGGTACTCTCGGAAGATGTCATGCATAAAGGACTGAAACACTGATGGAGCATTGGCAAGTCCGAATGGCATAACTAGATACTCAAAATGACCCTCGGGCGTATTAAATGCAGTTTTCCATTCATCGCCTCGCTTAATAAGCACAAGATTATACGCACCACGAAGATCTATCTTGGTGAACCAACTAGCCCCCTTAATCCGAGCAAACAAATCAGATAACAACGGCAAGGGGTACTGAAATTTAACCGTGATCTTATTTAGAAGGCGGTAATCTATACAAGGTCTCAGCGAACCATCCTTCTTGGCTACATAAAAGAACCCTGCTCCTAATGGCGACGATGACGGGCGAATATGCCCCTTCTCCAAGGACTCCTTCACATAACTCCGCATAGCGGCGTGCTCAGGCACAGATAAATTAAACAGTTGACCTTTTGGGAATTTACTACCAGGAATCAAATCGATAGCACAATCACAATCCCTATGCGGAGGTAGGGTATCGGACTTGGGCTCATCAAATACATCCCGGTAATCAGACAAGAACTCTGGAACCTCAGAAGGGGTGGATGACGAAATAGTCAGAAATGGAACATCACCATGTACCCCCTGACAACCCCAGCTGGACACAGACATGGATTTCCAATCTAATACTGGATTATGGACTTGTAGCTATGGCAACCCCAACACGACCACATCATGCAGATTATGCAACACCAGAAAGCGAATATCCTCCTGATGTGCAGGAGCCATGCACATGGTCAGCTGGGTCCAGTACTGAGGCTTATTCTTGGCCAAAGGCGTAGCATCAATTCCTCTCAATGGAATAGGACACTGCAAGGGCTCCAAGAAAAACCCACAACGCCTAGCATACTCCAAGTCCATCAAATTCAGGGCAGCGCTTGAATCCACAAATGCCATGACAGAATACGATGACAAAGAGCAGATCAAGGTAACGGACAGAAGAAATTTTGACTGTACCGTACCAATGGTGGCAGACCTAGCGAACCGCTTAGTGCGCTTAGGACAATCAGAGATAGCATGAGTGGAATCACCACAGTAGAAACACAGCCCATTCAGACGTCTGTGTTCTTGCCGTTCAACTCTGGTCAAAGTCCTATCGCACTGCATAGGCTCAGGTTTAAGCTCAGGTAATACCGCCAAATGGTGCACAGATTTATGCTCACGCAAGCGTCGACCGATCTGAATGGCCAAAGACATAGACTCATTCAGACCAGCAGGCATAGGAAATCCCACCATGACATCCTTAAGGGCTTCAGAGAGACCCTTTCTGAAAATAGCTGCGAGCGCACCTTCATTCCATTGAGTGAGTACGGACCACTTTCTAAATTTCTGACAATATACCTCTATCTCATCCTGACCCTGACACAGAGCCAGCAAATTTTTCTCTGCCTGATCCACTGAATTAGGTTCATCGTACAGCAATCCAAGAGCCAGGAAAAACGCATCGATATTACTCAATGCAGGATCTCCTGACGCAAGAGAAAATGCCCAGTCCTGAGGGTCGCCACGCAAAAAAGAAATAATGATCCTAACTTGTTGAACTGGGTCACCAGAGGAGCGAGGTTTCAAAGCCAGAAATAGTTTACAATTATTTTTGAAACTCAGAAATTTAGTTCTATCTCCAAAAAACAAATCAGGAATAGGAATTCTCGGTTCTAACATAGAATTCTGAATCACAAAGTCTTGAATATTTTGTACTCTTGCCGTGAGCTGATCCACACATGAAGACAGACCTTTAATGTCCATCGCTACACCTGTGTCCTGAACCACCCAAATGTCTAGGGGAAAAAAAGGCAAAACACAGTGCAGAGAAAAAAAAATGGTCTCAGAACTTCTTTTTTCCCTCTATTGAGAATCATTAGTACTTTGGGCCTCCAGTACTGTTATGATAAGGTAATTCAGTACCACAATGGACATAGAGGTCAGAGCACATACAGTGACCTGACAATAACCCAAAAACATTGAACGAGCTCTGAGACGTGGGAACTCTGCTGACCGCAATCCCTTATCCTCTCCAACCACACTGGAGGCAGCCGTGGATTGTGCCTAACGCTCCCTATGCAACTCGGCACAGCCTGAGAAACTAGCTAGCCTGAAGATAGAAAATAAGCCTACCTTGCCTCAGAGAAATACCCCAAAGGAAAAGGCAGCCCCCACATATAATGACTGTGAGTTAAGATGAAAAGACAAACGTAGAGATGAAATAGATTTAGCAAAGTGAGGCCCGACTTTCTGAACAGAGCGAGGATAGGAAAGGTAACTTTGCGGTCAACACAAAACCCTACAAAAACCACGCAAAGGGGGCAAAAAGACCCTCCGTACCGAACTAACGGCACGGAGGTACACCCTCTGCGTCCCAGAGCTTCCAGCAAGCAGGAAAAAACAAATATACAAGCTGGACAGAAAAAACAGCAAACAAAATAGCAAAGCAGAACTTAGCTATGCAGAGCAGCAGGCCACTGGAACGATCCAGGAGGAAACAGGTCCAATACTAGAACATTGACTGGAGGCCAGGATCAAAGCACTAGGTGGAGTTAAATAGAGCAGCACCTAACGACTTCACCACATCACCTGAGGAAGGAAACTCAGAAGCCGCAGTACCACTTTCCTCCACCAACGGAAGCTCACAGAGAGAATCAGCCGAAGTACCGCTTGTGACCACAGGAGGGAGCTCTGCCACAGAATTCACAACAGGCTCCACGCAAAATCCCACCCCGTGGGGTCAGAATAATCACAAGAATGGTGATCAAAAATCCCAGAACCACGCGGGGGGACCTAGTGAATGAACTGCAGAGAGCTGGGACCAATGTAACAAGGCCTACCATAAGTAACACACTACGCCACCATGGACTCAGATCCTGCAGTGCCAGACGTGTTCCACTGCTTAAGCCAGTACATGTCCGGGCCTGTCTGAAGTTTGCTAGAGAGCATTTGGATGATCCAGAGGAGTTTTGGGAGAATGTCCTATGGTCTGATGAAACCAAACTGGAACTGTTTGGTAGAAACACAACTTGTCGTGTTTGGAGGAAAAAGAATACTGAGTTGCATCCATCAAACACCATACCTACTGTAAAGCATGGTGGTGGAAACATCATGCTTTGGGGCTGTTTCTCTGCAAAGGGGCCAGGACGACTGATCCGGGTACATGAAAGAATGAATGGGGCCATGTATCGTGAGATTTTGAGTGCAAACCTCCTTCCATCAGCAAGGGCATTGAAGATGAAATGTGGCTGGGTCTTTCAACATGACAATGATCCAAAGCACACCGCAAGGGCAACGAAGGAGTGGCTTCGTAAGAAGCATTTCAAGGTCCTGGAGTGGCCTAGCCAGTCTCCAGATCTCAACCCTATAGAAAACCTTTGGAGGGAGTTGAAAGTCTGTGTTGCTAAGCAAAAAGCCAAAAACATCACTACTCTAGAGGAGATCTGCATGGAGGAATGGGCCAACATACCAACAACAGTGTGTGGCAACCTATTGAAGACTTACAGAAAATGTTTGACCTCTGTCATTGCCAACAAAGGATATATTACAAAGTATTGAGATGAAATTTTGTTTCTGACCAAATACTTATTTTCCACCATAATATGCAAATAAAATGTTAAAAAAACAGACAATGTGATTTTCTGGATTTTTTTTTTCTCAGTTTGTCTCCCATAGTTGAGGTCTACCTATGATGTAAATTACAGACGCCTCTCATCTTTTTAAGTGGTGGAACTTGCACCATTGCTGACTGACTAAATACTTTTTTGCCCCACTGTACGTGCACATAAAGTTAGAAAAATAATTACTGTTTACAATCACGATGTGCCTCTGAGCTCTGAAAACCCCCTCCCCTCATCAAACTCGTGCCCCATGCTCATGATACAACATCATTATTGTAGCGAAAAATACTTTTGTGGCTGCGCAAATATTCCTGCACTTTTTAAAAAATGTGTCCGATTTTTCCCGATTTTATAAAATGTTACTTATGTTTCAGATCACAAATCCGAATGTGTCATATTCATGTCGAATTTATGTTTGGCGCTCATTTTCCGAACAAATTCGCTCATCACTACCAGTGACATCAAGCCCACAGATTAGTATTGAAGAGGCATCTATTGGATGCCCATAAATTACTAATCCTATAGTTATATTTTAAAAACACACACTCAGAATAAAGTCCTTTAATTTACAGAATGACCCAGACTCTTTTAATGAATCTAAATTAAACCATGCTCACATCATCGCCAAGTCCACAGAAGCCAATGTCTCCTGTAACAGAATTAAAATAATGAACCACAATATTCCTTACCTGTCCGTCATTCTGTCTCTTGCCGTAATCCATGTCTGAGGAAAACCTGTACGGTGCCAACATACAACCGTCCAGGATGAGAACCACTAAAGAATGACCTGTTGCTCTTGATAACCAGCCTTGCTGAAGCTGGCAGCTGAGGGTTGCAGCCCGCAGCTGTCAGTTTTACCTGGCTGGTTATCAAAAATACAGGGGAACCCCATGTCATTTTTTGGAGGTCCTTTATTTTAGTAACAAGGAAAGGCTAATTATACTGCTTTTAGCTGATATTAATAGCCTGGGAACCTTTATGAGTATTGTCTCTTTACCAGAATATTTACATCAGGCTCCAGCCATCAGCTTTCCCTCTGCTAATTATGAAAAGTTGTGGGCTGCTATTTTTAGGCTGATGCGGCAAATATCCATGGCCTCTTACCAGCCGCCAAGTGTCAGCTTCATTTGGCTGGTTGTCAAAAATGATGGGGAATCACACTGTTTTTTAAAAATTATTTATTTACATAATTTAAAAAATACAGTGTGAGGATCCCTCTATTCTGGATAACCAGCCTTGCTAATGCAGACAGCAAGGAGTTTCAGCCCGCAGCTGTTAGTTTTGCCTGCCTGGTTATCAAAAATACAGGGAAACTCACTTCAATTTTTTTTAAATTACTTATTTATATGCCATTTTTCCTGGAGTGTGGCCCCTAAATTTAGCTGTTTTTGCAGCTTTTTGGCCCCACTGAAGGTGTTGTTTATGTGTTTGATTTTGCCTTTCATTGAAGTCAATGGGGTGTTGGTATGTTTGTTGAACTGTTTGGAGAACATCGGGACGTTCATCGATCCGAACCAAATCTTGAAAGGTTCGCTGATCTCTAATTATCATCTGACAATAGTTGGGGTGCTAAAAATTACACAGGGTTTCACATGCAGGGGCATTGGACATATCTGGGACACAAATCCAGGTAAATACAGTATTTTTTTCTACACCCAAATTTATTTTTGAGTCCTAGCTTGAACTTCCCACAGAGGTTGCTGTAGCAGTACAGTACAGAATTTTAACATAGTAAACTTTTGTTGTGGCAGTAGATCTAGGGGATTTATTGCAATATTAAATTATAGGTACATTTTTCCATCAGACACAACCACTAACACCTGAACTATCCTAAATCAAAAAACACAGCCAACAGAAAATTTAGTGTAAGGGGCCCTAAACCATATATGAACCAGAGACAGAACTTCTCTTCCCCATTAAAATATTATATTCTATTAAATACAAGGGAACCATAGGGCCAGACCAAAGAAGTTTCACAGATCAAGGGACAATAAATAATTCTATTGATGTCTTAGCTCAATAAGGGGAGGGGAATGGAAGGGGATATATCTTAATCTAACCCAAAATTTAGTTTTTTTTCTGTCTCTTATTGATATACCATCCTAAAGCAAACATTACTGTAATCACATTAAATTATTAAATGCTAACCAGTAAATGACCATAGACATTCAGAACTATTAGATGAAAACTCATAACCACTATTATTATTTACCTCTTCTTCACCTTAAGCCACCAGAGAATTTGAATTTTAATGGCAAAAAGATTCTGGACCGTCAGAAGCATGACGGAAACACTGTCACTAATCTCAAAATCACCATGTAAAAGCGAATGATGTAATTAATTAAAAACTTGAACATTTGAGTTGGATATAATGATGTTGATATCTCGCATAAAATTCTGTAGTATCTTTGACTCTTGAAGAACGCTGATGAGATGGGATGGTAGCACAAAGGGTTTGGCATTCGAAGTTGAAATTTCCTGCTATAATATCAGGGTCAACCCAAAGTCAAGAAGGTGTTGCGGTGTTTCATCTTGCCACCACTTACAATTCACCCGACGACAGTCTTGTTCCTTCCAGTTAGACTTTTTTTTAATGAGTTTTCCACTGCTTTGATACTGATGATGACCTATCCTATTCAAAAACTGCAGCTCCTTTCTTGTTCAACTGAACAGGAGTGAATTGCTGCTCTTGGCAGTGGCCTCTAAAAAGTGTACAGAGCTGAGCTGATCTGCTTTGTATATTGTTACATTTGGCATCTGGACCTGATAACAACTGATCAGTGGTATCAGCCACCATGATCTGATGTTGATGACCTATGAAAAAATCGGTCATCAACTTCAAAGTTGTAGAGAAACCTTTAAAGATCTGCTCCTCTATGATCTCTGGTAAACTGGTGTTGAATTGACATAATGTTATTAAAGCGGTACCTACTTCAGTAGTTCAATCTGTTATTGTGGTTAATGAGTTACTTGACCTTCTTTTCTATGAAAAACTTCTTGCATTAGTTTATGACATGTTAAGATCGTGGTTGGCTTAGTGACATTTGCTATCCTTAATAGCACTGTATACCATACTATATGTACCATATGCTACTATATGGCCATACGGCACATAGTTAGTCCCAGCTATTAATTTTTATCACAACGCTGATGCCAACAAGCCAATGACCCCTTTCAGTTGATTGCTGGTGCTGATAGGTAGAGATACCAATACTTCATATGGTTGGATACTTCCAGTGGGTCAGAAAAGAGTGTGTTCAAGAACACCTCAATCTGGCACTTCTTTAATGGCTTACCTGGATTGAAAATGCATTAGATTTTTTTCTAAGGTTGGATAAGCCCTTTAAAATATATACCGTTAATAAAAGTATACCTTTGATATTGAAAAGTATGCTTTAAATACAAATATAAAATAGATAGTACTTTTCAGTATGACATCTTAGAAAGAATCTGTGAGTAAGATTAATCCCTCAAACCGCATGCAAATTTTTCAATGCTAATTACATTGACACATTTATATCTTCTATCTATGGCTGTATGCTCAAGAATGCAGCATGTTAATTCATCATAAGCAATGAAACGTTAAGTATTTTTAGCATCACAGAGCACTTTATGAGCTTTTGCCTCCTAAGGTTGCTTCCCCACCTACCACTAGCCTCTTTAGCATGTTTGGTAGCACAATGACTGATTTACTTGCTTAATGTCTCATGCCACACAGACAATGAGCTAGTGGCTGGTGCTAGGGAGGGAACGAAGCTTGGGAAGCAGTAGTTCAGGAAGTGCTCTTTCACAACCAGATAACTTAATGCCACAGTCGCATATGAATTAAAACTCAGATTTTTCTAGAATTCAGTAACAGATAGAGGATAAACCTTGCATAACATTCTGAATTCCCAGAGGAGTCTATTGAACCATTTTGAGTTCTGCAATGCAAATACAGCCATTTTAATGTCCAAGTGACCTCAACTTATCCAGCTGGGGAAAAAAATGATGGAAAGTGGTGGTAACAAACAACCTATTTAACAAAACACAGCAGAGTTATGCTTTCTAGGCTACTTATATTATATAAAAGGTCCAAAGTATCTCTTTTTGGGGACAGATACCTGAACTTTCTGTTTTTCATACACAGGTGATTGCAATGGAAAAAGCCATGCTCTTTTCACATAATTGGTTTGTGAGCAGGTGGCGGGATGCAGTGACGGACAGGAGGCAGAGCAAGTGTTAACAATTTTAATTAACACTGAATTACTCCTCACAGGAAGATAAATGGTTAATGGGGGACAGACAGTTAAAAACGTGAATAGTATGCAGGGTTAAAGAACAGTGGAAAAGGTGGTCAACTTATCCTGTCAGTCGTTTCCTAGGATGTTTTCGACCACAAAGCAGGTGACGGCGCCCACAACGGCTGGAGCGGCGCTTGTCCAATGAAGTCCTGAAGGCAACAATGATCTATCTTCTGGCGGCAGCAGTAAGTGTCCGGTACCTTCCGCTTAGCCCCTAGTCCAGATACTGCTGTGGCCGGGGAAGCATGGGCCACTGCACTTTCTGAGCTCATCGTGGTCCAGAAGATATACACTAAGGAATTGGGGCGCAGATGGCAGTCCTGCACCTGGTCTCTCTTACTCTGCCTGTTTCTGCATGCGCTGAGGCTGTATACCCTAAGCCACACTCCCTGCTTCCACCTGCAATGATTGGTTCGATCCCTTAAGCTTTCCCTCGGACAACAGAGGAGGCAGCCCTGGCAGTTCCGGAACCGATATAGAACAGGTTTCAGCGGCACAGTCCCTCTTCTTACAGGTTGCAAAAATGATCCATTTGAGAAGGGTAAAGACTAAGAGCCTACCAGTTTTCTAAATGAATAAGTAGTTGCTTTTTCACAAGCCATCCCAAAAGTATCCCTTTAATCAGGGAGTTAAATTAGGCGTCAACAACAGGTTTTCTGATCATAAAATGATTAGACAATTACAAAGCATTTATATAATGCACTTCAAAAATTATCCTTGTTTTTAAGGAAGAGAAAAGCGGAGCTCAATTTTTAAAAAGATATATCATGTTATCACCAAGCCTTTCCAAAAATGTTTTGGGAGCTGTTTCAGCTGTACTCAATAGAGTACATTTCATAGCTTCAATATTACAGTGTAACACTATGAAACACAATGGACAGCAAGGAAATGTTTTACTAGCATGGATGTGAGTCTGCAGCAGTAACAGAGTAGTAAATAGAAATGGGCAGGCAAGGAGATTAGTGGCCATTTAGGGCCAGCAATGGCAGCAACAATAATAGTCTACCACCATGAAACATAGTGACCAGCCAGGAGATATGCGTGACTGTGCAGTCATTGCCACAGGAGCAGCATGGTAGAGTGTTAAGGCAGGGTACACAAGAAGATGTGTGGCAGGTTAGGGCCAGCAGTTGCAGCTGGAGATGAGTGGATTTGACAAAATTCTTGGGTCTCTCCAGACCCCAATGGAAAATAAATGTAAGGCCGAGGTCACACCTAATGACTTGAAATACATGCAGCTGAACATTCCAGTTCTGAGTGCCAGGTATTGGTGTGAGAGACTCGTGTGAGTTTCTCGCATTGCACATGCAAGCAGGGCCAGTGTTAGCGGCAGGCAGACCAGGCAGGCAGACCAGGCAGCTGCCTAGGGCCCCCGCTCCCACAGGGACCCCAAGCCAGTGGCATGCTGCTAATAGTGGCACATCACTCAGCTGCTATGGGGCCAGTGGGTCAGGGGGGCCCACCTGGCACCAGCGCTGACTCCCCTGCCACATTAAAGGGCCACTGTCACCCCCTTCAGCCGTTATAAACTAAAAGAGCCACCTCGTGCAGCAGTAATGCTGCATTCTAACAAGGTGGCTCTTTTAGTTTTTGGTTCATGTATTCTGAAAATAAAGCATTTTGAAACTTATCCAAAATACCTCTCTTTATCCATGGAGGCGGGTCCTCACTCCCCAGCTTGAACCGCTACTCTGCTGTCACTCAAATCTTCAGGGGCTTTCGGCGCCACCCCTCCACTCTGTTTTCGCTTCAAAACCGGCGCCTGCGCTGTGTACTACTGTGTTGTGCAGGCGCAGTAAGCTCTGGCCATCTGACGTCCCAGCCAGGCTTGCAGACTGCGCCTGTGCGGGCAGTGCGGCCACCCACCTTGGGAATCCCTGCCCTGCAGTGTGTTATGCATTATGCACAGTGCGGGGCTGGGATTCCTGGGCATGCGCACTGCAGGTGTCAGCCTGTCACCCATGTCCCCCGCCTTACAGTGTCTGTATATTCAGCCGATCGTGCAGGAATTTTGCATGGTTGGTTCTTTCCCGGCGATTGCTAGGAGCACCCATGATCAGCTGAATATACAGACGCTGTAAGGCGGGGGACCTGGGTGACAGGCTGACACACGCAGTGCGCATGCCCAGGAATCCTAGCCCCGCACTGTGCATAATGCATAACACACTGTGGGGCAGGGATTCTCAAGGTGGGTGGCCGCACTGCCTGCACAGGCGCAGTCTGCAAGCCTGGCTGGGACGTCACACGGCCAGAGCTTACTGCGCCTGCACAAAAAAGTAGTACACAGCGCAGGCGCCGGTTTTGAAGTGAAAACAGCGTGGAGGGGGCGGCGCCAAAAGCCCCTGAAGATTTGAGTGACGGCAGAGTAGCGGTTCAAACTGGGGAGTGAGGACCCGCCTCCATGGACAAAGACAGGTATTTTGGATACGTTTCAAAACGCTTTATTTTGGGAATACATGAACCAAAAACTAAAAGAACCACCTTGTTAGAATGCAGCATTACTGCTGCACAAGGTGGCTCTTTTAGTTTATAACGGCTGGAGGGTGGGAGACAGTGGCCCTTTAAACTAAAGTGGCGTCTATGACGTCGGTACAATTCAAAGCAATGATGGAGGAGAGAGCATCAGATGATGCACCCTCTCCCATCATTCCCCTCTGCCTCTAACACTGCTGGTGCATGATGACATCGCTTCATCACGCACCCACTGTGTGCCGGGCTGTTGTGAATTCTGCTTTTGGGCTCCCTCCGGTGGCTGTAGGTGGTAATGCAGTTGTCCCTGGCCTGCAGTCCTGGACAGGTGTATCTGCTGATTGAAAATCTGACTGGGGTATTTAGGTTTGCAGGACTCATTAGTCCTTGCCAGTTGTCAATGTTTCTTTGGAAGTGTTTGATCACTTTCTGGCTTCTCCTGCTTAGCTGCCAATTCAGCAAAGATAAGTGTCTGTATTTTTTTCTGTGGCACACATGCAGTGTGCTTATATTCTGTGCTATTCATTTGTTTTTCACTTGTCCAGCTTAGACTGTGTCAGTGTTTTTTCAGTTTTGTTGGATTGTCTGGAGTTGCAGATATACACTCCACATCTTTAGTTAGATGATGGAGTTTTTGTATTTTCTGCTGTGGATATTTTTTGAAGGATTTTTAATACTGACCGCTTAGTATCCTGTCCTATTCTTTCCTATTTAGCTAGTGTGGCCTCATTTGCTAAATCCTGTTTCCTGCCTGTGTGTGTCTTTTCCTCTACTACTCACAGTCATTATTTGTGGGGGGCTGCCTGTTCTTTGGGGTTCTGCTCTGAGGCAAGATAGTATTCCTATTTCCATCTATAGGGGTATTTAGTCCTCCGGCTGTGTCGAGGTGTCTAGGTTTTGTTAGGCACACCCCACGGCTACTTCTAGTTGCGTTGTTAAGATCAGGGTTTGCGGTCAGTATAGTTACCACCTACTCCAGGGAAAGTTTTCATGCTGCTCCCAGGTCACCTGATCATAACACCGCAACTAGAAGTAGCCGTGGGGTGTGCCTAACAAAACCTAGACACCTCGACACAGCCGGAGGACTAAATACCCCTATAGATGGAAATAGGAATATTATCTTGCCTCAGAGCAGAACCCCAAAGAACAGGCAGCCCCCCACAAATAATGACTGTGAGTAGTAGAGGAAAAGACACACGCAGGCAGGAAACAGGATTTAGCAAATGAGGCCACACTAGCTAAATAGGAAAGAATAGGACAGGATACTAAGCGGTCAGTATTAAAAATCCTTCAAAAGATATCCACAGCAGAAAATACAAAAACTCCACTATCTAACTAAAGATGTGGAGTGTATATCTGCAACTCCAGAGAATCCAACAAGACTGAGAAAACACTGACACAGTCTAAGCTGGACAAGAGAAAAACAAATGAATAGCACAGAATATAAGCACACTGCATGTGTGCCACAGAAAAAGATACAGACACTTATCTTTGCTGAATTGGCAGCTAAGCAGGAGAAGCCAGAAAGTGATCCAACACTTCCAAAGAAACATTGACAACTGGCAAGGACTAATGAGTCCTGCAAACCTAAATACCCCAGTCAGATTTGCAATCAGCAGATACACCTGTCCAGGACTGCAGGCCAGGGACAACTGCATTACCACCTACAGCCACCGGAGGGAGCCCAAAAGCAGAATTCACAACACCGGGCCCAGGCAGTGCAGCATCTGTAGAGGTGATGGCGGTCGCCATATTAGCACAGCCTGTGGTGGCTGCAGGGACCGGGAACTGGTGGCTCCAGAGCTGGTGGGGGGTGTGTGGACCGAGCCGCCCAGGAGGGGGATGCCACATTGGTCAGCGGTCTGGAGGATCCGGGGATAAACATGGAGGTGTACAGGACCGGCAGAAGTGAAATGTCTGCTGCCTGTGTGTCACCGTCCTCGGCCCCCATCATCCCCAGCATCCTGTTACACCAGCCCCGTTTCCTCCATGCTCTGCCCTTGCTCCCTGCTCTCCCATACACCATGTCCTTGTAGGTCCCCAGGTTCATGTCATTGTGTGCCTCCGGGCCCCCGTACCCACCTTGTCCCTCCTCCCATGGTCCCCCAATGCTCCCCATCTCCCATGCCATGAGTCATCCCGCAACCCCCATGCATCCCTGCCCCTTGTCCCCTTGTGACCCGTCTGTCCTTCTCTCACGTCTCCCCTGCATCCCCTTGTTCCCCATCTCTCTTGTCCCCTTTCTCACAGTGTGTCCCCATCTACCCTGTCCTCCCTCTCCCCATCGTCCCCTATCCCCGTCTTCCTGAACATCCCTATCTACTCTGCCCTCGGAGTCCCCTTGTGTCCTCTTGTGCCTGTTTCCCTTGCCCCCTAGTTCCCATGTGTCCCCTTGTGCCCTTCTCCCCTTCCTCCTAGTCCCCATGAGTCCCCTTCTGCTTGTGTCCCTTGTCCCCATGTGTCCCCTTGTGTCAGTCTCCCTTGCCCACTAGTCCATGTGTCCCCTTGTGCCTGTCACCCTTGTCCCCTTGTGCTTGTCTCTTGTTCCTGTGTGTCCCCTTGTGTCAGTCTCCCTTGCCCACTAGTCCCCGTGTGTCCCCTTGTGTTAGTCTCCCTTGTCCCCTTGTCAGTCTCCCTTGCCCACTAGTCCCTATGTGTCCCTTTGTGTCAGTCTCCTTGCCCACTTGTCCCCATGTGTCCCCTTGTTCTCAACTTTCCTGCCTCTTGGCCACATGTGTCCCTTTGCGCCTGTCTTCCTTGCTCCCTAGCCCCCTGTGTCACTCTTGTGCCTGTCTTCCCTAGCCCCCTTGTGTCCTTCTCCCCTGCCCCCTAGTCACTGTTTGCCCGTGTCTTTCTCACTGCCCCTGTATGGAGGGGTTGCATTATACTTTTGTGGGGGGTCTGCATTATACTATATGTGTGCTGCATTATACTGTATCGAGGACTGTGGGGAATACATTATACTATATGAAGATCTATGGGGTGCATTATGCTATGGGGAGTGAATTGTAATACATGGATGACTATGGCACTGCATTTTACTATATGAAGCACTATGAGGAGTGCATTATACTATATGGAGCACTATGAGGAGTGTATTACACTATATGGAGGACTTAGGAGTGTATTATACTATATGGAGCACTATGAGGAGTGTATTATGCTATATGGAGCACTATGAGGAGTGTATTATACTATTTGGAGCACTATGAGCAGTGTGTTATACTATATGGAGGACTGAAGAGTGTATTGTACTATATGGAGGACTGAGGAATGTATTATACTATATGGAGGACTGAGGAGTGTATTATACTATATGGAGGACTGAGCAGTGTATTTTAATGTATGGAGGACTATGAGGAGTGCATAATACTATATGGAGGACTGAGGAGTGTATTATACTATATGGAGGACTATGAGGGGTGCATTATACTATATGGAGCACTATGAGCAGTGTGTTATACTATATGGAGCACTGAGGAGTGTATTGTTCTATATGGAGGACTGAGGAATCTATTATACATTATGGAGGACTGAGGAGTGTATTATACTATATGGGGCACTATGAGGAGTGTATTATGCTATATGGAGCACTATGAGGAGTGTATTATACTATATGGAGGACTGAGCAGTGTATTTTAATATATGGAGGACAATAAGGAGTGCATTATACTATATGGAGTACTATGAGGAGTGTATTATACTTTATGGGGAACTATGAGGAGTGTATTATACTATATGGAGCACTATGAGCAGTGTGTTATAGTATATGGAGCACTATGATGAGTGAATTATACTACATGGGGCACTATGAGAAGTGTATTTTGCTATATGGAGCACTATGAGGAGTGTATTATACTATATGGAGGACTGAGCAGTGTATTTTAATATATGGAGAACTATAAGTAGTGTATTATGCTATATGGACCACTATGAGGAGTGTATTATACTATATGGAGGACTGAGCAGTGTATTTTAATATATGGAGAAATATGAGGAGTGTATTATACTATATGGAGGACAGAGGAGTGTATAATACTATATGGAGGACTATGGGGAGTGTATTATACTATATGGAGGACTAGGGTAGTGTATTATACTATATGGAGGACTATGGGGAGTGTATTATACTATATGGAGAACTATGGGTTGTATATTTTACTATATGGAGGACTATGGGGCACATTATATTATATGAAGGACTATGGGGTGTGCATTTTACAATATGGAGGACTGTGGTGCACATTATAGTATGTGGAGAACTATGGGGTGTATTATACTAAACAAGCAAAATGCTGCATATTCATCGAGTGATTGGATTGTTTATGCCAGAGCAAAACTCTTTGTTCTCAGCAGCACATCGCTGATGTAAACTGTAAATGTGCTGCTGCTGATAACATGATACTGTATGGAGACAGATTGATCTACTAGTGATCGTTCTGTTCCCATCATTTTTTCTCAGTTGGTGTAAAGAGGCCGGGAAACAAGCATCGAGCGACTTAATATTGTCGATAACACTTGTTTAGCGGCCTGAACTCAGCGCACGTAAATACAACAGAAATGCTTCTGTGTGATGTGCAATATGTCAGCATTTGGGGTCCCATTTTAAACATTTGCCTAGGGCCCCATTTTGCCTAAAACTGGCTCTGCACGCAAGTGCGACCCCATCCTAAGAGTTAGAGAATTAAGAGTATAGAAAGAAATTTGTGAGTATTGATGCTGATGCTGATGACAATGACAAAGCACTACTTGTGTGTGCAGAGTAGTTACCAAAAACATAATCTCTGCTCATTTTGCTGATCAGTTTGCTTTCCGCACATGAAAAGGTGGTGCCATTTCATGTGCTGACAGATGGATGGAGTTCCCAATCGAAGTGTGCCAAGATGTGCTCTGCTTATTTTCCAACAATACAACTCACAGACTGGTCTGCTGGCAAAGCAGAAAAGAATTCCCACATATGAGATGCCCACATATAGGACTCGCTACCACCGCAATCTTTTAGGCGCTATAGAGTCTCGTACACAAACAAAAGTCACAACATCACCTGCTCCAGAGCAGACTGCAGAAAATAACAGATGTTACCAGAGACCCTGCTTTAACCACATACAGTTAGGGCCAGAAATATTTGGACAGTGACACAAGTTTTGTTATTTTAGCTGTTTACAAAAACATGTTCAGAAATACAATTATATATATAATATGGGCTGAAAGTGCACACTCCCAGCTGCAATATGATAGTTTCCACATCCAAATCGGAGAAAGGGTTTAGGAATCATAGCTCTGTAATGCATAGCGTCCTCTTTTTCAAGGGACCAAAAGTAATTGGACAATGGACTCTAAGGGCTGCAATTAACTCTGAAGGCATCTCCCTCGTTAACCTGTAATCAATGAAGTAGTTAAAAGGTCAGGGGTGGATTCCAGGTGTGTGGTTTTGCATTTGGTAGCTGTTGCTGTGAGCAGACAACATGCGGTCAAAGGAACTCTCAATTGAGGTGAAGCAGAACATCCTGAGGCTGAAAAAAAAGAAAAAATCCATCAGAGAGATAGCAGACATGCTTGGAGTAGCAAAATCAACAGTTGGGTACATTCTGAGAAAAAAGGAATTGACTGGTGAGCTTGGGAACTCAAAAAGGCCTGGGCGTCCACGGATGACAACAGTAGTGGATGATCGCCGCATACTTAATTTGGTGAAGAAGAACCCGTTCACAACATCAACTGAAGTCCAGAACACTCTCAGTGAAGTAGGTGTATCTGTCTCTAAGTCAACAGTAAAGAGAAGACTCCATGACAGTAAATACAAAGGGTTCACATCTAGATGCAAACCATTCATCAATACCAAAAATAGACAGGCCAGAGTTAAATTTGCAGAAAAACACCTCAAGAAGCCAGCTCAGTTCTGGAAAAGTATTCTATGGACAGATGAGACAAAGATCAACCTGTACCAGAATGATGGGAAGAAAAAAGTTTGGAGAAGAAAGGGAACGGCACATGATCCAAGGCACACCACATCCTCTGTAAAACATGGTGGAGGCAACGTGATGGCATGGGCATGCATGGCTTTCAATGGCACTGGGTCACTTGTGTTTATTGATGACATAAGAGCAGACAAGAGTAGCCGGATGAATTCTGAAGTGTACCGGGATATACTTTCAGCCCAGATTCAGCCAAATACTGCAAAGTTGATTGGACGGCGCTTCATAGTACAGATGGACAATGACCCCAAGCATACATCCAAAGCTACCCAGGAGTTCATGAGTGCCAAAAAGTGGAACATTCTGCAATGGCCAAGTCAATCTCCAGATCTAAACCCAATTGAGCATGCATTTCACTTGCTCAAATCCAGACTTAAGACGGAAAGACCCACAAACAAGCAAGACCTGAAGGCTGCGGCTGTAAAGGCCTGGCAAAGCATTAAGAAGGAGGAAACCCAGCGTTTGGTGATGTCCATGGGTTCCAGACTTAAGGCAGTGATTGCCTCCAAAGGATTTGCAACAAAATATTGAAAATAAAAATATTTTGTTTGGGTTATGTTTATTTGTCCAATTACTTTTGACCTCCTAAAATGTGGAGTGTTTGTAAAGAAATGTGTACAATTCCTACATTTTCTATCAGATATTTTTGTTCAACCCTTCAAATTAAACGTTACAATCTGCACGTGAATTCTGTTGTAGAGGTTTCATTTCAAATCCAATGTGGTGGCATGCAGAGCCCAAATCGAGAAAATTGTGTCACTGTCCAAATATTTCTGGCCCTAACTGTATCATACAGTGGGGCAAAAAAGTATTTAGTCAGTCAGCAATAGTGCAAGTTCCACCACTTAAAAAGATGAGAGGCATCTGTAATTTACATCATAGGTAGACCTCAACTATGGGAGACAAACTGAGAAAAAAAAAAAACAGAAAATCACATTGTCTGTTTTTTTTATCATTTTATTTGCATATTATGGTGGAAAATAAGTATTTGGTCAGAAACAAACAATCAAGATTTCTGGCTCTCACAGACCTGTAACTTCTTCTTTAAGAGTCTCCTCTTTCCTCCACTCATTACCTGTAGTAATGGCACCTGTTTAAACTTGTTATCAGTATAAAAAGACACCTGTGCACACCCTCAAACAGTCTGACTCCAAACTCCACTATGGTGAAGACCAAAGAGCTGTCAAAGGACACCAGAAACAAAATTGTAGCCCTGCACCAGGCTGGGAAGACTGAATCTGCAATAGCCAACCAGCTTGGAGTGAAGAAATCAACAGTGGGAGCAATAATTAGAAAATGGAAGACATACAAGACCACTGATAATCTCCCTCGATCTGGGGCTCCACGCAAAATCCCACCCCGTGGGGTCAGAATGATCACAAGAACGGTGAGCAAAAATCCCAGAACCACACGGGGGGACCTAGTGAATGAACTGCAGAGAGCTGGGACCAATGTAACAAGGCCTACCATAAGTAACACACTACGCCACCATGGACTCAGATCCTGCAGTGCCAGACATGTCCCACTGCTTAAGCCAGTACATGTCCGGGCCCATCTGAAGTTTGCTAGAGAGCATTTGGATGATCCAGAGGAGTTTTGGGAGAATGTCCTATGGTCTGATGAAACCAAACTGGAACTGTTTGGTAGAAACACAACTTGTCGTGTTTGGAGGAAAAAGAATACTGAGTTGCATCCATCAAACACCATACCTACTGTAAAGCATGGTGGTGGAAACATCATGCTTTGGGGCTGTTTCTCTGCAAAGGGGCCAGGACGACTGATCCGGGTACATGAAAGAATGAATGGGGCCATGTATCGTGAGATTTTGAGTGCAAACCTCCTTCCATCAGCAAGGGCATTGAAGATGAAACGTGGCTGGGTCTTTCAACATGACAATGATCCAAAGCACACCGCCAGGGCAATGAAGGAGTGGCTTCGTAAGAAGCATTTCAAGGTCCTGGAGTGGCCTAGCCAGTCTCCAGATCTCAACCCTATAGAAAACTTTTGGAGGGAGTTGAAAATCCGTGTTGCCAAGCGAAAAGCCAAAAACATCACTGCTCTAGAGGAGATCTGCATGGAGGAATGGGCCAACATACCAACAACAGTGTGTGGCAACCTTGTGAAGACTTACAGAAAACGTTTGACCTCTGTCATTGCCAACAAAGGATATATTACAAAGTTTTGAGATGAAATTTTGTTTCTGACCAAATACTTATTTTCCACCATAATATGCAAATAAAATGTTAAAAAAACAGAAAATGTGATTTTCTGGATTTTTTTTTCTCAGTTTGTCTCCCATAGTTGAGGTTTACCGATGATGTAAATTACAGACGCCTCTCATCTTTTTAAGTGGTGGAACTTGCACTATTGCTGACTGACTAAATACTTTTTTGCCCCACTGTATGTGCTGTTTATTGCTGAGGCCAATAGCTTTGTCCTCTGGTGACATCACCTCCTCAGTACTTGCGAGTTCCCTAGTAGTACACAAGAATATCTGACTATACATGTATTAGGCTCTTTCCTATTGCTATGTTGTGCGCTAAAATGTCTTTCCTTGGCTGTCCCCTGTCTTCTAAACTGGCTGTGACAGGCCCCTATAATTGGCTGGGCTAGACCATGTCAACTAATTTCTGCAGACCATTAGGGGTAAGCCTGCACAGCCGTGCCTGGCATAGTTAGCACTCTTAGGCTGGAGTCCCACTAGCGAATCACATCCAATGCGAGAGCATTGGACACGATATGCTAATGACACGTGGCTCCAGCTCTGCTATGAGCGTGATCTGTGCTCCAATCCTCTCTCGCATGAGAGGATCACAGCACAGCCACGGAGAAGACAGAGAAATTCATTTCTGCATCTCCTCTGCTGCCGGCATTGACGAGAATCGCTGTGCAGTTGGGTGATATCCGAGTGCAGTGCGATGTTTCACACAGACACACACACACACCTGTAGATTAATATGGGTGTGTGCGATCCGAATTTTGCATGCAATTGTAAAAAGATGCAATTTTTTCCTGTCTGATCGCGATTCAATTGGAACAGGAAAAAAACGCAATTGAGAACAACATAAATTGGTATGAATGCAAACCAATTTTTAATTCGGATTGTGTTTGTACAATTTAATCCCAAGTGGGAGCGACCCCTTACTGAGTCCTCAGTCTTTTTGCCGATCCTCCTGAATCAAATCACAGAGTATTTGGATTTGCATAGAACCATGAATTTCAGGAAATTCAACTGAAATTTATCCTCCGTTGAACAATCAATTTACCTTTCAAAACCTTCATTTTGTTGGGGGGGGGGGGGTTATTGTTATTGACAGATTCCCTTTAAACATATTTACCATTATCACATTTTCACAGCAAGTTATGTTAAATATGAAGAATCAGAGGACTGTAATTTGCTATGGTCTATGTTGTAAATATAAAGTCATCATAGCAGTATGTTAATAATATCATCGTAAATAGCAAAGCTGAAGACTACATAATAGGTCGAGTAAAAAGCCTCTATGTACGATAGCAAATAGAATAATAGTGAAATCCTGAATTCAATAATTTCTGGCATGTTCTATTTATTAGTTTGTGATTTTCCAGTCTTAGAAATATGTGTAAATGCCAGTGGACTTTAGCACGACAGCCTTGATGGAGCTCAACTTTTACAACTCTCCGTGAAAAAGATGCTACTGAAATGGAATAATATATTGTTTTGTTCTCCGTTACTAAACACATGGATGCTCTTAGCTCGAGGACAAAATGTGCTTAATATGTCATACAGTTATGGTGTTTTATCTGGAAACGTAGGAAAGACATTTTTATGATGTAGTAAAATAAAGCAATAAAGTTTTATGAAAATCAGATATTTAAAATTTACCATCAGAGCTAATTAAGGGATATTATGACATAATTGTAATTTGTATTGATTAAATGATCAGAAATTAAAACATCCACGATCTTGAAGAACATTCGACAAGTGATAATACAGTGAACGCAAACACTTACAGGAACTTCTTCATTAACACCGCCAGCTGCTTATATTTTGCACAAAAACAAAAAATATATGAACTCAAAAATACCATAGGATTAAAACATTAAAACAGTAGCTGTGGCTGTTTTCCAAGGGCTAATGCAGATAAGCTCATACATTTCTCTCACCGGCATACACATCAGAAGCCATTTAGTTGCTTGCTCAACACACATTGATGACTATTTTTTTTTTTGCATTTTACACAATCAATTATGAAGACTCAGAAAGAAGTATAAGCAATGCAATCTTATATGCCCAAATGACGGCTTCCTTTTAAAATGATATACTTGGTAAATTGATAATTTATTATCACTTACTTTGAACTGAACAGTTGTCGATTTTTATTAAAAAAAGAGGACTCCTCTAGATTCTCATTGCAGCACATTTCTAAAACTATCCGTGATTTAACTTTTGTTTTGTACCTAAAAAATTCACCTTTTCTTGAATTATTATTTGTAAATTTGGGAAATAGCAAATTTTCTTAAAGTAAGTAAGTCCACCAAGGACAACATCTGCAAAGAGTTTGTATGTTCTCCGCATGTTAACCATGTATAAGTATATAAGGGGACAATACAAATATCTCGCTGAGGATCTGTTTATACCAAGGAAGGTGACGGGCACAAGGGGGCATTCTTTGCGTCTGGAGGAGAGAAGGTTTTTCCACCAACATAGAAGAGGATTCTTTACTGTTAGGGCAGTGAGAATCTGGAATTGCTTGCCTGAGGAGGTGGTGATGGCGAACTCAGTCGAGGGGTTCAAGAGAGGCCTGGATGTCTTCCTGGAGCAGAACAATATTGTATCATACAATTATTAGGTTCTGTAGAAGGACGTAGATCTGGGGATTTATTCTGATGGAATATAGGCTGAACTGGATGGACAAATGTCTTTTTTCGGCCTTACTATGTTACTATGTTACTATGTTTGCGTGGGTTTACTTCGGATAATCCGGTTTCCTCCCACATTCCAAAGACATACTGATAGGAAATTTAGATTGTGAGCCCCAATGGGGACAGTGATGATAATGTATGTAAAGTGCTGTGGAATACGATAGTGCTATGTAAGCAATGCATAATAAATAAAAATAATTTTTGTCTGTAAATACCATTGCAGGTATCATTTTAGGGTAGCTGTCAAACAAGTGCCATGTACCTCGTACCAGATTGCCAGGAAATAATTTACTGGCTTTTCAATTATGAGTCAGATGAGCTAGGTATTGTCATTGGTGGAAAGGCCGCCCTGACTCTGATCGAAAGGCAGCCTTGTGCTGTGGAGTCCATGAAGAAGTTATAATAACTGGCAGTGCCAGGAAGTGCTTACAGTAATGGTGAAACTGTGTGCACTGTAGGTAAAAAGGGCATACCACCTCACATTTACTGAAACTCCTTAGTATTCTCAACCATTACAATACTTCATGGCCCTCATACAATATAATACCCCCCAAAATGCCACTTCTACTAACAATGTGACCACACAACACTCTCCACATATGCAGTATCATGACCACAAAGCACTCCAGCAAACTATCATGCCTCCACATTGCTCCCAATGCAGTATCATGCTGTCAAATATACTGTTCCCCTACTGAAGCCTCCTAGTGTTCCTTCCCACTACAATACCGCTTTCATGGCTTCTATAAAATATAATACCCTTTCCACAATTTCACCACAAAATACCCCCACATATACAGTGTGATGACCCCACAGTACCCCAACACAGAATGATGGTGCCACAATACCCCCTCAACACAGTTGTACATTCCATATTAATAAATAAATACAGTATAAGATAAACAACCTAAAAATATAAAAAATATACATTTATTTATTTAATTACACATATGCGAGTAGATAAAAAAGTTATACACATAGAGATTGCACATTGGAAGGTGCACAAAACCAAGCAGAAGGAATCAGTACAACGTAAGTACAAAATAAATATGTATAGAACTGTGTACTATTAAACATATAAAATGCTTCAAAAGTACCATGAGCAAGTTTTTGAGATTAGAGATGAGCGAATCTTTTGAATTTAGAATTTACCAACTTTGCAGAATTTTTATTTTTTGCTTGCGGTGAATATACTTGAGTCAATTTCACTTGAAAGCCTGTAATTGCTCAGAAGATTCACATGGGGAGAGAGGAGAGAGACAGAGATAACCTTGCTGACCATAAGAAATTACATTTTACAGGCAAGACAGAGAGGACCCCACTGCCCATAAAAGCTTTCACTTTGCAAGAGAGTGAGAAAACTCCACTGACCATAAGAGCTTACACTTTATAAGAGAGAGAGCGAGAACCCCACTAAGCATAAGAGGCTACACTCTACAGTAGAGAGGGAGAGAACCCCACTGACCATAAGAGGTTACACTCTACAGTGGAGAGGGAGAGAACCCCACTGACCATAAGAGGTTACACTCTACAGTAGAGAGGGAGAGAACCACACTGACCATAAGAGGTTACACTCTACAGTAGAGAGGGAGAGAACTCCACTAAGCATAAGAGGTTACACTCTACAGTGGAGAGAGAGAGAACCCCACTAAGCATAAGAGGTTACACTCTACAGTAGAGAGAGAGAACCCCACTAAGCATAAGAGGTTACACTCTACAGTAGAGAGGGAGAGAACCCCACTAAGCATAAGAGGTTGCACTCTACAGTAGAGAGGGAGAGAACCCCACTGACCATAAGAGGTTACACTCTACAGTAGAGAGGGAGAGAACCCCACTGAGCATAAGATTGTTACACTCTACAGTAGAGAGGGAGAGAACCCCACTAAGCATAAGAGGTTACACTCTACAGTAGAGAGGGAGAGAACCCCACTAAGCATAAGAGGTTACACTCTACAGTAGAGAGGAAGAGAACCCCACTAAGCATAAGAGGTTACACTCTACAGTAGAGAGGGAGAGAACCCCACTGACCATAAGAGGTTACACTCTACAGTAGAGAGGGAGAGAACCCCACTGACTATAAGAGGTTACACTCTACAGTAAAGAGGGAGAGAACTCCACTAAGCATAAGAGGTTACACTCTACAGTAGAGAGGTGACTTATCCAGTGCATCAGGATATTAAAAATGATTCTGCAAAACATGATTCGGTGCCTCAGAATGTGCAAGGAGCAAAAAGTGGTGACAGGTTCCCATTAATCTATCATAGCTGAAAGGCATTATGGGGATACCCCAGCGGCAATGCAAAAGATGTTTGCCTGCTCTGTAATGCTTCACTAATGTGGGAAATGATGTTAGCCAAGTTTTTCCGGAGATTTGACCCAAACTCGATCCTTTGGGCTGTCACTCACGCTGGTCAGGTCATATGGGCGTGGTGACAGCGCTGTTTCTCCCCCAGATCTCCGTTGGTGGCGTAGTGGTGTGCGCATGTCCAAGTGGCGAATCCACTGCGCAGCTTCAAGGAAAATTGCGCGATCTGCGCTATTCAGCCGTTTATCGGTGGGCGAGGCCATCTTTGTGAGGCCGCGTGTGCGCAGATGGTTCTTCTCGGCTTCCTGGGGCTTCAGGAAAATGGCCGCAGGATGCCGCGCATGCGCAGATGGCGATCTCGACGGCCATTTTCCTGAAGCTGAGTTTGCATCTCAGCTGCAGGAAAATGGCCGCCGCGATCGCCATCTGCGCACGCGCGGCATCACAAAGATGGCCGCGCCCACCAATAAAAGGCTGAATAGCGCAGATTGCGCTATTTTCCTTGAAGCTGCGCAGTGGATTCGCCACTTGGACATGCGCACACCACTACGCCACCAACAGAGATCTGGGGGAGAAACAGCGCTGTCACCACGCCCATATGACCTGACCAGCGTGAGTGACAGCCCAAAACGGCGACTTTACAAAGGTATTTCGGCAGCATAGGTGGGGAATAAAGGCTCCAAAATACACTAATGTAAAGCCCAGCTCTGCCCCTATTTAACGTTATTTTTAGCTCTTCTTGAAAAAACGGGGTGACAGGTTCCCTTTAAGCACCCGACTTAGTGAGCCAAATGCCTGGGTCCATAATTGATGCCAGCGGGTGACACCATTACCTTTTTCCCTGTGCTGGGTGCTTGGCAATGCTCTGTTCATGACACTGACACAGGTGCCTCCTGCCCTGCATCTAGAATAAGATATCGTAGGCACTACTAAGTATGTGGTGCTCAAGTAGGTACCCAAGCCGTATAAAGTTATTCATAAACTTGGCACACACAAAGTGAATGCAGTGAAAATTTAATGAGGTAAAGTACATACAGTAGACGTTTCGGTCTGTTTAGACCTTCATCAATGTACCTTACTTACGTACAGTACTTGTGGGTATAAAGGTCATATACAGACCAAAACGTCTACTGTATGTACTTTACCTTATTACATTTGTACTGCATTCACTTTGGCTGTGCCAAATTTATCTATATCCTGCAATGCATCTGTCCTTGCACATTCTGAGGGACTATCATCAGGCACTTCCACATCCTTGTCTCAGAACAGCATTAAAGGGAACCTGGCACCACTTTTTTGCTCTATCAGCTAAAAATATAATTTAATTACTTGTCAGGTATGCATTCCACATCTACATTTGAAACCCCCTGACACCCGATGCATCGCCCATAAAAACCTTTTTAATTTGTCCCCCGCTATTTGTTAATCTGTTCAGTCCAGTCCGATGGGCGTTGCCTCTGCCGATACCGATATCCGATACCAATACAAGTCAATGGGACATCAAGTATCGGAATGTATCCTGATGGTTCCCAGGGTCTGAAGGAGAGGAAACTCTCCTTCAGGCCCTGGGATCCATAGTGAGGTGTAAAATATAGAATTAAAATAAAAAATATTGATATGCTCACCTCTCCGGCGGCCCCTGGACATCACTCTGGTAACCGGCCGGCTTCTTTGTTTAAAATGAGCGCGTTTAGGACCTGCGAATGACGTCGCGGCTTCTGATTGGAGTTTAGTGACGTATCGGAATTCCGATACCGAGATCCGATACTTTTGTGGTATCGGGTATCGGTATCAGATCAATAGGGATGTGTAAAATAAGGAATTAAAATAAAAAATATTGATATGCTCACCTCTCTGGCGGCCCCTGGAC
Organism: Ranitomeya imitator; assembly: GCF_032444005.1. NCBI lineage: Eukaryota > Metazoa > Chordata > Amphibia > Anura > Dendrobatidae > Ranitomeya > Ranitomeya imitator. Next base: position 136,574,604 of record NC_091282.1, read on the forward strand.
ATTACGCTGGTAACCGGCCGGCTTCTTTGTTTAAAATGAGCGCGTTTAGGACCTGCGAATGACGTTGCGGCTTCTGATTGGTCGCGTGCCGCTCATGTGACCGCCACGCGACCAATCAGAAGCCGTGACGTCATTCGCAGGTCCTTAATTCCTAGAATTAGGAGTTTAGTGAATGAGAATGACGTCGCGGCTTCTGATTGGTCGCGTGGCGGTCACATGAGCGGCACGCGACCAATCAGAAGCCGCGACGTCATTCGCAGGTCCTAAACGCGCTCATTTTAAACAAAGAAGCCGGCCGGTTACCAGCGTAATGTCCAGGGGCCGCCAGAGAGGTGAGCATATCAATATTTTTTATTTTAATTCTTTATTTTACACATCCCTATTGATCTGATACCGATACCCGATACCACAAAAGTATCGGATCTCGGTATCGGAATTCCGATACCGCAAGTATCGGCCGATACCCGATACTTGCGGTATCGGAATGCTCAACACTAATTAAGACATGAGATAGGGAGACACTACCCAGCCCAGTTTCGTCTCATCTGCTCAGCGTGGATTGGGTAACAATAAGGAGATGAAGGCTGAAGAGGAACAGGAGCTGGTTGCTAGCGCAACAGAGACTAGTACCCACACAAGCTTCATCCCGTCTCTCCTATGTGAATAGGCTGAGGATGGGAATGAGGAGGAAAAGAAGGAGATGGAGAGTCATCGTCATGTGGAGACAGGAAAGTGTTGGCTGTAGGGAGCTTGGCACATATGGTCGACTTTATGCACCGTTGGCTTTTCTGTGACTCTTGTGTTATGCTCATCTTGCTAAAAAAAGACTACTGGTTGCTCACCCTACTACACCCATGCTACAAGGAACTATGCATATCTCCTTCCTGAGGCGGAGAGGTCTTTTTAAATGGTGCTATACCAGAAGGCCATTGTGACAAATACTGTATGTTGAAAAAAATCCCAATGGACAACAATAGCGGCAGGAGGCAAGCTTCTTTGCCCAACCAAGGAGGATAGGCAAGGGAGACACACCAGGTATAGCAAAGGCAAGGATACATTATCAAAGCCTGAGACAATATCATGACACTCTCACAGCATCCAGGCCCTGATCACCTGATAAAAATGAGACAAAAAAAATTAAAAACCTTTTTTTAATTTTCTTGATTTTAGAATATTTATTGCTTATTGTTTCGTTATTTTTGTTCATGATTTCGTATTTTTGCAAATTTTAATCACCATCTTTTGTTCCCTTTTAACTCTCTTTATTGTGTTTTAAATGTATCTACCTGGGCAAAATAGAGCACCTTTACTGTTATATCTCACCCACTGGCAAAAGAAAAAAAAATCTTTTTGAGAATTTTTTCTTTGTTTTTAGTTGTTTTTCTTTCATCAGACTCACTACACCTTACCTTGCATTTAATTGTTGGAAGTTTACATTTTCCTCATATAATTCTCCCATCCCTAGTCACAACTAGAGATAAGTCCTGGGGGGTTCAAATCCCGCCAAGAACAACATCTCCAAGTAGTTTGTATGTTCTCCTTGGGTTTGCATGGGTTTCCTCCGGGTACGTCAGTTTCATCCCATATTCCAAAGACCTATTGATAGGGAATATAGATTTTGAGCCCCATCGGGGACAGTGATGATAATGTGTGCAAACTGTAAAGCGCTGCAGAATATGTTAGAGCTATATAAAAGATTATTATTATTATTAGTGAACTTGGAAACAATTTGTCAATCTCAAATTCAACACGAATGCAGCACATTTGGATTCCTGTTTGGATTCCTCAGCATTTTTGTTCAAAGTTGGCAAAACTCGGTCACAGTTTGGTAAATGATCACATTTCCTATAATAATTTTGTTAGGACTTTGGCTAGGATAGTGGTTCTGTATGATGAGTGGCAGGGACATGTTTTATGACGGGTGGGGGTGTGTATAGGTCAGAGGATCGTAGGAGAGTAGTTTTTTTTAGTATGTACATTTGGCCAAAGTCACATTTTCCTCTTCATACAAAAGCTTGTTTTGCTGGAACCATTTTCTCAGTGTAACAGCACGGAGAAGCCGCTCCTGCTGCTGCTGCTGCAAGTTGTCATACAGTTAGATAGGAACCTGTTCTGTGTGAAATCGACCTTCCAGCACCTAACAAGTTTGTGCTAATAGTGTTGTGCAGGCCGGAGTCCACATTACCTACTTAAAATCTTTTGGGCTAATACTGTGTTGCAGTCAGGACTCAGGAGTCCCCATTTGCTAATCTAAATAGTTAAGAATAATATTGGTGCTCAGCCAGGAGGTCCCATTTGCTAATCAAAATCGTGAGGGCTAATAATGTTGTGCAGGCCGGAGTCCACATTTCTTACTCAAAATCATTTGGGCTAATATTGTGCTGCAGTCAGGACTCAGGAAGCCCGTTTAATAATCAAAATTATTAGGGATAATATTGGGGTGCTGGGTTACCATGCTGTTAGATCCATGAAACAAGAGTAAATGTTGCCAGATTCTTCCCCCTGGAAAGGGACACACACAAGCTGGAGTATTGAAACACGCTTGTAGACAATCTTAAGAGTGGTTTTCCCCAAGACGGCAATGAAGTACACAGTGTGTATTGCAGTTATGGACTTCCAACCCCAGGAACATCAAACCGTCAATGCAAAAACATTTGCAGCAGCAGCAGTGTGTGAAAATCAGACTGCACTGAGATGTCATCCGAGTGCAGTCCTATTGGAATACCTGGGGTTGACCCGCAGATCCACGACAATGAACCTCCCAAGGGTGAGGTGACCAGGTAGACCACCCCCTATACAGGGAGCGTTAGGAGCAGACCCAAGGGAGACTATTGCTGCAGAAGCTGGAACCCGGAGACAGGTAGTAAGAGGTACAAAATAGAGAAGCTAGGCATAGGATGGACAGAGCGGGGTAAGATGAAGTACAATTAAGTAAGAGCTGGGTACAAACGAGATCAAAGGAGCACTGTGAAGGGGAAGACACAAAGGAAGCAGGACAGAGACACCAGACTAACAGAGTACAGAGAGGACACTGGGAGGACTGGACTGGACGAGGAGACAAAAAAGCCTGGGAGAGACAGAAAAGCTGAACTGGCTGGACAGAGTGGAGACTCAAAACAGGCAGTGCAAAGACAAAGGTGGACCTGAGTCACAGAAGCACAAATGACAGACAGGCAAGGAGCAGAGGTAGGAATCTCCTTATATACATGGAGTGCTGGAGAACTTCTGGGTCACGGTCCTCCAGGATCACAGAGAGGAGATACAGAGCGCCTGTAAATCAGAAAGAGGAAGTGCTGGAGTGGGGGGTGCGCGCACCCGACGAGAACCAGGGAGCGGAGAAGAATGAAGGAGAGGACGCGCGCCTGCAGGAGGAGCGCGCCGCAGCGGGTAAGAATAAGCAGAAGGAGTGGCTGTTAGACAGTGTAAGTGGCATAAGCAATTTCTGTGAGTTGTTTCACACATTTTTTAGACTAGCCTGAGCACCAGCAGAGCAGAATACATGTCTGACACATTGTGATCGACTGGAGAAGATGGTAAAAGAGTATCTCGAGCTCAATATCAATTCCATCTGGGAGAATTTAGACCCTGTTGCATTTTGGTCTTCAAAAATAGAAGAGTGGCCTGAGATCACCTGTCACGCCTTGGAGGTTTGCCAAGCAGAGCAGCCAGCGTTTTCCCAGAACGTGTCTTCAGCACTGCTGGTAGTTGCCTGTAGGATAAGTGCATTTGGCTGTCCCCTGAAAGTTTAGACCACCTAACTTTCAGCAAAATGAACAAGTGATGGAGCTCCAATTACTTTTTCACGCCAGTCGCAGACTTGGTACATGAGGTGATGGTGTCTTTTTTAGTGTCATGCATTGATCTCGCATTATTGCAGTCTGTGACACCTTTGTTGTGACTTCTGTGCCTGCTTTTGCTACTACTGTTGATGATGCTACAAAATATTTTTTAAAATAACGAGACGTTGGGTCTGCATCTGTTGGGTTGCCTGAAGTGGAGGGTGTGTCAGAGCCCCATTATACTATTTATACAGGCATGAGACGTAACTAGGGCTGGTCTTCACTTCTGTATACTACATATGATGTCTACATCTTCATCTCATTCTGCCGGGTTCTATATTCCTATTCCTATTCATAAAGTAGTCTATGGAGCGGTGACTTATGATAGATTACATCATCTGACGTGCATTACTCCTGCATGATAATGATAACAGAAAGCTACAGTAGACCTGGACACGCGTCTCTCTAATCTCAATATTGTTCATTTGTCTTCATGTTAGAAATTAACAAATAATGACAGTGCCAAAATGAAAAGTTAGAAAAAAATGAATATATCATTATGTAGAAAATATCCAACATTCACTAAAATCCATTATTTTGCATCTCCATATAAACGATGATATATAACCATCACAGTCGAATTAATTATTTACAGTCCAATAAAGTGGTCATATTAAACAACACTATCTAACCAAGCAAAAATTCACCCTGGTGCTGACGTCTAATACCAAGCTACATACACACTGAGGCATAACAATTATACATTTTGTTCGAAAATAAGGTGTTACTAAGAGGTTATATAGGAACTTCTGAGATTTAAAGGGACTCTGTCACCTGAATTTGGAGGGAACAATCTTCAGCCATAGGGGCGGGGTTTTCGGGTGTTTGATTCACCCTTTCCTTACCCGCTGGCTGCATGCTGGCTGCAATATTGGATTGAAGTTCATTCTCTGTCCTCCATAGTACACGCCTGTGCAAGGCAAGATTGCACCTTGTGCAGGCGTGTACTACGGAGGACAGAGAATGAACTTCAATCCAATATTGCAGCCAGCATGCAGCCAGCGGGTAAGGAAAGGGTGAATCAAACACCCGAAAACCCCGCCTCTATGGCTGAAGATTGTTCCCTCCAAATTCAGGTGACAGAGTCCCTTTAAGGTAGGTCACCAGCCTACAACATCATTGAGCAAGGATGAGAACAGATTGGCAGCACAATTTATGGATTAAAAAAAAATGCTCTACTTTTAAATTTTTTTACACAACAAAGTGTCTGAGAGGCTGTGCTCTGTTCACACATTGCAGTTTGCATGCTGGTTTAGATTTTTATGTTCTTGGAAGTTTTAATGCATAAATTTAGTGCCGCTTATTGTTTAAAAAATATTTAACATCGAACTATAAAAATTATAATCAGTTTGTTTCTTCTTGCCAGATGCTGAACTGCCCATCATTGCCAAGCACAGGCAAAACCAGTAGCACAGCTACCGAGGGGGGTGGTAGAGGGTGTAGTCGCCTAGCACTCAGAGGAGCCCACCCACAGCTCTGCAGACGAGTTCTGACTGGAAGAAGCTGTCATGTCAGTTTGAGCCAGATGTAAAAGATGTAAAAGAGAATGACTGCATCAGAAAGAAAGTCAGCTGAAAGTCACCATCTAAAACTGTACTGTAATCATGTGTATGTCCTGCTGCACTGGTATTTACTAGGGATGAGTGAATGTGCTCGATGATACTTGATATCACTCCATGCATCCAAAAATACAACAAGAGAAAGCTATAGCCTTAAAATAGTAAACATACTTTATTTCAATCAAAAGAGATAAAAAGACATTATCATAAAGGTAGATATAAAAAGAGCTATGCGGATACACAGTGCAAATGGTATAATCGCCCCAGACTAAGACCAGGCAATGTCATGGGTCATTAGGTACAGGGTATAGTCAAGAGCGTACAGACGCTTCTAGAGGCTAGTAAAGTGCTAATGTGCTTTAGTGCAGCGATTCTATATGTCAAAAGGAAGGCTGATAGGAAGAGGATTGCAGGTTAGTACATGTATTAATATATCCTAGTGGATGGTGTGACCTAACTACGTTACCAGCAATGAAGCAAATGCTGCTATAGCAAACTGACGTGGTGACCCAAAGTGGATAAGGCACAGTGGCCGGGACACATTACCTGTAGCCGTGGAGCGATTCCCCGACGCGCGTTTCGCGTGTAGCTTTAACGAGGGGTAAGGTCCAGAGAGGAGTTACCGGCTTATATCATGTATGGACATAATGGCAGCGGCTGAGGCGGCGCTTCCGCCGGGGGGATCCGCAGACGTCATCGGGCCTCGGCGTCATGCGGCGGCGCTCCTCCCCGCTCGACGCGTCAGAGCGGGGAGGCAGCACCGCATCACAATAGACGCGTTGCCCCGGCAACGCCCAAGCAGGACGCCCAGCGGGAGCGTACACCGCTGCAGAGGCGGGTTCAGCAGGTACTGGTGTGTACAGCGGACAACTGCCAGGGGCTAAGAGGAAGGTAACTATGCTCTATGTCTGATGAAAATCTGTGAGTGAAAGGCGTGTATAGGGGTCCATGAAGGGCCTATGGATAATAAGAGAACAAGTGTACTAATGGGGAAGCAGTGGAAGGGGAAGGTGTGTGATGTGGGCAGGGGCTGCTCCAGGGAAAATGGGAAAGGGATAAAGGGGAAAGGTGTATATGGAGGCAAAAGTTGCGCCTAAAAAAAACCTGCCAATTTTAGAAAGCAGAAAATATATATATATATATATATATATATCAGTGTATAAAGGAAAGAAACGCCTCAGCCGCTGCCAATATGTCCATACATGATATAAGCCGGTAACTCCTCTCTGCACCTTACCCCTCGTTAAAGCTACACGCGAAACGCGCGTCGGGGAATCGCTCCACGGCTACAGGTAATGTGTCCCGGCCACTGTGCCTTATCCACTTTGGGTCACCACGTCAGTTTGCTATAGCAGCATTTGCTTAATTGCTGGTAACAAAGTTAGGTCACACCATCCACTAGGATATATTAATACATGTACTAACCTGCAATCCTCTTCCTATCAGCCTTCCTTTTGACATATAGAATTGCTGCACTAAAGCACATTAGCACTTTACTAGCCTCTAGAAGCGTCTGTACGCTCTTGACTATACCCTGTACCTAATGACCCATGACATTGCCTGGTCTTAGTCTGGGGCGATTATACCATTTGCACTGTGTATCCGCATAGCTCTTTTTATATCTACCTTTATGATAATGTCTTTTTATCTCTTTTGATTGAAATAAAGTATGTTTACTATTTTAAGGCTATAGCTTTCTCTTGTTCTATTTTTGGATGCATTTATCTTTCGTTAAAGCTGCCTTCCCTAGGCATGTACTTTTTCTGAGGTTATTGATATCACTCTAGTATATGGGTGCTTGGATATGCTCAGCACTCAGCAAGTATTAACTGGTGCTCAATTTCAAAATCGAATACCCGTCCCACATGTTTTTCACCTGTTACACAGCCAATAAGCATGCGGGGATTGCCTGCAAGTCATTTTAATGCCCCGTCCATTTTAATAGTGGCATTACTGTGATTGGCTGGCCGTATGACATGATCAGGGGCTATAAAATCACAGGCACCAGCAGGCTCAGCACAATGGCGCCATTGCACAGCTCTATGACCGTTCTTAATGGAGTGCTTATCCAGGCATGTGTGAACAGTTTAACGAATCAGAGTCCTGCAGTGTTGATACTGGTACTGAAGATGAACCATCATACTAACAGTCCATGTAAGGGCTAATTTTTACTGTTTGCATCAGATACATTTTGCATTTAGATTAGGAAGGGAGACAGAGTTGCAAGATGAGGAAGAGTCGATGAATACACTCTGTAGGCAGTGATTAGGGCTTTGCAGTACGCTGCTAAATACACTGTTCAAAACAATAAAGGGAACACTAAAATACCACATCCTAGATATTGCTGAATTAAATATACCAATTGCAAATATTTATTCTTTACATAATGGCATGTGTTGAGAACAATAAAACATAAAAATGATCAGTGTAAATCAGAATCAATATCCCATTGATGTCTGGATTTGGAATGATACTCAAAACCAAACTGGAAAATCAAATTACAGGCTGGTCCAACTTCAGTGGAAATGCCTCAAGACAAGAAAATTATGATCTGTAATGGGTGTGGCTTCCACATGCCTGTATGTCCTCCTTACAATGCCTGAGCATGCTTCTGATGAAGCGGCGAATGTTCTCCTGAAAGATCTCCTCCCAGACCTTGAGTAAAGCATCAGTTGACTCTTGCAGTTTGTGGTGTATGGAACAAGACATGCTATCCCAGATGTGATAATATGGAATCAGGTCTGAGGAACCGTCAGGCCTGTCCATAGCATCAATGCCTTCATCATGCAGGAACTGCTGACACACATCAGAGACATGAGGCCTAGCATTATCATGCATCAGAAGGAACCCAGGGCCCACTGCACCTGCACATGGTCTCACGATGGGTCTGAGGATTTCATCCCGGTACCTAATGGCAGTCAGAGTACCTCTGGCTAGCACATGGAGGATTGTGCGGCCCTCCAAAGAAATGCCTCATCAGACCTTTACTGTCCCACTTGCAAACTGGTCATGCTGAAGGATGTTACAGGCAGCAGAATGTTCTCCACAGCGTTTCCAGACTCTGACACATCTGTCACATGTGCTCAGTGTGAACCTGCTCTCATATGTGAAGATCACAGGGTGCCTGTCAGGACCAGCTACCTGATGGGCAGTCACCAGGGACAGCACAGGAGGCTAGCCTGGACATCTGGTGCCAAAGACAGCTTGTGACACTGAGGAGCTGTGAACGAGAGCGGTAGCATTGGCGCTGGAGGGGCTAGCTGCTCTCTAGAGAAGGTAACCAACAGTTATTCCTGCTAAAGGATGCACCAAACTATACAGCACAATAATTTGGAGACTAACCAAAAAAGAATCTTACTGTATCCAAATCTTTAAGGATAAAGACTTGTTATACACAAAAATGCAATATAAACATACTGTATAAGCAAACACGTATTTCTGAACGGTAGTAGAAAACTTTATTAATTTGTATAAAAACAAAGATTTAAAAAGTAGCCAACAGTGCTAGGGTGAGCCAAAGAAACAGAAGAGGCATCACCATAGGGTGGGTAGATTAATTACAAAGGTAAGTATAACAAACTGCACGACAATATGACATTATATGGATCATAGATACAGGGGTGCAAAGTAGATTACAGGCTGAATATAACCTTTATATTTGAACCAAAAGAGAACCCCTGGTACTAAGATCCCTAAATCCCCAATGCTTATGTAGGATAATATATGCATAGGTTATAGTTTCCGGGGTTAAAAATGAGTTAAAGGCTATATATGTGATCTCCGGTCCTCCCAAGACCTCCTTCTCTCCTCCACACTTATTCGCTCCTCATCCAATCGCCTCCAAGACTTCTCCCGAATATCCCCCATCCTCTGGAACTCTCTGCCCCAACACGTCCGACTATCAACCACAGTCGGATCCTTCAGACGGAACCTGAAAACTCATCTCTTCAGGAAAGCCTACAGCCTGCACTGACACCGCTGCTGCCTCATCACTATCGAAGCTACCGCCTCACCAACACCGGAGCTACCGCCTCACCAACACCGGAGCTACCGCCTCACCAACACCGGAGCTCCTGCAACCCTCAACCTACTGTCTCCTTCCCCATAACCCTGTAGAATGTAAGCCCGCAAGGGCAGGGTCCTCGCCCCTCTGTATCAGTCCGTCATTGTTAGTTTGTTTACTGTATGTGATATTTGTAACTTGTATGTAACCCCTTCTCATGTACAGCACCATGGAATCAATGGTGCTATATAAATAAATAATAATAACAATAATAATATATACACAATAGTGCCATTGTATAAACCGAAAACGGCCCCTGATGTTGAAATACATAAATCCTCAGTACTAGTGTTGAGCGATACCTTCCGATATCGGAAAGTATCGGTATCGGTTGGGATCGGCCGATATTCAAAAAATATCGGATATCGCCGATACCGATACCCGATCCCAATGCAAGTCAATGGGACCAAAATATCGGAATTAAAATAAACCCTTTCTTTCCGTGTAGGTTCATTCTACATCAAGGAAAACAACTAAGAATAATGTAGGATGTATTGTGGGAGGTGGCGGAGACATTAAAGGCAATGAGGTTTAGCCCAATCAAATAGAATAGCATGTTTTTTTTTTTTTTAAAGACGTTCGGAGTGAAAAAGATATTGAGTATGTAAATTTTTTTTTATTTTGTCAGATATTAATGTTTCACTATTCCACGCCCTTCCCCTTCTTTTTTTTCTTTTCTTTTTTTACTTTTCCCACACTTTCATCTTCATCATCATCAGCATCTTTGACATCAACTTCTTCTTCACCTTATTCATCTTCTTCTTCATCTTCTACCTATTTTTTTTTTTTTATTACATTCTTCATATTCATTTTATTCAACTATTATTATTCTTCCTATTCTACATATTCTTTTTAGTCCACTGTTATTATTCTTCCTATTCTACTTCTTCATCATATTCTCATTTGTGACAGGCATTCCCATAGTTGTTATCTATAAAAGTTGGAAGATTACACCTTCCGTTCTGCCAGTCACAAAAGTTACATTTGTCCGCGTTCAGTTTGGCCTGCAGCATCAGGCTTTATCCAGGGGCACCACGAGGAGGAACGGACTCACCCCCATACACTGCTTAGTCTTCTTCTGCATATAATTTAGATAATATCTTTTGCTCTGATATTAAGTCTTATGCTTAATGTTCTTCTGCTCTTTGTTCTGCAGCCTCTTGTTCTTCTGCTTCTCGGTCTTCCATGTCGTCGTCTCCAGGGTCGTCGTCTCCAGTGTCGTCATCTCCGCCGTCGTCGTCTCAGCCGTCGTCGTCTCCGCCGTCGTCGTCTCCGCCGTCGTCATCGGGGTGGTCTTCCGGGTCGTCGTCGTCGTCATCGGGGTGGTCTTCCGGGTCGTCGTCATCGGGGTGGTCTTGCGGGTCGTCGACTTTAGGGTCTTAAACTTGGAAATGTAGCAGAAGGTACAAGAAGGCTGAGAAAATGCCAAGAACCAGCTGATGGAACTGGAACTCGGATGGCTACCCGAAGGTTCAAGAGCCTATGGAACTACCGAGGACCAGCTGACGTTACTGGAACCCGGTTACTAAGCAGGAGGTACCCGTGCTAAAAAGCACTACCAAGGACCGCCTGGCGTTGGCGGAACTCGGATACCCAGAAGGAGGCACCTAAGCCAAAGGCTCTGCCCGGAACCAGCTGACGTTACTGGAACCAGGATGGGGAGCAGAAGGTACAAGAGCAAAAGACACTGCCGAGAACCAGCTGATGGTACTGGAACCCGGATGGGTAGCCGAAGGTCCAAGAGCCAATGGAACTACCGAGGACCAGCTGTCGTTACTGGAACCCGGTTATTAAGCAGGAGGTACCCGTGCCTGAAAGCACTACCAAGGACCACCTGACGTTGGTGGAACTTGGATACCCAGAAGGAGGCACCTAAGCCAAAGGCTCTGCCCGGAACCAGCTGACGGTACTGGAACCAGGATGGGGAGCAGAAGGTACAAGAGCAAAAGACACTGCCGAGAACCAGCTGACGGTGCTGGAACCAGGTGGTGGACCCGAAGGCCCACAGGAGAGGAGAGAACAGCTAGGCCGCGAGGCAGCCGCAGTTACCGAACCCCAACAGTCCAACAGGGGGAGCTGGGCCTACTGGCACTACAGAACCAGCCTTGACTACCAGTTCACGCAGCCCACATAGGAAGCTCCTAATCTGGAGGCACCCTGGAGTTGGCTAACCCGACCGCACCACGACGGGGCAAGCATAGGCGTCTCAGCGAGCTTGACACAACCCGGAAACAGCTGACGGTGCTGAAACCAGGCTTGGCACGAGGGAGTACCTGTGACAAGAACACTGCCGAGAACCAGCTGGCGGTGCTGGAACCCAGATGCGTTGCCCCAGTGTGCAAGAGCCAATAGCACGACCGAGGACCAGCTGGCGGTGCTGGAACCCGGTTACTAAGCTGTAGGTGCCCACGCTTAAAAGCACTACCAAGGACCGCCTGACGTTGGCGGAACTCGGATACCCAGGAGGAGGCACCTAAGCCAAAGGCTCGGCCTGGAACCAGCTGACGGTGCTGGAACCAGGTGGTGGACCCCAAGGCCCACAGGAGAGGAGAGAACAGCTAGGCCGCGAGGCAGCCGCAGTTACCGAACCCCAACAGTCCTACAGGGGGAGCTGGGCCTACTGGCACTACAGAACCAGCCTTGACTACCAGTTCACGCAGCCCACATAGGAAGCTCCTAAACTGGAGGCACCCTGGAGTTGGCTAACCCGACCGCACCACGACGGGGCAAGCATAGGCGTCTCAGCGAGCTTGACACAACCCGGAAACAGCTGACGGTGCTGAAACCAGGCTTGGCACGAGGGAGTACCTGTGACAAGAACACTGCCGAGAACCAGCTGGCGGTGCTGGAACCCAGATGCGTTGCCCCAGTGTGCAAGAGCCAATGGCACGACCGAGGACCAGCTGGCGGTGCTGGAACCCGGTTACTAAGCTGTAGGTGCCCGCGCTTAAAAGCACTACCAAGGACCGCCTGACGTTGGCGGAACTCAGATACCCAGGAGGAGGCACCTAAGCCAAAGGCTCGGCCTGGAACCAGCTGACGGTGCTGGAACCAGGTGGTGGACCCCAAGGCCCACAGGAGAGGAGAGAACAGCTAGGCCGCGAGGCAGCCGCAGTTACCGAACCCCAACAGTCCTACAGGGGGAGCTGGGCCTACTGGCACTACAGAACCAGCCTTGACTACCAGTTCACGCAGCCCACATAGGAAGCTCCTAAACTGGAGGCACCCTGGAGTTGGCTAACCCGACCGCACCACGACGGGGCAAGCATAGGCGTCTCAGTGAGCTTGACACAACCCGGAAACAGCTGACGGTGCTGAAACCAGGCTTGGCACGAGGGAGTACCTGTGACAAGAACACTGCCGAGAACCAGCTGGCGGTGCTGGAACCCAGATGCGTTGCCCCAGTGTGCAAGAGCCAATGGCACGACCGAGGACCAGCTGGCGGTGCTGGAACCCGGTTACTAAGCTGTAGGTGCCCACGCTTAAAAGCACTACCAAGGACCGCCTGACGTTGGCGGAACTCGGATACCCAGGAGGAGGCACCTAAGCCAAAGGCTCGGCCTGGAACCAGCTGACGGTGCTGGAACCAGGTGGTGGACCCCAAGGCCCACAGGAGAGGAGAGAACAGCTAGGCCGCGAGGCAGCCGCAGTTACCGAACCCCAACAGTCCTACAGGGGGAGCTGGGCCTACTGGCACTACAGAACCAGCCTTGACTACTAGTTCACGCAGCCCACATAGGAAGCTCCTAAACTGGAGGCACCCTGGAGTTGGCTAACCCGACTGCAACACGACGGGGCAAACATAGGCGTCTCAGCGAGTTTGACACACCCCGGAAACAGCTGACGGTGCTGAAACCAGGTTTGGCATGAGGGAGTACCTGTGATAAAAACACTGCCGAGAACCAGCTGGCGGTGCTGGAACCCAGATGCGTTGCCCCAGTGTGCAAGAGCCAATGGCACGACCGAGGACCAGCTGGCGGTGCTGGAACCCGGTTACTAAGCTGTAGGTGCCCACGCTTAAAAGCACTACCAAGGACCGCCTGACGTTGGCGGAACTCGGATACCCAGGAGGAGGCACCTAAGCCAAAGGCTCGGCCTGGAACCAGCTGACGGTGCTGGAACCAGGTGGTGGACCCCAAGGCCCACAGGAGAGGAGAGAACAGCTAGGCCGCGAGGCAGCCGCAGTTACCGAACCCCAACAGTCCTACAGGGGGAGCTGGGCCTACTGGCACTACAGAACCAGCCTTGACTACCAGTTCACGCAGCCCACATAGGAAGCTCCTAAACTGGAGGCACCCTGGAGTTGGCTAACCCGACCGCACCACGACGGGGCAAGCATAGGTGTCTCAGCGAGCTTGACACAACCCGGAAACAGCTGACGGTGCTGAAACCAGGCTTGGCACGAGGGAGTACCTGTGACAAGAACACTGCCGAGAACCAGCTGGCGGTGCTGGAACCCAGATGCGTTGCCCCAGTGTGCAAGAGCCAATGGCACGACCGAGGACCAGCTGGCGGTGCTGGAACCCGGTTACTAAGCTGTAGGTGCCCGCGCTTAAAAGCACTACCAAGGACCGCCTGACATTGGCGGAACTCGGATACCCAGGAGGAGGCACCTAAGCCAAAGGCTCGGCCTGGAACCAGCTGACGGTGCTGGAACCAGGTGGTGGACCCCAAGGCCCACTGGAGAGGAGAGAACAGCTAGGCCGCGAGGCAGCCGCAGTTACCGAACCCCAACAGTCCTACAGGGGGAGCTGGGCCTACTGGCACTACAGAACCAGCCTTGACTACCAGTTCACGCAGCCCACATAGGAAGCTCCTAAACTGGAGGCACCCTGGAGTTGGCTAACCCGACCGCACCACGACGGGGCAAGCATAGGCGTCTCAGCGAGCTTGACACAACCCGGAAACAGCTGACGGTGCTGAAACCAGGCTTGGCACGAGGGAGTACCTGTGACAAGAACACTGTCGAGAACCAGCTGGCGGTGCTGGAACCCAGATGCGTTGCCCCAGTGTGCAAGAGCCAATGGCACGACCGAGGACCAGCTGGCGGTGCTGGAACCCGGTTACTACGCTGTAGGTGCCCGCGCTTAAAAGCACTACCAAGGACCGCCTGACGTTGGCGGAACTCGGATACCCAGGAGGAGGCACCTAAGCCAAAGGCTCGGCCTGGAACCAGCTGACGGTGCTGGAACCAGGTGGTGGACCCCAAGGCCCACAGGAGAGGAGAGAACAGCTAGGCCGCGAGGCAGCCGCAGTTACCGAACCCCAACAGTCCTACAGGGGGAGCTGGGCCTACTGGCACTACAGAACCAGCCTTGACTACCAGTTCACGCAGCCCACATAGGAAGCTCCTAAACTGGAGGCACCCTGGAGTTGGCTAACCCGACTGCAACACGACGGGGCAAACATAGGCGTCTCAGCGAGTTTGACACACCCCGGAAACAGCTGACGGTGCTGAAACCAGGTTTGGCACGAGGGAGTACCTGTGACAAAAACACTGCCGAGAACCAGCTGGCGGTGCTGGAACCCAGATGCGTTGCCTATTAAAGATTGTCTTCCTAGAGCCCCAACTAGCGGTGTTGGAGCTAAGGGTAAGCAGGGGGAGCAGAGTGTAGGCCGAAGCCTGCACTGGAGGCAGCTTTGTGTCTGCGTTGCGTTTGCAGGACACTTTGCCGGCTACACAGTGGGGGAACAGCTGGCGTTGCTGAACCCCACTAACACAATGGCGTGTGTTTTTCTCTGTGCAGCTAGCACTTGCGGTCAAAAACTAGCGATGTTAGAGCCCGTGTTGAAGCAGGAGGAGGAGGAGAGGAGCAGAGTGTAGGCCGAAGCCTATTTGAACCAATTTCAAAGGAAACCTTTAACCCCCCCTCAGGTGTTACAAAGTACAAGAGACACACCTTGTGCAGTATTAATGCTGCACAAGTGAAAGGTTGCTCTATTAATTTGTCTACTTGCACACGCTGAATGAAAGACGTACACAATTTAGCCCATTCTACAGTCAAACTGTAGTGGATGCGTGACTTGGCTTTTTAAGGAGACGCAGCACAGGTGTCCCAAATAACGCCTTGGTGCTTGGCGCAGCTTCCTGAGCATTGTTATTTGCTGTACAGGAGTCTGCGCTCTTGTGTTATCCCTTGGCAATGCCCTGTTAGAGCTGCCCGTCTTATGACCTCATTTCATGTTGGCCGGTGCGGTTAACGATGGCCATAAATCCCAGACCCACAGTGCCTTTTCATAAAGTCACACTGCGGTGCTGTGATTCGTGGCCTTGAGCAGTAAATATTTTGGCCGCTCACAAACGTCCTTACACCTGCTTCAGACTGGGCGGCCTCTGCTGATCCCTTCTCGCATGCCGCGGCCATGAGGCTGCAAAGTCTGAAGAAGGCGGAAGGAGATGAGTTAAGACAGGTGAAGATATGCACTGCTCGTGCCCATCAATCACACCCTCGCAGTCAAAATAAGACAACGAGGAGCATTGTTTCAGGCAGGGCGGACGCACAGGCGCAACAAGCCAACCAATGATGTCAGAAGACGGGAAGCGCAACCAAGGGGGGTGCTGCGTATCATTAGAAAGGAAAGTCACACCTCAGGGACAGTGGAATGGTCTCAATGAGACACATTTTGTACGTTTTGAGTTCCACGTGGGCAAGGACAAAAAGTCAGCCACCTTGTACAAATGCAGCAGTACTGCTGTACAAGGTGGCTGTTATACATAGAAACACCTGGGGGTGGGGGGCAGGCTCCCTTCAATTTCAGTTCATGTGCCTGCGTGGCGTTTGCAGGACACGTTGCCAGCTACACAGCAGGGGAACAGCTGGCGGTGCTGAACCCCACTAACACATTGGCTGGTGTTTTTCTCTGTGCAGCTAGCATGTCCGGGCAGAAACTGGCGTTGTTTGAGCCCAGGGTCAGCAGGAGGAGGAGAGGAGCAAAGTGTAGACCGAAGCCTGCACTGGTGGCAGCTTTTGGTCAGTTGTGCCAGCGTGGCTTGTGCTGGACACGATGCCGACTACACAGCAGGGGAACAGCTGGCGGTGCTGAACCCCACTAACACATTGGCTGGTGTTTTTCTCTGTGCAGCTAGCATGTCCGGGCAGAAACTGGCGTTGTTTGAGCCCAGGGTCAGCAGGAGGAGGAGAGGAGCAAAGTGTAGGCCGAAGCCTGCACTGGTGGCAGCTTTTGTTCTGTTGTGCCAGCGTGGCTTGTGCTGGACACGTTGCCGACTACACAGCAGGGGAACAACTGGCGTTGCTGAACCCCACTAACACATTGACTGGTGTTTTTCTCTGTGCAGCTAGCATGTCCGGGCAGAAACTGGCGTTGTTTGAGCCCAGGGTCAGCAGGAGGAGGAGAGGAGCAAAGTGTAGGCCGAAGCCTGCACTGGTGGCAGCTTTTGTTCTGTTGTGCCAGCGTGGCTTGTGCTGGACACGTTGCCGACTACACAGCAGGGGAACAGCTGGCGTTGCTGAACCCCACTAACACATTGACTGGTGTTTTTCTCTGTGCAGCTAGCAGTTCCGGGCAAAAACTAGCGGTGTTTGAGCCCAGGGTCAGCAGGAGGAGTAGAGGAGCAGAGTGTAGGCCGAAGCCTAGTTGAACCAATTTCAAAGGTTACCTTTAACCCCCCCCTCAGATGTTGCAAGGTACAAGAGCCACACCTTGAACAGCATTAATGATGCACAAGTCAAAGGTTGCTCTATTTAATTTTGCTCCTTGCACACGCTGAATTAAACACGTACACTATTTAGCCCATTATACTGTCAAACAGTAGTGGAGGCGTGACTACTAGTCTTTTTAAGGAGACGCAGCACAGGTGTACAAATTTACACCTAGGTGCTGTGCGCAGATTCCTTACCGTTGTTATTTGCAGTACAGGAAACTGCGCTCTTGTGTTATCCCTTGGCAATACCCTGTTAGTGCAGGCCGTCTCATGACCTCATTTCATGTTGGCCGGTGCGGTTAACGATGGCCATAAATCCCAGACCCACAGTGGCTTTTCCTAAAGTCACACTGCGGTGCTGGGATTCGTGGCCTTGTGCAGTAAATATGTTCGCCGCTCACACATGTCCTTACACCTGCTTCAGACTGGGCGGCCTCAGCTGATCCCTTATCGCATGCCGCGGCCATGAGGCCGCACAGTCAGAAGAAGGCGGAAGGAGGGGAGTGAAGACAGGGGAACATATGCACTGCTCGTGCCCATCAATCACACCCTTGCAGTCAAAATATATGAGACAACGGGGGGCGTTGTGTCGGGCAGGGGGGACGCACAGGCACAGCCAGCCAACCAATGATGTCAGGAGACGGGCAGCGCTAACAATGGGGGTGCTGCGTGTCATTAAAAAGGAAAGTCACACCTCAGGGACATTGTAATGGTCTGTAATGAGACACATTTTGTACTTGTTGAGTTCCACGTGTGCAAGGAGAAAAAGTCAGCCACCTTGTACAAATGCAGCAGTACTGCTGTACAAGGTGGCTGTTATACATAGAAACACCTGGGGGGGTGGGGGGCAGGCTCCCTTCAATTTCAGTTCATGTGCCTGCATGGCGTTTGCAGGACACGTTGCCAGCTACACAGCAGGGGAACAGCTGGCGGTGCTGAACCCCACTAACACATTGGCTGGTGTTTTTCTGTGTGCAGCTAGCATGTCCGGGCAGAAACTGGCATTGTTTGAGCCCAGGGTCAGCAGGAGGAGGAGAGGAGCAAAGTGTAGGCCGAAGCCTGCACTGGTGGCAGCTTTTGGTCAGTTGTGCCAGCGTGGCTTGTGCTGGACACGATGCCGACTACACAGCAGGGGAACAGCTGGCGGTGCTGAACCCCACTAACACATTGGCTGGTGTTTCTCTCTGTGCAGCTAGCATGTCCGGGCAGAAACTGGCGTTGTTTGAGCCCGGGGTCAGCAGGAGGAGGAGAGGAGCAGAGTGTAGGCCGAAGCCTGCACTGGTGGCAGCTTTTGGTCGGTTGTGCCAGCGTGGCTTGTGCTGGACACGATGCCGACTACACAGCAGGGGAACAGCTGGCGGTGCTGAACCCCACTAACACATTGGCTGGTGTTTCTCTCTGTGCAGCTAGCATGTCCGGGCAGAAACTGGCGGTGTTTGAGCCCGGGGTCAGCAGGAGGAGGAGAGGAGCAGAGTGTAGGCCGAAGCCTGCACTGGTGGCAGCTTTTGGTCGGTTGTGCCAGCGTGGCTTGTGCTGGACACGATGCCAACTACACAGCAGGGGAACAGCTGGCGGTGCTGAACCCCACTAACACATTGACTGGTGTTTTTCTCTGTGCAGCTAGCAGTTCCGGGCAGAAACTAGCGGTGTTTGAGCCCAGGGTCAGCAGGAGGAGTAGAGGAGCAGAGTGTAGGCCGAAGCCTAGTTGAACCAATTTCAAAGGTTACCTTTAACCCCCCTCTCAGGTGTTGCAAGGTACAAGAGCCACACCTTGAACAGCATTAATGATGCACAAGTCAAAGGTTGCTCTATTTAATTTTGCTCCTTGCACACGCTGAATTAAACACGTACACTATTTAGCCCATTATACTGTCAAACAGTAGTGGAGGCGTGACTACTAGTCTTTTTAAGGAGACGCAGCACAGGTGTACAAATTTACACCTAGGTGCTGTGCGCAGATTCCTTACCGTTGTTATTTGCAGTACAGGAAACTGCGCTCTTGTGTTATCCCTTGGCAATACCCTGTTAGTGCAGGCCGTCTCATGACCTCATTTCATGTTGGCCGGTGCGGTTAACGATGGCCATAAATCCCAGACCCACAGTGGCTTTTCCTAAAGTCACACTGCGGTGCTGGGATTCGTGGCCTTGTGCAGTAAATATGTTCGCCGCTCACACATGTCCTTACACCTGCTTCAGACTGGGCGGCCTCAGCTGATCCCTTATCGCATGCCGCGGCCATGAGGCCGCACAGTCAGAAGAAGGCGGAAGGAGGGGAGTGAAGACAGGGGAATATATGCACTGCTCGTGCCCATCAATCACACCCTCGCAGTCAAAATATATGAGACAACGGGGGGCGTTGTGTCGGGCAGGGGGGACGCACAGGCACAGCCAGCCAACCAATGATGTCAGGAGACGGGCAGCGCTAACAATGGGGGTGCTGCGTGTCATTAAAAAGGAAAGTCACACCTCAGGGACATTGTAATGGTCTGTAATGAGACACATTTTGTACTTGTTGAGTTCCACGTGTGCAAGGAGAAAAAGTCAGCCACCTTGTACAAATGCAGCAGTACTGCTGTACAAGGTGGCTGTTATACATAGAAACACCTGGGGGGGTGGGGGGCAGGCTCCCTTCAATTTCAGTTCATGTGCCTGCGTGGCGTTTGCAGGACACGTTGCCAGCTACACAGCAGGGGAACAGCTGGCGGTGCTGAACCCCACTAACACATTGGCTGGTGTTTTTCTCTGTGCAGCTAGCATGTCCGGGCAGAAACTGGCGTTGTTTGAGCCCAGGGTCAGCAGGAGGAGGAGAGGAGCAAAGTGTAGGCCGAAGCCTGCACTGGTGGCAGCTTTTGTTCTGTTGTGCCAGCGTGGCTTGTGCTGGACACGTTGCCGACTACACAGCAGGGGAACAGCTGGCGTTGCTGAACCCCACTAACACATTGACTGGTGTTTTTCTCTGTGCAGCTAGCAGTTCCGGGCAAAAACTAGCGGTGTTTGAGCCCAGGGTCAGCAGGAGGAGTAGAGGAGCAGAGTGTAGGCCGAAGCCTAGTTGAACCAATTTCAAAGGTTACCTTTAACCCCCCCCTCAGGTGTTGCAAGGTACAAGAGCCACACCTTGAACAGCATTAATGATGCACAAGTCAAAGGTTGCTCTATTTAATTTTGCTCCTTGCACACGCTGAATAAAACACGTACACTATTTAGCCCATTATACTGTCAAACAGTAGTGGAGGCGTGACTACTAGTCTTTTTAAGGAGATGCAGCACAGGTGTCAAAATTTGCACCTAGCTACTGGGCGCAGATTCCTGAGCGTTGTTATTTGCTGTACAGGAGTCTGCGCTATTGGGATCCCTTGGCCATGCGCTGTGAGCGCTTCCTGTCTTCTGACCTCATTTAATGTCGGCCGTTACGGTTAGCGATGGACATGAATCCCAGACCCACAGTGTGTTTTCAAAAAATCACACTGCGTCGCTGGGATTCGTGGCCTTGTTCAGTAAATATGTTTGACGCTCACACATGTCCTTACACCTGCTTCAGACTGGGCGGCCTCATCTGATCCCTTATCGCCTGCCGCGGCCATGAGGACACCCAGTCTGAAGAAGGCGGAAGGAGATGAGTGAACACAGGCAAACATATGCACTGCACATGCCCATCAATCACACCCTCGCTGTTCAAAAAAATAAGACACCGAGGGGCGTTGTTTCGAGCAGGGCAGACGCACAGGCGCAGCCAGCTAACCAATGATGTCAAAAGACGGGCAGCGCTAACAAGGGTGGTGCTGCGTATCATTAGAAAGGAAAGTCACACCTCAGGGACAGTGGAATGGTCTCAATGAGACACATTTTGTACGTGTTGAGTTCCACGTGGGCAAGGAGAAAAAGTCAGCCACCTTGTACAAATGCAGCAGTACTGCTGTACAAGGTGGCTGTTTTACATAGAAACACCTGGGGGTGGGGGGCAGGCTCCCTTCAATTTCAGTTCATGTGCCTGCGTGGCGTTTGCAGGTCACGTTGCAAGCTACACAGCAGGGGAACAGCTGGCGGTGCTGAACCCCACTGACACATTGACTGGTGTTTTTCTCTGTGCAGCTCGCATGTCCGGGCAAAAACTGGCGGTGTTACAGCCCAGGGTCAGCAGGAGGAGGAGAGGAGCAATGTGTAGGCCGAAGCCTGCACTGGTGGCACCTTTTGGTCAGTTGTGCCAGCGTGGCTTGTGCTGGACACGATGCCGGCTACACAGTGGGGGAACAGCTGGCGGTGCTGAACCCCACTAACACATTGGCTGGTGTTTTTCTCTGTGCAGCTAGCACTTCCGGGCAGAAACTGGCGGTGTTTGAGCCCAGGGTCAGCAGGAGGAGGAGAGGAGCAGAGTGTAGGCCGAAGCCTGCACTGGTGGCAGCTTTTGGTCAGTTGTGCCAGCGTGGCTTGTGCTGGACACGATGCCGACTACACAGCAGGGGAACAGCTGGCGGTGCTGAACCTCACTAACACATTGACTGGTGTTTTTCTCTGTGCAGCTAGCAGTTCCGGGCAAAAACTAGCGGTGTTTGAGCCCAGGGTCAGCAGGAGAGGAGCAGAGTGTAGGCCGAAGCCTAGTTGAACCAATTTCAAAGGTTACCTTTAACCCCCCTCAGGTGTTGCAAGGTACAAGAGCCACACCTTGTGCAGCATTAATGCTGCACAAGTAAAAGGTTGCTCTATTTGTTTTGCTCCTTGCACATGCTGACTAAAACACGTACACTATTTAGCCCATTATACTGTCAAACAGTTGTGGAGGCGTGACTTGTCTTCTTAAGGAGACGCAGCACAGGTGTCAAAATTTGCACCTAGCTACTGGGCGCAGATTCCTGAGCGTTGTTATTTGCTGTACAGGAGTCTGCGCTATTGTGATCCCTTGGCCATGCGCTGTGAGCGCTTCCTGTCTTCTGACCTCATTTCATTTCGGCCGTTGCGGTTAGCGATGGACATGAATCCCAGACCCACAGTGTGTTTTCAAAAAATCACACTGCGTGGCTGGGATTCGTGGCCTTGTGCAGTAAATAGGTTTGCCGCTTACACATGTCCTTACACCTGCTCCAGACTGGGCGGCCTCAGCTGATCCCTTATCGCCTACCACGGCCAGGAGGCCGCACAGTCTGAAGAAGGCGGAAGGAGATGAGTTAAGACAGGCGAACATATGCACTGCTCGTGCCCATAAACCACACCCTCGCTGACAAAATAAATATGACAACGAGGGGCGTTGTTTCTAGCAGGGCGGATGCACAGGCGCAGCCAGCTAACCATGATGAAAAAAGACGGGAAACGCTACCAAGGGGGGTGCTGCGTATCATTAGAAAGGAAAGTCACACCTCAGGGACAGTGGAATGGTCTCAATGAGACACATTTTGTACGTGTTGAGTTCCACGTGGGCAAGGAGAAAAAGTCAGCCACCTTGTACAAATGCAGCAGTACTGCTGTACTAGGTGGCTGTTATACATAGAAACACCTGGGGGGGTTGGGCCAGGTTCCCTTTAATTTCAGTTCATGTGCCTGCGTGGCGTTTGCAGGTCACGTTGCCGGCTACACAGCAGGGGAACAGCTGGCGTTGCTGAACCCCACTAACACATTGGCTGGTGTTTTTCTCTGTGCAGCTAGCACTTCCGGGCAAAAACTAGCGGTGTTTGAGCCCAGGGTCAGCAGGAGGAGGAGAGGAGCAGAGTGTAGGCCGAAGCCTGCACTGGTGGCAGCTTTTGTTCTGTTGTGGCAGCGTGGCTTGTGCTGGACACGTTGCCGACTACACAGCAGGGGAACAGCTGGCGGTGCTGAACCCCACTGACACATCACCTAGTGTTTTTTCTGTGTAGACAACACTTCCAGGTGGCAACTGACAGTGTTGAAACCCAGGGAATCAAAGAGGAGCAGAGTGTAGGCCGAAGCCTGCAGTGGAGCAAGTTGAAAGGGAACCTTTACTCCCCCCCCCCCCAGGCATTTGTTGCTGAAAGAGCCATCTTGTACAGCAGTAATACTGCACATGGAAAATGGTGGCTCCGAAAATTATGCTCCTTGCAAACGCTGAAGTACACACTCATATAATGTGTCCCCTCACACCGTCAAACCATCCCGGAAGTGGGACTTTCCTTTGTAATGTGACACAGCACAGCCGTCATTCCAACCCCCTTGGTGCCGGGCGCCACCTCCTCAACGTTGTTTGGTTCTGTCACGGAGCCCGCGCTGTAATGTTATCCCTTGGCCATGCACAGTTAGCGGTGCCCGTCTTCTGACATCATGTAGGTGTCAGGCTGGCAGTGCCTGTGCGTCCAAGCTGCCCGAGATCCAACCTTGCAGTGTAATCTAATGTAGTCCCACTGCGGGCCAGGGATCCATGGGCATGCGCAGTGCATATCATCGCCTCTCACTCACCTCCTTCCTGCCTCTTCAGACTGTGCGGCGTCACGGCCGTGGCATGCTATTAGGGATCAGCTGACGCCGCCTAGTCTGAAGAAGCGTGAAGAAGGGGAGTGAGAGGCTAGTATATGCACTGCGCATGGCCATGGATACCAGGCCCACTGTGGGATCACATTAGACGACACTGCGAGGTGTGATTTCGGGCAGCGTGGACGCACAGGCGCAGCCAGGACGACAACAAATGATGTCAGAGGACGGGCAGCGCAAACTGTGCATGGCCAAGGGATAACATAACAGCGCAGGGTCCATGACGGAATCAAACAACGCTAAGGAGGCAGCGCACGGTGCCAAGGGGGTAGCAATGACGGCTGTGCTGCGTCACATTACAAAGGAAAGTCCCACCTCCGGGACGGTTGGACGGTGTGAGGGGACACATTACATGAGTGTGTAGTTCAGCGTTTGCAAGGAGCATAATTTCAAGAGCGACCTTTCCCTTGTGCAGTATTAGTGCTGCACATGGTGGCTCTTTCAGTAACAAACGCCTAGGGGGGGGGGAGACAGGTCCCCTTACATTTTAGTTGTGCCAGCGTGGCGGTCGCATGACACGTTGCCGGATACACAGCTGGGGATCAGCTGACGTTACTGAACCCCAATAACAGAGGAGCGACTGTTGACTGTGCACACAGCACTTCCAGGCACCATCTGGCGGTGTTAGAGCCCAGGGACAGCAGGAGGAGCAGATTGGAGGTATTGCCGCACACACAGCTGGGGATCAGCTGACGTTACTGAACCCCAATAACAGAGGAGCGACTGTTGACTGTGCACACAGCACTTCCAGGCACCAACTGGCGGTGTTAGAGCCCAGGGACAGCAGGAGGAGCAGATTGGAGGTATTGCCGCACACACAGCTGGGGATCAGCTGACGTTACTGAACCCCAATAACAGAGGAGCGACTGTTGACTGTGCACACAGCACTTCCAGGCACCAACTGGCGGTGTTAGAGCCCAGGGACAGCAGGAGGAGCAGATTGGAGGTATTGCCGCACACACAGCTGGGGATCAGCTGAAGTTACTGAACCCCAATAACAGAGGAGCGACTGTTGACTGTGCACACAGCACTTCCAGGCACCAACTGGCGGTGTTAGAGCCCAGGGACAGCAGGAGGAGCAGAGGAACAGAGTGTAGGCCGAAGCCTGATTGGAGCAAGTTGAAAGGAAACCTTTAACCCCCCCCCCCAAGACGTTTGTAGCTGAAAGAGCCATCTTGTGCAGCACTAAGGATGCAAAAGGAAAAAGTTGCTCTGTTAATTATGCTCCTTGCAAACACCGAAGTAAACACTAAAAATGTGTCCCTTTATACCGTTAAACCGTTCCGGAGGTGCGAATTTCCTTCGTAATGGGACACAGCACAGCTGTCATTCCTATCCCCTTGATGCCGTGCGCTGCCTCCTCAGCGTTGTTTTAAGCTGTCACGGAGCCTGCGCTGTTCTGTTAGCCCTTGGCCATGCCCAATTAGCGCTGCCTGTCTTCTGACATAATTTGGTGTCAGGCTGTCAGTGCCTGTGCGTCCACGCTGCTCCAGATCCCACCTCGCAGTCTCGTCTAACGTAATCCCACTGCGGGCCTTGGAACCATGGGCATGCACAGTGCATAACCTCGACTCTCACTCCCCTCCTTCCCTCTTCTTCAGACTGTGCGGTGTCACGGCCGTGGCATGCTAGGGATCAGCTGACGGCGCACAGTCTAAAGAAGGCGGAGGGAAATGAGCGAGAGCCCGAGGGGAAGATATGCACTGCGCATGCCCATGGATCCAAGGCCCGCAGTGTGACTCAATCAGAAGACACTGCGAGGCAGGATCTCGGGCAGCGCGGCCGCACAGGCGCAGCCAGCCTGACACCAAATTATGTCAGAAGACAGGCAGCGCAAATAGGGCATGCCCAAGGGATAACAGAACAGCTCAGGCTCCGTGACAGCTTAAAACAACGCTGAGGAGGCAGCGCATGGCACCAAGGGGGTAGGAATGATGGCTGTGCTGCGTCACATTACGAAGGAAAGTCCCAGCTCCGGGACGGTATAACGGTATCAGTGAACACATTTTATAAGTGTTAAGTTCTGCGTGTGCAAAGAGCTAAAAAAAAAGAGCTACCTTTTCCTTGTGCAGCATTACTGCTGCACAAGATGGCTCTTTCAGTAACAAACGACGGGGGGGGGGACAGGTTCCCTTACATTTAGGTTGTTGTGCCAGCGTGGCGGTCGCAGGACACATTGCCGGCTACACAGCTGGGGATCAGCTGACGTTACTGAAACCCAATAACACTGGGTCGTATGTTTTTACTGTGCAGCCTGCACTTCTGAGCCGCAACTGGCGGTGTTGGAGCCCAGGAATAGCAGTTCAGGTGGTAGAAAGATGAACACAGCAGGAGACCTGGATGACACCCAATTACTTAATCAGGCAGAGGAGTGGCAAATTCCTGCGAGATCCAGGCCTGGTTCATTTTCAGGAAAGTAAGCCGGTCAACGTTATCGGAGGATAGTCGCATGCGACGGTCTGTTAGTACACCACCTGCGGCACTAAAGACACGTTCCGATAAGACACTAGCCGCAGGGCAAGCCAGCACCTCCAATGCATACTGGCTTAGCTCTGGCCATGTATCCAGCTTAGAGACCCAAAACTTGAACAGGGAAGAGCCGTCTGGGAGTACAGTAAGAGGGCAAGCCATGTAGTCTGTCACCATCTGACGGAACCGTTGCCTCCTGCTGACTGGAGCCGCCGGTGATGGTGTAGACATTTGGGGCGGGCACACAAAAGTGTGACAGAGTTGTGCCATACTGGGCTTGCCTTGGGCAGAGGCACTGCTTCTGCTCCCTCTTTGGGCAGAGCCTCCCCCACTGCCTCGACGCACTGAGCTGCTTTGTAAAGCACTAGCAGCACTCCTCTCAGTTGGACAGGAGAAGATGATGGAATTCACCAGTGTGTCGTGGTACTTCCGCAATTTACGCTCCCGGGTCAACGCAGGGATGAGGTTTTGGACGTTGTCCCGGTAGCGAGGATCGAGGAGGGTGAACACCCAATAATCAGGCATGTTGAGAATGTGGTCGATGCGGCGGTCGTTTCTCAGGCACTGCAGCATGAAATCCACCATGTGCTGCAGAGTGCCAACTGGCCCAGAAACGCTGTCCCCTGCTTGAGACATGATCTCTGCCCGCTCGTCATCACCCCACCCTCGCTGTACACACTGACCACTGGACAATTGTGTCGCTCCCTCCTCTGGACGGAGATCTTCCTCCTCCATTGACTCCTCCTCATCCTCCTCACAAATTGGCCCCTGCGTACCCCTTTGTGAGGAACCACGTGGCGCTGACTCTCCAGAAGCTGATGGAAAAGGTGACTCCTCATCCTCCACCTCTTCCACCACATCATCCCTTAACCCTTGCAAAGTTTGCTGAAGCAGGCAGATAAGGGGGACAGTCATGCTGACTAGTGCATCATCTGCACTTGCCATCCGCATGGAATAATCAAAAGGACGCAAAACCTGGCAGACGTCCTTCATAGTGGCCCACTCTGTGGTTGTGAAGTCTGATCGGCGCTGACTGCGACTTCTTTGCGCCTGATGCAGCTGGTGCTCCATAACTGCTTGCTGCTGCTCACACAACCGCTCCAACATATGTAACGTGGAATTCCACCGGGTAGGTAGGTCACATATGATGCGGTGTTCCGGAAGGCGGAATCGGCGCTGCAGAGCAGCAATGCGGGATCTGGCCAAGCTGGAACGCCGCAAGTGAGCACACTCTAGGCGGACCTTGTGCAGCAGGGCATCAAGATCCGGATAGTCCCTCAGAAAACTCTGCACAACCAAATTGAGCACATGTGCCAGACATGGGATGTGAGTGAGGTTGCCAAGGGCCAAAGCTGCCACCAGATTTCGGCCATTGTCACACACTACCATGCCTGGCTGGAGATTCGCTGGCAGTAACCACACATCGCTCTCCTGCTTGATGGCATTCCAGAGCTCCTGCGCTGTGTGGCTTCGATGCCCCAATGAAACTAGTTTCAAGACGGCCTGCTGACGTTTGGCCACGGCTGTGCTCATGTCGGTCATAGGTAAACGTTCACGGGTCCATGTGGAGGTGGACTGTGACGGATCCTGCAGAGAGGAATCAGAGGAACTGGTGTAAGAGGAGGAGTCGATGCGTACAGACTGGATTCCTGCAATCCTTGGAGTGGGCAGGACACGTCCTGCGCCACTCGCACGATCTGTACCTGGCTCAAAAACATTAACCCAATGGGCAGTGAGGGAAACATATCGCCCCTGTCCATGCTGACTGGTCCACGCATCGGTGGTGAGGTGGACCTTGCTACTGACGGCGTTCAGTAGCGCATGTTTTATGTTTGCCTCAACATGCCTGTGCAGGGCAGGGACAGCCTGCCTGCTGAAGTAAAAGCGGCTGGGCACCTTGTACTGTGGGACTGCCAATGCCATCAAGTCACGGAAGCTGTCAGTCTCCACCAGCCTGAACGAGAGCATTTCCAGGGACAACAGTTTGGCAATGCCTGCATTCAGAGCCTGTGCTCGGGGGTGGTTGGCCGAGAATGCCCGCCTTTTCTCCCATGCCTGGACTACCGATGGCTGTAGAGTAGACTGGGAGTGTGAGGATGACTGGGAAGGTGGTGCTGTGGGTGGAATTACACTAGGTCTCTGGACAACAGTGGAGGAAGAGGCAACACGAGATGAAGAGGTGGTAGCTGCCGCTGTTGGTTGGCCTACGTCTTCACTGTGTTTCTGTAACTCCACCGCGTGCCTGTTCCGCACATGTTTCCACATATTTGTGGTATTGAGGTTGCTGACACTTTTACCTCTTTTTACTTTCTGATGACACAGCTTGCATTTGACAAAACAAATGTCATCTGCAACTGTGTCAAAAAAGGACCAGGCACTGCAAGTCTTGGGAGCGCCCTTTTTGGCTTTGGAAAGAGACAGGCTCCTAACGGGTGCCAAAGTGGAGGCTACAGGCTCCGCAGTCTTCCCCCTCCCTCTCCCTCTTTGGCCCGTAAGGGGAAGCTCTTCCTCAGAGCTGCTCCCACCACCTTCCTGTTCCTCACGCCACGATGGGTCAAGGACCTCATCATCTCCACTACCCTCTGCCACCAACTGCTCCTCCTGGGTAGTCTCGGCAGCACAGTACGCATCAGAAAGCGGCACCTGAGTTTCATCATCAGATGCGTACTGCGCTGTGGTCACCGGAGGCACTGGCCCACCTGCCTCTTCAGAGTCAGAGAGATAAAGCTTTTGGGCATCACTGCACACTGCCTCTTCTTCCATTTCTCCAATGCTGCTTGGCTGGCCCCCTGTTTCCAAGCCAAGAGATTCAGAGAACAGAAGTAGAGACGGCTCCTGTCCTGGGCTCTCTGACTGCCTGGCCAATTTGGCAGGTGGTGAAGAGACAGATGGCTGCTCTCCAGTGCTCTGTGCCTGAGAGGATGTGGCACTAACTGAAGTCGATGCCGAGGCGTTAGCTGCCATCCACCCGACAACGGTTTCAATTTGGTCTTCACGTAGCAGCGGTGCACGGCGCTCTCCGACAAAGCTGCGCATGAAGGACTGTTCCCTGCTGAAACTGAGTGACGACGAGTCACCGGCGCCCGCAGCAGGCACAGAATCACCACGTCCTCTCCCTGCTCCTCTCCCTGCTCCGCGCCCACGCCCACGTGCCTTACTCCCTGCCCTCTTCATCTTGGTTGACAGATAAAGATAAGCAGAAAAGTACTAAGGCCTTAGTGTGCTTATTCCTGAAATGCTCCTCCTAACAGGTGTAAGAAACACTAATGTTGTAAATTGTGGACTAAACTTTATTATTTTTCAAATGTGGCCTACACAAGTGTTAAGTTGTGTTTGGTGAACTTAACTTTTTTTTGGTGCAGATCGGGCTACAGAGCTAGTTTAAATCACACGGAGACCGTGCAGACAGCCGTAAACGGCGCTGCAAGGCCAAAAAACCCTCCTCTCGGTTATCCTATATAGTGTTTTTCCACTATTTAGCTGGATACGAGTGGAAAGACACTAATAGGAATTTTTTTTTTCAAATTTTAAACTGGCTGCACTATTTGAAAAAAAGGAAATTGTTTTTCAAGGTATGAGGCAGTAACGCACCCTGAGCTGAATCCAACCGGCTATGGCTGCACACAGACTACAGGGCGAGCTGCGCTCACACAGAGACCGTGCAGACAGCCGTAAACGGCGCTGCAAGGCCAAAAAACCCTCCTCTAGGTTATCCTATATAGTGTTTTTCCACTATTTAGCTGGATACGAGTGGAAAGACCCTAATAGGAATTTTTTTTTTTCAAATTTTAAACAGGCTGCACTATTTGAAAAAAGTAAAATTTTTCTCAAGGTATGAGCCAGTAACGAACCCTGAGCTGAATCCAACCGGCTATGGCTGCAGACAGACTACAGGGCGAGCTGGGCTCACACGGAGACCGTGCAGACAGCCGTAAACGGCGCTGCAAGGCCAAAAAAACCTCCTCTAGGTTATCCTATATAGTGTTTTTCCACTATTTAGCTGGATACGAGTGGAAAGACACTAATAGGAATTTTTTTTTTCAAATTTTAAACTGGCTGCACTATTTGAAAAAAAGGAAATTGTTTTTCAAGGTATGAGGCAGTAACGCACCCTGAGCTGAATCCAACCGGCTATGGCTGCACACAGACTACAGGGCGAGCTGCGCTCACACAGAGACCGTGCAGACAGCCGTAAACGGCGCTGCAAGGCCAAAAAACCCTCCTCTAGGTTATCCTATATAGTGTTTTTCCACTATTTAGCTGGATATGAGTGGAAAGACACTAATAGGAATTTTTGTTTTTCAAATTTTAAACAGGCTGCACTATTTGAAAAAAAGTAAAATTTTTCTCTAGGTATGAGCCAGTAACGAACCCTGAGCTGAATCCAACCGGCTATGGCTGCACACAGACTACAGGGCGAGCTGGGCTCACACGGAGACCGTGCAGACAGCCGTAAACGGCGCTGCAAGGCCAAAAAACCCTCCTCTAGGTTATCCTATATAGTGTTTTTCCACTATTTAGCTGGATACGAGTGGAAAGACACTAATAGGAATTTTTTTTTTTCAAATTTTAAACAGGCTGCACTATTTGAAAAAAAGTAAAATTTTTCTCAAGGTATGAGCCAGTAACGAACCCTGAGCTGAATCCAACCGGCTATGGCTGCACACAGACTACAGGGCGAGCTGGGCTCACACGGAGACCGTGCAGACAGCCGTAAACGGCGCTGCAAGGCCCAAAAACCCCCCTCTAGGTTATCCTATGTAGTGTTTTTCCACAATAGAGCTGGAGACTGGTGGAAAAACACTAATAGGTAATTTGAGAAAAAATGTGCAGCAGGCTGCACTAAGAGCAAAAAAGGACAACTGTGTGAGGCAGTGTGAACCCCCCCTGAGCTGAATACAACCGGGTATATGGCTGCACACAGACTACAGAGTGAGCTGCACACACACACACACACACAGAGACCTTGCAGAACGCTGTTAAAACAGTGCTGCAAGGCAAGAGCAAGGTGAACAGTGAAGAACACACAGCGTTTTGCTAAATTAGCCTTTGGAAAGGAAAATAAAGCAATTAGCTAGCTCGACTGGCCCTCAGTTAGAACACAGCGTCCTGTCCCTAACTGAAATCACAGCAGAGTGAGCGCAAAATGGCGGCAGCGTTTTTTATAGTGCAGAGTAACATCATTTCAGCAGCCAATCCAAGCCTTGCCAGTACTTACATGCCCACCATGCTAAACAGGATGTGCCCACACTTCCAATCATTCCTCATTGGCTGCTGCGTTCAGTTTGAATTCTGGGAACTTCCGATTCCGGTATCCGATACGCGGGAAGTATCGGAATTCGGTATCGGAATTCCGATACCGCAAATATCGGCCGATACCCGATACTTGCGGTATCGGAATGCTCAACACTACTCAGTACCTTAAGCAAAATAGTCTATGCAGTAAAGTGCACAATCAATACGAACATACCTTACCAGCACCCAAATGGCGATGCCATAGCCCCTATGCGCATTTCGGTGACGTGCCTTCGTCTTTGGCTCACCCTAGCACTGTTGGCTACTTTTTATAGCTTTGTTTTTATACAAATTAATAAAGCTCTCTAGAGAAGGCAGACGTGCTCTTAGGAGTCAAGTTCCTGCCGCTGCACAGGGGGAATCTCAAACCATGTTCGCTGCGGACTTCCATTCTCCTCCAGCCACAGTGGAGCCTGCTCAGCAGAGACGTCGGTCCCAGCGTCTGGCTCAAGCTGATACTGTGCGCTTGATTACTGCTGCCTTTCCACGGTCTGACTTTGTAGCCAGTACTGATCAGCAGCGAAAAGGCATTTCAGGGACAAAGTCCTGCTATCCCATACTGAGCATGCCCACAGGACGACCTCCCATTGGAGGTCGGGGGTCACATGCTCAGGTCCTGTAGCAGCTCCTATTGAACCACTACGAAGGTCCTTGAGTGCTACAGCTATAAAAGGTTTGCATGGCCGCACGGCCATGTATAAATCTGTATTTGTGTGTGTGTGGATGTATGCCTGTTCTGGTGAAGCTCCGAATCATTCCCATCCCTAGAGTTGTTGAATGCTCGCAAGTGTTCTAGCTGTCTAGTGCCAGATCGTGCCATCCAACACCAGGCACAAAATATACTGCGTCTATCCTGCAGTGACCACCTCTGTGGTACTGTACGCACTCTGTGCGACTATCTTTAGTGTCTCCTGACAATCCGTCAGTGTAGGGTGGGAACTCCCGTTTGAGCCCAGCATCTGACTCAGGTCATCCTCAGGCGTGGGCTCAAAAGTCACCGAGGGTCAGAGCGGGATCAACCACCAGCATAGTGGGGGTGATTTGCAGGGATCCCACTAGCATCCATTTGCTACGCCCTGTGAATGCTAACAGGGCACAGCATTATCTTTAACATCGGTGACTCTGTGAAGCAACAGAGTTCACTCTTATACAGACCGGGTGACGGAACCCGTGTCTATTCAGGCGTAGTACCGCCATATAGTGTCACCATTTACTAGCAGCAGGTTCCACTCCTGCACAGTGGACACTCCCAAAAAGTGTTGAATTTTTTTTCTGTATTTAATTACTCATCCATATACTTTTACATGCTCTGTGGTACATTTCTGTACTATACAACACCCCAAAAAAGCATTGAAAAATGTTTCTGCATTCAATTACTCATCCGTGTAATATTGCATGCTATGTGGTACATTTTGGTGCTATATAACATTCCAAAAAAAGGTTGAAATTTTTTTTTGTATTCAATTACTGATCCATTAAGTATTGCGTGCTCTGTGGTACATTTTTGTGTTATATAACAGTACCAAAAAAGTGTTGACAATTTTTTCTGTATTCAATTACTCACTCAGAGAGTATTACATGCCTTGCTGTACATTTCGATGTTATGTAACACTCCTAGAAAGCGTTGAAACATTTTTCTGGATTCAGTTGCTCATCCATAGAGTATTATGTGCTCTGTGGTATATAACAGTTCAAAAAAGCTTTCAAAACTTTTTCTGTATTCAAATACTTGTCCATAGAGTATCAACCCCTTCACCCCTGAAGCCTGTTTTCACTTTCCATGACCAGGACAATTTTTACAATTCTGACCAGTGTCACTTTATGAAGTCATAACTCTGGATCGCTTCAATGGATCCCACTGATTCTGAGACTGTTTTCTTGTGACATATTGTAATTCATGATAATGGTAAAATTTATTTGATATAACTTGCATTTATTTGTGAAAGAAACAGAAATTTGTCGAAAGTTTTGAAAACTTCGAAATTTTATGCCTTTACATCAGAGAGTCATATTACACAATAGTTAATAAATAATATTTCCCACATGTCTACTTTACATCAGCACAATTTTTGAAACAATTTTTTTGTTAGGAAGTTGTAAGGGTTAAAATTTGACCAGCTATTTCTCATTTTTACACAAAATTTACAAAACCATTTTTTATGGACCACCTCACATTTGCAGTGACATTGAAGGGCTTATACGACAGAAAATACCCAAATGTGACACGATTTTTAAAACTGCACCCCTCAAGGTACTCAATACCACATTCAAGAAGTTTCTTAACCCTTCAGGTGCTTCACAGGAATTTTTGGAATGTGGAAGGAAAAATTAAACATTTACTTTTAGTTCACAAAAATTTTCATTTAGCCCTATTTATTTTTACTTTTGCAAAGGTAACAATTTCTCTTGAGCATGCTGATACCCCATATGTGGAGTAAATCTACTGTTTGGGCACAGGGCAGGGCTCAGAAGGGAAGGAATGCCATTTCACTTTTTGAATGTAAAATTTGCTGGCATAATGTTTGGAGAGCACCTGATGTGCCTAAACAGTGGAAACCACCAACAAGTGACACCATTTTGGAAACTAGAGTCTTAGGGAACTTATCTAGATATGGATTGAGCACCTTGAACTCATAGGTGCTTCACAGAAGTTAATGAAGTAGATCAGTGAAAATAAAAATTTTTAATCTTTCCCAGATAAATCTTTTTTAGCTCCAAATTTTGCATTTTCATAAAGCTAACAGGAAAAATTGCTCCATACAATTTGTTGTGCAATGTCTCCTGAGTATGCTGATACACAATATGTGGAGGAAAACAACTGTTTGGGTGCACAGCAGGGCTTGGAAATGAAGGAGCATCCCTTGACATTTGGAATGCAAATTTTTCTGGAATAATTAGTGGATGCCATGTCGTGTTTGAAGAGCCCCTGATGTGCCTAAACAGTGGAAACCCAACACAAATGACATCATTTGGGAAACTAGACCCCTTTGTGACCTTATTTAGATGTGTATTGAGCACCTTGAAACCCCTGGTGCTTCACATAAGTTTATAATGTTAAACCGTGAAAATACAAAAATCTAATTTTTCTCAAAAAAATCATTTTAGCTAAAATTTTGTATTATTTCAAGGGCAGAAAGAGAAAATGGACCCCGAGGTTTGTTGTGCAACTTTTCCTTAGTTCACTGATACCCTATATGTTGTCAAAAACTACTTTTGAAGCACAGTGGAAAGCTCAGAAGTGACACAGCGCCATATTACAGTACAGATTTTGCTGCACTTGTTTGAGGGTGCCATGTTACATTGGCAGAGCCGCTAATGTGCCAGAACAGCAGAACTCCCCATAAGTGACCCCATTTTACCAATTAAACCTCTCAATGAATACATCTAGGGGTGCAGCGATTATATTGACACCACAGGTGTGTCAAAGACTTTTGTACCATTGGGCAGTGAAGAAAAATTTTTTTACATTTTTACCACCAAGAATGTGTGTTAGCCCCACATTTTACATTTTCACTCTGGGAAATGGATAAAAATGGCACTAAAAGTTGTCCTACAATTTCTGCTGAATGTAGCATTACCCCTTATGAGTTATTTGCCTCCTGGAGCGCAGATTTTCCTAGACTAGTTTGCAGATTCCATATAAAGAGCCCCTAAGTGCTAGAAAAGCTGAATCCCCCCTCAAGTGACCATATTTTGGAAATGTTAACCCTTTGGGAACTTATCTACAGATGTAGTGACAATTTTGACTCTGCTAGTACCGACCGTGGGTGTTGCTGCGGGGTGTCAGCTCTCATTCAGAGCTGACACAAGCACGTGATCGCCGCGACGCTCAGCGCGAGGCTTGGTGATCATACCGCTGTGCATATACTGTTCTTTGCCTGAATGTAAAGCAGTATATGTACACTGCATGTCGGGAAGTGGTTAGTGGGGTTGTCCACTACTAGGACAACCACTTCTTAAGCCAAATGTTTGGCCCCAATAAAATAATAAGGCTCATATTCACCTTCCATGCCAGCGCTGTTCCTACAGTGCCGGCACTTGCTCTCCCTGGAGTTGTGATGTAGTGCTATGACACGTGACGCTGGTGCCCAATCTGCAAAGGAAGTATGGGATCAGCTGCAGTCCTGGCTTCCTCTTCTTGCTCAGTTTTTGTGAAGGTGGAGAAAGTGGCGGCAGCACAGATTGGTCACTGGCGCCACATGTCACAGCACCGCATCAAAGCCCCGGGGAGAGTTATCGCCAACATCATGGGAACGGTGCTTGCATGGGAGGTGAGTATAAGCTTTCTTATGTTATTGGGGCCAAACAATTAGTTTGAGAAAGGCTAAGATCATGAACCTGGCACAGGGGGGTTGCACAGCTGAGGAGTTCTTTACTGAGTTCCAGGAGTGGTCCACGGAAGTTCTGTGGAGTGATGCAGCTATCATATGCCTGTTCCACAAAGGCCTTTCCAAAACCCTTATGGATGCTCTGGTCCTTCAAGAAGCCTCTTGTTTTCTGACATAGGCCATGACCCATGCCATATGAATGGACCGCAGAATATGTGAGAGATGTGGTGAGCAGCAGGCTTCCCGTTATACTTCCCTGGAGTAGATCCATTTACTGGAGGTGGAGTCATTGGCGGTTAGAGTTGCCAGTCTCCATGTTATGGAGAAAAGATGTAGACAAGATCGTGGACTCTGTCTGTACTGTGGTCCCTCTGGACACTTTCTCAAAAATTGCCTAACTTCTTCTCAGGCTAGCAAACCATCGGAAGAACAACTGAGGAAAGGTGACAGTGAAGGAGGTCACTCAGAATCCCATGTACCTTTTTCTTCATCTGACAAAGTACTGAAAAATGTGTGCTATCCTTTGGGAAGCGGGTTTTATTAACATTAGCTGCTAACTTTATTGATTTTAGACTGGTTCTGACAGTATGGATAGGGGCAGTTAGTTTAGAAAGACCTTATAAAATCTTAGACATACAAGACACATTTACCCCGGAATTTGGTCAAAAGGGCAATGGTGGATTTGAAGCTCCACTCTGAAGGTCGAAAGTGACCTGGAGAATGGGGTTCAGAGGCTTGTGGATTCTCGTATGGTCCAAAAATTCCTCCAATGCCTCATCTACTGAAGGTAATATGGACCAGAGGAGAGATCCTTGGTCCCTGCTTGAGATGCCAAGGCCGATCGGATAGTCAGGGCCTTCCATCTAAAAATTTCTGGGAAGCATGGGGGTCAAGTGTCCCCCCTTGAAGAAGGGGTACTACCACTGTTCCACTCCTCAGTGTGTTTGGGATGGAGTTACTGACAACTCAACCATCCAATCTGGTACAGGGGTGTGCTGAAGTTGCCAGTACTTTGATTGACAGCTCAGTCATCCAGTCTGGTGCAGGGGCGTGCTGATTCATTGATTGACAGCTTGGCCATCCAATCTAAGAAAGGAAGGCGATAGCTTTCTCCTAGGGGATTGCCAGGCTTCTTAACTGTGCTGTTTCTCCCAGACCTCTGCCAGACATACATTTAACTTCTGTGTGGTTTGTCCCTCTGTGCCTTGTATTCTGTTTGTAGATGTTTTGTTGCTTGACCTTGGACCTCATTCTGTCCATCCTTCTGTTTAACCCCTTCTGCCTTGATTCACTATCTTCCTGGTATTCTGACCTTTTAATGTTACTTGACTATACCTTTGTTTATTTCTTCATTTTTTAAGGTACCTTCCTGGCTTTTGACCTCGGACTCCTGACTATTCTGTCTCACGGGTTTTCTTTGAGAAGTGATTCAGCATCATCATCATGTGTGATAATGGCCATAACTTGGTGGCGGCTGTGAAGCTTGGAAAGCTAACATATGTGCCATGCTTGGCCCATTTGCTTAATTTGGTAGTTCCGCAGTTTATGAAAACCTGCTCAGATTTGCCTATGCTTCTGGTATGCAGCGGCCATTTCTGCAAGTCAGCTACCGCTGCTGGCTTTGCTGCAGCAGCACATGCAAGTGCCAGCTCACCGACTGGTGTGTGACATGGCCACGAGCTGGAACTCCACACTGCACATGCTGGCAAGGCTTTGTGAGCAGCAGAGGCCAGTTGTGAAATACCTGCTTCAAAACACCTGTCGGTATTCTGGTCAGACTCCAGACATATCATTTGAGGAGTGGCAATAGATATCTGACATTTGTGTGGTTCTCCAAGACTTTGAGGACTCCACAAAGATGGTGGGCAGCGATGATGCCATCATCTGCCCAACAATCCCAATTCTATGCCTACATAAATAGTCGCTGATCACAATTAAACTTGAAGCTTTGCATGCGGATGAGGTTGAGACAGAGGAATACATGAGACAGGGAGATGCTAACCAGCCTCATCTCATCTGCTCCGCACAGATTGAGTAACATGATGATGAGGAGGATCAGGAGGAAAATGAGGTGGAGACTGAGGAAAGAATGTGGAACAGGAGCTGGATGACAGTGTAAAAGAGGCTAGTACCCACACAAGCTTCCTCCCGCCTCTTCTACGAGGTTGGGATAAGGAGGAGAATGAGGAGGAAAAGTTGGAGAAGGAGGTGTACAGGGGGAATCTCGGGCCATCTCCGCTGCGGTCTCCCATTCTTCTTCTACCGCAGTGGAGCCTGCTTGGCGGAGACGTCGGTCCCAGGGTCTTGCTCAGTCTCACTCTTTGCAAAGGGTTACTGCTGCTTTTCCTGCTTCTGCCATTGAGGCCAATGCTGGGCAGCAGCAAGCAGATGCATTTGTGACTAAGTCCTGCTTTTCCTCTTCTGAGCATGCCCAGGGCAAGATCTCCCATTGGAGATTGAGGGTCACATGCTCAGATACTGCAGCAGATCCCATTGGTCCTCCAGGAAGGTCCTGAAGGTGCTCAACTTCTGTGGCAGCCTCCTATTGGTCCTCCTGGGAAGGTCCTGTACATGCTGCAGCTATTAAAGGTTCACATGACAGCACGGTTCACATCTTCCCGCATTGACCTCTGCTTTATCGAGCGGAGGTTAGAGCGGACCCAGTGTAGGCAGAGGTTTCAGCTGGCTCCCACCTTCGCCAGACCTCTAGAATCTCCTGTTTTGGCGTCCAACTCCCTTGAGGCCATGGAGGTTTCTTGAGCGGGACCTAAGTCTCAGACCGCTCGAGTACCCATGGTTTGTAGATGCCAACAACTATGACATTATGCGAATAAATGTCCACGGTGGTTGGGTAAACGATCACGTCTAGTAACCATTGGAGGAGGTTCACTAGACACAGCGGCATTTTCCTCCAAGCTGTCCTTCAAAGGGACAATTATGTTTGGCTCATCCTCTCTAACAGTCGAGCTTTGTGTGGATTCTGGAGCAGAGGGAAATTTCATGTCCTCTGCTTTTGCTCTGCGCCATGCAATACCTCTGGTGATGCTCGCCAAACCGGTAACTGTTAGAGTAGTGAATGGGTCGACACTTCCATTACAAATCACACACCAGACTGTACCTTTCACATTATATAACCTAAAAAAAAAATTTCCGCGGCCAAAATGGAAATTAACCCCTTGGGCCTATCATATAAACTGACAGGTGCTATAAAAAGCAACCGGATGGATCCTAATATTAGCAGAATCAGGCAGTAAGTAAAATGACTCTGTCTTGTAGTATAAGTCAACAGTGGATCCCAGAATAATAGAGAGGGGATTTTTTAAAGTGAATAAATACAATTTTATTAAATATTATCAATACAAAAAATAGAACAAAAGCATAACCGGAACAGTAGGTATTCAGTGGGAAAACAGCTAAAATGTAATCAATATTAGCAGGAGAAACTGCATAAGTGATGACAATAGGAGAAAAAAGAAAAGAAAAAACGTGTCACAGCGGGCGCAGCGGCAGACATACTATAAGGGAAACAATCAGGAGATATAATAGTCAGCTGATCGTGAGTGCTGGAGATAGATATCCGACTCCTGGCTATCAGTAATGCATAAGGGGCTATATATCGCTGTGATAGTAGGTCGCCAATATCCACAATGACAAGTGATTATCTAGCACAACCCGACAGTGGAAACGATATAGCACTGACAATGGGTAGAATTCTGAATTATATAGTCCTTAGTTAAATGTAACGTGCTCGACCCTCCACTAAGTAGAGGACGTCCACATATGAATATTGTCCATAACTGGCATATTTTGACTTTACACAGTGGCCTAATGTGGCCCAGCAATGGCCTCTAACTTATGTAGATAGTTTGTTTTAAGCCCAGGATCTGGCCCTAACAATAGCACAATATGATATTTTTACCTTGGGACATGGTGATCCTGGTATGCCGCTGAGTCCATTAGACACGTGCTGCCTCGACGCGCGTTTCGCCGCCCACGGCTTCGTCAGGAGGCGTAAAGAAGGGTTAAGAGTCCCAAGTATTTATCGGCAGGAATGGAGATCTGATTGGCAAGTCGGCGCACTTCCGCGCACGATGCCCCGCCCCGTGACGGGGAGGCCCGGCGTGCCGCGTCAGAGATGGGAGAGAGGACAAACGTCATCACCTACCATCTCCAAGGCAACACCCCGAAGCCCGCCCCGGCACCCGGCCGGCGCAGTGCATGCGCAGAGCATGTCTGTGCCCAACTAAAGGAGATGACTATATGCGAGATAGTTGAAGAAAGGGATCGGTTGCTAGGTAAGTATATAGCCCCGCCTGGCGCGCCACCCCACGGAGGGGGAGCCCGGTCCGCGGCGCAGACGGCTGGCGTGAGGACATCGTCACCCACAGCCAGTCGCCATAGCAATGCGTCCGAGCCCTCCCGAACGCAGGGCCAGCACACCAAATGCGCAGGGCAGATCTATGTCGGATCCTTACTGATGAGGCGGCTGGACAGATACGCCGTTATAGTCTAAAGTCAAACAGGCACATCTTTAACCCCTTCCCGACCTGTGACACAGCGTATGCGTCATGAAAGTCGGTGCCAATCCGACCTGTGACGCATATGCTGTGTCACAGAAAGATCGCGTCCCTGCAGATTGGGTGAAAGGGTTAACTCCCATTTCACCCGATCTGCAGGGACAGGGGGAGTGGTAGTTTAGCCCAGGGGGGGTGGCTTCACCCCCTCGTGGCTACGATCGCTCTGATTGGCTGTTGAAAGTGAAACTGCCAATCAGAGCGATTTGTAATATTTCACCCATTATAACGGGTGAAATATTACAATCCAGCCATGGCCGATGCTGCAATATCATCGGCCATGGCTGGAAATACTAGTGTGCCCCCACCCCACCCCACCGATCACCCCCCCAGCCCCCCGATCTGGCCGGTACACTGCTCCGGCTCCCCTCCATCCAGTGCTCCGCTCCCCCCCGTGCTCTTGTCCGCTCCCCCCGTGCTCCAATCACCCCCCGTGCTCCAATCACCCCCCCTGCATTCAGATCCACCCCCCCCATGCTCCGTTCCACCCCCCATGCTCCGTTCCAGCCCCCCGTGCTCCGTTCCACGCCCCCCCCGTGCTCCGTTCCACGCCTGCCGCGCTCCGATTCCCCCCCCGTGCTCCGATCCCCCCCCCGTGGTCCCCCCCCACCCCATCATACTTACCGATCCAGCCGGGGTCCCGTCCGTCTTCTCCCTGGGCGCCGCCATCTTCCAAAATGGCGGGCGCATGCGCAGTGCGCCCGCCGAATCTGCCGGCCGGCAGATTCGTTCCAAAGTGCATTTTGATCACTGAGATAGATTATATCTCAGTGATCAAAATAAAAAAAATAATACATGACCCCCCCCCCTTTGTCACCCCCATAGGTAGGGACAATAAAAAAATAAAGAAAAAATTTTTTTTCCACTAATGTTAGAATAGGGTTAGGGTTAGGGGTAGGGTTAGGGTTAGGGGTAGGGTTAGGGTTAGGGTTAGGGCTAGGGTTAGGGTTAGGGTTAGGGCTAGGGTTAGGGCTAGGGTTAGGGCTAGGGTTAGGGCTAGGGGTAGGGTTAGGGGTAGGGTTAGGGCTAGGGTTAGGGTTAGGGTTAGGGCTAGGGTTAGGGCTAGGGTTAGGGCTAGGGTTAGGGGTAGGGCTAGGGTTAGGGGTAGGGTTAGGGCTAGGGTTAGGGTTTCGGTATGTGCACACGTATTCTGGTCCTCTGCGGATTTTTCCGCTGCGGATTTGATAAATCCGCAGTGCTAAACCGCTGCGGATTTATGGCGGA
The DNA here is from genome assembly GCF_032444005.1 of Ranitomeya imitator. NCBI lineage: Eukaryota > Metazoa > Chordata > Amphibia > Anura > Dendrobatidae > Ranitomeya > Ranitomeya imitator. The sequence goes on from NC_091282.1 coordinate 136,616,089, forward strand.
TTTACCGCGTTTTTTTCTGCGCATTTCACTGCGGTTTTACAATTGCGATTTTCTATTTGAGCAGTTGTAAAACCGCTGCGGAATCCGCACAAAGAAGTGACATGCTGCGGAATGTAAACCGCTGCGTTTCCGTGCAGTTTTTCCGCAGCATGTGTACAGCGATTTTTGTTTCCCGTAGGTTTACATTGAACTGTAAACTCATGGGAAACTGCTGCGGATCTGCCCCGTTTTCCGCAGCGTGTGCACATACCTTTAGAATTAGGCTATGTTCACACGGTGCGGATTTGGCTGCGGATTTGCCGCTGCGGATTCGCAGCAGTATTCCATCAGGTTTACAGTACCATGTAAACATATGAAAAACCAAATCCGCTGTGCCCATGGTGCAGAAAATACCGCGCGGAAACGCTGCGTTGTATTTTCCGCAGCATGTCAATTCTTTGTGCGGATTCCGCGGCTTTTTACACCTGTTCCTCAATAGGAATCCGCAGGTGAAATCCGCACAAAAAACACTGGAAATCCGCGGAAAATCCGCAGGTAAAGGCAGTGCCTTTTACCAGCGGATTTTTCAAAAATGGTGCGGAAATATCTCACACGAATCCGCAACGTGGGCACATAGCCTTAGGGTTAGGGTTGGAATTAGGGTTGTGGTTAGGGTTGCGATTAGGGTTATGGCTACAGTTGGGATTAGGGTTAGGGGTGTGGGGGGGTTAGTGTTGGAGGTAGAATTGAGGGGTTTCCACTGTTTAGGCACATCAGGGGTCTCCAAACGCAACATGGCGCCACCATTGATTCCAGCCAATCTCGTATTCAAAAAGTCAAATGGTGCTCCCTCACTTCCGAGCCCTGAAGTGTGCCCAAACAGTGGTTTACCCCCACATATGGGGTATCAGTGTACTCAGGATAAACTGCGCAACAATTATTGGGGTCCAATTTCTCCTGTTACCCTTGTGAATCTAAAAAAATGCTTGCTAAAACATCATTTTTGAGGAAAGAAAAATGATTTTTTATTTTCACGGCTCTGCGTTGTAAACGTCTGTGAAGCACTTGGGGGTTCAAAGTGCTCACCACATATCTAGATAAGTTCCTTGGGGGGTCTAGTTTCTAAAATGGGGTCACTTGTGGGGGGTTTCTACTGTTTAGGCACACCAGGGGCTCTGCAAACGCAATGTGACGCCCGCAGACCATTCCATCAAAGTCTGCATTTCAAAAGTCACTACTTCCCTTCTGAGCCCCGACGTGTGCCCAAACAGTGGTTTACCCCCACACATGGGGTATCAGCGTACTCAGGAGAAACTGGACAACAACTATTGGGGTCCAATTTCTCCTGTTACCCTTGGGAAAATAAAAAATTCTGGGCTAAATAATTATTTTTGAGGAAAGAAAACGTATTTATTATTTTCACGGCTCTGCATTATAAACTTCTATGAAGCACTTGGGGGTTCAAAGTGCTCACCACACATCTAGATAAGTTCCTTTGGGGGTCTAGTTTCCAAAATGGGGTCACTTGTGGGGGGTTTCTACTGTTAAGCCACATCAGGGGCTCTGCAAACGCAACGTGACGCCCACAGAGCATTCCATCAAAGTCTGCATTTCAAAATGTCACTACTTCACTTCCGAGCCTCGGCATGTGCCCAAACAGTGATTTACCCCCACATATGGGGTATCAGCGTACTCAGGAGAAACTGGACAACAACTTTTGGGGTCAAATTTCTCCTGTTACCCTTGGGAAAATAAAAAATTGCAGGCTAAAAGATCATTTTTGAGAAAATAATTTTTTTTTTAATTTTCATGGCTCTGCGTTATAAACTTCTGTGAAGCACTTGGGGGTTCAAAGTCCTCACCACACATCTAGATTAGTTCCTTTGGGGGTCTAGTTTCCAAAATTGGGTCATTTCTGGGGGATCTCCAATGTTTAGGCACACAGGGGCTCTCCAAACGTGACATGGTGTCCGCTAATGATTGGAGCTAATTTTCCATTTAAAAAGCCAAATGGCATGCCATCCCTTCCGAGCCCTGCCGTGCGCCCAAACAGTGGTTTACCCCCACATATGGGGTATCAGCGTACTCAGGACAAACTGGACAACAATATTTGGGGTCCAATTTCTCCTATTATCCTTGGCAAAATAGGAAATTCCAGGCTAAAAAATCATTTTTGAGGAAAGAAAAATTATTTTTTATTTTCATGGCTCTGCGTTATAAACTTCTGTGAAGCACCTGGGGGTTTAAAGTGCTCAATGTGCATCTAGATAAGTTCCTTGGGGGGTCTAGTTTCCAAAATGGGGTCACTTGTGGGGGAGCTCCAATGTTTAGGCACACAGGGGCTCTCCAAACGCGACATGGTGTCCGCTAACAATTGGAGCTAATTTTCCATTCAAAAAGTCAAATGGCGCGCCTTCCCTTCCGAGCCCTGCCGAGTGCCCAAACAGTGGTTTACCCCCACATATGAGGTATCGGCGTACTCGGGAGAAATTGCCCAACAAATTTTATGATCCATTTTATCCTACTGCCCATGGGAAAATGAAAAAATTGAGGCGAAAAGAATTTTTTTGTGAAAAAAAAGTACTTTTTCATTTTTACAGATCAATTTGTGAAGCATCTGAGGGTTTAAAGTGTTCACTAGGCATCTAAATAAGTTCCTTGGGGGGTCTAGTTTCCAAAATGGGGTCACTTGTGGGGGAGCGCCAATGTTTAGGCACACAGGAGCTATCCAAACGCGACATGGTGTCCGCTAACGATGGAAATAATTTTTCATTCAAAAAGTCAAATGGCGCTCCTTCCCTTCTGAGCCTTACCATGTGCCCAAACAGTGGTTTACCCCCACATGTGAGGTATTGGTGTACTCAGGAGAAATTGCCCAACACATTTTAGGATCCATTTTATCCTGTTGCCCATGTGAAAATGAAAAAATTGAGGCTAAAATAATTTTTTTGTGAAAAAAAAGTATTTTTTCATTTTTACGGATCAATTTGTGAAGCACCTGGGGGTTCAAAGTGCTCACTATGCATCTAGATAAGTTCCTTGGGGCGTCTAGTTTCCAAAATGGGGTCACTTGTGGGGGAGCTCCAATTTTTAGGCACACGGGTGCTCTCCAAACGTGACATGGTGTCCGCTAAAGAGTGGAGCCAATTTTTGATTCAAAAAGTCAAATGGCGCTCCTTCCCTTCCAAGCCCTGCCGTGCGCCCAAACAGTGGTTTACCCCCACATATGAGGTATCAGCATACTCAGGACAAATTGGACAACAACTTCCGTGGTTCAGTTTCTCCTTTTACCATTGGGAAAATAAAAAAATTGTTGCTAAAATATAATTTTTGTGACTAAAAAGTTAAATGTTCATTTTTTCCTTCCTTGTTGCTTCTGCTGCTGTGAAGCACCTGAAGGGTTAATAAACTTCTTGAATGTGGTTTTGAGTACCTTGAGGGGTGCAGTTTTTAGAATGGTGTCACTTTTGGGTATTTTCAGCCATATAGACCCCTCAAACTGACTTCAAATGTGAGGTGGTCCCTAAAAAAAATGGTTTTGTAAATTTCGTTGTAAAAATGACAAATCGCTGGTCAAATTTTAACCCTTATAACTTCCTAACAAAAAAAAATTTTGTTTCCAAAATTGTGCTGATGTAAAGTAAACATGTGGGAAATATTATTTATTAACTATTTTGTGTCACATATCTCTCTGGTTTAACAGAATAACAATTCAAAATGTGAAAATTGCGAAATTTTCAAAATTTTTGCCAAATTTCCATTTTTATCACAAATAAATGCAGAATTTATTGACCTAAATTTACCACTAACATGAAGCCCAATATGTCACGAAAAAACAATCTCAGAACCGCTAGGATTCGTTGAAGCGTTCCTGAGTTATTACCTCATAAAGGGACACTGGTCAGAATTGCAAAAAACGGCAAGGTCTTTAAGGTCAAAATAGGCTGGGTCATGAAGGGGTTAAACATATATGCTAATATGTATGTATAACAACGGCTAAAGACAAATATAACCAAAGAATGACAGTGTGAAGATACAAATCCATAAGTCTATAATCAAAAGAGTATAAATACAAAATAATCATATTATAAAAAGATCATTAGGTATCTCAATATACAATGTATATTACATAAAAGTAAACAGCCCGTATGTTTTAATGTCGTCTGAACGTTATAAAATTAAAGTAAATAATTATTTTAGACAAACTTATCAGAAAAATACATGTTAGAAATCCATCTGAACAGATCATTATATAACATTAATCATACTAGGGCTGCAATGAGGTTCAATCCGTAGTAGTCATTGCAGTTCATTCGTAGTCCATAAACAAGGTCTCTTATTCAGTCCGATATTGTGTGTAGCCGATCCTCATAAGATGGAACATAGTAAGAAACAACGGATCACAAAAATAGTCTAAGGAATAAAAATAGAAAAATAAATACCGGGACAAAAGGATACAATAAAACATGACTAAATTTAAAATAGCGCACACATTAAAGAAAAGATTTGAAACTGATGGCTTCATTCAGGCCGTAAGGTGTTATGGTGTTGAGTATAACCATCCATCGTGTCTCCTTTTGCAGAAGTTTTTGTTTAAGGTTTCCACCATGGATGCCCATGTATACATGATCAATACCCAGAGCTGTCATGTCTTTTGGGTTGCATGCATGGACATCCAGAAAGTGTTTTGGGATAGTTTTAAGGAGATGTGGTTCTAGACAGAGTGCTGCATTTTTGATATCTCTGACATGTTCTTGTATACGGATTTTGAATGCTCTGGTCGTCATATATCAAGCCACAGGGGCAACTGATGTGATAGATAATAGCCTCTGTGTTACATGTGATGTGATGCACGATTTTATAAGTCTTATCTCCCTTCGAGTTGGAAAATTCTTTTGTCCTTATTATGTTTCGACATGCGGAACAATTTCCACAAGGAAAACATCCCCAAGGTGGTCCTTTACTGCTGCTTGAAAAGGGGTTAGACTTTGGTGGTATGTAGTGACTCCTACAGAGTGTATCAGCCAGGGTCTGCGATTTTCGCCATGTGATGGAGGGATATGGAGTTAGTTGTTTAGACAGATCTCTATCGGTGAGTAGAACAGGCCAGTGTTTTTTCAAGATTTGATTTATTTCAGCCCAATTTGAGTTGAATTTTGTAATAAATCTTGGGCCAGAGTCGGTTGTTGTAGATTTTTTACGAGGGGGTTTGGACAGGAGATTAGATCTACTCTGTTGTGAAGCACGAAGGTAACCCTTCGTTATTTCTTTTGCTGGATATCCTCTGTTCTTAAATCTACGTTCTAGATCTTTGGCCTGTTTATGGAATGTAGTACCATTTGAGCAGATGCGGCGAGCTCGTTAGAATTGTACCTTTCACATTGTCCATGTCCCCTTCCCACCGGGAGATTATTTCCCTTCTTGACCTTCCTGAGGGAATGGATGAGATTCTGCTGGGAATACCGTGGCTCCATTTCCACTGCCCACATATTGAGTGGACCTCTGGGAGGATATTGGGTTGGAGTGAGTCTTGTAAGGGCAGATGTGTGAGAGAGTGTGTACAGGTTTCCACTACCGAGATACCCACAGATCTTTCTTCCCTTCCCAAGTGCTATTGGAGCTATGTGGACGTCTTCTCCAAAAAGGCTGCAGAGATTCTTCCGCCTCACCGCCCCTATGAATATCCTATTGATCTCATGCCTGGAGCTGAACCTCCTCGGGGACGGGTCTATCCACTCTCTCTCCCTGAGACAGAGGCTATGTCTCAATACATCCAGGAGAATTTGGCAAGTGGGTTCATTAGGAAGTCAGTGTCATGTGGAGGGGCGGGGTTCTTCTTCATGCAGAAGAAGAATGGAGAGTTACGTCCATGCATCGATTACAGGGGTCTTAACGCCATCACCGTTAAGAATAAGCACCCGTTGCCCCTTATTTTTGAGCTCTTTGACAGGCTAAGGGGAGCAAGGGTACTCACCAAATTAGATCTGCGGGGTGCTTATAATCTGATTTGCATCCGTGAGGGGGATGAATGGAAGACGGCTTTTAATACCAGGGATGGGCTCTATGAGTATCTGGTGATGCCCTTTGGGCTCTGTAATGCCCCAGCTGTTTTCCAAGACTTTGTCAATGATATCATCCGGGATATGCTCTCCACCTCGGTCGTAGTCTATCTGGATGATATTCTCATCTTTTCTTCAGATATTGACTCCCACCAGAGAGATGTTGGCAGAGTCTTCGACCTCTTACGGGCAAATTCCCTCTATGCAAAGTTGGAGAAGTGCGTGTTTGAGCAGGAGTCTTTACCTTTCCTGGGTTATATCATCTCCACCCAGGGATTGGTTATGGATCCTGCCAAACTACAGGCTGTGATGGACTGGCAATAACCCCATTCTCTTAAAGCGGTGCAGCGCTTTATGGAGTTCATAAATTACTATTGCCAGTTCATTCCCCACTTCTCAACTTTGGTAGCTCCCTTGGTAGCCCTCACCAAGAAGGGATCAAATCCCAAATTGTGGTCTGAAGAGGTCTCCAAGGCCTTCACTTCTATTAAGTCTCATTTTGCTAGTGCTCCCATCCTACATCGTCCCGATGTTGATAAGCCATTCATAATGGAGGTGGATGCCTCATCCGTTGGTGCTGGAGCAGTCCTCTTCCAAAAGGATGCTCAAGGTCGGAAGCATCCTTGCTTCTTCTTCACCAAGACCTTCACACCAGCAGAGAGGAATTATTCCATCGGGGACAGGGAGTTACTAGCAATGAAGTTGGCCTTCTCGGAGTGGAGACATCTTTTGGAGGGAGCTCGCTTTCCCTTCCAAGTCTTCACGGATCACAAAAATTTGGTTTATTTACGAGCAGCCCAGCGGCTAAATTCTCGTCAGGCCAGATGGTCCTGGTTCCTCTCCCAGTTCCACTTCATTCTCCATTATCTCACTGGGGAGAAGAACATTCGTGCTGATGCCTTCTCTCACTCCGTTGTGTCATCTGAGGAGGAGGAAGGGGAGCCTCGGCTTATTGCCCCTTCTGAGAGCCTGAGAACCGTAGCTCCAGTTTCGCTAGAGTCTGTGCCTCCGGGCAAGACTTTTGTACCCATTAATTTGTGACCGGAGGTTCTCTCTTGGGCTCATTCGTCCAGAGTGGGTGGACACTTTGGGACAAAGAGGACATCTGAGCTGCTGGCGAGAGCGTACTGGTGGCCACATATGGTCCTTGATGTTGGAGACTATATTCAGGCGTGTGTCTCCTGCGCCAAAAATAAGTCTTCTCGACAACGGCCAGCTAGGTTATTATATCCCCTGCCGGTGGCAGACAGGCCCTGGGAGATGGTTGGGATGGACTTTGTGGTGGGTTTGCCCAAGTCTCGTGGCTGTACCATCATTTGGGTTATCACCGATCATTTTTCTAAAATGGTGCACTTGGTGCCGCTTCCACGGCTATCTTCTGCACGGGCCTTGGCAGCGTTGTTTATTAAACACATCTTCCGCCTACACGGTATGCTGGACAAAATTGTCAGTGACCGGGGTCCCCAGTTTGCATCTCGGTTCTGGAGAGAGCTTTGTCATCTTCTCAGCATTGAGTTAAACTTCTCTTCTGCATATCTTCCCGTGACGAATGTGTTGGTAGAGAGGGCCAACCAGACCTTGGTCACATATCTGCGACATTTTGTCTCAGCCAGGCAGGATGACTGGGCATCTTTGCTATCGTGGGCAGAGTTTGCACTGAACAATGCTGTAGCCGACTCCACTGGACAGACTCCATTCCTCCTTAACTATGGTCAGCATCCGCAGGTACCTATGCCTATGCTCGTGTCTTCCGCCAATTCCAGGGTGGAAGAATGGGCTGTGGAAGCATGGGACATTTGGGACCGCACTCAGGATGCCATTCAGGCCTCCAAGGAGAGAATGAGGTCCTCTGCCGATACACATCGGCACCCCGCTCCGACCTTTGCTCCTGGCGATTTAGTGTGGCTTTTTGCCCGTAACATCAGGCTGCGAGTTGAGTCCACTAAGTTTGCACGTCGCTACTTGGGCCCTTTCAAGGTCCTCGAACAGGTTAACCCTGTGGTCTACTGTTTAGCCCTTCCGCCACGACTGGATATCACCGACACCTTTCACGTGTCCCTCTTGAAACCCGTATACATGTCCCGGTTTTCCGAGTCATGTGCCGGGACATCAGGTTCGTCTGCGGACGATTACGAGGTGAATGCTATTTTGGGGTGCAAGGTGGTACGTTGCCAAAAATTTTATTTGGTGGACTGGGTTGTGGTCCTGAGGACAGGTCCTGGGAGCCTGTTGATCACATTCGGGCTCCGCAGCTCACTGCTGCCTTCGAGCGTATCGATGTCCAAGGAGGGGGACCCTAAGGGGGTAATGTTAGGGGTCGAGTTCCAGCATCTGCACAGGGGGAATCTCGGGCCATCTCTGCTGTGGTCTCCCGTTCTTCTCCTGCCACAGTGGAGTCTGCTCAGCGGAGATGTCAGTCCCAGCGTCTTGCTCAGTCTCACTCTGTGCAAAGGGTTACTGCTGCGTTTCCAGCTTCTGCCATTGAGGCCAATGCTGGGCAGCGGCAAGCAGACGCTTTTGGGACTAAGTCCTGCTTTTCCTCTTCTGAGCATGCCCAGGGCAAAATCTACCATTGGAGATTGAGGGTCACATGCTCAGATACTACAGCAGATCCCATTGGTCCTCCAGGAAGGTCCTGAAGGTGCTCAACTTCTGTGACAGCCTCCCATTGGTCCTTCTGGGAAGGTCTTGTACATGCTGCAGCTATAAAAGGTTCACATGACCGCATGGCCATGCACTAGTGTACATTTTTAATTGTGTGTGTGTTGATGAGTGCAAGTCATTCCTTAAAAAACCCATCCCTTGTGTATGACTATTCGCGTAAGGTTTATGGCTGCTATCTAGCGCCCGGCTGAAATCACAGCGTTAACACACGAAACAGCGTCTACTGCTGTGACCGCCAGTACGGCGCCACACTCCATTAGAGCGCTTTTTTAGCCCAAATCTGGGTGGTTAGTCTCGTACGCCAGTATGGCACAGCTCGCACTCTCGTGCTCTAAATTATTATTTCAGTTTACCTCTTACACCCAGTAGCGGAGCAGAGCGCAAGTAGTCTAGACGGACTCAAATCCCGAGTCTTGGGACTGAGTTCGGTGACTCCTTGCTTCCGCTCTTTTGTGCGGTTCCACGGCCCTGTGACTTAACAGGGTTCGCTTCAACTGCCATATAGCGCTGCCATTTGCTAGCAGCAGGTTCTCACCTGCACGGTGTACCCCGGACTGCGAACGCACCTAATAACATCTTACTTTTTACTCGGTGCGTTCCGCCAGTCCTAACGGGAGGAGGTAGAGAATAGTATGCATGGTGGAGACAGTGAAGCGTTGACTGCAGGTACCTTGGCACAAAAGCCAGACTCTATGTACCACTGCATTTCTCATGACCCTCACATCACATTCATGTTTACCAAAAAAGAGTACTGGTTGTTCATTCCGGTAGAGCTATGCTAAAAGGAGAACTTTGCATCTCTTCTTCCAAAGGTGAGGAGGTCTTCTAAAATGATGCTATACCAGAAAGCCATTGTAGAAAATATGTTGAAAAAATTCCCATCAGTCAACACTAGCGGAAAGGGGAAAGCTTCCTTGTGCAACAAAGATGGAGAGGCAAGAAAGACACTCATCAGGTACAGCAGAGGCAAGGGTACACTGTCAAAGGCCTGGGTCACTTTCATTACACCCTACAGGGTCCATGCCCTGATGACTGATATTGTTGACAAGGAGGGAAAGGTTTTTAATGATGGTCAAGCAATACTTGTCTGACAAGACCAGCACACTCCTTAATTCCTCTGCACCTTCAGCTATTGGGACTCAAAGCTGGACAACTGCCATGAGCTGTCCTTCTATAGCTTGGAGATGTTGTGCTGCCTTGCCACTAACATCTTGTAAGAGTGAGTTTTTAGTGCCACCGGGGGTGTTATAACAGACAGGCTCCTTTGCCTGTCTACAGAAAGTGCTGACAGGTGCACTCTGACAGCAATGAACAAAGCCGGGGTTAGACACGACTTTTCTACCCCACCAGATGAAAGAAGTACATAAAGTATTTTCAATATTCAATATATGAATGAGGCTCACCTATAGTTGCATTCTAAGGTCTATGGATGACCATACTTGCACTTTGTGCAAAGCCTTTATGAGTGTAGAAGTACCACAACTACACTTTTTTTAGCCACTCCAATTGGTGCCTTCAAAGGTGTATGGCTAACTATGTTTGTAAGCATTGGTAGGCTTTGCATTGTGTGTAAAGCTTTTATGAGTGTAGGAGTAACACAATTACACTTTGGTCACAATATTTGATTGATGCATTACAGTTGTTGCCTTCAAAGGTGTATGGATGACTCTGCTTGTAATTTTTGGCACGCACTTAGCGCATAGCCTTTGTGAGTACCACTACATTACATTACACAGAACGTGTATCAGGCCCTCCTTTATATCTAATACAGAGTGTATCTGAGTCCCTAATTTTTGGCACTTCTTGATTACATCATAAATCACACTGAAATTTCTAATTTTTAAATAAAAAGTCCATTTTGATTTACTTAAATTATAATTTTGTTAAAATTCTTTTTAAATATTGCCTTATTTACAAGTCATTATACAGGAAATTTTTTTTATTTTTTTTCCCTGTAAACTCCAATTTCTTGTTGATTTTGAATGTTTTGTTGTCAGTTCTTAAAGTGGAGTAAAAGTGTGACACCATTGTTCTCAGTATAGATCTGGGAGTCAGATGATTCCAAAGGTCTTCCCAATGCTGTTCTTCTTTCATTCAACACTTTTTCCATCTACTTTAACATTTTCACTGTCCCCACGGACCTCCTTGTAGCGTGTGATGGAAAAATGCTCAGATTTCCTATTGGCTCCCTTGCTCGAAAAGAGCATCTGAGCATTCGAATTTGCTTGGTTCGAGTAGGGAGCATCCGAGCATTTTAGTGCTTGCTCTTCTCTAGTATCTACAACTATATGTCACCATATTGTGGTAATATCAGTGAGCCACCATAGTTGTAATCAGGTTTACTGGTTGGGCTATATTCCTACAATGAGATTTTGGTGCATTTTTGATGCTGCACGTTTATTTACATCAAAAACTCAGCATCTTAGGCCTCTTTCACATTTCCGTCAGTACGGGACCGTCGCAAACTGGCGGCCCAACATACCGATGGACGTTGTGCAAATAGTGCACAACGTGGACAGCGGATGCAGTTTTCAGATGCATCCGCTGCCTATTATGAGTTACGGAGAGGAGGGGGCGGAGTTTCGACCGCACATGCGCGGTCGAAAATGGCGGACCCGTCGCACAAATAAAGTTACATTTAACGTTTTTTTGTCACGACGGTCTGCCAATTACCGACGCATCCAGTACACGACGTATGGAACGTGTGTCCATACGTTGCGATGCGTCGGTAATACAAGTCTATGTGCAAAAAACGCATCCTGCGGGCAACTTTGCAGGATGCATTTTTTGCACAGAACGACGCATTGCACTGTCTTTAAAAATACAGATGTGTGAAAGAGGCCATAGAGTTCCAGCAAAGTGAATGAGATTTATAGAATTTTCATGCCCACTGCCCTTCTTTTTAACACTACCTAAACTCACTCGCTTTTTTCAAATCCGAAGCATGTCAATTTCTCTTGCTGGTATTCTGAGGTTTCTGTGCAGATTTTTCAAATAGACTTACATTAGATGAGGAAAATCAGCAGCAAAAAAATTGCACATGCATTTTTAGTGCATTTCCAAAGTGGAAAGACATCAAAAACACATGTAATCTGTGCCTAAACTTATCAAATAAAGTTTTGTCAAAGCAAAATACCAGGAAGTAGTAAAAACAAAGCAGCTTTATTCAAAGCACGACACACCAAACACTTTGTGTCTCTTGAAACCTGAAGTGATTAAAACATGGTGGAGGAAAGAAGGAAAGGTATTCTGAATCATGCAACGCTGTCCACCTCATTTACATATGAACATAAAAAAGTTTTCTTCAAAACTATTGTTAGGGTTGGCGGAAAGCATCGAGTATATATGTATAAATAGGTGCGTTCGGAACCCGGGGTCCACCGTGCAGGAGAGGAACCTGCTGCTGGCAAATGGCGGCGCTATATGGCGGTACAAGCGAACTCTGTTAACTCCACAGAGTCGCTGGAAATAAGATGCTGTGCCCTGTTAGCATCACAGGGGAACACAGCTAACTGCTGAGCTGGAGGCAGTCAGTGGTCACACACCCAGAAAAGCATACAAACAGTCCTCACCGCAGGAGCCAGTATTCTAGGGGCTTATTGCAGCCGGGTCCCTGAACACACACATACAGGCGCAACCACAATTAACAAGTTCATGACATGAGGTGATACTAGCGCATGGCCATGCGAACCTTTTATAGCTGCAGCACGTACAGGACCTTCCAAGAAGGACCAATGGAAGGCTGCCACAGAACTTGATCAGTTGGAAGTCGCTGCAGTACCTGAACATGTGACCTAGCCCTCCACTGAGAGATCTTACCCTGGGCATGCTCAGTGTGTGCAAAGCAGGACTTAGTCCCAGAAAAGCCTGCTCGCCGAAGACCAGTGCAGGGTACAATAGCAGAGCCTGAAAAGGCAGCAGTAACCCTTTGTACAGTATCAAGCTGAGTGAGACGCTGGGACCGATGTCTACACTGAGCAGGTTCCACTGTGACTGATGCAGAATGGGAGACCGCAGCAGACACGGCTCAAGATTCCCCCTGTTCAGCGGCGGGAACTCGACTCCTAACATTATCCCCCCTCCTAGGGCCCCCCTCCTTGGGCCTCGCTATGCTCAAAGGCTGCAACGAGGAGCGGAGCCCGAATGTGTTCCACAGGTCAACCAGATAATAATTCTTGCCACGTACCACCTTGCACCCCACGATAGCATTCACCTCAAACTCATCCGTGGATGAACCTAATGTCCCAGCAGATGACTCAGAAAACTGGGACATATAGACGGGCGTTAAGAGAGAAATGTGAAAGGTGTCAGTGATACCAAGGTGCGGAGGAATTGCCAAATGGTAGACCACAGGGTTGACCTGTTCCAGAACCTTGAAAGGGCCTATGTAGCAAGGCGCAAAATTAGTGGACTAAAGTCGCAGCCTGATGTTACGGGCGGAGAGCCACACTAAGTCGCCAGGAGCAAAGGTCGGAGCAGGGCGCCGGTGTGCATCAGCAGAATCCCTCATTCTCTCCTTGGAGGCCCGGATGGCATCCTGTGTGCGGTCATGTGCCTCCACCGCCCAGTCCGCCACGACTGGATATCACCGACACCTTTCACGTGTCCCTCTTGAAACCCGTATACATGTCCCGGTTTTCCGAGTCATGTGCCGGGACATCAGGTTCGCCTGCGGACGATTACGAGGTGAATGCTATTTTGGGGTGCAAGGTGGTACGTTGCCAAAAATTTTATTTGGTGGACTGGGTTGTGGTCCTGAGGACAGGTCCTGGGAGCCTGTTGATCACATTCGGGCTCCGCAGCTCACTGCTGCCTTCGAGCGTATCGATGTCCAAGGAGGGGGACCCTAAGGGGGTAATGTTAGGGGTCGAGTTCCAGCATCTGCACAGGGGGAATCTCGGGCCATCTCTGCTGTGGTCTCCCGTTCTTCTCCTGCCACAGTGGAGTCTGCTCAGCGGAGATGTCAGTCCCAGCGTCTTGCTCAGTCTCACTCTGTGCAAAGGGTTACTGCTGCGTTTCCAGCTTCTGCCATTGAGGCCAATGCTGGGCAGCGGCAAGCAGACGCTTTTGGGACTAAGTCCTGCTTTTCCTCTTCTGAGCATGCCCAGGGCAAAATCTACCATTGGAGATTGAGGGTCACATGCTCAGATACTACAGCAGATCCCATTGGTCCTCCAGGAAGGTCCTGAAGGTGCTCAACTTCTGTGACAGCCTCCCATTGGTCCTTCTGGGAAGGTCTTGTACATGCTGCAGCTATAAAAGGTTCACATGACCGCATGGCCATGCACTAGTGTACATTTTTAATTGTGTGTGTGTTGATGAGTGCAAGTCATTCCTTAAAAAACCCATCCCTTGTGTATGACTATTCGCGTAAGGTTTATGGCTGCTATCTAGCGCCCGGCTGAAATCACAGCGTTAACACACGAAACAGCGTCTACTGCTGTGACCGCCAGTACGGCGCCACACTCCATTAGAGCGCTTTTTTAGCCCAAATCTGGGTGGTTAGTCTCGTACGCCAGTATGGCACAGCTCGCACTCTCGTGCTCTAAATTATTATTTCAGTTTACCTCTTACACCCAGTAGCGGAGCAGAGCGCAAGTAGTCTAGACGGACTCAAATCCCGAGTCTTGGGACTGAGTTCGGTGACTCCTTGCTTCCGCTCTTTTGTGCGGTTCCACGGCCCTGTGACTTAACAGGGTTCGCTTCAACTGCCATATAGCGCTGCCATTTGCTAGCAGCAGGTTCTCACCTGCACGGTGTACCCCGGACTGCGAACGCACCTAATAACATCTTACTTTTTACTCGGTGCGTTCCGCCAGTCCTAACGGGAGGAGGTAGAGAATAGTATGCATGGTGGAGACAGTGAAGCGTTGACTGCAGGTACCTTGGCACAAAAGCCAGACTCTATGTACCACTGCATTTCTCATGACCCTCACATCACATTCATGTTTACCAAAAAAGAGTACTGGTTGTTCATTCCGGTAGAGCTATGCTAAAAGGAGAACTTTGCATCTCTTCTTCCAAAGGTGAGGAGGTCTTCTAAAATGATGCTATACCAGAAAGCCATTGTAGAAAATATGTTGAAAAAATTCCCATCAGTCAACACTAGCGGAAAGGGGAAAGCTTCCTTGTGCAACAAAGATGGAGAGGCAAGAAAGACACTCATCAGGTACAGCAGAGGCAAGGGTACACTGTCAAAGGCCTGGGTCACTTTCATTACACCCTACAGGGTCCATGCCCTGATGACTGATATTGTTGACAAGGAGGGAAAGGTTTTTAATGATGGTCAAGCAATACTTGTCTGACAAGACCAGCACACTCCTTAATTCCTCTGCACCTTCAGCTATTGGGACTCAAAGCTGGACAACTGCCATGAGCTGTCCTTCTATAGCTTGGAGATGTTGTGCTGCCTTGCCACTAACATCTTGTAAGAGTGAGTTTTTAGTGCCACCGGGGGTGTTATAACAGACAGGCTCCTTTGCCTGTCTACAGAAAGTGCTGACAGGTGCACTCTGACAGCAATGAACAAAGCCGGGGTTAGACACGACTTTTCTACCCCACCAGATGAAAGAAGTACATAAAGTATTTTCAATATTCAATATATGAATGAGGCTCACCTATAGTTGCATTCTAAGGTCTATGGATGACCATACTTGCACTTTGTGCAAAGCCTTTATGAGTGTAGAAGTACCACAACTACACTTTTTTTAGCCACTCCAATTGGTGCCTTCAAAGGTGTATGGCTAACTATGTTTGTAAGCATTGGTAGGCTTTGCATTGTGTGTAAAGCTTTTATGAGTGTAGGAGTAACACAATTACACTTTGGTCACAATATTTGATTGATGCATTACAGTTGTTGCCTTCAAAGGTGTATGGATGACTCTGCTTGTAATTTTTGGCACGCACTTAGCGCATAGCCTTTGTGAGTACCACTACATTACATTACACAGAACGTGTATCAGGCCCTCCTTTATATCTAATACAGAGTGTATCTGAGTCCCTAATTTTTGGCACTTCTTGATTACATCATAAATCACACTGAAATTTCTAATTTTTAAATAAAAAGTCCATTTTGATTTACTTAAATTATAATTTTGTTAAAATTCTTTTTAAATATTGCCTTATTTACAAGTCATTATACAGGAAATTTTTTTTATTTTTTTTCCCTGTAAACTCCAATTTCTTGTTGATTTTGAATGTTTTGTTGTCAGTTCTTAAAGTGGAGTAAAAGTGTGACACCATTGTTCTCAGTATAGATCTGGGAGTCAGATGATTCCAAAGGTCTTCCCAATGCTGTTCTTCTTTCATTCAACACTTTTTCCATCTACTTTAACATTTTCACTGTCCCCACGGACCTCCTTGTAGCGTGTGATGGAAAAATGCTCAGATTTCCTATTGGCTCCCTTGCTCGAAAAGAGCATCTGAGCATTCGAATTTGCTTGGTTCGAGTAGGGAGCATCCGAGCATTTTAGTGCTTGCTCTTCTCTAGTATCTACAACTATATGTCACCATATTGTGGTAATATCAGTGAGCCACCATAGTTGTAATCAGGTTTACTGGTTGGGCTATATTCCTACAATGAGATTTTGGTGCATTTTTGATGCTGCACGTTTATTTACATCAAAAACTCAGCATCTTAGGCCTCTTTCACATTTCCGTCAGTACGGGACCGTCGCAAACTGGCGGCCCAACATACCGATGGACGTTGTGCAAATAGTGCACAACGTGGACAGCGGATGCAGTTTTCAGATGCATCCGCTGCCTATTATGAGTTACGGAGAGGAGGGGGCGGAGTTTCGACCGCACATGCGCGGTCGAAAATGGCGGACCCGTCGCACAAATAAAGTTACATTTAACGTTTTTTTGTCACGACGGTCTGCCAATTACCGACGCATCCAGTACACGACGTATGGAACGTGTGTCCATACGTTGCGATGCGTCGGTAATACAAGTCTATGTGCAAAAAACGCATCCTGCGGGCAACTTTGCAGGATGCATTTTTTGCACAGAACGACGCATTGCACTGTCTTTAAAAATACAGATGTGTGAAAGAGGCCATAGAGTTCCAGCAAAGTGAATGAGATTTATAGAATTTTCATGCCCACTGCCCTTCTTTTTAACACTACCTAAACTCACTCGCTTTTTTCAAATCCGAAGCATGTCAATTTCTCTTGCTGGTATTCTGAGGTTTCTGTGCAGATTTTTCAAATAGACTTACATTAGATGAGGAAAATCAGCAGCAAAAAAATTGCACATGCATTTTTAGTGCATTTCCAAAGTGGAAAGACATCAAAAACACATGTAATCTGTGCCTAAACTTATCAAATAAAGTTTTGTCAAAGCAAAATACCAGGAAGTAGTAAAAACAAAGCAGCTTTATTCAAAGCACGACACACCAAACACTTTGTGTCTCTTGAAACCTGAAGTGATTAAAACATGGTGGAGGAAAGAAGGAAAGGTATTCTGAATCATGCAACGCTGTCCACCTCATTTACATATGAACATAAAAAAGTTTTCTTCAAAACTATTGTTAGGGTTGGCGGAAAGCATCGAGTATATATGTATAAATAGGTGCGTTCGGAACCCGGGGTCCACCGTGCAGGAGAGGAACCTGCTGCTGGCAAATGGCGGCGCTATATGGCGGTACAAGCGAACTCTGTTAACTCCACAGAGTCGCTGGAAATAAGATGCTGTGCCCTGTTAGCATCACAGGGGAACACAGCTAACTGCTGAGCTGGAGGCAGTCAGTGGTCACACACCCAGAAAAGCATACAAACAGTCCTCACCGCAGGAGCCAGTATTCTAGGGGCTTATTGCAGCCGGGTCCCTGAACACACACATACAGGCGCAACCACAATTAACAAGCTCATGACATGAGGTGATACTAGCGCATGGCCATGCGAACCTTTTATAGCTGCAGCACGTACAGGACCTTCCAAGAAGGACCAATGGAAGGCTGCCACAGAACTTGATCAGTTGGAAGTCGCTGCAGTACCTGAACATGTGACCTAGCCCTCCACTGAGAGATCTTACCCTGGGCATGCTCAGTGTGTGCAAAGCAGGACTTAGTCCCAGAAAAGCCTGCTCGCCGAAGACCAGTGCAGGGTACAATAGCAGAGCCTGAAAAGGCAGCAGTAACCCTTTGTACAGTATCAAGCTGAGTGAGACGCTGGGACCGATGTCTACACTGAGCAGGTTCCACTGTGACTGATGCAGAATGGGAGACCGCAGCAGACACGGCTCAAGATTCCCCCTGTTCAGCGGCGGGAACTCGACTCCTAACATTATCCCCCCTCCTAGGGCCCCCCTCCTTGGGCCTCGCTATGCTCAAAGGCTGCAACGAGGAGCGGAGCCCGAATGTGTTCCACAGGTCAACCAGATAATAATTCTTGCCACGTACCACCTTGCACCCCACGATAGCATTCACCTCAAACTCATCCGTGGATGAACCCAATGTCCCAGCAGATGACTCAGAAAACTGGGACATATAGACGGGCGTTAAGAGAGAAATGTGAAAGGTGTCAGTGATACCAAGGTGCGGAGGAATTGCCAAATGGTAGACCACAGGGTTGACCTGTTCCAGAACCTTGAAAGGGCCTATGTAGCAAGGCGCAAAATTAGTGGACTAAAGTCGCAGCCTGATGTTACGGGCGGAGAGCCACACTAAGTCGCCAGGAGCAAAGGTCGGAGCAGGGCGCCGGTGTGCATCAGCAGAATCCCTCATTCTCTCCTTGGAGGCCCGGATGGCATCCTGTGTGCGGTCATGTGCCTCCACCGCCCAGTCTGCCACCCTAGAATCGATGGATGACACGGGCATGGGCACAAGAACACACGGATGCTGGCCGTAATTAAGGAGAAAAGGAGTCTGCCCGGTAGAGTCGGCTACGGTGTTGTTCAAAGCAAATTCCACACAAGGTAGCAAAGATGCCCAGTCATCCTGCCTGGCGGAGACAAAATGTCGTAAGTATGTGACCCGAGTGTGGTTGGCCCTCTCTACCAACCCATTCGTCTCGGGATGATAAGCAGAAGAGAGATTCAGCTCAATGCTGAGTAAACAACAGAGTTCTCTCCAGAACCGAGATGCAAACTGAGGACCTCGGTCACTGACAATTTTGTCAGGCATGCCATGTAGATGGAAAACATGTTTGACGAACAACGCCGCTAAAGCCCATGCAGAAGGTAACCGTGGAAGCGGAACCAAGTGCACCATCTTAGAAAAATGGTCGGTGACTACCCAGATAACCGTACAGCTACGAGATTTGGTTAAGCCTAACACGAAGTCCATCCTGACCATCTCCCAGGGCCTGTCTGCCACCGGCAGGGGGTAAAGTTCCCAGCAGGCCATTGCTGAGGAGACCAATTCTTGGCACAGGAGACACATGCCCAAATATAGTCCCCGACGTCACGGGCCATATGCTGTTAGGGGTCGAGTTCCCGCTTCTGCACAGGGGGAATCTCGAGCCACCTCCGCTGCGGTCTCCCATTCTTGTCCAGCCGCAGTGGAGTCTGCTCAGCAAGGACGTCGGTCCCAGCGTCTTGCTCATTCTCACTCTGTTCTGAGAGTTACTGCTGCTTCTCCAGTCTCTGCTATTAAAGTCTGTGCTGATCAGCAGCGAGCGGACTTCTCTGGGACTAAGTCCTTGTCTGCACGTACTGAGCATGCCCAGCGTAAGGTCTCCCGTTGGAGATCGAGGGTCATGTGCTCAGGCTCTGCAGCACATTCCATTGGTCCTCTTGGCAGGTCCTAGAAGGGCAAAAGTGCTGTGGCCACTTCCTGTGCTGCTGCTATATAAACTGCGCATGACCGCACGGCCATGCGCTAGTATTGTCAAACAATTGCTAATGTGTGTATGTTGTGAGTGCAAGTCGTCCTTGGATACCCCTACCCTATAGTATGACTGTTCGCGGAAGGTGTATGGCTGCTACCTAGCGCCCGACTTATCCTACAGCACTAGTCACACATTATAGCGTCCAGTTGCTGTGACCGCCAGTACGGCGCCGTGCACTTCCTCTGTGCTTTCCTTACCCAAGCCTGGGTGGTTAGTGGCGTTCGTCAGTGCGGCACTGCATGCTCTTCTGTTTCATTTCACACCCAGTTGCGGTGTTGCGCCAGCAAGGGTCTAATCGGACTTCAATCCCAGTTGGGGTTGAGTTCGCTGACTACTTGCTCGCGCTTTAGGTGCGGTACCGCGGTCCTGTGCCTTAACAGGATTGCTTCTTTCACGCTGGGTGAGGTTAACCCACGCGTGTATACTCTAGTGTACCGCCATATAGTCTGCTAATTGCTAGCAGCAGGTTTTCACCTGCACGGTGGACCCCGGACTGCGAACGCATCTATACCATCTGTCTTGGTGCGTTCCGCCAGTCCTAACAGAATACTAGCGCCAGGGTCTGGCTAGTAAAATGGCGGACGACCAGCGTTTACAGCGGTACATCCAGCAGCTGGAGGGAAGGTTGGCGGCTCTTGAGCGTTCAACCTCAGCTGTGGATGTTACTGCTGTCGCTGTTCAGGCTGCAAGTGTGGCTGCAGCTACCTTGTCCACTGCCGCTCCTGTACCGACGCTATCTCGCCTCCCGCTACCAGAGAAATTTTCTGGTGACAGTAAGTCCTGTAGGAGTTTCGTGAGTCAGTGCTCAATACATCTCGAGCTTCTGGCTTCTCGTTTCCCTACAGAGGGGGCTAAGGTGGGCTTTATAATTTCCTTATTGTCGGACAGGGTGTTGGAGTGGGCTACGCCGCTGTGGGAGCGTGGCGATCATGTGGTGCAGAGTGCTCCGTTATTCCTGAGCACTCTGAAACAGGTCTTTCTAGGACCTCGTGTCACCCATGACACGGCACTCCAACTGTTGGCACTGACTCAGGGCTCGTCCTTGGTCAGCCTTTTTGCCTTCCATTTCCGCACTCTGGCATCTGAGCTGGAGTGGTCGGATAAAGCCCTTATCCCTATATTTTGGAGGGGGCTGGCTGACCACGTTAAGGATGATCTGGCCACTAGGGAGATTCCCGCCAAACTGGAGGAGTTAATAGCAGTATCTACTCGCATTGACCTCCGTTTTCACGAGCGGAGGTTAGAGCGAGCCCAGTGTAGGCAGAGGTTTCGGCTGGCTCCCACCTTTGCCAAACCTTTGGAATCTCCAGTCCAGGCTCCTGAGTTCCAGGAACCTAAGGTGGTGTCACGAGCGGTAGCTAAGTCCCAGACCGCTCGTGCACTCCAGGGTTGCCATGTTTGCCAACAGTCAGGACATCTTGCCACCAGATGTCATCAGCGGTCGAGGAAACGTCAGCGTCTAGTGGTAGTAGGTGGAGGTGCACTAGACACGGCGACGTTTGCCTCCAAATTGTCCTTTAAGGGGACAATTACCTTTGGCTCATCCTCCCACTCGGTAGAACTCTGCGTGGATTCTGGAGTGGAGGGCAATTTTATGTCTTCTGCCTTCGCCCAACGTCATGCAATACCCCTGGTTATGCTATCTCAACCAGTAACGGTACGAGTGGTGAATGGGTCGACACTCCCCGCACAGATAACACATCAGACCATCCCTGTTACTCTGTCCCTGTCGCCATCCCATCAGGAGATTATTTCTCTGCTCGTCATTCCTGAGGGTATTGATGAGGTCCTGTTGGGGATACCTTGGCTACGGTACCACTCTCCTCACATCGAGTGGTCGTCAGGCAGAATTCTGGGATGGGGTGAATCATGTCACCGAGAGTGCGTTCAGGTTGCTACTACTGAGGTACCCGCAGATCTATCCTCTCTCCCCAAGCAATATTGGTCTTACGCAGACGTGTTCTCCAAGAAGGCGGCGGAGACCCTTCCGCCCCATCGCCCCTATGACTGTCCTATCGATCTCTTGCCTGGTGCGGAGCCTCCCCGGGGTCGAGTTTATCCATTATCTCTCCCGGAGACGGAGGCCATGTCTCAGTACATTCGAGAGAATCTGGCAAGAGGGTTTATCAGGAAGTCAGTGTCACCTGCTGGGGCAGGGTTCTTCTTCGTGCAGAAGAAGAATGGGGAGCTACGTCCATGCGTAGACTACAGGGGTCTTAACGCTATCACCGTTAAGAACAAGTATCCTTTGCCCTTGATATCTGAGCTCTTCGATAGGCTTCGGGGAGCAAGGGTATTTACTAAATTAGATCTGCGGGGTGCTTACAACCTGATTCTCATCCGTGAGGGGGACGAATGGAAAACGGCGTTTAACACCAGAGATGGGCACTATGAGTATCTGGTGATGCCCTTCGGGCTCTGTAATGCCCCAGCCGTTTTTCAAGACTTTGTCAACGACATCTTCTGGGATATGCTTTCCACCTCAGTTGTAGTCTATCTGGATGATATTCTCATCTTTTCTCCAGATATTGACTCCCACCGGAGAGATGTTGGCAGAGTCTTCGACCTCCTACGGGCAAACTCTCTTTACGCTAAGTTGGAGAAGTGTATGTTTGAGCAGGAGTCTTTGCCGTTCCTGGGCTATATCATCTCCGCCCAGGGATTGGCTATGGATCCTGCCAAACTACAGGCTGTGATGGACTGGCAAGAGCCCCATTCCCTTTAAGCGGTGCAGCACTTTATGGGGTTCATTAATTATTACCGCCAGTTCATTCCCCACTTCTCAACTCTGGTAGCTCCCTTGGTAGCCCTCACCAAGAAGGGAGCGAATCCTAAATTGTGGTCGGAAGAGGTCTCCAAGGCCTTCACTTCTATTAAGTCCCACTTTGCTAGCGCTCCTATCTTACATCGTCCCGATGTGGATAAGCCATTCCTAATGGAGGTGGATGCCTCATCCGTTGGTGCTGGAGCAGTCCTCTACCAGAAGGATGCTCAAGGTCGGAAGCATCCATGCTTCTTCTTCTCTAAGACTTTCTCACCAGCGGAGAGAAACTACTCCATCGGGGATAGGGAGCTGCTAGCAATGAAGTTGGCCTTTTCAGAGTGGAGACATCTTCTGGAAGGTGCGCGGTTTCCCTTCCAGGTTTACACTGACCACAAAAATTTGGTCTACTTACAGACAGCCAAGCGGCTAAATTCTCGCCAAGCCAGATGGTCCTTGTTCTTTTCCCGGTTCCACTTTTCTCTTCATTTTCTCGCCGGGGAGAAGAATATTCGTGCTGATGCTCTCTCTCGCTCCCTTATGTCAACTGAAGAGGAGGAAGAGGAGCCTCGGCTTATTGTTCCCTCTGAGAGCCTGAGAACCGTAGCACCGGTTTCGCTTGAGTCTGTGCCTCCGGGCAAGACTTTTGTGCCCATTAATTTGCGACCGGAGGTTCTCTCTTGGGCTCATTCGTCCAGAGTGGGTGGACACTTTGGGACAAAGAGGACATCTGAGCTACTGGCGAGGACGTACTGGTGGCCGCATATGGTCCGGGATGTCAGGGATTATATTCTGGCGTGTGTCTCCTGCGCCAAAAATAAATCTCCGCGTCAAAGGCCAGCTGGGTTGCTCTATCCCTTGCCAGTGGTAGATAGGCCCTGGGAGATGGTCGGGATGGACTTTGTCGTGGGTTTGCCCAAGTCTCGCGGCTGTACCATCATTTGGGTCATCACCGATCATTTCTCGAAAATGGTGCATTTGGTGCCACTACCACGGTTACCTTCTGCACAGGCCTTGGCTGCGTTGTTCATTAAGCACATCTTCCGCCTACATGGTATGCCTGACAAAATTGTCAGTGACCGGGGTCCCCAGTTTGCGTCTCGGTTCTGGAGAGAGCTGTGTCGTCTTCTCAGTATTGAGTTGAATCTCTCTTCCGCTTATCATCCCGAGACGAATGGGTTGGTAGAGAGGGCCAACCAGACCTTTGTCACATACCTGCGACATTTTGTTTCAGCCAGGCAGGATGACTGGGCATCCTTGCTATCATGGGCAGAGTTTGCGCTGAACAACGCCGTAGCCGACTCCACTGGACAAACCCCATTCCTCCTCAACTATGGTCAGCATCCACGAGTACCTGTGCCTATGCCCGTGTCTTCCGCAGACTCCAGGGTGGCAGACTGGGCTGTGGAGGCACGGGATATTTGGGACCGCACTCAGGATGCCATTCGGGCCTCTAAGGAGAGAATGAGGTCCTCCGCCGATGCTCATCGGCGCCCCGCCCCGTCCTTTGCTCCTGGCGACTTGGTGTGGCTCTCCGCCCGTAACATCAGGCTGCGAGTTGAGTCCACTATATTTGCTCCTCGCTACTTGGGTCCCTTCAAGGTCCTCGAACAGGTTAATCCTGTGGTCTACCGTCTGGCCCTTCCTCCACGCCTTGGTATCACCGACACCTTTCATGTGTCCCTCCTTAAGCCCGTATACATGTCTCGGTTTTCTGAGTCATCTGCCGGGACATCGGGTTCGTCTACGGACGATTTCGAGGTGAACGCTATCTTGGGGTGCAAGGTGGTACGTGGCAAAAAAATTTTTTGGGTGGACTGGAAGGGTTACGGCCCTGAGGATAGGTCCTGGGAGCCTGCTGAGCACATTCGGGCTCCGCAGCTCATTGCTGCCTTCGAACGTAGCGAGGCCCAAGGAGGGGGGGCCCTAGGAGGGGGGGTAATGTTAAGGGTCGAGTTCCCGCTTCTGCACAGGGGGAATCTCGAGCCACCTCCGCTGCGGTCTCCCATTCTTGTCCAGCCGCAGTGGAGTCTGCTCAGCAAGGACTTCGGTCCCAGCGTCTTGCTCATTCTCACTCTGTTCTGAGAGTTACTGCTGCTTCTCCAGTCTCTGCTATTAAAGTCTGTGCTGGTCAGCAGCGAGCGGACTTCTCTGGGACTAAGTCCTTGTCTGCACGTACTGAGCATGCCCAGCGTAAGGTCTCCCGTTGGAGATCGAGGGTCATGTGCTCAGGCTCTGCAGCACATTCCATTGGTCCTCTTGGCAGGTCCTAGAAGGGCAAAAGTGCTGTGGCCACTTCCTGTGCTGCTGCTATATAAACTGCGCATGACCGCACGGCCATGCGCTAGTATTGTCAAACAATTGCTAATGTGTGTATGTTGTGAGTGCAAGTCGTCCTTGGATACCCCTACCCTATAGTATGACTGTTCGCGGAAGGTGTATGGCTGCTACCTAGCGCCCGACTTATCCTACAGCACTAGTCACACATTATAGCGTCCAGTTGCTGTGACCGCCAGTACGGCGCCGTGCACTTCCTCTGTGCTTTCCTTACCCAAGCCTGGGTGGTTAGTGGCGTTCGTCAGTGCGGCACTGCATGCTCTTCTGTTTCATTTCACACCCAGTTGCGGTGTTGCGCCAGCAAGGGTCTAATCGGACTTCAATCCCAGTTGGGGTTGAGTTCGCTGACTACTTGCTCGCGCTTTAGGTGCGGTACCGCGGTCCCGTGCCTTAACAGAATTGCTTCTTTCACGCTGGGTGAGGTTAACCCACGCGTGTATACTCTAGTGTACCACCATATAGTCTGCTAATTGCTAGCAGCAGGTTTTCACCTGCACGGTGGACCCCGGACTGCGAACGCATCTATACCATCTGTCTTGGTGCGTTCCGCCAGTCCTAACATATGCTGCCACCAGTACGCCCTCGCCAAGAGCTCAGATGTCCTCTTGGTCCGAGTGAGCCCAAGAGAGAACCTCCGGTTGCAAATTAGATGGAACAAAAGTCTTGCCTGGGGGAACAGACTCTAGCGAAACCGAAGCCACAGTTCTCAGGCTCTCTGGAGGGACAATAAGCCGAGGCTCCTCTTCCTCCTCCTCTGATGACACTACAGAGCAAGAGAGAGTGTCGGCACGAACGTTCTTCTCCCCGGAAAGAAAATGGAGGGTGAAATTGAACTGGGTGAAGAACAGGGACCATCTAGCCTGACGAGAATTTAGCCACTGGGCTGCTCGTAAATAAACCAAGTTCTTGTGGTCTGTGAATACCTGGAAGGGAAAGCGAACTCCCTCCAGAAGATGTCTCCACTCTGAGAAAGCCAACTTCATAGCTAGCAACTCCCTGACCCCGATGGAATAATTCCTCTCCACTGATGAAAAGGTCTTAGAGAAGAAGAAGCAAGGATGCTTCCGACCTTGAGCATCCTTTTGGAAGAGGACTGCTCCAGCACCAATGGATGAGGCATCCACCTTCATAATAAATGGCTTATCTACATCGGGGTGATGTAGGATGGGAGCACTAGCGAAGTGTGACTTAATCAAGAGAAAGGCCTTGGAGACCTCCTCCGACCTCAACTTGGGATTTGCCCCCTTCTTGGTGAGGGCAACCAAGGGAGCCACCAAAGTTGAGAAGTGGGTAATGAACTGGCGATAGTAATTGATGAACCCATAAAGTGCTGCACTGCTTTGAGAGAATGGGGTTCCTGCCAGTCCATCACAGCCTGTAGCTTGGCAGGATCCATAGCCAAACCCTGGGCAGAGATGATATAACCAAGGAAAGGCAAGGACTCCTGCTCAAACACACACTTCTCCAACTTGGCATAGAGGGAGTTAGCCCGTAAGAGGTCGAAGACCTTGCAAACATCTCTCCGGTGGGAGTCTATATCTGGAGAGTAGATGAGAATATCATCCAGATAAACTACAACCGAGGTGGTAAGCATATCCCGAAAGATGTCATTTACAAAGTCTTGGAAAATGGCTGGGGCATTACAGAGCCCGAAGGGCATCACCAGATATTCATAGTGCCCATCCCTGGTGTTAAAAGCCGTCTTCCATTCGCCCCCCTCACGGATGCGAATCAGGTTGTAAGCACTCCACAGATCTAATTTAGTAAAAACCCTTGCTCCACGTAGCCTATCAAAAAGCTCAGATATCAGGGGTAGTGGGCACTTATTCTTGATGGCGTTAAGACCCCTGTAGTCTATGCATGGACGCAGTTCTCCACTCTTCTTCTGTATGAAGAAGAACCCAGCCCCTGCAGTTGACACTGACTTCCTAATGAATCCTCTTGCCAGATTCTCTCGGATATACTGTGACATTGCCTCCATCTCCGGGAGAGACAATGGATAGACTTGACCCTGGGGAGGCTCAGCACCAGGCAAGAGGTCAATAGGACAGTCATAGGGGCGTGGAGGCGGAAGGGTCTCCGCAGCCCTTTTGGAGAACATGTCCGCATGGGGCCAATATTGCTTGGGGAGAGAGGATAAATCTGCGGGTACCTCAGTTGTAACAATCTGAACGCTTTCCCTGTGACATCTACCCCCACAAGATTCACCCCATCCTAAAATTCTGCCTGTGGACCACTCGATATGAGGAGAGTGATACCGTAGCAAAGGCATCCCTAACAGGCAAAAACTTGTATAAGAACAGCGAGCACTCACCATCTTCTTATGCCCAAACTTTATTGTGGCATATTGACAATAGCAGGTATAGTCAGGGAGAAATGTGCTAGCCCAAGACGACGGCCGTTTCACGCTCCAGCGCTTCCACGGGTCTTGATGCAAACTGAAGGAAGGTGAAACCCTTATAGCGTGCCATCACAGGGTTACCTCCCCTTCAGCGTCATCATCACATAACCTACTTTTTTTTTTATAAAACATTATCAAACATACAAAAAATTGTTTAAAAACAACAAAAGAAATTGGCAACGTCAAACATTGTATACAAGACTTAATAATAATATGACACATGAAATTACATCACAGACAAAACGACATCTCTAATCGCTCATTAAGTCCCAAGGGTCCGTTGGCATTAACTCTCATTATCTACCTCCCCTCCCTTCTCAACAGTAACTTATTATGGTCTCCCCCGTAACTTATTATGGTCTCCCCCGTGCTCCGGTAAGGGCACTTTTTCCAGACCTATAAAACGCAACAGAGACTAGGGTTGAGCGACTTTTACTTTTATAGGATCGGGTCGGGTTTCATGAAACCCGACTTTTTCAAAAGTTGGGTCGAGTGAAATCGGCCGATCCTATAAAAAAGTCGGGGTCGGGGTCGGCCGAAACTCGAAACCCAATGCAGTGCATTGGGTTTCCAATGTTTCCCAGAGTCTGAAGGAGAGGAAACGCTCCTTCAGGCCCTGCGATCCATATTAAGGTGTAAAATAAAGAATTAAAATAAAAAATATCACTATACTCACCCTCGGACGCGCCCTGGTACTAACCGGGAACCTTCCTTCCTTCGAATCAGCGCTTGCAGGACCTTGCGGTGACGTCGCGGCTTGTGATTGGTCACGCTACCGCCCATGTGACCGCTCGCGCGACCAATCACAAGCCGCGACGTCACCGCAAGGTCCTGCAAGCGCTGATTCTTAGAAAGGAAGGCTGCCGGAAAGAAGCAGGGCGCGTCCGAGGGTGAGTATATTCCTATTAGATATTCCGATATGGATTCCGATACCGATTTCCGATATTGCAAACATATCGGAACTCGGGATCGGAATTCCGATACCAGATTCAGAAGATCGCCGACTTCATGGCCGACCCCACACAGGGGTCGGGTTTCATGAAACCAGACTTTGCCAAAAGTCGGCGACTTCTGAAAATGGCCGACCCGTTTCGCTCAACCCTAACAGAGACGCATCTCCTCCATGTTGTGTCTGCATGTGGTTTATTAACCAGGGAACACCCTTCCTTGTACTGATAGATCTGAAGTGCTCCCTAATTCTTACAAATAAGGGCCTGATTGTTTTCCCGATGTCATAAAATCCGCAGGGACAAAACAGTGCGTAAACAACATGTGTAGTTCTACAAGATATAAAATCCCGAACCTTATGGACACAAGCACCAATCTTAATCTCTTTTTGTGTCAAATGGTATTTACAATAATTGCAATGTCCACACTTAAAATTACCAAGTGCTGCCCCCGTTCGTAACCACTGACCTTGGCCTGTGTTTATTTGGTTGCGTACCATCTCATCCTTAAGATTCCTCCCTCGACGACACGCGAACAGAGGACCCCTGCTGGCCGTTTGCAGTAAATCAGGGTCTTTTTCCAGTATGTGCCAGCTCTTTCTAACAGCGGATCTTATTACCGAGTCCATAGGACTAAAAGTGAAACAAAAGGTGAATCTCTTCTGCATCCTGCTTCTGTCATTATTTTTGGCCCTTTGTCCCTGTTCCCTTGAACCGTCAACTCTCGCCAATGCTTTATCTAATGTGGCGCGCGGGTAACCTCTATCTTTAAACCTATTGTATAAATCACGGGACTGTCTCTGAAATCCTTCAAGGCTGCTGTTCACTCGCTTAACCCTGAGGAATTGGCTGAATGGCAAGGATTCCTTTGTATAGTGTGGGTGGGCACTCTGATAATGGAGTAAAGAATTAGTGGCTGAAGCTTTCCGAAAAATCTCTGTGTTTAAAACACCACTACTGACATTTAATTTTACATTCAAAAACTCCAATATTGACCCTCCGTAAACAGAGGTAAATTTCATGTTCATTTTGTTGATTCTATTCAAATATTCCACAAATTCTTAAAAGACATCCTTACCCCCATCCCAGATAATGAATACATCATCTACATATCTGAGGTATATTTTTATGTGTTTTAAAAAGGGGTTGTCTGCATAAATATATCGAGTTTCAAAAACCGCCAAAAATAAATTTTTTCCCTCAGGAATGATGAGCAGAGATATTATCTCCTGATGAGATGGCGACATGCACAGAGTGAAAGGGATGGTCTGGTGTGTTATCTGTGAGGGCAGTGTCAACCCATTCACCACTCGTACAGTTACTGGTTGAGCTAGCATTACCAGAGGAATTACGTGACTTTGGGCAAAGGCAGAAGACATAAAATTGCCCTCCGCCCCAGAATCCACGCAGACCTATACCATGTGAGTGAATGAGCCTATTGTAATTGTCCCCTTAAAGGACAATTTGGAGGCAAACGTCGCCGTGTCTAGTGTACCTCCACCTACTACCACTAGACGCTGACGTTTCCTCAACCGCTGTGAACATCTGGTGGCGAGATGTCCAGACTGCTGGCATACATGGCAGACCTTGTGTGCAAGAGCGGTCCGGGACTTAGATCCCGCTCGTGACACTTCCATGGCCTCATGTGACTCAGGGACCTGGACTGGAGATTCAAACGGTTTGGCGAAGGTGAGAGCCGGCCAAAACCTCTGCCTACACTTGGCCCGCTCTAACCTCCGCTCGTGAAAACGGAGGTCAATACGGGTAGACACAGCTATTAACTCCTCCAGTGTGGCAGGAATCTCCCTTGAGGCCAGAGCGTCCTTCATGTGGTCCATCAGCCTCCTCCAAAATATAGGGATAAGGGCTTTATCCGACCACTCCAGCTCAGATGCTAGGGTACGGAAGTGGACGGCAAAATGGCTGACCAAGGACGAGCCCTGAGTCAATGCCAACAGTTGGAGCGCTGTAACATGGGTGACTTGAGGGCCTAAAAAGACCTGTTTCAGAGTGCTCAGGAACAGCAGATCACTCTGCACCACATGATCGCCACGCTCCCACAGCGGCGTAGCCCACTCCAATGCCCTGTCTGACAGGAGAGACACAATAAATCCCACCTTTGCCCGCTCTGTGGGGAAACATGCGGCCAGGAGCTCGAGATGTATGGAGCACTGGCTCACGAAACCCCTACAAGATTTACTATCACCAGAAAAATTTTCTGGCAGCGGGAGGCGAGATAGAGTCGGAACAGGGGTGGCCATGGACAAGGTTGCTGCAGCCACGCTAGCAGCCTGAACAGCAACTGTGGTAACATCCACAGCTGAGGTTGAGCGCTCGAGAGCTGCCAACCTACCCTCCAGCTGCTGGATGTACCGCAAGGATTGCTGTTTGTCCGCCATTTACAAGCCAGACCATGGAGCTAGTATTATGTTAGGGTTGGCGGAACGCACCAAGTATATATATATATGTATAAATAGATGCGTTCGGAACTCGGGGTCCACCGTGCAGGAGAGGAACCTGCTGCTGGCAAATGGCGGCGCTATATGGCGGTACAAGCGAACTCTGTTAACTCCACAGAGTCGCAGGAAATAAGATGCTGCGCCCTGTTAACGTCACAGGGGAACACAGCTAACTGCTGAGCTGGAGGCAGTCAGTGGTCATGCACCCAGAAAAGCATACAAACAGTCCTCACTGGAGGAGCCGGTATTCTAGGGGCTTATTTCAGCTGGGTCGCTCAATACATACATGCAATACTCCTCACCGGAGGAGCCGGTATTCTAGGGGCTTATTTCAGCTGGGTCCCTGAACAAACACATACAGGCGCAACCACAATTAACAAGCTCATGACATGAGGTGATACTAGCGCATGGCCGCGCGGCCATGCGAACCCTTTATAGCTGCAGCACGTACAGGACCTTCCAAGAAGGACCAATGGAAGGCTGCCACAGAACTTGATCAGGTACAGGGCCTTCCTGGAGGACCAATGGAAGTCGCTGCAGTACCTGAGCATGTGACCCTAGACCTCCACTGAGAGATCTTACCCTGGGCATGCTCAGGGTGTGCAAAGCAGGACTTAGTCCCAGAAAAGCCTGCTCGCCGCAGACCAGTGCAGGGTACAATAGCAGAGCCTGGAGAGGCAGCAGTAGCCCTTTGCACAGTATCAAGCTGAGTGAGACACTGGGACCGACTTCTCTGCTGAGCAGGCTCCACTGCGGCTGATGCAGAATAGGAGACCGCAGCAGACACTGCTCGAGATTCCCCCTGTGCAGCGGCGGGAACTCGACTCCTAACAACTATCTAGTGAATTTTTAAATGAAAGGTATGGGTCTTTTTAAAGTGATTTACACGACCGATTTCTGCAAAAAAAGTGGTTTGATTATTCTAATGATATATTGATCAGAGTTTGATCACAATGACATCACTTTTTCTCAGGCATGGAAAGAAAAAAAGTTTCCCCACTTTCTCCACTCTGTCTGTCCATGAAATTTGGACCGCATTTAGTCCAATTTATTTCACAGACTCATAGACTTGCATTGCTGATTTTTTGGCAAACCACTCGGTCCGAGGAATAAATCGTACATGTGCACTGCCCATGCAGTATGATAAGTACAACGACCTGTTCTTACTTTGATATGGATTTCGGTGCTGACAGGGTCCCTTTATCATAAATCTCAGAAACTCAGATTGGCTCTGCAGTAATTTACCTAGTTCTTCTTCCTTTGGATCCTCTTTGGTCCTCTCATAGACAGCCATCCAAAAAAGATGATTGAATATGCCAAATGCCAACTTACATTATTTTGAATTTGGCTAGGAAATACAAATTGCATCAAATTTATTTGTAGCAGATCGAATTGCTGGTAAAGGTGTTTGTTACAGTCTGTGATTGCTACAGATCCAAAGCATAAATAGATGGGTAAAGGATAAAAAAATAATACTTACCCTGCCCCTCACCTATCCCTAAGGGCTTGCTCTGGCATTGGCTAGGTCTCAAATGACTTCATAACAATATTGGTGGCCTAGTAAACATTGGAGGTGCTGAAGATTGAAGTAGGAAGAGAAGATCATAGA
This sequence comes from Ranitomeya imitator, assembly GCF_032444005.1. Taxonomy (NCBI): domain Eukaryota; kingdom Metazoa; phylum Chordata; class Amphibia; order Anura; family Dendrobatidae; genus Ranitomeya; species Ranitomeya imitator. The sequence continues at coordinate 136,648,134 of NC_091282.1, forward strand.
AAGAGGAAGGTGGACTTTGCAGGCAGTTGAAGCTCCATTTGATGTGAGGTCAAGGTAAGTATTACATTTTTTAACTCTTTTGTTTGATTTGTATTACCAAAAAAATTGAGTTCCGGCCAAATAAGAATTTTTGCAAAATTCAAAGTGGACTGTATCATCTTTATCAGTCTTGTGCCAGAATGCAGCCATGAGTGGAAAAGAATACGTTTAGCCTGTGTATAGCACAGGTGGGTTATTCAGTAACTTGCAATGAGAGGTAGCCCTACTACATGTCTGTCCTGTCCTAGTCATCTGAGAGGCTGCATCACACACTAAGCCAGTAATGTGAAGCGTGGACTGCCATGAATGGTAGTCTGAGAGGTCTACACTTTTTGGGGTCTCATCTTGGCCTACTGGGTATCCTGTTCATACCCCTGCTATAATACTGCTAAACATTTAATGTTATACAGAAATATGGATATAGTCAAACTAGTTTTAGACATGTATAAATTAATATTTTGTTACTTTAAAATTCAGAAAAAAATTCTTAAGATGAGAAAATTAGTATTTGTATTTATCTATTGCAAGGAAACAGTTTCAAAGTACTTTTTATGAGAAACTGTGCAAAGTCGTAAAAATGGAATAGATTTTCAGAAATATACAAAATACCGTTTTTATCACTTTAGCTCATGAAACTATTCTTGCTGCAAATGGCTTTTCAGGTCTAATAGCTACCATTTCATATCTACGCCATCGGAACAGCAAAATTATGTCTACATAAAAACCTGCCTTGTAAATTAAGAGCATAGATGACTGCATAGCAGGGATGTAATTCTGGGAATCGACCGCTAGATGTCAAGGAAGCACAAGCTTCAGGACTAAACAATTACTATTAGCACATTTCACTTTCTATTCGATATATGACCATGAATAAAATCTTTTCATATTTTACTTTTGGCCGCCTGTTAACGTGTATGTAGAACCTAAACAGGACATTTTCCAAAATAAGTCCAAAATAAAATGCTAAATCAAGGGAAATCTGATGTTTGCTAATCAAGAGTGTCACACATACAAGAATTTCTAGAGGAAAATGACACGACTGTCCTTGACCAGCATGGTTAATAGGATACTTTTTAAATGCCAAAAGGATCACATTTTAAATATAGTGTTGATGTTATGGACTGGTGACCAATGAGAAGCGTCGGCTAAATTTACTTTTGGGCTGTTGAAATTCTAGTTACAATCTTGTCTTTGGGAATCTAAAAGACCTATTCTTAAATGTAAGTTTACAGTGCAAAATTTTCTATTTAATACTTTATATACCACCCATACAGCTGCATAAGGGCCTGGAAATAAGATGGCTCATTAACATTAAATAAAATGCTTACATCAACTAAGAAATATTATTGTCCTCACTGTTTGTTAGTCTGAATCTTTTTCTGAAGGATTCTGAAACAGTCAGTCATGTAGAAATTCTTCATACAGCAACCACATCTATCTTAGCATTTTTTTGTCTTGCTGCAAACAAGGTGGAGGAGGTCGACTTCTGCCGCAGCCAGTTATCTTACAGCCACAACATTTCTGTCAGGAGAAGGAGGAGGGAAGACATGGCTGATTCCTGAGATTGCATAGAACATTTATTTACATATTCATTAGTTTTAACCCCTTCAAAGACTAAGCCACTTTGTATGTTAATGACTAGGCCTAATTTTTTTAACTCACACCACTGTCACTTTATCTAATATATAATTGTCAATCGGCTCTGTCACAGCTTCCGGCGATTGTGTCGCTACCACAATCCACCGCGCCGAAAGTAGCTCACCACCATATTGGAATACCTAAGTGATGGCTATTCCAATATGGCACCCGCTGGTGGTACTGGGCCCTTGCGCAGTACCACCAGCAGATCATATCATCCTCACCTGCTCCAGGTGCGTCTCTGCATGTCCCTGCTTCTCCGGCACTGGCAGCTTCTTCCTGTGTCCAGTGGTCACATGGTACCGCTCATTAAAGTAATGAATAGGGACGCGACTCCACTCCCATAGGGGTGGAGCCGCATATTCATTACTGTAATGAGCGGCACGATTTGACTGCTGAACATAGGAAGAAGCTGCTGGCGCCGGAGACCATCTGTCAGTAAGAAGCAGGGACCGTGCCGGGAGCAGGTGAGTATAACGGGGGAGGGTGAGCATTGCGCAATATTCACCTGTCCCTGTTCCACCACAGCGCGCCACTCTGTCTTCCGTGTCCTCTGCCTGTGACGCTCAGGTCAGAGTGCTCGATGACGTGTTTAGCGTGTGCGCCGCCCTCTGCCTGAACAAACAGTCACTGCAGAGGATGCGGAAGACTGAGCGGCGCCTGGTGATGGAACAGGGACAGGTGAATATCGCAAGTGCCGGGGGCCTGCTCAGGACAAGAGGTGAATATATCTTTTTTTTTTATCGCAGCAGCAGCATATGGGGCACATGTTTCTATGGAGCATCTTATGGGGTCATAATCAAACCTTATGCAGCATTATATGAGGCAAATGTTACTATGGAGCATCTTATGGGGCCATAATCAACCTTTATGCAGCATTATATGGGGCAAATGTTTCTATGGAACATCTTATGGGGCCATAATCATTATGTGTGCATTATATGGGGCATATTTTTCTGATAATGTTTGTTCATGAAATATTGTCATTCATGGTAGTAGTAAAAATTCTTCAATATGACTTGCTTTTATTTGTGAAAAAAAACTGGCCAAAATTGTGAAAATTTTCAAACTTTGAATTTTTATGCCCTAAAATTAAAGAGTTATATCACACAAAATAGTTAATAAATAACATTTCCCACATGTCTACTTTACATCACAAGAATTTTGGAAACATATCAGAAAAAATAAGTAATTAGTTTTAGGGACCACTTCACATTTGAAGTGACTTTGAGGGGTCTATATGACAGAAAATACCCAAAAGAGTAAACAGTAGAAATGTCTAAAAAATTACACCATTTTGGAAATTAGACCCCTCAAAGTGCTTATTTAGATGTATGGTGTAAATCTTAAACCCCCAGATGCTTCACAGAAGTTTATAATATAGAGCCATGTGTGGGGGGAAACAACTTTAGAGGCACAGTGCAAAGCTCCGAATAGAATAAGCGCCATGCTGGAGTTCAGATTTTTTCTGGAATTGTTTTAGGGAGCCATGTTACATTGGCAAAGCCCCTGAGGTGCCAGAACAGCAGAAACCGGCCATAAGTGATTTCATTTTACAAACTACACTTCTCAACGAATTTATCTGGGGGGGGGAAGTGATCAAATTGACACCATATGTGCCTCTCAAAAATTTATACTTGTGGGCGATGAAGAAAAAATAATTAGATTTCTTCTACTAAAATGTTGTTTTAGCCCCTAAAAAAGAACCTCTCAGTTTGTGGTGCAATTTTCCTGAGTGAGCCAATACTCTGCATGTAATTGGGAGCTACTTTTGAGGCACAGTGCAAAGCTCAGAGAGGAAGGAGCGCCATATTATTGCGCAGAATTTACTGTTATGGTTTGAGTATTCCATGACCTACTAGAAGAGTCCCTAAGGTGCCAGAATAGCAGAAATTCCATAATGATCATATTGACATCACAGGTGTGTCACAGAATTGAACAGTGAAGAAAAAATAATTACATTTTTACCACAAAAATGTGTTTTAGCCCCTGATTTTACATTTTCACAAGGGAAATTGGGTAAAAAAAACAATAAAATTTGTCCCACAATTTTTGCTCAATGTAGAAATACCCTATATATGGCTGTACATTACTGCTTTGCCACAAAGCGAGAATCGGAATTGAAGAGCGATATTTGCCTCCTGGAGTACAGATTTTCGTAGAATAGGTTGCGGACTCCATATAGAGAGCTTCTAAGTGCTAGAAGAGCAGAATCCCCCCTCAAGTGACCCTATTTTGGAAATGATACCAAACATGTGGACACTAGAGGTGGTTTATGCACAATGGGGCTCAGAAAGGTCAGTTGGATTAAAGGTACCGTCATACTAAGCGACGCTGCATCGATACCAACAACGATGTTGATCGCTGCAGAGTCGCTGTTTGGTCGCTGGAGAGCTGTCACACAGACAGCTCTCCAGCGACCAACGATCCCGAAATCCCCGGGTAACCAGGGTAAACATCGGGTTACTAAGCGCAGGGCCGCACTTAGTAACCCGATGTTTACCCTGGTTACCGTTGTAAATGTAAAAAAACAAACATTACATACTTACATTCCGGTGTCTGGTCAGGTCCCTCGCCTTCAGCTTCCAGAACTGACTGAGCGCTGGCCGTAAAGTACAGCGGTGACGTCACCACTGTGCTGTGCTTTACGGCTGGCCGGCGCTCACCAGTCAGTGCGGGAAGCTGACGGCGAGGGACATGACCAGACACCGGGAATGTAAGTATGTAGTGTTTGTTTTTTTACATTTACAATGGTAACCAGGGTAAACATCGGGTTACTAAGCGCGGCCCTGCGCTTAGTAACCCGATGTTTACCCCGGTTACCAGTGAAGACATCGCTGAATCGGCATCACACACGCAGATTCAGCGATGTCAGCGGGAGATCCAGCGGCGAAATAAAGTGCTGGACTTTCCCCAGCGACTAACGATCTCCCAGCAGGGGCCTGATCGTTGGTCGCTGTCACACATAACGATTTCGTTAACGATATCGTTGCTATGTCATAAAAAGCAACGATATCGTTAACAATATCGTTATGTGTGACAGTACCTTAAGGAGTGCAAAATTCAATGAATTTCTCTTGGGGGCAAGGAGCAATTTCACTTTTCCACAGCCTTTGTACTGCCAATAACGTGGAAGCCCTTATATTTCCATTGACCGATGATGGATATGAGTGGGGATTCCTTTGTTAATAGACTGACTTGAAGCTTTTATTGGGAACATTTTACATAACATTTGGGATCACATTTATCTGGTGCTCTACTCTGAACACTTACTTTATGGTTTCCATCTAAATCTCTAAGTGATGTGGTTCAGATGAAACCCCCGAATGATCAATCTATATATATAATTGTCTAAGGGTTTTTCCGTCTGTCTGTCTGTCTTTCTGTCTGTCTGTCTGTCTGTCTGTCCTGGAAATCCCGGCTCTCTGATTGGTCGAGGCCGCCAGGCCTCGACCAATCAGCAACGGGCACAGCGACGATGATGTCATAAAGGACGTAGAAATCCCGCGTCTGATTGGTCGAGGCCGCCAGGCCTCGACCAATCAGCAACGGGCACAGCGATGATGATGTCATAATGGTTGCCATGGCGACGATGATGTCATAAAGGTTGCCTCGACCAATCAGCGACGGGCACAGTCTGCCACGAATTCTGGAATCATCATTGTCCTTATACTACGGGGACATGCATATTCTAGAATATCCGATGCGTTAGAATCGGGCCACAATCTAGTTCACTATAATGAGGCAGCAAAGTACCTCTGTGTCTGTCCTCTGTTCAGTGGAGTCCTTCTTTTCAAAAGTGGACAAAACTGTGGCGGACAGTGCCTCCACCTGCCTCATTATAGTGGGGTTTCCGTCTGAATCACATATTTCAGAGATTTACATGGAAACCCTAGTGTAAGCACTCAGCATATAGCGTAGGATAAATGTGCAATCTTTGGGATTCAGAAGGAACAAATCAACAGCAGGTGAATAATTGATTTTATTTATTTTTTACACTGTTCCTCATACTTTAGAAGTGATTAGATGACTTTATGCTTTGAGTCAATTTATATCGGGTTTTTATATTTGGCTGCTGTCACACACTAAAAAGCACTTTTTATTGCAAAAACTGCATTGCCATATTTTAAGAGCTATGTTTGCATGCAGTACAGACCAAAAGTTTGGACACACCTTCTCATGTAAAGATTTTTCTGTATTTTCATGGCTATGAAAATTGTACATTCACACTGAAGGCATCAAAACTATGAATTAACACATGTGGAATTATATACTTAACAAACAAGTGTGAAACAGCTGAAATGATGTCTTATATTCTAGGTTATTCAAAGTAGCCACTGTTTGCTTTGATGACTGCTTTGCACACTCTTGGCATTCTCTTGATGAGCTTCAAGAGATAGTCACCGGGAATGATCTTCCAACAATCTTGAAGTAGTTCCCAGAGATGCTTAGCACTTGTTGGCCCTTTTGCCTTCACTCTGCGGTCCAGCTCACCCCAAACCATGTCAATTGGGTTCAGGTCTGGTGACTTGGAGGCCAGGTAATCTGGCGTGGCACCCCATCACTCTCCTTCTTGATGAAATAGCCCTTACACAGCCTGGAGGTGTGTTTGGGGTCATTGTCCTATTGAAAAATAAATGATGCTCCAACTAAACGCAAACCGGATGGCATAGTATGCCGCTGCAAGATGCTGTGGTAGCCATGCTGGTTCAGTATCTCTTCAATTTTGAATAAATCCACCAGTATCACCAGCAAAGCGCCCCCACATCATCACACCTCCTCCTCCATGCTTCACGGTGGGAACCAGGCATGTAGAGTCCATCCATTCACCTTTTCTGCATCGCACAAAGACACGGTGGTTGGAACCAAAGATCTCAAATTTGTACTCATCAGACCAAAGCACAGATTTCCACTGGTCTAATGTCCATTCCTTGTGTTCTTTAGCACAAGCAGGTCTCTTCTGCTTGTTGCCTGTCCTTAGCAGTGGTTTTCTAGCAGCTATTTTACCATGAAGGCCTGCTGCACAAAGTCTCCTCTTAACAGTTGTTGTAGAGATGTGTCTGCTGCTAGAACTCTGTGTGGCATTGACCTGGTCTCTAATCTGAGCTGCTGTTAACCTGCGATTTCTGAGGCTGGTGACTTGGATAAACTTATTGTCAGAGGCAGAGGGGACTCTTGGTCTTCCCTTCCTGGGGCGGTCCTCATGTGAGCCAGTTTCTCTGTAACGCTTGATGGTTTTTGCCACTGCACTTGGTGACACTTTCAAAGTTTCCAAACTTTCCAATTTTTCAGACTGACTGACCTTCATTTCTTAAAGTAATGATGGCCACTCGTTTTTCTTTACTTAGCTGCTTTTTTCTTGCCATAATACAAATTATAACAGTCTATTCACTAGGACTATCAGCTGTGTATCCACCAGACTTCTGCGCAACACAACTGATGGTCCCAACCCCATTTATAAGGCAAAAAATTCCACTTATTAAACCTGACAGGGCACACCTGTGAAGTGAAAACCATTCCCGGTGACTACCTCTTGAAGCTCATCAAGAGAATGCCAAGAGTGTGCAAAGCAGTCATCAAAGCAAAAGGTGGCTACTTTGAAGACCCTAGAATATAAGACATAATTTCAGTTGTGTCACACTGTTTTGTTAAGTATATAATTCCACATGTGTTAATTCATAATTTTGATGCCTTCAGTGTGAATGTACAATTTCTAAAGTCATGAAAATACAGAAAAATCTTTACATGAGAAGGTGTGTCCAAACTTTTTGTCTGTACTGTATTTTGGCAGGCAGAGTCATGTGATGGCTTGATTTTTGTGGGATGAGTTTACGTTTTTATTGGTACTATTTTCAGTCATATAATCTATTCTGATTTTTGTGGAGGCAGAATAAACTAAAACAGCAATTTTTTTTTCATTCACCATGTGGTAAAACTGATAAGGCAAGTTTATTTGTTAGGTCAGTACGATTACAGCAATACAACATTTATATACTTTTTATGTTTTAGTGCTTTTACACAATAAAAACTTTTATAGAAAAAATTATTATTTTTGCATCGCTTTACCTGAGTGCTTTATAGCTTTTTTATTTTTCTGCTGATGGAGCTGTATTGCAGCTTGTTTTTTTGCGGGACAAGATGACGTTTTCGCCTGTTCCATTTTTATTCATATTCGTATTTTTTTTCCAGTGGTATGATGATAAAGCATAGTTTGCTACTTTTTTGTGTGTTTTTTATGGCGTTCATTAAAGGGGTTAACTAGTGTTACACCTTTAGAGTTTGGGTTGTTCCAGATGCAGTGATAGCAAATATGCGTACTTTTTTAGCTTATTTTTACATTAAAATATATACATGTGTATTTTTTCTTACTATTGTTTTGTAATATTTCTTTTACATATTTTACTTTTTTTTTTTTACTTTTTTTTTGTCACTTTATGGGACTTTCACTTTTTTTACTTTGATTGCAAGTGTAATGCTGAAAGCTTCTGAGACCATGCTGTGAGAATGGTCTTAGAAGCTTTCCACAGTTTAATTACCTGGGGGTCACTATGGTAACGATCAGGCCCCAATGATGACATTGTGGGGGTACCAATCTGAAAGCAGAGGAGGATAACAGATCTCAGCTTTTAGGGGGTTCACAGCCAGGGACGGTGCTGTCACCAATCCTTGCTGCTTATTGCAGGAGGCCAGCCATCGCGGGCGCTGAGCTCCTGCACTGATTGTGCAGGAATTGCATATATTTCAGCATCTCCTGCGTGATGATGCAGTGACTGGTCAGTCAAATTGAGTGACTGATCACAGCAATCTGTCAGCAAGCTGTCGGCACTGAACTGTCACTGCGCGTTTACACACTGACAGTTCAAAGTCATGTCCATGTAAATGTTCGCACTACTGCAATTAGACAATACGATTGCCACAAACCATATAATCAAATAAACATTATATAATGCAAGTCACAGATTACCAACTTTATCCTGCTAGTAAAAAGATACAATAAAAAACCCTTTCTATGTTAATTCCTATAAGCAATAGGCGGGCAATTTTTTATGACATTCAAAACCAAGTAATGTGCAAAATGTCCACTGCAGATTTTCAATTAATTCTCAGCGGTAGCTCAATAAAAAGAATGGGATCACATCTACTTACACTGCAATCACGGTTTCATGTTCACACTTATTCAGCCTGATGTCATGGCTTCATGGAGTGTATTAATTACTTGGTACCTGGTTGTGTGATATTTAGTCCAGTTAGTTCATTGCACGTTCCCAGTGTGTTTCAGACAAAAAGGTGGTCCATAATGTGAGGTGTAACAGGCTTTATAAAACAGCAATTCAGGATATGTACGGTATCTGTCAGTCCGTGTCGGTGCACGTCAAATGAAAGCGCTGAGTAGAGCATACTGTAACATCACGTTATTGCTACAGATCCTGGAGCAATGTAGGCTTCAATCCAACATGTTTTGGAAACTTTCCTTCCTCCGGGATTCATCCATTAGGTGATCTTAACCCTTTATATAACTCCCTTGTCCAGCCACACCTAGATTGATGAATAATTCTCTGAAAGGTAAACAAATCAATTTAGCTGTTTTAGGCCAGTTTCACATGTTCTAATATTTTCGGTACCGGATAAACGGGTACCAGAGATACCAGTACCAGAGATTTTAGTTTTTCCTCAGAATTGAGTGATTCCATAATTTTTCCCGCAATGCTTGGTTAAAAAAGTAACCATTACTGACTACCACATTTTTTGTTCTTGATTTCTTTTAGTGTTTCTTAAAGCCAGAAAGTTGCCATTTGAAATGACTTTAGTTTAGTGCCATGTCTGTGATCTGCTTATTTTCTACAAAATTAAACAACTGAGTGAACATTCTCGAAGTCCGGTGATTCCATAATGTTTTCCAGGGGTTGTATATACTGTATACTAGCGGTTTAAATATTTTGCTTATATCTTCATATTCTGAGACCTGTTGAGGTATGAGAGCTTCTTTTTTGGTTACTCTTTTTATTGATAACATTTTCTTGTACGTGGGATTATTGTATAGCCGTTTAATCTATTTAATGAAGGGAAATACGGCTACCAAAAAAGACCAATTGTTGCATTTTCCCTTTTTTTCTTTTAGGTGAATAAAATGTGATTGAAATAATTTAAAAAAATTGATTTATCAGACTTTTCAGATACAAGTCTACCAAATATGTTTTCCATTTTCTAATTTTTCCATTTTTTTTCAACTTCCTTAGATTTGAATGGATATATATACAGTATATATATATAAATATATATATATATATATATATATATATATATATATATATACTGTACTTGTAAACCAAATACTGCAATTTTTCAATGTTTCAGTATGTTGTATAATTGCTTGGTTATATGGCCTAAACATGCTGCCATGGCCTGCAGCGTCTCTGGACTTGTCGCCTATTATTATTATTATTATTATTTATTTATATAGCACCATTAATTCCATAGTGCTGTACATGAAAAGGGGTTATATCAAAATACAAATATCACTTACAGTAAACAAAACTAACAATGACAGACTGGTACAGAGGGAAGAGGACCCTGCCCTTGCGGGCTTACATTCTACAGGATTCTGGGGAAGGAGACAGTAGGTCGAGGGTTGCAGTAGCTCCAATGGTGTTGAGGTGGCCGTGGTGGTCTTTACAGGCTGTAAGCTTCTCTGAAGAGGTGGGTTTTCATGTTTCTTTTGAAGGATCCAAAAGTAGTGGATAACAGGATGTGTTGGGGCACTGAATTCCAGAGGATGGGTGATATTCGGGAGAAGTCTTGGAGGCGATTGGGTGAGGAGCAAATAAGCGTGGAGGAGAGGAGGAGGTCTTGGGAGGTCCGGAGATTATGTGAGGGAATATATTGAGAGATTAGTGTGGAAATATACGGAGGAGAAAGGTTATGGATTGCTTTGTAGGTCAGTGTTAGTAATTTAAACTGGATACGCTGGTAAATTGGGAGCCAGTGAAGGGATTTGCAAAGAGGGGAAGCAGGAGTGTAGCGAGGAGAGAGATTAATTAATTAGTCAGGCAGCAGAGTTAAGGATGGACTGGAGGGGTGCGAGAGTGTTAGAAGGTAGGCCACAGAGGAGTATGTTGCAGTAGTCGAGGCGGGAGATGATTAGGGCATGCACGAGCATTTTGGTAGAGTGTGGGTTGAGGAAAGGACGGATTCTGGAAATATTTTTGAGCTGGATGCGACAGGAGGTGGCGAGAGCTTGGATGTGCGGTTTGAAGGACAGGGCAGAGTCAAGGGTTACTCCGAGGCAGCGAATTTTGGGGACAGGGTAAAGTGTGATTTCATTTATTTTGATAGATAGTTCAGGTAGGGAAGATATGTGTGAAAGATAATGAGTTCAGATTTGTCCACATTGAGCTTGATTAAGCGAGAGGAGAAGAGGGAGGATATGGCTGATAGACACTTTGGGATTCTGGAGAGCAGAGAGGTGACATCTGAGCCAGAGAGGTAGATCTGAGTGTCATTGGCATATAGGTGGTACTGGGAGCTATAGGACCTTATGAGTTGTCCCTGGCCGAGTGTATAGATTGAGAAGGGTACTAGGACAGAGCCTTGGGGGACCCCAACAGAGAGGGGGCAAGATGAAGAGTTAGTATGGGAGTAGGAAACGCTAAATGTGCGGTTTGCAAGGTATGAGGAAATCCAAGATAGGGAAAGGTCTTTTACCCCAAAGGAAGAGAGGATCTGTAGTAGGAGGCAGTGGTCAACTGTGTCGAAGGCAGAAGACATGTCTAGGAGGAGGAGTATAGAGAATTGTCTGTTAGCTTTGGCTGTAAGTAAGTCGTTAGTAATTTTGGTCAGGGCAGTCTCAGTGGAATGGTGGGGACGGAAGCCAGATTGTAGGATGTCGAAGAGAGAGTTAGATGCAAAGTGAGAGGAAAGTTCAGCATGGACGTGCTGCTCAAGGAGTTTGGAAGCAAATGGGAGCAAAGATATGGGGCGATAGCTGGACATACCGCTTGGGTCAAGGGATGGCTTTTTGAGGATAGGTGTGTTTCTGGCATGTTTGAAGGCAGAGGGGAAGGTACCAGAAGTTAGTGAAAGGTTGAAGAGATGGGTTAGGGATGGGATTAGTGTGGTGATGAGGTTGGGGAGGAGGTGGGATGGAATGGGGTCAAGTGCACAAGTGGGATATCATTGGTTGGCAATTGCAAAAGGAGCTACCAGCAGCGAATCTTGATGATTTGCGTACCCAAGTTTGCTTAGTGTGGCAGACTACCATTAATAACCTCAATACAGCCAAGGCATGTAAGTCCATGTATTTCTGTACATGGCACTCATATATAACTCTGAATAAATTAGATGCTTTGAAATTTTTATTTCCATTTTTTCATCATTTCTATATCATGAACATGTCTATCAATCCTATGATTTTAATAATTCCACTACTTCTTTTTTTTATTTTTTCCATGAAATACACATTTACAAAGTCCTGTTATGAAATCACATATTAGTTTCCCTTGCACAGTTCTCGTTATTCCATGGTGGTTAATTATGTAACCTATTCTTTTGACTTCATTTTTCCCATTCTCTACAACTCCCGGGGAGCTTAAGATATTAATTTTACTTGCCTCTGGGTATCGTGCAGCTCCTTATATGTCACGTAGAGAAGTAAGCAATATTTTAATCAAATGGATAAATTATTCATACTCTACGTGTTATGTTACATGAAGTTAGGAATCAGACACTTTCTACGTCCGATTAAAGCTATCAATGCTAAAGGACAAGTTCAGTATCAAGGATTAAGTTTCAGGATTACCATTTAACTGTACTTACTATACAAAATGTGTTGGAAGTCCCAATGAATTAATGTACTATGGAAATTCTTGTTGACTTGTGTCATATTTTCTAAAGTATTGTACTGTCCTCAAAACATCTTATTTCATCACTTATAGTGGATTAGAAAAAAACGAATAACAAAACCCTTTTAAACATGTCTGAGTATGTACAATTTTAACCCCTTCACGACTTTTAACATAATTTTACGTCATGATCAGATAGGTGTTCACGAACTATGATGTAAACTTACATCATAGTCATCGTGCTGGCACAGCAGCTGTGCCAGCATGGTCGCCGCTGGGAGCTTGGTATAAGTATTGGAAGGGACCTCCTGGGTCATCTTGTACAAACCCCTGCTCATAGCAGGATTCACTAAATCATCCCAGACACATGTCTTGTCTGTGCAGCCTCTGTTTGAAAGCTTCCATGGAAGGAGAACTCACCACCTTTCGTGGCAGCCGGTTCCTCTCATCGATCACCCTAACTTTCAAAAAGTTTTTTCTAATATCTAATCTGTGTCTCCTCCCATTCAGTTTCATCCCATTGCTTCTAGTCTTTCCTTGTGCAAATGAGAATAAAGATGATCCTTCTGTTAGACTTTGCCCTGAGCATGGTGTAAGAGGCTTCTGTCAATGCAGCACTGACAGGTATAATGCATTGCAATTCTGGTGGATTGCAAATCAATGCATTATACCAACGATCAAAGTGAAGAAAGTTTAAGTACCATAGAAGGTCCAAGTAACAAAGTAAAAATTAAGTTTAAACAAATTGTAAAAATGTTTAAAATAAAATCACAAAATGAAAAGTAAAAAAGGAAACAAAAATATTATACCAATAAATTCATATATTCAGGTAAAAACAAAAAATAAACAAAAAAAGTGCACATATTTTGTATCACTGCATCTGGAATGACCCTACCTATAAAACTATCACAAAAGTCAACCTCTCCAGTGAATACCATAAAAAAAAATAAAACAAGGCAAAAGGCTATGCTTTCTTATCATACTGCTGAAAAAAAAGGTGGAATAAAACGCTATGAAAAAGTCAAATTAAAATAAAAATGGTATCTCTGAAAACAACTTTTTTTCCTGCAAAACACAAGCTGTCATATAGCTCTATTAGTGGAGAATTATAAAATTATAGCTCTCAGAATTTAGCAATGCAAAAACAATTTTTTTTCTAAAAAATATTTTTTCAATGTAAAAAAATTATACAAATGGGGCATAACTATAATAGTACTGACCTGAAAAATAAAGTTGCTTTATCACTTTTACCACATGGAAACGGCATAAAATAAACCCCCCAAAAACTATTCCTGAAGTGCTGGTTATTAGGGTTGAGCGACCTTGACCTTTTTAGAGTCGAGCCGTGTTTCGCGAAACCCGACTATCTTAGAAGTCGAGTCGAGTGGAATCGGCCGGTTATCGCGAAAAGTCGGGTATCGCCCGAAACACGAAACCCAATGCAAGTCAATGGGGGAGCATAGTCGGCAGTGAGTGGAGGCCAGGAAAACACCTACACTGTCCATTTTAATGGCAAAAACATCCATTCTTGTTAACCCCTTAATCCCATATGACGTACTATCCCGTCCAGGTGACCTGGGACTTAATTCCCATGGACGGGATAGTACGTCATATGCGATCGGCCGCGCTCACGGGGGGAGCGCGGCCGATCGCGGCCGGGTGTCAGCTGCCTATCGCAGCTGACATCCGGCACTATGTGCCAGGAGCGGTCACGGACCGCTCCCGGCACATTAACCCCCGGCACACCGCGATCAAAGATGATCGCGGTGTGCCGGCGGTGCAGGGAAGCATCGCGCAGGGAGGGGGCTCCCTGCGGGCTTCCCTGAGACGATCGGTACACGGTGATGTGCTCACCGTGTACCGAGCGTCTTCTCCCTGCAGTCCCCGGATCCAAAATGGCCGCCGGGCTGCATCCGGGTCCTGCAGGGAGCACTTCCGGGTCAGGATCAGGCTGCAGCTGCAGCTCTAATCCTGCCCGGCTGTATGTCAGATCACCGATCTGATAGAGTGCTGTGCACACTGTCAGATCGGTGATCTGTGATGTCCCCCCCTGGGACAAAGTGAAAAAGTAAAAAAAAAAATTTCCACACTTGTAAAAAAAAAAATAAAAAAAAAATTCCTAAATAAAGCAGAAAAAAAAAAATATTATTCCCATAAATACATTTCTTTACATAAAAAAAAAACAAAAAAACAATAAAAGTACACATATTTAGTATCGCCGCGTCCGTAACGACCCGACCTATAAAACTGGCCCACTAGTTAACCCCTTCAGTGAACACCGTAAGAAAAAAAAAAAAAAAACGAGCCAAAAAACAACGCTTTATTATCATAACGCTGAACAAAGAGTGGAATAACACGCGATCAAAAAGACGGATATAAATAACCATGTTACCTCTGAAAACGTCATCTTGTCCCGCAAAAAACGAGCCGCCATATAGCATCATAACCAAAAAAATAAAAAAGTTATAGTCCTCTGAATAAAGCGATGCCAAAATAATTATTTTTTCTATAAAATAGCTTGTATCGTATAAAAGCGCCAAAACATAAAAAAAATGATATAAATGAGGTGTCGCTGTAATCGTACTGACCCGAAGAATAAAACTGCTTCATCAATTTTACCAAACGCGGAACGGTATAAACGCCTCCCCCAAAAGAAATTCATGAATAGCTGGTTTTTGGTCATTCTGCCTCACAAAAAAATCGGAATAAAAAGCGATCAAAAACTGTCACGTGTCCGAAAATGTAACCGATAAAAACGTCAACTCGTCCCGCAAAAAACAAGACCTCACATGACTCTGTGGACCAAAATATGGAAAAATTATAGGTCTCAAAATGTGGAGACGCAAAAACTTTTTTGCTATAAAAAGCGTCTTTTAGTGTGTGACGGCTGCCAATCATAAAAATCCGCTAAAAAACTCGCTATAAAAGTAAATCAAACCCCCCTTCATCACCCCCTTAGTTAGGCTAGGTTCACATTGCGTTAATGGGTTAACGCTAACGGACAGCGTTGCACGGCGAAAATGTCACAATTAACGCCGTGCAACGGGTCCGTTAGCACAACCATTGACAGCAATGTGATTTTCAGGTGTAGCGCATCGCTAGAGCGTGCCATTTTCGGCTCGCGCTAGCAAGGTGCCATTCTTTTGTGGCGCGCCTCAGACGCTGCTTGCAGCGTCCGCGGCGCGCCCGAGGTCCGATCCCCGATCTTCCAGAGCGGGGACGTTAACGCGACCACTAAACACGACACCTAAAAAGACATTGTGTTAGCGCAATCCGCTAGTGCTAAACGGATTTCCCTAACGCAATGTGAACCTAGCCTTAGGGAAAAATAATAAAATTAAAAAAAATGTATTTATTTCCATTTTCCGGTTAGGGTTAGGGTTAGGGCTAGGGTTGGGGCTAGGGTTAGGGTTTGGATTACATTTACGGTTGGGATTAGGGTTGGGATTAGAATTAGGGGTGTGTCTGGGTTAGGTGTGTGGTTAGGGTTACAGTTGGGATTAGGGTTAGTGGTGCGTTTGGATTAGGGTTTCATTTATAATTGGGGGGTTTCCACTGTTTAGACACATCAGGGGCTCTCCAAACGCGACATGGCGTCCGATCTCAATTCCAGCCAATTCTGCATTGAAAAAGTAAAACAGTGCTCCTTCACTTCCGAGCTCTCCCGTGCGCCCAAACAGGGGTTTACCCCAACATATGGGGTATCAGCGTACTCGAGACAAATTGGACAACAACTTTTTGGGTCCAAGTTCTCTTGTTATCCTTGGGAAAATAAAAATTTGGGGGGCTAAAAATCATTTTTGTGGGAAAAAAAAGGATTTTTATTTTCACGGCTCTGCGTTGTAAACTGTAGTGAAACACTTGGGGGTTCAAAGTTTTCACAACACATCTAGATAAGTTCCATGGGAGGTCTAGTTTCCAATATGGGTTCACTTGTGGGTGGTTTCTACTGTTTGGGTACATCAGGGGCTCTGCAAATGCAACGTGACGCCTGCAGACCAATCCATCTAAGTCTGCATTCCAAATGGCGCTCCTTCCCTTCCGAGCTCTGCCATGAGCCCAAACAGTGGTTCCCCCCCACATATGGGGTATCAGCGTACTCAGGACAAATTGAACAACAACTTTTGGGGTCCAATTTATTCTGTTACCCTTGTAAAAATACAAAGCTGGGGGCTAAAAAATCATTTTTGTGAAAAAAAAAAGAATTTTTATTTTCACGGGTCTGCGTTATAAACTGTAGTGAAACACTTAGGGGTTCAAAGTTCTCACAACACATCTAGATAAGTTCCATGGGAGGTCTAGTTTCTAATATGGGGTCACTTGTGGGGGGTTTGTACTGTTTGGGTACATCAGGGGCTCTGCAAATGCAACGTGACTCCTGCAGACCAATCCATCTAAGTCTGCATTCCAAATGGCGCTCCTTCCCTTCCGAGCTCTGCCATGCGCCCAAACAGTGGTTCCCCCCCACATATGGGGTATCAGCGTACTCAGGACAAATTGGACAACAACTTTTGGGGTCCAATTTATTATGTTACCCTTGTGAAATACAAAACTGGGGGCTAAAAAATTTTTGCGAAAAAAAAATAAATTTATTTTAACGGCTCTGCGTTATAAACTGTAGTGAAACACTTGGGGGTTCAAAGCTCTCAAAACACATCTAGATAAGTTCCTTAGAGGGTCTAGTTTCCAAAATGGTGTCACTTGTGGGGGTTTTTAATGTTTAGGCACATCAGGGGCTCTCCAAACCAACATGGCGTCCCATCTTAATTCCAGTCAATTTTGCATTGAAAAGTCAAATGGCGCTCCTTCCCTTCCGAGCTCTGCTATGCACCCAAAAAGTGGTTTACCCCCACATATGGGGTATCGTCGCACTCAGGACAAATTGCACAACAACTTTTGTGGTCTAATTTCTTCTCTTACCCTTGGGAAAATAAAAAATTGGGGGCGAAAAGATCATTTTTGTGAAAAAATAAGATTTTTTATTTTTACGGCTCTGCATTATAAACTTCTGTGAAGCACTTGTTGGGTCAAAGTGCTCACCACACATCTAGATAAGTTCCTTAAGGGGTCTACTTTTCAAAATGGTGTCACTTGTGAGGGGTTCCAATGTTTAGGCACATCAGGGGCTCTCCAAACGCAACATGGCGTCCCATCTCAATTCCAGTCAATTTTGCATTGAAAAGTCAAATGGCGCTCCTTTCCTTCCGAGCTCTGCCATGCGCCCAAACAGTGGTTTACCCCCACATATGGGGTATCGTCGCACTCAGGACAAATTGCACAACAACTTTTGTGGTCTAATTTCTTCTCTTACCCTTGGGAAAATAAAAAATTGGTGGCTAAAAGATTATTTTTGTGAAAAAATATGATTTTTTATTTTTACGGCTCTGCATTATAAACTTCTGTGAAGCACTTGTTGGGTCAAAGTGCTCACCACACCTCTAGATAAGTTCCTTAAGGGGTCTACTTTCCAAAATGGTGTCACTTGTGGGGATTTCAATGTTTAGGCACATCAGGGGCTCTCCAAACGCAACATGGCATCCCATCTCAATTCCAGTCAATTTTGCATTGAAAAGTAAAATGGCGCTCCTTCCCTTCCGAGCTCTGCCATACGCCCAAACAATGGTTTACACCCATATACGGGGTATCAGCGTACTCAGGACAAATTCGCCAACAATTTTTGAGGTTCAATTTCTTCTCTTACTCTTGGGAAAATAAAAAATTGGGGGCGAAAAGATCATTTTTGTGAAAAAATATGATTTTTTATTTTTACGGCTCTGCATTATAAACTTCTGTGAAGCAATTGGTGGGTCAAAGTGGTCACCACACATCTAGATAAGTTCCTTAGGGTGTCTACTTTCCAAAATGGTGTCACTTGTGGGGGGTTTCAATGTTTAGGCACATCAGTGGCTCTCCAAACGCAACATGGTGTCCCATCTCAATTCCTGTCAATTTTGCATTTAAAAGTCAAATGGCGCTCCTTCCCTTCCGAGCTCTGCCATGCGCCCAAACAGTGGTTTACCCCCACATATGGGGTATCAGCGTACTCAGTACAGATTGTACAACAATGTTTGGCATCCATTTTATCCTGTTACCCTTGGTAAAATAAAACAAATTGGAGCTGAAATAAATTTTGTGTGAAAAAAAGTTAAATATTCATTTTTATTTAAACATTCCAAAAATTCCTGTGAAACCCCTGAAGGGTTAATAAACTTCTTGAATGTGGTTTTGAGCACCTTGAGGGGTGCAGTTTTTAGAATGGTGTCACACTTGGGTATTTTCTATCATATAGACCCCTCAAAATGACATCAAATGAGATGTGGTCCCAAAAAAGAAATGGTGTTGTAAAAATGAGAAATTGCTGGTCAACTTTGAACCCTTATAACTCCCTAACAAAAAAAAATTTTGGTTCCAAAATTGTGCTGATGTAAAGGAGACATGTGGGAAATGTTACTTATTAAGTATTTTGCGTGACATATCTCTGTGATTTAAGGGCATAAAAATTTAAAGTTGGAAAATTGCGAAATTTTCAAAATTTTCGCCAAATTTCCGTTTTTTTCACAAATAAACGCAAGTTATATCGAATAAATGTTACTACTAAAATGAAGTACAATATGTCACGAGAAAACAATGTCAGAATCGCCAAGATCCGTTGAAGCGTTCCAGAGTTATAACCTCATAAAGGGACAGTGGTCAGAATTGTAAAAATTGGCCCGGTCATTAACGTGCAAACCACCCTCGGGGCTTAAGGGGTTAAAGAAGCTTGTCAATCGTAATTTACCTTATAATAATTGGAAGGCATTTGAAATTGGGGGTCATTTGGCTAAAGTTGTGGGGGGTAGGGCTGATTCAAGTAATTAGTGGGCCCAGTAAATCTGGACCACATCACGGCAGTGGAGCAGGGAGAGGTAAGTATTTAAACTTTGCAAGTGCTGTGATCCTGAGCAAGCAGGGGGGGCCCACTCGTTGGCATTGGCACTGGCACAGGGCCCCTCAAAGTACAGCGGTGTGTTTGCACGGTGGGGGCGCCTCCCACCGGCAGCAACACTTTTGCGTACTATGAGAGGCCCTGTGCCAGTGACGTCGCCAACTAGTATTCCTCCCCCCACCTGATGAAGGAACCTGCACTTTCATCTGCACCTTCCTCTTTGTCCCCGTGTAAGGTGGTATGGTATGCGGGAAGAGGAACCAGACTTTCAGCAGGGTCACAATCTTGCTGTGTAGCGTGCACGGGGAATTTTGCGTTATGGGTCAATGTACCAGCAGACTCATCTATCACTGGCTGGGCAATGGGCAGGATGAGGAGGAAACACAGATATAGGCCCAAAGAATAAAGTGGGCTAAATGCAGTTCAAAATTGGTAACACAGGACTAACCAGGGGGCATTGCAGTGGAGGACAACTGGAATGCGAGGCTGACACAGAGAGTAGGCCCAAATCAGTAAGTAGTCGACATGCAGTTCAAAATTGGCAACCGTAGTAAACAGGCGGCCCAGCTTTGTTCAGTTGAGGAGAACAGCAAGGAGTGGCAGACACCGATAGTAGGCCCCAACCCAACTAGTAGGCCAAATGCAGTCTAACATTAACAACTACTTAACAAGAGCCTGAAAATGGAATTTCAGGACAGGAAACCAGGAGAACAGCAAGGAGTGGCAGACACCGATAGTAGGCCCCAAACCAACTAGTACGCCAAATGCAGTTGTTCCATTTAACTACAATTTAATGAGAGCCTGAAGATAGAAGTTCAGGAAAGGCAACCTGGAGAACACCTTGGAGTGGAACACACCATCTCTCTACATCCCATACCCAATTTGTAGGCCTAATGCAGTGTAGTTTTCAACAACTACTAAACGAGAGTCGGAAGATCGAAGCAATGTGGACGAAACCTGGGGAACACCTTGGAGTGTAACACACCGTCTCTCTACACCCCATACCCAATTTGTAGGCCTAATGCAGTGTAGTTTTCTACAACTACTAAACGAGAGTCGGAAGACCGAAGCAATGTGGACGAAACCTGGGGAACACCTTGGAGTGGAACACACCATCTCTCTACACCCCATACCCAATTTGTAGGCCTAATGCAGTGTAGTTTTCTACAACTACTAAACGAGAGCATGAAGATCGAAGCAATGGAGAGGAAACCTGGGGAACACCTTGGAGTGGAACACACCATCTCTCTACACCCCATACCCAATTTGTAGGCCTAATGCAGCGTAGTTTCCAACAACTACTAAACGAGAGCATGAAGATCGAAGCTCAGGAAAGGCAACCTGGAGAACACCTTGGAGTGGAACACACCATCTCTCTACACCCCATACCCAATTTGTAGGCCTAATGCAGCGTAGTTTCCAACAACTACTAAACGAGAGCATGAAGATCGAACCAATGGCGATGAAACCTGGGGAACACCTTGGAGTGGAACACACCATCTCTCTACACCCCATACCCAATTTGTAGGCCTAATGCAGCGTAGTTTCCAACAACTACTAAACGAGAGCATGAAGATTGAAGCTCAGGAAAGGCAACCTGGAGAACACCTTGGAGTGGAACACACCATCTCTCTACACCCCATACCCAATTTGTAGGTCTAATGCAGCGTAGTTTCCAACAACTACTAAACGTGAGCATGAAGATTGAAGCTCAGGAAAGGCAACCTGGAGAACACCTTGGAGTGGAACACACCATCTCTCTACACCCCATACCCAATTTGTAGGCCTAATGCAGCGTAGTTTCCAACAACTACTAAACGAGAGCATGAAGATCGAAGCTCAGGAAAGGCAACCTGGAGAACACCTTGGAGTGGAACACACCATCTCTCTACACCCCATACCCAATTTGTAGGCCTAATGCAGCATAGTTTCCAACAACTACTAAACGAGAGCATGAAGATCGAAGCAATGGAGAGGAAACCTGGGGAACACCTTGGAGTGGAACACACCATCTCTCTACACCCCATACCCAATATGTAGGCCTAATGCAGCGTAGTTTCCAACAACTACTAAACGAGAGCATGAAGATCGAACCAATGGCGATGAAACCTGGGGAACACCTTGGAGTGGAACACACCATCTCTCTACACCCCATACCCAATTTGTAGGCCTAATGCAGCGTAGTTTCCAACAACTACTAAACAAGAGCATGAAGATTGAAGCTCAGGAAAGGCAACCTGGAGAACACCTTGGAGTGGAACACACCATCTCTCTACACCCCATACCCAATTTGTAGGCCTAATGCAGCGTAGTTTCCAACAACTACTAAATGAGAGCATGAAGATTGAAGCTCAGGAAAGGCAACCTGGAGAACACCTTGGAGTGGAACACACCATCTCTCTACACCCCATACCCAATTTGTAGGCCTAATGCAGCGTAGTTTCCAACAACTACTAAACGAGAGCATGAAGATTGAAGCTCAGGAAAGGCAACCTGGAGAACACCTTGGAGTGGAACACACCATCTCTCTACACCCCATACCCAATTTGTAGGCCTAATGCAGCGTAGTTTCCAACAACTACTAAACGAGAGCATGAAGATTGAAGCAATGGAGAGGAAACCTGGGGAACACCTTGGGGAGGCAGACACCGTTAGTAGGCCCTACCAAAGTTGTACACCCAATGCAGTTTTAAAATTCCTAGAGGCTGAAAACAAGACTATTGACGCTCAGCTTTTTTCAAAGGAACACAGCTGAATTGAGTGGCGCAGACAGACACAGGTAGTAGGACTCAAACCAAAAATGTGGCTCACTGCAGCAGAAAAAAGTTACAGGGGTACACAAGCTGCAGTGCTCTGGGCAGTGGAGGACAATTTCAATAGTGAACCGCAGACAGACTTTGTACGCCTACTATTAAAAAAAGGATGCTCTATGCAATTATAAATAGGTTCTAGGGGTACACGGGCAGCAGTGGTGTGGTCAGTGGAGGCCTAGTGGAAGGAGTGACCGCAGACAGGCATCGAAGGCCTAAAATAAAAAAATTGGGCTGGCTGTAGGCAATTTTCAATTGGTTCCAGGGGTACACGGGCAGCAGTGGTGTGGTCAGTGGAGGCCTAGTGGAAGGAGTGACCGCAGACAGGCATCGAAGGCCTAAAATAATAACACATGGCTGTAGGCAATTTTAAATTGGTTCCAGGGGTACACGGGCAGCAGTGGCCTGGTCAGTGTAGTAGTAGTAGAAAGAACGGACCGCAGACAGGCATAGAAGGCCTAAAATAATAACACATGGCTGTAGGCAATTTTAAATTGGTTCCTGGGGTACACGGGCAGCAGTGGTGTGGTCAGTGGAGGCCTAGTGGAAGGAGTGACCGCAGACAGGCATCGAAGGCCTAAAATAAAAAAATTGGGCTGGCTGTAGGCAATTTTAAATTGGTTCCAGGGGTACACGGGCAGCAGTGGTGTGGTCAGTGGAGGCCTAGTGGAAGGAGTGACCGCAGACAGGCATCGAAGGCCTAAAATAATAACACATGGCTGTAGGCAATTTTAAATTAGTTCCAGGGGTACACGGGCAGCAGTGGTGTGGTCAGTGGAGGCATATTGTAAGGAGTGACCGCAGACAGGCATCGAAGGCCTAAAATAATAACACATGGCTGTAGGCAATTTTAAATTGGTTCCAGGGGTACACGGGCAGCAGTGGCCTGGTCAGTGTAGTAGTAGTAGAAAGAACGGACCGCAGACAGGCATCGAAGGCCTAAAATAAATAAATTGGGCTGGCTGTAGGCAATTTTAAATTGGTTCCAGGGGTACATGGGCAGCAGTGGTGTGGTAAGTGGAGGCATATTGTAAGGAGTGACCGCAGACAGGCATCGAAGGCCTAAAATAATAACACATGGCTGTAGGCAATTTTAAATTGGTTCCAGGGGTACACGGGCAGCAGTGGCCTGGTCAGTGTAGTAGTAGTAGAAAGAACGGACCGCAGACAGGCATCGAAGGCCTAAAATAAAAAAATTGGGCTGGCTGTAGGCAATTTTAAATTGGTTCCAGGGGTACACGGGCAGCAGTGGTGTGGTCAGTGGAGGCATATTGTAAGGAGTGACCGCAGACAGGCATCGAAGGCCTAAAATAATAACACATGGCTGTAGGCAATTTTAAATTGGTTCCAGGGGTACACGGGCAGCAGTGGCCTGGTCAGTGTAGTAGTAGTAGAAAGAACGGACCGCAGACAGGCATCGAAGGCCTAAAATAAAAAAATTGGACTGGCTGTAGGCAATTTTAAATTGGTTCCAGGGGTACACGGGCAGCAGTGGTGTGGTCAGTGGAGGCATATTGTAAGGAGTGACCGCAGACAGGCATCGAAGGCCTAAAATAATAACACATGGCTGTAGGCAATTTTAAATTGGTTCCAGGGGTACACGGGCAGCAGTGGCCTGGTCAGTGTAGTAGTAGTAGAAAGAACGGACCGCAGACAGGCATCGAAGGCCTAAAATAAATAAATTGGGCTGGCTGTAGGCAATTTTAAATTGGTTCCAGGGGTACACGGGCAGCAGTGGTGTGGTAAGTGGAGGCATATTGTAAGGAGTGACCGCAGACAGGCATCGAAGGCCTAAAATAATAACACATGGCTGTAGGCAATTTTAAATTGGTTCCAGGGGTACACGGGCAGCAGTGGCCTGGTCAGTGTAGTAGTAGTAGAAAGAACGGACCGCAGACAGGCATCGAAGGCCTAAAATAAATAAATTGGGCTGGCTGTAGGCAATTTTAAATTGCTTCCAGGGGTACACGGGCAGCAGTGGTGTGGTAAGTGGAGGCATATTGTAAGGAGTGACCGCAGACAGGCATCGAAGGCCTAAAATAATAACACATGGCTGTAGGCAATTTTAAATTGGTTCCAGGGGTACACGGGCAGCAGTGGCCTGGTCAGTGTAGTAGTAGTAGAAAGAACGGACCGCAGACAGGCATCGAAGGCCTAAAATAAAAAAATTGGGCTGGCTGTAGGCAATTTTAAATTGGTTCCAGGGGTACACGGGCAGCAGTGGTGTGGCCAGTGGAGGCATATTGTAAGGAGTGACCGCAGACAGGCATCGAAGGCCTAAAATAATAACACATGGCTGTAGGCAATTTTAAATTGGTTCCAGGGGTATACAGGCAGCAGTGGCCTGGTCAGTGTAGTAGTAGTAGAAAGAACGGACCGCAGACAGGCATCGAAGGCCTAAAATAAAAAAATTGGACTGGCTGTAGGCAATTTTAAATTGGTTCCAGGGGTACACGGGCAGCAGTGGTGTGGTCAGTGGAGGCATATTGTAAGGAGTGACCGCAGACAGGCATCGAAGGCCTAAAATAATAACACATGGCTGTAGGCAATTTTAAATTGGTTCCAGGGGTACACGGGCAGCAGTGGTGTGGTCAGTGGAGGCATAGTGGAAGGAGTGACCGCAGACAGGCTTCGAAGGCCTAACATAACAAAAATGTCAATACAATGGTATTGTCAGTGGCAGGCATTGAAGGATGTCAGCGCATAGACTAAACATTGGTGGAGCTGTGAGATAATTTTGCAAGTGGTAGAGCACTGTTTGAGCTGGGGGGGGAACTGTCTTGTGGCCGGCGGTACAGGCCCAGGGCCCCTCATATTACAACGGTGTGTCTGACGTTGGGTGCGCACCACCACCGCCAGAGACACTTTATTGTACTAGGAGGGACCCAGTGGCAGTGCCGTCGACCAAAAGCGGGCACACCCACCTCTTCAGACAAACAGCACTCTCACGGCTGCTGTCGCCAAGTGTCGATACCACGGCCCCGTGTGGGGAGTTTGGCCATTTAGTGAGGTGTAAACATGTCGTATGCTGGACAATCAGGTGCAGAAAATTACGAGATTGGAAAAGGCATTCAGAATAGTCCACAGGCAAGACCTTTTCATAGGAAAGCTAGGTGTCAGCCGGGCAAGGTGGGGCAAAAGATTTCGAAATCCAGTTGTGGTTCATTTTAATGAAGGTTAGATCATCTACATTTTGGGTAGCCAGACGAGTCCTTTTTTCTGTTAGTATTGAACCTGCAGCACTGAATACTCTTTCTGATAGGACACTAGCTGCCGGGCAAGCAAGCTCCTGCAATGCATATTCTGCCAATTCTGGCCAGGTGTCTAATTTTGATGCCCAGTAATCAAATGGGAATGACGGTTGAGGGAGAACATCGATAAGGGATGAAAAATAGTTTGTAACCACACTGGACAAATGTTGTCTCCTGTCACTTTGAATTGATGCTGCAGTACCTGTCCTGTCTGCGGTCATAGCAAAATCACTCCACAACCTGGTCAGAAAACCCCTCTGGCCAACGCCACTTCTGATTTCTGCCCCTCTAACTCCTCTGGTCTGCTGGCCCCTGCAGCTCGTGTGAGAACGATCACGGGCGCTGTGTGCAGGGAATGCCAGAAGCAAACGGTCAACAAGAGTTGATTGTTTGGTTGCTAATATTAGTTCCAAGTTCTCATGTGGCATTATATTTTGCAATTTGCCTTTATAGCGAGGATCAAGGAGGCAGGCCAACCAGTAATCGTCATCGTTCATCATTTTAGTTATGCGTGTGTCCCTTTTGAGGATACGTAAGGCATAATCCGCCATGTGGGCCAAAGTTCCAGTTCTCAAATCTGCGGTTGTGCTTGGTTGAGGGGCAGTTTCAGGCAAATCCACGTCACTTGTGTCCCTCCAAAAGCCAGAACCCGGCCTTGCCGCGCCACCAATTTCCAGTGGCCCCGGAAAAGCTTCCTCAATAAAAATATAATCATCCCCATCATCCTCCTCGTCCTCCTCCTCCTCTTCGCCCGCTAACTCATCCTGTACACTGCCCTGGCCAGACAATGGCTGACTGTCATCAAGGCTTTCCTCTTCCTCAGCTGCAGACGCCTGATCCTTTATGTGCGTCAAACTTTGCATCAGCAGACGCATTAGGGGGATGCTCATGCTTATTATGGCATTGTCTGCACTAACCAGCCGTGTGCATTCCTCAAAACACTGAAGGACTTGACACATGTCTTGAATCTTCGACCACTGCACACCTGACAACTCCATGTCTGCCATCCTACTGCCTGCCCGTGTATGTGTATCCTCCCACAAAAACATAACAGCCCGCCTCTGTTCGCACAGTCTCTGAAGCATGTGCAGTGTTGAGTTCCACCTTGTTGCAACGTCTATGATTAGGCGATGCTGGGGAAGGTTCAAAGAACGCTGATAGGTCTGCATATGGCTGGAGTGTACGGGCGAACGGCGGATATGTGAGCAAAGTCCACGCACTTTGAGGAGCAGGTCGGATAACCCCGGATAACTTTTCAGGAAGCACTGCACCACCAGGTTTAAGGTGTGAGCCAGGCAAGGAATGTGTTTCAGTTGGGAAAGGGAGATGGCAGCCATGAAATTCCTTCCGTTATCACTCACTACCTTGCCTGCCTCAAGATCTACAGTGCCCAGCCACGACTGCATTTCTTTCTGCAAGAACTCGGACAGAACTTCCGCGGTGTGTCTGTTGTCGCCCAAACACTTCATAGCCAATACAGCCTGCTGACGTTTGCCAGTAGCTGCCCCATAATGGGAGACCTGGTGTGCAACAGTGGCAGCTGCGGATGGAGTGGTTGTGCGACTGCGGTCTGTGGACGAGCTCTCGCTTCTGCAGGAGGACGAAGAGGAGGAGGAGGGGGTGCGAATGGCTACAGCCAACTGTTTCCTAGACCGTGGGCTAGGCAGAACTGTCCCAAACTTGCTGTCCCCTGTGGACCCTGCATCCACAACATTCACCCAGTGTGCCGTGATGGACACGTAACGTCCCTGGCCATGCCTACTGGTCCATGCATCTGTTGTCAGGTGCACCTTTGTGCTCACAGATTGCCTGAGTGCATGGACGATGCGCTCTTTAACATGCTGATGGAGGGCTGGGATGGCTTTTCTGGAAAAAAAGTGTCGACTGGGTAGCTCGTAGCGTGGTACAGCGTAGTCCATCAGGGCTTTGAAAGCTTCGCTTTCAACTAACCGGTAGGGCATCATCTCTAACGAGATTAGTCTAGCTATGTGGGCGTTCAAACCCTGTGTACGCGGATGCGAGGCTAAGTACTTCCTTTTTCTAACCATAGTCTCATGTAGGGTGAGCTGGACTGGAGAGCTGGAGATCGTGGAACTAGCGGGGGTGCCGGTGGACATGGCAGACTGAGAGACGGTGGGAGATGGTATTGTTGCCGCCGGTGCCCTAGATGCAGTGTTTCCTACTACGAAACTGGTGATTCCCTGACCCTGACTGCTTTGGCCTGGCAAAGAAACCTGCACAGATACTGCAGGTGGTGCGGAAAATGGTGGCCCTACACTGCCGGAAGGGATGTTGCGTTGCTGACTAGCTTCATTGGCCGAGGGTGCTACAACCTTAAGGGACGTTTGGTAGTTAGTCCAGGCTTGCAAATGCATGGTGGTTAAATGTCTATGCATGCAACTTGTATTGAGACTTTTCAGATTCTGTCCTCTGCTTAAGGTAGTTGAACATTTTTGACAGATGACTTTGCGCTGATCAATTGGATGTTGTTTAAAAAAATGCCAGACTGCACTCTTTCTAGCATCGGATACCTTTTCAGGCATTGCAGACTGAGCTTTAACCGGATGGCCACGCTGTCCTCCAACAGGTTTTGGGTTTGCCACACGTTTTGGGCAAGATACGGGCCCGGCAGAAGGAACCTGTTGCGATGTTGATGCCTGCTGCGGCCCCTCCTCCTCCGCTTCAGAACTGCTGCCGCCTGCACCCTGTTCCCCCAATGGCTGCCAATCGGGGTCAAGAACTGGGTCATCTATTACCTCTTCTTGTAGCTCGTGTGCAACTTCGTCTGTGTCACCGTGTCGGTCGGTGGTATAGCGTTCGTGATGGGGCAACATAGTCTCATCAGGGTCTGATTCTTGATCATTACCCTGCGAGGGCAATGTTGTGGTCTGAGTCAAAGGACCAGCATAGTAGTTTGGCTGTGGCTGTGCATCAGTGCACTCCATGTCAGATTCAACTTGTAATGGGCATGGACTGTTAACTGCTTCACTTTCTCAGCCAGGGACGGTATGTGTAAAGAGCTCCATGGAGTAACCCGTTGTGTCGCCTGCTGCATTCTTCTCTGTTGTTGTTTTTGCTGAAGAGGACAAGGAAGCGACTTGTCCCTGACCGTGAACATCCACTAACGACGCGCTGCTTTGACATTTACCAGTTTCACGAGAGGAGGCAAAAGAGCTAGAGGCTGAGTCAGCAAGATAAGCCAAAACTTGCTCTTGCTGCTCCGGCTTTAAAAGCGGTTTTCCTACTCCCAGAAAAGGGAGCGTTCGAGGCCTTGTGTAGCCAGACGACGAACCTGGCTCCACAGCTCCAGACTTAGGTGCAATATTTTTTTTCCCACGACCAGCTGATGCTCCACCACTACCACTACCCTCATTACCAGCTGACAATGAACGCCCCCGGCCACGACCTCTTCCACCAGACTTCCTCATTGTTTTAAAAACATAACCAAACGGTATTTGTTGCTGTCACACAACTTACACGGTGAGCTATAACTTCAGTATGATTTAGCTACCCCTTTACAGGTGAGTGAGACCACAACGAAAATCAGGCACAATGTTACACACTCTGTTGTTGGTGGCAACAAATGAGAGAGATGCCACACACGCAGGACTGTCACTGAAGCACAAATGTAAATATTAATCTCCCACTGATTTGATTTTTTTTTTTTTTTTCAGGGAGACTTTAGGAAAAAAAAATAATAGAATAAAATGATTTTTTCAGGAAGAATTTAGAAACCAAATAAAATAAAATGATTTTTTCAGGGAGAATTTAGAAAACAAATAAAACAAAAAAAGGCTTTCTATGGCCCACTGAGTGAGAGATGACGCACACAGGAGTCAGGAGTGGCACACAAGCCCAGAGGCCAATATTTATCTCCCACTGATTGATGTAGTGATTTTTTCAGGTAGATTTTGGAACCCAAATCAAGCTAAAAAAATAATAGGCTTTCTATGGCCCACAATTGGAGAGAGAGAGAGAGATGGCACACCCAGGAGTCAAGACTGGCACACAAGCAGAAAGGGCAATATTAATCTCCCACTGATTTGATTTTTTTTTTTTTTTCCAGGGAGACTTTAGAAAAAAAATAATAAAAAAAAAAAATGATTTTTTCAGGAAGAATTTAGAAACCAAATAAAATAAAAATGATTTTTTCAGGGAGAATTTATAAAACAAATACAACAAAAAATAGGCTTTCTATGGCCCACGGACTGAGAGATGACGCACACAGGAGTCAGGAGTGGCACACAAGCCCAGAGGCCAATATTTATCTCCCACTGATTGATTTATTGATTTTTTCAGGTAGAATTTAGAACCCAAATCAACCAAAAACATAAATAGGCTTTCTATGGCCCACTATTTGTGAGAGAGATGGCACGCTCAGGACTGGCACACAAGCCCAGAGGCCAATATTAATCTCCCACTTTTTTTTTTTTCCAGGGAAAATTTATAAACCCAATAAAATAATAAAAAAATAGGCTTTCTATGGCCCACTATCTGAGAGAGAGAGAGAGATGGCACGCTTAGGACTGGCACACAAGCCCAAAGGCCAATATTAATCTCCCTTTTTTTTTTCAGGGAGAATTTATAAAACCAAAAAAAAATAAATAAATAGGCTTTCTATGGCCCACTATTTGTGAGAGAGATGGCACGCTCAGGACTGGCACACAAGCCCAGAGGCCAATATTAATCTCCCACTTTTTTTTTTTGTTCCAGGGAAAATTTATAAACCCAATAAAAAAAATAATAAATAGGCTTTCTATTGCCCACTATCTGAGAGAGAGAGATGGCACGCTTAGGACTGGCAGACAAGCCCAAAGGCCAATATTAATCTCCCACTGATTGATTTATTGATTTTTTCAGGTAGAATTTAGAACCCAAATAAAGCAAAAAAAAAAAATAGGCTTTCTATGGCCCACTGAGTGAGTGATGATGCACACAGGAGTCAGGAGTGGCACACAAGCCCTGAGGCCAATATTTTTCTCCCACTGATTGATGTAGTGATTTTTTCAGGTAGATTTTAGAACCCAAATCAAGCAAAAAAATAAATAGGCTTTCTATGGCCCACTGACTGAGAGATGGCACACACAGGAGTCAAGAGTGGCACACAAGCCCTGAGGCCAATATTTTTCTCCCACTGATTGATGTAGTGATTTTTTCAGGTAGATTTTATAACCCAAATCAAGCAAAAAAATAAATAGGCTTTCTATGGCCCACTGAGTGAGAGATGGCACACACAGGGATGGCACTCTAGCAGAAATGTCAATCTTAATCTCCCACAAAAAAAAAAAAAAAACAGGGAGTGTCCAACAATTACTATCTCCCTGCAGTAATCTCAGCCAGGTATGGCAGGCAGCAATAAGGAGTGGACTGATGCACAAATTAAATAAAAAGTGTGGACAAACAAAAAAGATAGCTGTGCAGAAAGGAAGGAACAAGAGGATTTGTGCTTTGAAAAAAGCAGTTGGTTTGCACAGCGGCGTACACACAGCAATGCAGCTATCAGGGAGCCTTCTAGGGCAGCCCAATGAGCTACAGCGCTGAGGGGAAAAAAAAAAAAAATGTAGCTTCCACTGTCCCTGCACACCGAAGGTGGTGTTGGGCAGTGGAAATCGCTACAGCACAAGCGGTTTGGTGGTTAATGGACCCTGCCTAACGCTATCCCTGCTTCTGACGAAGCGGCAGCAACCTCTCCCTAAGCTCAGATCAGCAGCAGTAACATGGCGGTCGGCGGGAACGCCCCTTTATAGCCCCTGTGACGCCGCAGACAGCAAGCCAATCACTGCAATGCCCTTCTCTAAGATGGTGGGGACCAGGACCTATGTCATCACGCTGCCCACACTTTGCGTTTACCTTCATTGGCTGAGAAATGGCGCTTTTCGCGTCATTGAAACGCGACTTTGGCGCGAAAGTCGCGTACCGCATGGCCGACCCCGCACAGGGGTCGGATCAAGTTTCATGAAACCCGACTTTGCCAAAAGTCGGCGACTTTTGAAAATGAACGACCCGTTTCGCTCAACCCTACTGGTTATTGTTTATTCTGCCTCCCAGAAATTGAAATAGAAAGCGATTAAACTGTTCTCAAAAGAGTTATGTGCCTGAAAATGGTACCAATAAAAACGTCAACTTGTCCCACAAAAAACAAGCCCTCACATGACTGTGTCTGCAGAAATGAAGAAAATTTATAGCTCTCAGAATATGGTGATGCAAAAACTTTTTTTGTAAAACAAAAAGTGCATTTTAGTGTGTGATAGTAGGCAAACATAAAAAAGCTATAAAAATCTGGTATCACTGTAATGGCATCAACTCGAAGAGTAAAGACGTCTAATCACTTATACCACACAAGAAAAGGCATAAAAAATAAATGAAAACAATTCTTGACCTTCTATTGATTAGTTAATTTTGCCTTTCAAGAATCGAAATAAAGTTGGTGCACATTTATCCTGCACTCTATGCAAAGTGCTTACACCGGGGATTCTATGAAAATCTATGAAATGCATGATTCAAACAGAACATCTGGCTGAAAATTCTCAAAATGGGGTAGATGGAAACACTGAATGCTGTCTGGCCTATAATCAGGCAGTGAACATCTTTTTAAGCGTGCATAAATGCACGATCAACGACAGTTTTGTGGATGTTTGAAAAGAAGGACACCGCTGAACAGAGGCAGACAAAGTCCAGAGTAACTCTGCTGCCTCATTATAGTGAATGGATCCCTCAAGGATTTAATCTGAATAACCTCATTCGGAGATTTAGATAGAAACCAAGATGTAAGTGCTCAGCGTAGATCACAGGATAAATGTGATCCCAAAAACAACAACTGTCAATGGAAATATACAGGTCTTCCACATTATTGATAGCACAAAGACTTTGGAAAAATAAAATGGCTCCTCACTCCACCCCCCCAAAAAGAAATCCAGCAAATTATGCACTCTAATGTCCCTCTCCCATCTGATGCCTCCAGTGTGCCTAAACAACAGTTAGGATTCATGTTTTGCAATTCTTTAGTGATGTGAGCATGCTTATTTTATGGGGTTGATATCTCCAGAAGCACAAGCTGGTCACAATGTGTGGGCAGTACAACATACTGGACATTACAACGTGTGGGCACTACAGTGGCAGATTTGCAATTTTTACTCAGCAACCATTGCTGCTTGTTTCTGGAAAATACCCATCAGTCAAAATTTTCAGTACACTTTTAAATAAATAACAAAATGGGTGTAATTTCTAAATCGAGGTCACTAAAGGGGCACTTTGCTGTCCTGGCACTGAGGGGCTCTGTACATGGAGTCCGCAAACTATTCTATGAAAAATTGTTCTCCAAGAAACTATAAGCGCTCCATCCCTCCCTAGTCTCGCCGTGTGGCTAAGCAACACTCTACAGCTACATATGTGGTATTGCAACATTTAGCAGAAATTGTGTGGCAAATTTTGTTGCAATTTTTTCCTATTTCCTTGTGTTCTTTCTTCACCACCCAATGAAATAAACTTCAGTCACACATATGGTGTCAATATTATAACAGCACCCTTGGATGAATTTATTGAGAGGTGTAGTTTGTAAAATAAAGTCACTTATGGGAAAGATCTGTTGTTATGGCATCTCAAGGGCTCTGCCAATGTGACGTGGGATGGGACCCATAAACTATAGCAACAAAATATGTACTATATTATGGTGATCCCTTCCTTCTGAGCCTTCCAATGTGCCTGAAAAAAATATTTCACAATTACAGGTAGGGCATTGGCAAACTCAGGAAATAAATTATTCAACAAACCGAGAGCCATTTCAACTATTCTTTGTTCCCGACCCAATGATATACAATTCTGTAAGACACACATGGTGTCAACATACTGCTGTACCCCTACATGAGTTCATTGAGGGGTCTAGTCTGTGTAGTTTGTAAAGTAGGTCACGTATTTTGGAGTTCTGCTGTTCTGGCCTCTCAAGGGCTCTATAAATGTGCCATGGAATCCTCAAACCATTCCAGCACAATCGGTATTCCAATATGACGCTCCTTGCCTTCTGAACTTTACACTGTACCTCAAAAGTAGTTTTCAACCACCGCAAGGCAGTAGACATTGTGTAACAAATTGTAATGTTCGTTTTCTACTATTACTCCTTCTGAAATATAAAAACTTTGAATCAAAGCAACATTTTCGTTGAAAAAAATGTTAATTTTCCATTTACTCAGCCCAATGTTAAACAGTTCTGTGAATCACCTGAAGTTTAAAAATGCTCACTACACACCTAGATGAATTTCTTGAGAGATGCTGTTTCCAATGTGAGGTCACTTATAGGGTTTTCTGCTGTTTTGGCATGTCAGGGGCTCTTCAATGTGACATGGCATCTGCAATTTTTTCCTTCCAAAATAATGCTCCAAATTTCAAATGGCATTCTTTTCCTTCTGAGCCCTTTTGTGCATCGAAACAGTAGTTTTTGTTATATATTGGGTATCAGTGTACCATTGCTTACCCTTCTGAATATGAAACATTTGGAGCAAAACCAACATTTTTTTCAGATTTCAAAGTTATAAAATTCTGTGAGGCAACTGTGTGTTCAAGGTGCTTTCTAAACCTGAAATAAATTCCTTGAAGGGCGTAGTTTTCAAAATGGGGTCATTTGTTGTGTGTTTCCACTCTTTAAGCACATCAGGAACTCTGCAAATGCCACATGGCATCTGCTATTCCAGCCAATTTTGCATTCCAAAGTCCAATGACGCTCCTTCTTTTCTGAGCCCTGTCATTCGCTCAAATAGTATAATTTCACAAGGTACGGGGCTTGGGCTGTACTCAGGAGAAGTTACTAAACAAATTTCGGGGTCTATTTTTTCTGTTACCCTTGGGAAGATAAAAATTTGGGGCTGAAGGAACATTTTATTTTCACGGCACAGCATTATAAAATTCTGTGAAGCACCTGTGGGTTCAAGCTCACCATAATTCTAGATAAATTCCTTGAGGGGTGCAGTTTCCAAAATAGGATTACTTGTGGGGGTTTATGTTGTTTAGGCACATCAGATGCTCTGCAAACACGACATGGCATCTGCTACTTATTTCAACCAATTTTGCATTTCAAAATTCAAATGACGCTTCTTCCCTTCCAAGCCCTGACGTGTGTCCACCACATATGGGGTATCGACTTATTTAAGAGAAATTACAGAACAAATTATGGGCTGAAGCCACATTTTTGTGGGAAAAAGTTACATTTTAATTTTCTCCTTCCAAATTGCTTTAATTCCCGTGAAACACCTGAACGGGTAATAAACTTATCGATTCTGGTTTCCAGCACTTTGAAGGGTACATTTTTTAAAATGTTGTCACTTTTGGGTATATTTTGTCACATAAGCCCTCAAAGCCACTTCAAATGATATGTGGTCTCTGAAAAATTGGTTTTGTATATTTTGTTGGAAAAATGAGAAATTTTTAATCAACTTTTATCCCTTCTAACCAACTAACAAATCAAATTTTGTTTCAAACTGATGCTGATGTAAAGTAGACTTGTGGAAAATGTTATTTATTAACTACTTTGTGTTATACATAAGGTACCATATATACTCGAGTATAAGCCGAGATTTTTAGCCCAAATTTTTGGGCTGAATGTGCCCCTCTCGGCTTATACTCGAGTCACGTCTGTGGCAAGGTCGGCGGGTGAGGGGGAGAGAGGATTGTTGCATACTCACCTAGTCCCGGGGGTCCTGACGCTCCCCCTGCCTGTCACACTGTCTTCGGGTGCCACAGCTCTTCCCCTGTACAGCGGTCACATGGGACCGCTCATTAAACTTATGAATATGGACTCCACTCCCATAGGGGTAGAGCCGCATATTCATTCCTCTAATGAGCGGTGCCAGTGACCGCTGACAGAGGAAGAGCTGCGGCACCCGAAGACAGTGTGACAGGCAGGGGGAGCGTCAGGAGCTCCGGGACTAGGTGAGTATTTTATATTTACCTGTCCACATTCCAAACGCCGGGCGCCACTCCGTCTTCCCGTCCACTTGCACTGACTGTTCAGGTCAGAGGTGAGAGGCGATGACATACTAGTGTGCGCGGCGCCCTCTGCCTGAACAGTCAGCGTGGAGAGACGCCGAGACGGGACGCTGAGGAGCTGCAAGCAAGAGAGGAAAGTATGTGTTTTTTTTTTTTTATTGCAGCAGCAGCGTTATATATGGCACAGATTTATGTGGAGCATCTATGGGGCCAAACTTAACGGTGCAGAGCATATATGGCACAGCTTTATAAGGAGCATCTATGGGGCCATAATGAGCGGTGCAGAGCATATATGGCACAGCTTTATAAGGAGCATCTATGGGGCCATAATGAACGGTGCAGAGCATATATGGCACAGCTTTATAAGGAGCATCTATGGGGCCATAATGAACGGTGCAGAGCATATATGGCACAGCTTTATAAGGAGCATCTATGGGGCTATAATGAACGGTGCAGAGCATATATGGCACAGCTTTATAAGGAGAATCTATGGGGCCATAATGAATGGTGCAGAGCATTCTATATGGCACAGCTATATATGGATCATCTATGGGGCAATAATCAATGGTATGGAGCATTATATATGGCACAGCTTTATATGGAACCTCCTTTGAGGCAATAATGAACGGTATGGAGCATCTATTTTTATTTTTGAAATTCACCGGTAGCTGCTGCATTTTCCACCCTAGGCTTATACTCGAGTCAATAAGTTTTCCCAGTTTTTTGTGGCAAAATTAGGGTGGTCGGCTTATACTCGAGTATATACGGTATATCCTTTTTAAGGGCATTAAAATTAAAAGTTTTAAAATTGCAACATTTTCAACATTTTTGATAAATTTACGATATTTTCTTAAATCAGTGCAAAAATATCCACCTAAATTTACCACTGACACAAAGTACAATGTGCCATTAAAAAACAATATCAGAATCACTGAGATGCAGTGAAGCGTTCCAGAGTGATTGTCCTAGAAAATGACACTGGTCAGAATTGTAAAATTTTGCCTGGTCGGGAAGGTGAACATAGTCTGGAGAGTGAAGGTGTTAAACATGCCTGTCTTTTCATGAACGTTTCAGAATAAGCTGTCATGACTTTTCATATATAAGGAATAAAAAATATTTTTGACATACTATTAGTATTATTTCATCCTGTTTTTGGTATTTTCACGAGGGTTCCTTTCTGTTTCCAATCTCTAATTGTCAGTTTCCTTCAACCCCTTACCGACATATTATGTGCAGTTACGGTACATGCCATCTCCCTGACTTTGATATGGGTTCAGGAAATGAACCCACATCTTTCCTGGCAGATGATTGATCTGATATTCAGCCCTCATCTGCCTTTAAAAACCCCGTGAGGAGCCCTCATATGTCAATGTAATTATTTTTAGGACTTTTGAAAGAAGAAGAGGAAAAACATGAAAATGCAAGAATGGAAAATAGCCATGTTGGAAGGGGTGGACTTTATCTGCTAGAGTTAGATATAAATTAATATATCTGAGTGGAATTCAATTCTACTTGAATATTACCAATATAAGCATTCATCAAAATGTGGATTTTTTGTAAATACCGTATATACTCGAGTATAAGCCGAGATTTTCAGCCCATATTTTTTGGGGCTGAAAGTCCCCCTCTCAGCTTATACTCGAGTCATACCCGGGGGTCGGCAGGGGAGGGGGCTGGGGCTGTCTAGT
This sequence comes from Ranitomeya imitator, assembly GCF_032444005.1. Classification (NCBI taxonomy): domain Eukaryota; kingdom Metazoa; phylum Chordata; class Amphibia; order Anura; family Dendrobatidae; genus Ranitomeya; species Ranitomeya imitator. The sequence goes on from NC_091282.1 coordinate 136,685,298, forward strand.
TATACTTACCTGCTCCGGCGCGGTCCCTGCAGTCCCTGCTTCTTCCAGCGCTGCATCTTCTTCCTGTATTGAGCGGTCACATGGTACCACTCATTACAGTCATGAATATGGGGCTCCACCTCCCATAGAGGTGGAGCCGCATATTCATGACTGCAATGAGCGGTAACTGTGACCACTCAATACAGGAAGAAGATGCAGCGGTGGAAGAAGCAGGGACTGCAGGGACCGCGCCAGGAGCAGGTAAGTATACGGGGAGGGGAGCGCTGCGCGATATTTACCTGCTCCTTGCTCTGGTGTGGCTCCGTCTCCAGCGTCCTCTGGCAGTGATGCTCAGGTCAGAGGGCGCGGTGACGTAGTCAGTGCGCGCCCTCTGCTGAGCGTCAGTGCTGGAGACGGAGCCGCATGAGGAGCAGGTAAATATTGAAAGCGCCGGCGAAAAGAGGTGAGTATGTGATTTTTTTTTTATTGCAGCAGCAGCATTATATATTGCACAGCTTTATATGGAGTATCTATGGGGCAATAATCAACGGTGCAGAGCATTATATATGGCACAGCTTTATATGGGGCCATAATGAATGGTGCAGAGCATTATATATATGGCACAGCTTTATATGGAGCATCTATGGGGCCATAATGAACGGTGCAGAGCATTATATATGGCACAGTTTTATATGGAGCATCTATGGGGCAATAATCAACGGTATAGAGCATTATATATGGCACAGCTTTATATGGAGCATCTATGGGGCAATAATGAACGGTATGGAGCATCTATTTTTATTTTTGAAATTCACCGGTAGCTGCTGCATTTTCCACCCTAGGATTATACTCGAGTCAATAAGTTTTCCCAGTTTTTTGTGGCAAAATTAGGGGGGTCGGCTTATACTCGGGTCGGCTTATACTCGAGTATATACGGTAGCTTCAATGCAAACTCAGCATATGGTGGCCCATGACTGTCATTTTTCTGGTCCATAAAGAGCCTTTAAAAGGTAGAGAAAAATAAAAAATACTTACATTTATGTTACCATTCATGTCTTCGGTCATCTGCTCCTCACTGTCAGCCAATCAGTGTGTATTGTATCATCTTATCACCACTGTGAGCGCTAAAATCCCCAACATAGCGTGAGGAAACCTGAAGATTAAATGCTCACAGCAGTGATAAGAAGATGCAGTGAGATCAGATAGATGACAGTGAGGAGCGGTGGGGCCAGACAGGTGGGCAGTACATATATGGTAATTTAAAGCTTATGTTTACTACGTCCTGAGGTCTCTCCAGACTCCAAAGCTTAATAAGTGACATTAAATTTGCAGAGAATAATGTATCTGAATTACATTTCCAGGGAACATTCAAGTGAACCATTGAATTTGAATTTTACATGATCCGTTCATCTCTATCTAGAATGTCTTTCATAAATTGCACACAGAGAAGAGGGGATCCTGCTCTCTTGACTCTCTGTATCATACTCTTAGAAGCAGCAACATGGTGAACCTTACACTGAAATACTGAGCAGTGTAACTGTGAATCCTTTAGGATTTTTACATAATTTTAGTATATAGGAAGAGTTCAACAGTAGTGTTGAGCATTCCGATACCGCAAGTATCGGGTATCGGCCGATATTTGCGGTATCGGAATTCCGATACCGAGTTCCGATATTTTTGTGATATCGGGAATCGGTTTTGGGATTAAGATTCATGTGTAAAATAAAGAATAAAAATAAAAAATATTGATATACTTACCCTCAGACGCGTCCTGGTTGTCACCGTTGCAACCGCCATGCTTCCGTTCCTAAGAATGAGCGCGTTAAGGACTTTCGATGACGTCGCGGCTTTTGATTGGTCGCGTGAGAATGAGCGCGTTAATGACCTTCGATGACGTCGCGGCTTTTGATTGGTCGCGTGAGCGGTCACATGACCGCTCAACGACCAATCACAAGCCGCGACGTCATCGAAGGTCCTTAATGCGCTCATTCTTAGAAAGGGAAGCATGGCGGTTGCAGCGGTGACAACCAGGGCGTGTCCGAGGGTAAATATATCAATATTTTTTATTTTTATTCTTTATTTTACACATGAATATGGATCCCAGGGCCTGAAGGAGAGTTTCCTATCCTTCAGACCCTGGGAACCATAGAGGATATCTTCCGATATTTGTGTCCCATTGACTTGTATTGGTATCGGATATCGGTATCGGCGATATCCGATATTTTTCGGATATCGCCGATACTATCCGATACCGATACTTTCAAATATCGGACGGTATCGTTCAACACTATTCAACAGGCAAAGGAAAGGAGTAGGCGAAAAAGAAAAGTTTCTCTTTAAAAACATATTTTTCAACATGTACGGATGATTTATATAAATTTCAGGGAATCCAGAGTTACTACTCAAAAAATGGTAACCATTACTTCAAATTCATTTTCTTTTTAGTGCATTTCAGATGAAAAATAATGCCAGTTTGTTTATTGTCTTAATTAAACATTTATGTCTGTTTTGCACATATAGCTTGTATTCAGATCTATGTGTCTCCATCGTAACAAAAACAAACCCTGTGTAGTCTGACCCTGCAGTCAGACCCCCTGATATCTATCCTCTATGTATTTCTTATCTACAAATTGTATGCCCTTTTGCTTTGCTGTTCATTACAATTTCATCAGAAAGAAAGTTCATAAAAAGCTGAAAGAAGTCTAAGTAAGGTAATATTTATAAGGTGTGATGGCAGCCATTTAGCAACTGCTGATCACCTACATTGAAACTTGTTGTAGATCATAACATAGTCTTTTATACAGGCCAAAGTTTGGAAATTATTTCACCCTCTGCACATTGGTGATTGGCTGACTGTTTACATTGAGTGTCAAGAAACCAGCATAATTGGTCATTGTAAATGTACCTCAATAGAAAACCCTGGTGGCTAACTGTACCCATTATAGTACAAAAATACAACTATTGCCATAATTAGATGAGCACTTAGATGTTTCTGACTGCATGCCCTATCTAATAAACAAACAAAATAAAAACAAACAAAGGAGACTATTTCATAGTACATACATAATCAATCGTTTTTATCTTTTCATAATTTAAAATGAAAAAAAAAAAAAAGACCTTTAAACATAAACAAGTGATAAAGTAAAAGTTCCTGTGGTGCACCTGGTTAGCCTGAAATTAAACCACTCAAAAAGCACATAGTGCATATGTATATGCAGCCCTAATACAATAAATATATAGACTGATCAAAGACTTTTAAAATACATAGGGCAATGGTTTTCTGCTAATGAAATCTGAAAAATAAAGTCATGATCAATTTAAGAGATTAAAACCATGTAAAAAGGAGTGAACAACAAAAAGATGCAAAACAGGAAGAATTACATAACAAGGATGCACAAACTAGAACTACCCCAATGTGCATTTCTTGCGAGATTTTTTTAAGGGACTTTGCATGCCTTAGGTAAATGACACATGATTGATCATATTTAGTGAACACCACTGCTCTTCACATTGCTCGGTGGTCTTAATAAAAAAAATATACAAAAATGAGACCTGAAATATAATAAATAGTAATAAGCAAACGTGCTTGGATAAGATGTTATCTGAACATGCTCGAAAAATACGTTCGAGTCCACGCGCCTTCATGTCTGTTCAACAGCTGCAATGCATGCAGGGATTGCCTGTTTGTTAGGCAATCCCTGCATCTGTTGTGGCTGTCGAACAGCTGCAAGACATGCAGGCATGGGGACTCAAACTTATTTTTCGAGCAAGCTGAAGTCACTCGGTTAGCACCCAAGCATGCTCGGATAGCACCTCATCCGAGCACATTCGTTCACTCTCATCACTAATAGCAAAATAACACTGGCACAAACTCTAAGTATGTTTGAAGGCAACTGGGGCTAACTAATTACTTTAATTCCTGCACACAATGTCACAGCCATTATATTTCCTTGAGAATTGCTTAGTCTTTGCAATAAAATGAAACCTTCTAATCACAAGCATACAGACCGCGGTAGTTGGCATGAAGACTGGCATTTGAATAATTATTGTAATATTTCCAGATGAAACAAATTAAAAAAAGTTTAGAAAAAAAATGACAGCGCATAAATATTAATTTCTACAATATATCTGCATTATTCACTCCTACTCTCTAGAGATTTCTTAAGAGGGTTGAAGACAAAAGAATATGATCAAAAAAAGCAAAAATAAAATAACATTTGATCACATATTCATATTCCGCAGTGTAGTGCGGAAATAATCCTCACCAATTTCCATAGAAATGAACCAGACACAAATGCTCAAGAAATCTTGGTTCCCAGAAGACAAACTGGGAATCCTTTTGGAGACTTCTTCATTCGCTTAACTCCCTCCATGTTGATATGGTCTCAGACTTCCGAGACAAAGTCAAATCCAAGAATTAAAAAAAATATATTTTGTCTTGCAATATTCCCGTTAAGTAAAAAGCGCCCATATTCATATAGAATCCATGCATGTTAGATTTGCTCCTATCAATATCTAAATAAATCAGATTTTTTTCAAATTAAATGTCTTACTTTATCTTCTGATGTGCGTTCTTTGTTGTGTTGTGAATAAAATAATAATACCTATAAAAGTTTTTCATATATTTTTGTTTTCTTTACATTTACACAGCACTCCAACTTTTTTGGAAATGGAGTTGTAAATTTCATGCATGTGACCAAGGTTTTCCCTACCTTGTTAACATGTGACAAAAATGTGTCATGGTGAATTGAATTACAATAGTGCCTTTCTTCATGTAGATCTGCTGCACAACCAGTAGAGATGAGAGAACCTGTGGATGTTAGGGTTCGGCAAGAATACAGTAAAACGTTTGATTTTTTTCTGAACTTGACCTCAAACTTGACCACGGATCCAAAGCCAGTAGAAGTCAATGGGGACCCAAACTTTGGTGCTTTAAACCCTTTCCGACATCAGGAGTAATAGTACGCCGTTGTCAGACTCCCTCCCCTCCCTCAGTTCCGGCACTGAGCCTACATCTTTTCTGGCAAATGTCAGCTGTTTTGAATAGTTGACATGTACCTCTAACAACCGTGGGTGGAATCGATGGGTCACGGATCGGTTGGCATGAGAGCCAGAAGTCTCTAGAAGAATGGTGGTTGGCGCTCATAGCAAGTCAGCAATTCTGCTACATACAGGTGCTCTGATCATTGCCTGTATGTAACAGAGGCGATCGGGTTATGGCAGCTTCTGTTATGGACCTGGTGGTTAGGAGCACCCGGAACGACCTGATGGTTAAACTCACACAGGACAAGCTCTGGGAAGTGGGAGCTCTGCTGACCGCAACCCCTAATCCTATCACACAACTAGAAATAGCCGTGGAGCGTACCTAACTCGGCCTAGACGCCTCTTCACAGCCTAAGAGCTAACTAGCCCTAGAGACAGAAAATAAAGCCTACCTTGCCTCAGAGAAATTCCCCAAAGGAAAAGGCAGCCCCCCACACATATTGACTGTGAGTTAAGATGAAAGTCACAAACACAGAAATGAAACAGGTTTCAGCAAAGGGAGGCCAGACTTACTAAACAGATTGTGGATAGGAAAGGTATCTTTGCGATCAGCACAAAAAACTACAAAAAGACCACGCAGAGTGTGCAAAAAGACCTCCGCACCGACTCACGGTGCGGAGGTGCCACTCTGCATCCCAGAGCTTCCAGCTAGCGAGACAAAATCATGATAGCAAGCTGGACAAGGAAACCATGAACAAATAATTAACTAGCAGGGACTTAGCTTCTGCTGGAGTAGACAGGTCACCAGAAAGATCCAAGAGCGAACTGAACCAGTACAAGAACATTGACAGCTGGCATGGAGTAACGATCTGAGTGGAGTTAAATAGAGCAGCCAGCAAAAGAGTAAACTACGTCACCTGTGGAAGGAACCTCAGAAGCAGCAGCTCCACTCACAGCCACCAGAGGGAGTCCATGGACAGAACTCACGGAAGTACCATTCATGACCACAGGAGGGAGTTCGATAACAGAATTCACAACAGTACCCCCCCCTTGAGGAGGGGTCACCGAACCCTCACCAGAGCCCCCGGGCCGATCAGGATGAGCCAAATGAAAGGCACGAACTAGATCGGCAGCATGAACATCAGAGGCAAAAACCCAGGAATTATCTTCCTGACCATAACCCTTCCACTTGACCAGATACTGGAGTTTCCATCTCGAAATACGAGAATCCAAAATCTTCTCCACCACATACTCCAACTCCCCCTCGACCAACACCGGGGCAGGAGGATCAACGGAGGGAACCATAGGTGCCACGTATCTCCGCAATAACGACCTATGGAACACATTATGGATGGCAAAAGAAGCTGGAAGGGCCAAACGAAATGACACAGGATTGAGAACTTCAGAAATCTTATACGGACCAATGAAACGAGGCTTAAACTTAGGAGAGGAAACCTTCATAGGAACATAACGAGACGACAACCAAACCAAATCCCCAACACGAAGTCGGGGACCAACACAGCGCCGGCGGTTAGCGAAACGTTGAGCCTTCTCCTGGGACAATGTCAAATTGTCCACCACATGAGTCCAAATCTGCTGCAACCTGTCCACCACAGTATCCACACCAGGACAGTCCGAAGGCTCAACCTGCCCTGAAGAGAAACGAGGATGGAATCCAGAATTACAGAAAAAAGGCGAAACCAAAGTAGCCGAGCTGGCCCGATTATTAAGGGCGAACTCAGCCAAAGGCAAGAAGGACACCCAATCATCCTGATCAGCAGAAACAAAGCATCTCAGATATGTTTCCAAAGTCTGATTAGTTCGTTCGGTTTGGACATTTGTCTGAGGATGGAAAGCCGAAGAAAAAGACAAATCAATGCCCATCTTAGCACAAAAGGACCGCCAAAACCTCGAAACAAACTGAGAACCTCTGTCCGAGACGATGTTCTCCGGAATGCCATGCAAATGATCCGCATGCTGGAAAAACAATGGCACCAAATCAGAGGAGGAAGGCAATTTAGACAAGGGTACCAAATGGACCATCTTAGAGAAGCGATCACAAACCACCCAAATGACCGACATCCTTTGAGAGACAGGGAGATCTGAAATAAAATCCATGGAAATATGCGTCCAGGGCCTCTTCGGGACTGGCAAGGGCAAAAGCAACCCACTGGCACGAGAACAGCAGGGCTTAGCCCGAGCACAAGTCCCACAGGACTGCACAAAAGAACGCACATCCCGTGACAAAGAAGGCCACCAAAAGGATCTAGCCACCAAATCTCTGGTACCAAAGATTCCAGGATGACCAGCCAACACCGAACAATGAACCTCAGAGATAACTCTACTAGTCCATCTATCAGGGACAAATAGTTTCTCTGCTGGACAACGGTCAGGTCTATCAGCCTGAAACTTCTGCAGCACCCGCCGCAAATCAGGGGAGATGGCAGACAAAATTACCCCCTCTTTGAGAATACCCGCCGGCTCAGGAACACCCGGAGAGTCAGGCACAAAACTCCTTGACAGGGAATCAGCCTTCACATTCTTAGAGCCCGGAAGGTACGAAACCACAAAATCAAAACGGGAGAAAAATAGCGACCATCGAGCCTGTCTAGGATTCAACCGTTTGGCAGACTCGAGATAAGTCAAATTCTTGTGATCCGTCAAGACCACCACACGATGCTTGGCTCCTTCAAGCCAATGTCGCCACTCCTCGAATGCCCACTTCATGGCCAACAACTCTCGATTGCCAACATCATAATTGCGCTCAGCAGGCGAGAATTTTCTAGAAAAGAAGGCACATGGTTTCATCACCGAGCCATCAGAACTTCTTTGCGACAAAACCGCCCCTGCTCCAATCTCAGAAGCATCAACCTCGACCTGAAACGGGAGTGAAACATCTGGCTGGCACAACACAGGGGCAGAAGAAAAACGACGCTTCAACTCCTGAAAAGCCTCTACAGCCGCAGAGGACCAATTGACCACATCAGCACCTTTCTTGGTCAAATCAGTCAACGGTTTAGCAACACTAGAAAAATTAGCGATGAAGCAACGGTAAAAATTAGCAAAGCCGAGGAACTTCTGCAGGCTCTTCACAGATGTCGGCTGAGTCCAATCATAAATGGCCTGAACTTTAACAGGGTCCATCTCGATAGTAGAAGGGGAAAAAATGAAACCCAAAAATGAAACCTTCTGAACTCCAAAGAGACATTTTGACCCCTTCACAAACAAGGAATTCGCACGAAGGACCTGGAACACCATTCTGACCTGCTTCACATGAGACTCCCAATCATCCGAAAAGACCAAAATATCATCCAAATAAACAATCATGAATCTATCCAGATACTCTCGGAAGATGTCATGCATAAAGGACTGAAACACAGATGGAGCATTAGAAAGCCCGAATGGCATAACCAGATACTCAAAATGGCCCTCGGGCGTATTAAATGCTGTTTTCCATTCATCGCCCTGTTTAATTCGCACAAGATTATACGCCCCTCGAAGATCTATCTTGGTGAACCAACTAGCCCCCTTAATCCAAGCAAACAAATCAGACAGCAGCGGCAAAGGGTACTGAAATTTGACTGTGATCTTATTAAGAAGGCGGTAATCAATACAAGGTCTCAAAGAACCATCCTTCTTGGCCACAAAAAAGAACCCTGCTCCCAACGGTGATGACGACGGGCGAATATGACCTTTCTCCAAGGATTCCTTTATATAACTCCGCATAGCGGCGTGCTTTGGCACAGATAAATTAAACAGTCGGCCCTTAGGAAACTTACTACCAGGAATCAAATTAATAGCACAATCGCAATCCCTATGAGGAGGTAGGGCACTGGATTTGGGCTCATCAAATACATCCCGGTAGTCTGACAAAAACTCAGGGACTTCAGAAGGAGTGGAAGGCGAAATTGACAGCAATGGAACATCACCATGTACCCCCTGACAACCCCAGCCGGACACAGACATAGATTTCCAATCCAATACTGGATTATGGACCTGTAGCCATGGCAACCCCAAAACGACCACATCATGCAGATTATGCAACACCAAAAAGCGAATATCCTCTTGATGTGCAGGAGCCATGCACATGATCAATTGAGTCCAGTACTGAGGCTTATTCTTGGCCAAAGGCGTAGCATCAATTCCTCTCAATGGAATAGGATACTGCAAGGGCTCCAAGAAAAAACCACAGCACCTGGCAAACTCCAAGTCCATCAAATTCAGGGCAGCGCCTGAATCCACAAATGCCATAACAGAATAGGACGACAAAGAGCAAATCAGAGTAACGGACAAAAGAAATTTTGACTGTACCGTACCAATGGTGGCAGACCTAGCGAACCGCCTAGTGCGCCTAGGACAATCGGAGATCGCATGAGTGGATTCACCACAGTAAAAACACAGTCCATTCCGACGTCTGTGTTCTTGCCGTTCAGCTCTGGTCAAAGTCCTATCACATTGCATAGGCTCAGGCCTATGCTCAGAGAATACCGCCAAATGGTGCACAGCTTTGCGCTCATGCAAGCGCCGATCGATCTGAATGGCCAAGGACATAGACTCATTCAGACCAGCAGGTGTGGGAAATCCCACCATGACATCCTTAAGGGCTTCAGAAAGACCCATTCTGAAAATTGCCGCCAGGGCACACTCATTCCACTGAGTAAGCACAGACCACTTTCTAAACTTCTGACAATACACCTCCGCTTCATCCTGACCCTGACACAAAGCCAGCAAGATTTTCTCTGCCTGATCCACTGAATTAGGTTCATCATAAAGCAATCCAAGCGCCAGAAAAAACGCATCTACATCACGCACTGCAGGATCTCCTGGTGCAAGGGAAAATGCCCAGTCTTGAGGGTCACCACGCAACAAAGAAATAATGATTTTTACTTGTTGAACGGGGTCACCAGAGGAGCGGGGTTTCAAAGCTAGAAACAGTTTACAATTATTTTTGAAATTCAGGAACTTAGATCTATCCCCAGAAAACAAATCAGGAATTGGAATTCTAGGCTCTAACATCGGATTCTGAACCACAAAATCTTGAATGTTTTGTACCCTTGCAGTGAGATGATCCACACAAGAGGACAGACCTTGAATGTCCATATCTACACCTGTGTCCTGAACCATCCAGAGGTTAAGGGGAAAAGAAAGACAAAACACACTGCAGAGAAAAAAAAACGGTCTCAGAACTTCTCTTATCCCTCTATTGAGATGCATTAATACTTTGGGCCAGCTGTACTGTTAAGGACCTGGTGGTTAGGAGCACCCGGAACGACCTGATGGTTAAACTCACACAGGACAAGCTCTGGGAAGTGGGAGCTCTGCTGACCGCAACCCCTAATCCTATCACACAACTAGAAATAGCCGTGGAGCGTACCTAACTCGGCCTAGATGCCTCTTCACAGCCTAAGAGCTAACTAGCCCTTGAGACAGAAAATTAAGCCTACCTTGCCTCAGAGAAATTCCCCAAAGGAAAAGGCAGCCCCCCACACATATTGACTGTGAGTTAAGATGAAAGTCACAAACACAGAAATGAAACAGGTTTCAGCAAAGGGAGGCCAGACTTACTAAACAGATTGAGGATAGGAAAGGTATCTTTGCGATCAGCACAAAAAACTACAAAAAGACCACGTAGAGTGTGCAAAAAGACCTCCGCACCAACTCACGGTGCGGAGGTGCCACTCTGCATCCCAGAGCTTCCAGCTAGCGAGACAAAATCATGATAGCAAGCTGGACAAGGAAACCATGAACAAATAATTAACTAGCAGGGACTTAGCTTCTGCTGGAGTAGACAGGTCACCAGAAAGATCCAAGAGCGAACTGTACCAGTACAAGAACATTGACAGCTGGCATGGAGTAACGATCTGAGTGGAGTTAAATAGAGCAGCCAGCCAAAGAATAAACTACGTCACCTGTGGAAGGAACCTTAGAAGCAGCAGCTCCACTCACAGCCACCAGAGGGAGTCCATGGACAGAACTCACCGAAGTACCATTCATGACCACAGGAGGGAGTTCGATAACAGAATTCACAACAAGCTTCTAGTCTCCCATGGAGACTATTGATGTATGCCAAAAGTTAAAAAAAAGTTTTAAAAATATAGAAAAAAGATATATAAAAGTTCAAATCACCCCCCCTTCGCCTCATTCAAAATAAAACAATAAAAAAAAAGACATACACGTATTTGGTATCACTGCGTTCAGAGTTGCTTGATATATCAAAATAAAAAAAGAATTAACCCGATCACTAAACGGCATATCAAGAAAAAAGTCAACATACCAGAGTTACCTTTTTTTGGTTGATGCAACATTGCATTAACCCCTTTCTGACCTCAGATGGGAAAGTATGTCTGAGGTCAGATCTCCTGCTTTGATGCTGGCTCCGGCGATGAGCCTGCATCAAAGCCGGGACATGTCAGCTGTTTTGAACAGCTGATATGTGCCCGCAATAGTGGCGGGTGGAATCACGATCCACCCACCGCTATAAACTAGTTAAATGCTGCTGTCAAATGCTGACAGCAGCATTTAACTAGCGCTTCCAGCCATACATGTGCACATTGTTGACCCCCGTCACGTGATCCGGGGTCAGCGATGCGTCAGCATAACCACCAGAGGTCTCCTTGAGACCTCTATGGTTGTTGATGCCGGATTGCTATGAGTGCCACCCTGTGCTCAACGCTCATAGCAATGCAACAATTTTACTACATAGGAGCAATCTGAGCTTCGCTCCTATGTAGCAGAGGCGATCGAGTTGTGCCAGCTTCTAGCCTCCCATGGAGGCTATTGAAGCATGGCAAAAGTAAAAAAAAGTTTAAAAAAATATGAAAAAAATAAAAAATATAAAAGTTTGAATCACCCCCCTTTCACCCCATTCAAAATAAAATAAAAAATAAAAAAACACAAACATAAACATATTTGGTATCGCTGCATTCAGAATCTCCCAATCTGACAAAAAAAGATTAACCTGATCGCTAAACAGTGTAGCAAGAAAAAAATTTGAAACGCCAGAATTACGTTTTTTGGGTCACCGCAACATTGCATTAAAATGCAATAACGGGCAATCAAAAGAACATATCTTCACCATAATGGTATAATTAAAAACGTCAGCTCGGCACGCAAAAAATAAGCCCTCACCCGACCCCAGATCACGAAAAATGAGATGCTACGGGTATCGGAATATGGCGCAATTTTTTATTTTTTTTCAGCAAAGTTTGGAATCTTTTTTCACCACTGAGATAAAAAAATAACCTAGACATGCTTGATGTCTATGAACTCATAATGAACTGGAGAATCAAAATGGCAGGTCATTTTTAACATTTAGTGAACCTAGCAAAAAACAAACAAACAAAATCAAGTGTGGGATCGCACTTGTTTTGCAATTTTACTGCACTTGGATTTTTTTCCCCATTTTCTAGTACATGAAATGCTAAAACCAATGTTGTCGTTCAAAAGTACAGCTCGTCCTGCAAATAATGAGCCCTCACATGGCCATATTGACGGAAAAATAAAAAAGCTATGGCTCTGGGAAGGAGGGGAGCGAAAAACAAATACGAAAAAATGAAAATACCCCGGGTCATGAAAGGGTTAAAATGCAATAGGGGGAGATCAAGAGATCATATCTGCACCAAAATGGAATCATTTAAAACATCAGCTCGGTACGCAAAAAATAAGTCCTCACACAACCCGAGATCACAAAATATGGAGATGCTACGGGTATCGGAAATTGTCACAATTTTTTTTCAACAAACTTTAGAATTTTTTTTCACCATTTAAATAAAAAAGAACTTAGACCTGTTGTTAGGAGTCGAGTTTCCTCTGCTGCACAGGGGGAATCTCGATCCGTGTCTGCTGCGGTCTCCCATTCTGCTTCGGCCGCAGTGGGCTCTGCTCAGCGGAGGAGTCGCTCTCAGCATCTCACTGGGACTGATTCTGTGCAAGGGGTTACTGCTGCCTTTTCTGGCTCTCCTGTTGTACCCTGCACTGATCTGTGGCGAGTGGACTTCTCTGGGACTAAGTCCTTATTTGCACACACTGAGCATGCCCAGGGCAAGATCTCCCGTTGGAGATCGAGGGTCACATGCTCAGGTACTGCAGCACATCCCATTGGTCCTCCTGGCAGGTCCTGAAAGGGCAAAACTTCTGTAGCAGCTTCCTGTGCTGCAACTATATAAACTGCGCATGACCGCATGGCCATGCGATAGTATTGTCTTGATATTATGTGTGTGTGTAGATGGATGTATGTCGATGGATGAAAGCTCCTAAGTATCCCTCCCTAGAGTTGTTGACTGCTCGCGGATGATGGTAGCTATCTAGCGCCCGACTAGCCATCTGCACGTAACACACATCACAGCGTCCTGTTGCTGTGTCCGCCAGTACAGCGCCGTGCGCTTCCTCTGCGCTTTCCTTACCCAAGCCTGGGTGGTTAGTGGCGTCCGTCAGTGCGGCACCACACGCACTCTCGTGCCTATAGATTCTATTTTATAAGTTTCCTTACACACCCAGTTGCGGTGTTGTGCCAGCAAGTGTCTAATCGGACTTCAATCCTGTTTAGGGGTTGAGTTCGCTGACTTCTTGCTCGCTCTCTATGTGCGGTACTGCGCTCCTGTGACACAACAGGATCGCTTCCTTCACGCAGGGTGAAGTTAACCCATGTGTGTATTCTTAGTACCGCCATATAGTCCGTCTTACTAGCAGCAGGGTCTTTTACCTGCACGGTGGACCTCGGACTGCGAACGCACCTAGTTTCATATCATCTATACTTGGTGCGTTCCGCCGGTCCTTAACATAATACTAGCGCCAAGGTCTGGATAGTAATGACGGACGATCAGCGTTTACAGAGGTACATCCAGCAGCTGGAGGGAAGGTTGGCGGCTCTTGAGCGTTCAACCTCAGCTGTGGATGTTACTGCTGTCGCTGTTCAGGCTGCAAGTGTGGCTGCAGCTACCTTGTCCACTGCCGCCCCTGTACCGACGCTATCTCGCCTCCCGCTACCAGAGAAATTTTCTGGTGACAGTAAGTCCTGTAGGGGTTTCGTGAGTCAGTGCACAATACATCTCAAGCTTCTGGCCTCTCGTTTCCCTACAGAGCGGGCTAAGGTGGGCTTTATCGTATCTTTACTGTCGGACAGGGCGTTGCAGTGCGCTACGCCGCTGTGGGAGCGTGGCGATCATGTGGTGCAGAGTGCTCCGTTATTCCTGAGCACTCTGAAACAGGTCTTTTTAGGACCTCGTGTCACCCATGATACGGCGCTCCAACTGTTGGCATTGACTCAGGGCTCGTCCTTGGTCAGCCATTTTGCCGTCCGCTTCCGCACTCTAGCATCTGAGCTGGAGTGGTCGGATAAACCTCTTATTCCTATATTTTGGAGGGGGCTGGCAGACCACGTTAAGGATGCCCTGGCCACTAGGGAGATTCCCGCCACACTGGAAGAATTAATAACAGTGTCTACTCGTATTGACCTCCGTTTTCACGAGTGGAGGTTAGAGCGAGCCCAGTGTAGGCAGATGTTTCGGCTGGCTCCCACCTTCGCCAAACCTTTGGAATCTCCAGTCCAGGCTCCTGAGTCCCATGAACCTAAGGTAGTGTCTCGAGCGGGATCTAAGTCCCGGACCGCTCGTGCACTCCAGGTTTGCCATGTTTGCCAACAGTCAGGACATCTTGCCACCAGATGTCACCAGCGGTCGAGGAAACGTCAGCGTCTAGTGGTAGTAGGTGGAGGTGCACTAGACACGACGACGTTTGCCTCCAAATTGTCCTTTAAGGGGACAATAACTTTTGGCTCATCCTCCCACTCGGTAGAGCTCTGCGTGGATTCTGGGGAGGAAGGCAATTTTATGTCTTCTGCCTTCACCCAACGTCACGCAATACCCCTGGTTATGCTACCTCAACCAGTAACGGTACGAGTGGTGAATGGGTCGACACTTCCCGCACAGATAACACATCAGACCATCCCTTTTACTCTGTTCATGTCACCATCCCATCAGGAGATTATATCTCTGCTCATCATTCCCGAGGGGATTGATGAGGTCCTGTTGGGGATACCTTGGTTACGGTTCCACTCTCCTCACATCGAGTGGTCCTCAGGCAGAATTCTGGGATGGGGTGAATCATGTGGGGGTAGGTGTCACCGAGAGTGCGTTCAGGTTGCTACTACTGAGGTACCCGCAGATCTTTCCTCTCTCCCCAAGCAATACTGGTCTTATGCAGACGTGTTCTCCAAAAAGGCGGCGGAGACCCTTCCGCCCCATCGCCCTTATGACTGTCCTATCGATCTCTTGCCTGGTGAAGAGCCTTCCCGGGGTCGAGTTTATCCATTCTCTCTCCCGGAGACGGAGGCCATGTCTCAGTACATTCAAGAGAATCTGGCAAGAGGGTTCATCAGGAAGTCAGTGTCACCTGCTGGGGCAGGGTTCTTCTTCGTGCAGAAGAAGAATGGGGAACTACGTCCATGCGTAGACTACAGGGGTCTTAACGCTATCACCGTTAAGAACAAGTATCCTTTGCCCTTGATATCCGAGCTCTTCGATAGGCTTCGGGGAGCTAGAGTGTTTACTAAATTAGATCTGCGGGGTGCTTACAACCTGATTCGCATCCGTGAGGGGGACGAATGGAAAACGGCGTTTAACACCAGAGATGGGCACTATGAGTATCTGGTGATGCCCTTCGGGCTCTGTAATGCCCCAGCCGTTTTCCAAGACTTTGTCAACGACATCTTCCGGGATATGCTTTCCACCTCGGTTGTAGTCTATCTGGATGATATTCTCATCTTTTCTCCAGATATTGACTCCCACCGGAGAGATGTTGGCAGAGTCTTCGACCTCTTACGGGCAAATTCTCTCTATGCAAAGTTCGAGAAGTGTATGTTTGAGCAGGAGTCTTTACCATTCCTGGGCTATATCATCTCCGCCCAGGGATTGGCTATGGATCCTGCCAAACTACAGGCTGTGATGGACTGGCAAGAGCCCCATTCTCTTAAAGCGGTGCAGCGCTTTATGGGGTTCATTAATTATTACCGCCAGTTCATTCCCCACTTCTCAACTCTGGTAGCTCCCTTGGTGGCCCTCACCAAGAAGGGAGCGAATCCCAAATTGTGGTCGGAAGAGGTCTCCAAGGCCTTCACTTCTGTTAAGTCTCATTTTGCTAGCGCTCCCATCTTACATCACCCTGATGTGGATAAGCCATTCCTAATGGAGGTGGATGCCTCATCCGTTGGTGCTGGAGCAGTCCTCTATCAAAAGGACGCTCAAGGTTGAAGCATCCATGCTTCTTCTTCTCTAAGACCTTCACATCAGCGGAGAGAAATTACTCCATCGGGGATAGGGAGTTGCTAGCAATGAAGTTGGCCTTTTCTGAGTGGAGACATCTTCTGGAAGGTGCACGGTTTCCCTTCCAGGTTTTGACAGACCACAAAAATTTGGTGTATTTACACACAGCCCAGCGGCTGAATTCTCGTCAGGGCAGATGGTCCTTATTTTTCTCCCGATCCATTTTACTCTGCATTATCTCGCCGCGGAGAAGAATATTCGTGCCGACGCTCTCTCTCGCTCCCTTATGTCAACTGAGGAGGAGGAAGAGGAGCCTCGGCTTATTGTCCCTTCTGAGAGCCTGAGAACCGTCGCGCCGGTTTCGCTAGAGTCTGTGCCTCCGGGTAAGACTTTTGTGCCCATTAATTTGCGACCGGAGATTCTCTCTTGGGCTCATTCATCCAGGGTGGGTGGACACTTTGAGACAAAAAGGACATCTGAGCTACTGGCGAGGACGTACTGGTGGCCGCATATGGCCCGGGATGTCAGGGATTATATTCTGGCGTGTGTCTCCTGCGCCAAAAATAAATCTCCGCGTCAAAGGCCAGCTGGGTTGCTCTATCCCTTGCCGGTGGCAGATAGGCCCTGGGAGATGGTCGGGATGGACTTTGTCGTGGGATTACCCAAGTCTCGCGGCTGTACCATCATTTGGGTCATCACCAATCATTTCTCAAAAATGGTGCATTTGGTGCCGCTACCACGGTTACCTTCTGCACGGGCCTTGGCAGCGTTGTTCATTAAACACATCTTCCGCCTACATGGTATGCCTGACAAAATTGTCAGTGACCGGGGTCCCCAGTTTGCGTCTCGGTTCTGGAGAGAGCTTTGTCGTCTTCTCAGTATTGAGTTGAATCTCTCTTCCGCTTATCATCCCAAGACGAATGGGTTGGTAGAGAGGGCCAACCAGACCTTGGTCACATACCTGCGACATTTTGTTTCAGCCAGGCAGGATGACTGGGCATCCTTGCTATCATGGGCAGAGTTTGCGCTGAACAATGCCGTAGCCGACTCCACTGGACAAACCCCATTCCTCCTCAACTATGGTCAGCATCCACGGGTACCTGTGCCTATGCCCGTGTCTTCCGCAGACTCCAGGGTGGCAGACTGGGCTGTGGAGGCACGGGATATTTGGGACCGCACTCAGGATGCCATTCGGGCCTCTAAGGAGAGAATGAGGTCCTCCGCCGATGCTCATCGGCGCCCCGCTCCGACCTTTGCTCCTGGCGACTTGATGTGGCTCTCCGCCCGTAACATCAGGCTGCGAGTTGAGTCCACTAAGTTTGCTCCTCGCTACTTGGGTCCCTTCAAGGTCCTCGAACAGGTTAATCCTGTGGTCTACCGTCTGGCCCTTCCTCCACGCCTTGGTATTACTGACACCTTTCATGTGTCCCTCCTTAAGCTAGTATACATGTCCCGGTTTTCTGAGTCATCTGCCGAGACATCGGGTTCGTCTACGGACGATTTCGAGGTGAACGCTATCTTGGGGTGCAAGGTGGTATGTGGCAAAAAAAATTTTTTGGTGGACTGGAAGGGTTACGGTCCTGAGGATAGGTCCTGGGAGCCTGCTGAGCACATTCGGGCTCCGCAGCTTATTGCTGCCTTTGAACGTAGCGAGGCCCAAGGAGGGGGGGACCCTAGTAGGGGGGGTAATGTTAGGAGTCGAGTTTCCTCTGCTGCACAGGGGGAATCTCGATCCGTGTCTGCTGCGGTCTCCCATTCTGCTTCGGCCGCAGTGGGCTCTGCTCAGCGGAGGCATCGCTCCCAGCGTCTCGCTGGGACTGATTCTGTGCAAGGGGTTACTGCTGCCTTTTCTGGCTCTCCTGTTGTACCCTGCACTGATCTGCGGCGAGTGGGCTTCTCTGGGACTAAGTCCTTATTTGCACACTCTGAGCATGCCCAGGGCAAGATCTCCCGTTGGAGATCGAGGGTCACATGCTCAGGTACTGCAGCACATCCCATTGGTCCTCCTGGCAGGTCCTGAAAGGGCAAAACTTCTGTAGCAGCTTCCTGTGCTGCAACTATATAAACTGCGCATGACCGCACGGCCATGCGCTAGTATTGTCTTGATATTATGTGTGTGTGTAGATGGATGTATGTCGATGGATGAAAGTTCCTAAGTATCCCTCCCTAGAGTTGTTGACTGCTCGCGGATGATGGTAGCTATCTAGCGCCCGACTAGCCATCTACACGTAACACACATCACAGCGTCCTGTTGCTGTGTCCGCCAGTACGGCGCCGTGCGCTTCCTCTGTGCTTTCCTTACCCAAGCCTGGGTGGTTAGTGGTGTCCGTCAGTGCGGCACCGCAGGCACTCTCGTGCCTATAGATTCTATTTTATAAGTTTCCTTACACACCCAGTTACGGTGTTGTGCCAGCAAGTGTCTAATCGGACTTCAATCCTGTTTAGGGGTTGAGTTCGCTGACTTCTTGCTCGCGCTCTATGTGCGGTACTGCGCTCCTGTGACGCAACAGGATCGCTTCCTTCACGCAGGGTGAAGTTAACCCATGTGTGTATTCTTAGTACCACCATATAGTCCGTCTTACTAGCAGCAGGGTCTTTTACCTGCACGGTGGACCTCGGACTGCGAACGCACCTAGTTTCATATCATCTATACTTGGTGCGTTCCGCCGGTCCTTAACACCTGTTTGGTGTCTATGTGAACTCGTAATGACCTGGAGAATTATAATGGCAGGTCAATTTTAGCATTTAGTGAAAATGGTAAAAAAAAAACAACAACTGTGGAATTGTACTTTTTTGCAATTTCACCGAATTTGGAATTTTTTTCCTGTTTTGCAGTACAAGATATGTTAAAACCAATGATCTCATTCAAACATACAACTCGTCCCGTACAAAACAAGCCCTCACATGGCCATGTTGACCAAAAAGTAAAAAGTTATGGCTCTGGGAAGAAGGAGAGCAAACAATGAAAATGCAAAAGCAAAAATGCTCAATAATCAATAATTATTAATACAAGAATAAATATCTTTAACATTCCTGGACTGTTTCCTATCATTATAACAAGGCTGTGACATTTTTTTATCCTACAGTGATTACTTCCTTAGACAAAATTATTTTGATTTGCTTATTGAAGTATTTTGAAATGTATTTATAATTACATTTCCGTTACTTATCTTTTTTTTTTTATTCCCAGAAAACCACTTTTAGGGGTTAAGCAATGGAGCAAACGAGGAAAGCGAATGACATTTTGTGTATACGTTTTTCTCCTTACTGCTTTCATTCAGATTCTTTCCTAAATATAACTGATTACATGAGTAACTTAATGGTGAACAGACGTGTGTACGGCAACAGATTGGAGCGTGCTACATTTTTTCAGCTAATAAATATTTGCTTTGGAGCTTGCTATTCATTTCTTTATTCATTCTATGTGTGGGAGGTAATGTCTGATATGCGATTAACCTAATAGAGAGATCTGTTATTCACTTAGACAGCTGTGGCATCTAAGAAAGTACGAATGAATATCAAATACAAGGACAGTTGAGAACATCATAAAAATTGATGATGGATGAAATTGAGAAGAAGCTGATTATAAAACTACAAATTTAAAATTACGATGAAGCACGCACCAAGTGATCTTGCCTTGAGAGTCAACAATGAAATGTGCAACATCTTAGCTGAAATGTTGACAAAAGAGAACATGACTTATAGTCCTAGACATAACTATAAAAATTGGAAACTAAGACCGCAGTGCTCCTAGTCTTTCTCAATCCTGTTGCTAAAAGGAGATCATGTCAAAAAAGTTTGGTATGGTCGATTTGACAAAATAATTTGGAATGAAATAGTGTGTTTTGGCTACATATACAGGTTAGGCAGGCTCCACATTTGTTCAATGAGCATAAATTGATTGACATGCTTGTAACAGAGGCTAAAGCTAGGTGACATTAGAAATAGCATAATTGATAAGAAAATGTCATCCCTGGAGCACACCAAGATAATTTGCTGTCACTCCACCTGCATCAGTCCAAACTTTTAAGCATGCTTGTACCGTACCACTGGCGCAATTCAAATAACTTTCATATCAGGAAGACCAGAAAAGAAATGAAGATAACAGTTGTCATGGAAAAGTGGAGTGAAGATTTATGAAACAATTACTCTTTACTGATATTTAATGTTTTATATTGCAGCAAAGGTAAAGAATGAGACTCATGTCAGCCAACCCAGACTTTTGGAATATATAATTGCATGCTGTATTTTCAGAGTAAGAATAGATATGAGATTGACAGAATACAAATCGTTGCCACTACCTTGTCACACTGAGGTCCCTTCGACCTCTATCCTATTAAATTTACTTCTTATAAAAGACTGTTTCTTAGTTGACTGGTAGGAAAACATTTTTTGAGTGCACTACAGGCCTGTTTAAAAGAAAGCAGAGAAAAAAGTTCTGATTCAAGACAAGACTAAGAGTTCATTGGATTTATTAATTTAATACCCAAACACAGCCTAAGGAAATGCTGCTGGCATTCCTACAAAATGTCCATGGAGTAAAATTGAAAACAATTTCCATTATAGCTGTGTGCTAGGGAAAGCCGTCTGTTGTGAATTCTGTGGTCAAGCTCCCTCCTGTGGTCATGAGTGGTACTTCGGCTGGTTCTGTCTATGAGCTTCCTCTGGTGGATGTGAGTGGGGCTGCGGCTTCTGAGTTTCCTTCCTCAGGTGACGAGGTTAAGTCGTTAGGTGCTGCTCTATTTAACTCCACCTAGTTCTTTGTTCCTGGCCTCCAGGTCTTGCTTTCTCCTGGATCGTTCTTGTGGCCTGTCTGCCCTGCATAAGCTAAGTTTTGTTTGTGTTACTTTTGTTTGCTATATTTTGTGTCCAGCTTGCTATATTGGTTTTTCTTGCTTGCTGGAAGCTCTGAGACGCAGAGGGAGTACCTCCGTACCGTTAGTCGGTGCGGAGGGTCTTTTTGCCCCCTCTGCGTGGTTGTTTGTAGGTTTTTGTGCTGACCGCAAAGCTATCTTTCCTATCCTCTGTCTATTCAGTAAGTCGGGCCTCATTTTGCTAAAATCTATTTCATCTCTGTGTTTGTATTTTCATCTAAACTCACAGTCATTATATGTGGGGGGCTGCCTTTTCTTTTGGGAAATTTCTCTGAGGCAAGGTAGGCTTATTTTTCTATCTTCAGGGCTAGCTAGTTTCTCAGGCTGTGCCGAGTTGCATAGGGAGCGTTAGGAGCAATCCACGGCTACCTCTAGTGTGGTATGATAGGATTAGGGATTGCGGTCAGCAGAGTTCCCACGTCTCAGAGCTCGTCCTATGTTAGTAACTATCAGGTCACTTTGTGTGCTCTTAACCACTAGGTCCATTGTGGTTCTGAATCACCTGTTCATAACAGCGGTCCCAATAAATGCTACTTTAATTAGGCCTCGTAAAAACTATGGCGCTGACACATTAAAGGGGTTGTCACATGTACAAAATACATTTTAATTGATAGAACTTGGAAAAATAATAAGTTGCACAATTGGATACATTAAAAAATTCTCCTGTGCTGAAATAATTCTATATATGTCCCCTTGACATGTAATGTGTATTGGCTGTGCTTGATCAAAGGATCTGCTCCAGTTTATGGTTGGCACATATCACATCTCACTTATGATAAGCGAGTATATAGATGAAATAGGAGGGGCTCCCAGCTGCTACATTTTGAGGTAATGTACTTCCCTGTCTGTTTTATCACATAAGTAAATGTTTCTGTCTCATCTTCAGTCCTGCAAGGTCATCATGAATGAAGTCAGTGACCTATAAGCTCAACGGCTACTTGAGCTTCTACCTGACTTATTTGATTTCTGATGAGCTCAGAGATCTGGAGAAGTGACAGAAACACTTACTCCTACGTTACCTCAAGCAGAGACATTTTTAACATCAGGCTCGAAAATGTGTTATCTCTAAAAGCAGCAGCTGTGAGCCCCAGCTGTTTCATCTGTATACTCACTTATCATAATTGCCTTATGTTTAACCATTGGCCAGGAGCTGTGGTATGTGCCAACCATGAACTGGAGTAGCTCAAAATGGTCAGACACAGCAATTTCACAGTACATAGCATGTTCACATTTATAAGATTATTTCAGCACAGGAATGTTTTTTAATACATTGTAGAAATTTTATTTATTCCAAGATCTAATAATTAAAATGTACTTTCTTCATCGGAAAACCATTTTAAACATTTTACTCCAGAAAGTAAAAAAGTAATAAGTTATTGCGCAACATGTAGCTGCACAAAGAATTGTGTCTTTTGTCATAGTAATGCCATTACATCAACTTTTTTGAAAAATAGTAAAGATTTGTGGTTTGGGGCATGGCTTAGCTGAGCTTGACAGATTCCATAGAATTTATGTTGGTGTGAATTATAGCAGAAATGTACCACAGTCTATGAACTGAGCACAGTTTTTGAAACTGATGCTCAACCTTGCTGATAAAGAAGGCTGCGATTTTAAACATGTACTTTTCATCCATGTTTACCAATAAACAGCAAAAACTAGTCACGTTTGTCCAGATGACAGGTCCTCTTTAATTTCAGACCTATGGATGAATGCAGTGGTATACAAGACTGCAAAGCTACGTTGCAATATAATTAATACAAATCAAACAGCAAAAGAGTACATTTTAGCCCATAAAATACTTTTTATTGATAACACTAAAAAGACAAAATTCTGGCTAGATTCCATACATATTCAATACAATATTGTTTTCCTCCTCCAAAATACAATATTAGGTCTCCGAGGAACCAATTCTTTCAATATTGGATCTTTTTTGAGACGGTACCAGTATTTGTTTAAAATATTGCAAACATTTTGGTTGCCCCTGTTGAATGTAGTGACAAAACTATATCTCCACTTTGACATGTCCTTAACTTTTATAGATTTATCAGGATGTCTAGTGATTGTTGTATATTCAGTAGTCTGTGGTAGATGTGCAATTTTGTCTAATGTGATGGAATTGACTGGACGGTATATTCTTTTTCCATGTAGAATAAAATGAGCTGAAATAATCTAAATAACCATTTCTATCAAATCACTTGAAGTGAGTTCTACTTTGAATAGAATAATTACTGACATATAACTCTAGGTCCAGGATCACAGTTTTCTCTTTGGATATATTTACTGTAAAGGAAAGTCCCCAGCTATTAGTGTTAAGTTTCTCCACAAACATTGTCGCCTCAAGTTCTGTGCCGCAACAGATTAAAAATAAATCATCTACATAGCGATGATAATATTGGATATTACCACTGTCCTTAAGGAACATGGTGGGTGACACTGACTCGAATTGTCCCATAAACAGAGTTGCAAAACTTGTGGGACTCGAGTCCCCATCGCAATCCCAAACTGCAGGAAATATAATTTGTTCTGAAAAGAAAACAAATTATGTTCCAAAATACATTTTAAACTTTTCAAAATAAATATTTTTTGCTCAAATCGTATTTTTGTATCCCCAGAAAGGAAAAAATCTCCAGCCTCCAAGCCCAAACTGTGTAAAGAGCAGACATGTAAAGGGTCGAAAAAAGATAATTCTCTTACCAAATGAAATCTCTAGTCTCTATAATTAACTGAGTAGAATCTCTTAAATACAATGGCAATTTTATTACATAATTTTTCAAAAATAAATTGATGAAATTAGATAATGAACTGGTGAGTCACCCTATGCCTGAGGTGATGGAACTTTCTGCAGGGATATTTTCAGTTCTGTGTATTTTTAGAAGGTGACAAAACATAGCTTGAGAAGAAAAATGATGCAGCACTCACCCTTGCGCTTCTTCCAAGTGTGCTCTTTATTCAGCAAAACATACTATGCATAGTATGAACCGGCATACGCAGTGATCTGTGAGGGAGCGGGAGTGAGGAGAGACCGGTCTCTCCTCACTCCCGCTCCCTCACAGATCACTGCGTATGCCAGTTCATACTATGCATAGTATGTTTTGCTGAATAAAGAGCACACTTGGAAGAAGCGCAAGGGTGAGTGCTGCATCATTTTTCTTCTCATTATATGGTCTTGTACAAAACTCTGACGATTGCATAGCACCACCCGCAGCTCACAGCAAGGGAGACCTCATCTGTCCTTCTGAAACAGATCGTTTAAGCGAATCTCCAATTGCGCTATAGTGAAGCTCTGTGCCGATCATCTTTCTGTTTCTTGGTATAACGAAAACATAGCTTGATTGGGACTAGTGTTGGCTCGGAAACGTTTCTCCTTTTCATTGATAATTTTTAATTTAAATATCTTATTTTTAAGTGAATGGTAGTGTTGAGCATTCCGATACCGCAAGTATCGGGTATCGGCCAATACTTGCGGTATCGGAATTCCGATACCGAATTCCGATAGTTCCCGCGTATCGGATACCGGAATCGGAAGTTCCCAGAATTCAAACTGAACGCAGCAGCCAATGAGGAATGATTGGAAGTGTGGGCACATCCTGTTTAGCATGGTGGGCATGTAAGTACTGGCAAGGCTGTGATTGGCTGCTGAAATGATGTCACTCTGCACTATAAAAAACGCTGCCGCCATTTTGCGCTCACTCTGCTGTGATTTCAGTTAGGGACAGGACGCTGTGTTCTAACTGAGGGCCAGTTGAGATAGCTAATTGCTTTATTTTCCTTTCCCAAGGCTAATTTAGCAAAACGCTGTGTGTTCTTCACTGTTCACCTTGCTCTTGCCTTGCAGCGCTGTTTTAACAGCGTTCTGCAAGGTCTCTGTGTGTGTGTGTGTGTGCAGCTCACTCTGTAGTCTGTGTGCAGCCATATACCCAGTTGTATTCAGCTCAGGGGGGGTTCACACTGCCTCACACAGTTGTCCTTTTTTGCTCATAGTGCAGCCTGCTGCACATTTTTTCTCAAATTTCCTATTAGTGTTTTTCCACCCGTTTCCAGCTAAATTGTGGAAAAACACTACATAAGATAACCTAGAGGGTTTTTTTTGGGCCTTGCAGCGCCGTTTACGGCTGTCTGCACGGTCTCCGTGTGAGCGCAGCTCGCCCTGTAGTCTGTGTGCAGCCATAGCCGGTTGGATTCAGCTCAGGGTTCGTTACTGCCTCATACCTTGAAAAAAATTTTCCTTTTTTTCAAATAGTGCAGCCTGTTTAAAATTTTTTTAAAAAAATTCCTATTAGTGTTTTTCCACCCGTCTCCAGCTAAATTGTGGAAAAACACTACATAGGATAACCTAAAGGGTTTTTTTTGGGCCTTGCAGCGCCGTTTACGGCTGTCTGCACGGTCTCCGTGTGAGCGCAGCTCGCCCTGTAGTCTGTGTGCAGCCATAGCCGGTTGGATTCAGCTCAGGGTTCGTTACTGCCTCATACCTTGAAAAAAATTTTCCTTTTTCAAATAGTGCAGCCTGTTTAAAATTTTAAAAAAAATTCCTATTAGTGTCTTTCCACCCGTCTCCAGCTAAATAGTGGAAAAACACTACATAGGATAACCTAGAGGAGGGTTTTTGGGCCTTGCAGCGCCGTTTACGGCTGTCTGCACGGTCCCCGTGTGAGTTAAACTTGCTCTGTAGTCCGATCTGCAGAAAAAAAAAAAGTAAAGTTCACCAAAAAACACCACTTAACACTTGTGTAGGCCACATTTGAAAAATAATAAAGTTTAGTCCACACTTTACAACATTAGTGTTTCTTACACCTGTTAGGAGGAGCATTTCAGGAATAAGCACACTAAGGCCTTAGTACTTTTCTGCTTATCTTTATCTGTCAACCAAGATGAAGAGGGCAGGGAGTAAGGCACATGGGCGTGGGCGCGGAGCAGGGAGAGGAGCAGGGAGAGGACGTGGTGATTCTGTGCCTGCTGTGGGCACCGGTGACTCGTCGTCACTCAGTTTCAGCAGGGAACAGTCCTTCATGCGCAGCTTTGTCGGAGAGCGCCGTGCACTGCTGCTGCGTGAAGATCAAATTGAAGCCGTTGTCGGGTGGATGGCAGCTAACGCCTCGGCATCGACTTCAGTTAGTGCCACATCCTCTCAGGCACAGAGCACTGGAGAGCAGCCATCTGTCTCTTCACCACCTGCCAAATTGGCCAGGCAGTCAGAGAGCCCAAGACAGGAGCCGTCTCTACTTCTGTTCTCTGAATCTCTTGGCTTGGGAACAGGGGGCCAGCCAAGCAGCATTGGAGAAATGGAAGAAGAGGCAGTGTGCAGTGATGCCCAACAGCTTTGTCTCTCTGACTCTGAAGAGGCGGGTGGGCCAGTGCCTGCGGTGACCACAGCGCAGTACGCATCTGATGATGAAACTCACGTGCCGCTGTCTGGTGCGTACTGTGCTGCCGAGACTACCCAGGAGGAGCAGTTGGTGGCAGAGGGTAGTGGAGATGATGAGGTCGTTGACCCATCGTGGCGTGAGGAACAGGAAGGTGGTGGGAGCAGCTCTGAGGAAGAGATTCCCCTTACGGGCCAAAGAGGGAGAGGGAGGGGGAAGACTGCGGAGCCTGTAGCCTCCACTTTGGCACCCGTTAGGAGCCTGTCTCTTTCCAAAGCCAAAAAGGGTGCTCCCAAGACTAGCAGTGCCTGGTCCTTTTTTGACACAGTTGCAGATGACATTTGTTTTGTCAAATGCAAGCTGTGTCATCAGAAAGTAAAAAGAGGGAAAAGTGTCAGCAACCTCAATACCACAAATATGTGGAAACATGTGCGGACCAGGCACGCGGTGGATTTACAGAAACACACTGAAGATGTAGGCCAACCAACAGCGGCAGCTACCACCTCTTCAGCTCGTGTTGCCTCTTCCTCCAGCTCACGCACAGATGGTTTGGCTTCCTCCCAGGATCGCCATGGAAGAACCTCTGGCACTGTTGTCCAGAGACCTTGTGTAATTCCACCCACAGCACCACCTTCCCAGTCATCCTCACACTCCCAGTCTACTCTACAGCCATCGGTAGTACAGGCATGGGAGAAAAGGCGGGCATTCTCGGCCAACCACCCCCAAGCACAGGCTCTGAATGCAGGCATTGCCAAACTGTTGTCCCTGGAAATGCTCTCATTCAGGCTGGTGGAGACTGACAGCTTCCGTGACTTGATGGCATTGGCAGTCCCACAGTACAAGGTGCCCAGCTGCTTTTACTTCAGCAGGCAAACTGTCCCTGCCCTGCACAGGCATGTTGAGGGAAACATAAAACATGCGCTACTGAACGCCGTCAGTAGCAAGGTCCACCTCACCACTGATGCGTGGACCAGTCAGCATGGACAGGGGCGATACGTTTCCCTCACTGCCCATTGGGTTAATGTTGTTGAGCCAGGAACAGATCGTGCGAGTGGCGCAGGACGTGTCCTGCCCACTCCAAGGATTGCAGGAATCCAGTCTGTACGCATTGACTCCTCCTCTTACACAAGTTCCTCAGAATCATCTCTGCAGGAGCCGTCACAGTCCACCTCCACATGGACCCGTGAACGTTTACCTATGACCGACATGAGCACAGCTGTGGCCAAACGTCAGCAGGCCGTCTTGAAACTAGTTTCATTGGGGAATCGAAGCCACACAGCGCAGGAGCTCTGGAATGCCATCAAGCAGGAGAGCGATGTGTGGTTACTGCCAGCGAATCTCTAGCCAGGCATGGTAGTGTGTGACAATGGCCGAAATCTGGTGGCAGCTTTGGCCCTTGGCAACCTCACTCACATCCCATGTCTGGCACATGTGCTCAATTTGGTTGTGCAGAGTTTTCTGAGGGACTATCCGGATCTTGATGCACTGCTGCACAAGGTCCGCCTAGAGTGTGCTCACTTGCGGCGTTCCAGCTTGGCAAGATCCCGCATTGCTGCTCTGCAGCGCCGATTCCG
This sequence comes from Ranitomeya imitator, assembly GCF_032444005.1. Taxonomy (NCBI): domain Eukaryota; kingdom Metazoa; phylum Chordata; class Amphibia; order Anura; family Dendrobatidae; genus Ranitomeya; species Ranitomeya imitator. The sequence goes on from NC_091282.1 coordinate 136,713,326, forward strand.
CCTTCCGGAACACCGCATCATATGTGACCTACCTACCCGGTGGAATTCCACGTTACATATGTTGGAGCGGTTGTGTGAGCAGCAGCAAGCAGTTATGGAGTACCAGCTGCATCAGGCGCAAAGAAGTCGCAGTCAGCGCCGATCAGACTTCACAACCACAGAGTGGGCCACTATGAAGGACGTCTGCCAGGTTTTGCGTCCTTTTGATTATTCCACTCGGATGGCAAGTGCAGATGATGCACTAGTCAGCATGACTGTCCCCCTTATCTGCCTGCTTCAGCAAACTTTGCAAGGGTTAAGGGATGATGTTGTGGAAGAGGTGGAGGATGAGGAGTCACCTTTTCCATCAGCTTCTGGAGAGTCAACGCCATGTGGTTCCTCACAAAGGGGTACGCAGGGGCCACTTTGTGAGGAGGATGAGGAGGAGTCAATGGAGGAGGAAGAGCTCCGTCCAGAGGAGGGAGCGACACAATTGTCCAGTGGTCAGTGTGTACAGCGAGGGTGGGGTGATGACGAGCGGGCAGAGATCATGTCTCAAGCAGGGGACAGCGTTTCTGGGCCAGTTGGCAGTCTGCAGCACATGGTGGATTTCATGCTGCAGTGCCTGAGAAACGACCGCCGCATCGACCACATTCTCAACATGCCTGATTATTGGGTGTTCACCCTCCTCGATCCTCGCTACCGGGACAACGTCCAAATCCTCATCCCAGCGTTGACCCGGGAGCGTAAATTGCGGGAGTACCACGACACACTGGTGAATTCCATCATCTTCTCCAGTCCAACTGAGAGGAGTGCTGCTAGTGCTTTACAAAGCAGCTCAGTGCGTCGAGGCAGTGGGGGAGGCTCTGCCCAAAGAGGGAGCAGAAGCAGTGCCTCTGCACAAGGCAAGCCCAGTATGGCACAACTCTGGCACACTTTTGTGTGCCCGCCCCAAATGTCTACACCATCACCGGCGGCTCCAGTCAGCAGGAGGCAACAATTCCGTCAGATGGTGACAGACTATATGGCTTACCCTCTTACTGTACTCCCAGATGGCTCTTCCCCGTTCAAGTTTTGGGTCTCTAATCTGGATACATGGCCAGAGCTAAGCCAGTATGCATTGGAGGTGATGGCTTGCCCTGCGGCTAGATTCTTATCGGAACGTGTCTTTAGTGCCGCAGGTGGTGTACTAACAGACCGTCGCATGCGACTATCCTCCGATAACGTTGACCGGCTTACTTTCCTGAAAATGAACCAGGCCTGGATCTCACAGGAATTTGCCACTCCTCTGCCTGATTATGTAATTGGGTGTCATCCAGCTCTCCTGCTGTGTTCATCTTTCTACCACCTGAACTGTTATTCCTGGGCTCCAACACCGCCAGTTGCGGCTCAGAAGTGCAGGCTGCACAGTAAAAACATACGACCCAGTGTTATTGGGTTTCAGTAACGTCAGCTGATCCCCAGCTGTGTAGCCGGCAATGTGTCCTGCGACCGCCACGCTGGCACAACAACCTAAATGTAAGGGAACCTGTCCCCCCCATCGTTTGTTACTGAAAGAGCCATCTTGTGCAGCAGTAATGCTGCACAAGGAAAAGGTAGCTCTTTTAGTTTAGCTCCTTGCACACGCAGAACTTAACACTTATAAAATGTGTTCACTGATACCGTTATACCGTCCCGGAGCTGGGACTTTCCTTCGCAATGTGACGCAGCACAGCCGTCATTCCTACCCCCTTGGTGCCATGCGCTGCCTCCTCAGCGTTGTTTTAAGCTGTCACGGAGCCTGCGCTGTTCTGTTATCCCTTGGCCATGCCCTATTTGCGCTGCCTGTCTTCTGACATAATTTGGTGTCAGGCTGGCTGCGCCTGTGCGGCCGCGCTGCCCGAGATCCCGCCTCGCAGTGTCTTCTGATTGAATCACACTGCGGGCCTGGGATCCATGGGCATGCGCAGTGCATATCTTCCCCTCGGGCTCTCGCTCATCTCCCTCCGCCTTCTTTAGACTGTGCGCCGTCAGCTGATCCCTAATAGCATGCCACGGCCGTGACACCGCACAGTCTGAAGAAGAGGGAAGGAGGGGAGTGAGAGTCGAGGATATGCACTGTGCATGCCCATGGATCCAAGGCCTGCAGTGGGATTACGTTAGACGACACTGCGAGGTGGGATCTGGAGCAGCGTGGACGCACAGGCACTGACAGCCTGACACCAAATTATGTCAGAAGACAGGCAGCGCTAATTGGGCATGGCCAAGGGATAACAGAACAGCGCAGGCTCCGTGACAGCTTAAAACAACGCTGAGGAGGCAGCGCACGGCACCAAGGGGATAGGAATGACAGCTGTGCTGTGTCCCATTACGAAGGAAATTCGCACCTCCGGGATGGTTTAACGGTATAAGGGGACACATTTTTAGTGTTTACTTCTGTGTTTGCAAGGAGCATAATTAAAAGAGCAACCTTTTCCTTTTGCATCCTTAGTGCTGCACAAGATGGCTCTTTCAGCTACAAACGTCTTGGGGAAGGGGGGGTTAAAGATTCCCTTTCAACTTGCTCCAATCAGGCTTCGGCCTACACTCTGTTCCTCTGCTCCTCCTGCTGTCCCTGGGCTCTAACACCGCCAGTTGGTGCCTGGAAGTGCTGTCTGCACAGTCAACAGTCGCTCCTCTGTTATTGGGGTTCAGTAATGTCAGCTGATCCCCAGCTGTGTGTGCGGCAATACCTCCAATCTGCTCCTCCTGCTGTCCCTGGGCTCTAACACCGCCAGTTGGTGCCTGGAAGTGCTGTCTGCACAGTCAACAGTCGCTCCTCTGTTATTGGGGTTCAGTAACGTCAGCTGATCCCCAGCTGTGTGTGCGGCAATACCTCCAATCTGTTCCTCCTGCTGTCCCTGGGCTCTAACACCGCCAGTTGGTGCCTGGAAGTGCTGTCTGCACAGTCAACAGTCGCTCCTCTGTTATTGGGGTTCAGTAACGTCAGCTGATCCCCAGCTGTGTGTGCGGCAATACCTCCAATCTGCTCCTCCTGCTGTCCCTGGGCTCTAACACCGCCAGTTGGTGCCTGGAAGTGCTGTCTGCACAGTCAACAGTCGCTCCTCTGTTATTGGGGTTCAGTAACTTCAGCTGATCCCCAGCTGTGTATCCGGCAACGTGTCATGTGACCGCCACGCTGGCACAACTAAAATGTAAGGGGTCCTGTTCCCCCCCCCCAGGCGTTTGTTACTGAAAGAGGCACCTTGTGCAGCAATAATACTGCACAAGGAAAAGGTCGCTCTTGAAATTATGCTCCTTGCAAACGCTGAACTACACACTCATGTAATGTGTCCCCTCACACCGTCCAACCATCCCGGAGGTGGGACTTTCCTTTGTAATGTGACGCAGCACAGCCGTCATTGCTACCCCCTTGGCACCATGCGCTGCCTTCTTAGCATTGTTTGATTCCGTCATGAACCCTGCGCTGTTATGTTATCCCTTGGCCATGCACAGTTTGCGCTGCCCGTCCTCTGACATCATTTGTTGTCGTCCTGGCTGCGCCTGTGCATCCACGCTGCCCAAAATCCCACCTCGCAGTGTCGTCTAATGTGATCCCACAGTGTGCCTGGTATCCATGGCCATGCGCAGTGCATATACTAGCCTCTCACTCCCCTTCTTCACGCCTCTTCAGACTAGGCGGCGTCAGCTGATCCCTAATAGCATGCCACGGCCGTGACGCCGCACAGTCTGAAGAAGCAGGAAGGAGGTGAGTGAGAGGCGATGATATGCACTGCGCATGCCCATGGATCCCTGGCCCGCAGTGGGATTACATTAGATGACACTGTGAGGTTGGATCTCGGGCAGCTTGGACGCACAGGCACTGCCAGCCTGACACCTAAATGATGTCAGAAGACGGGCACCGCTAACTGTGCATGGCCAAGGGATAACATTACAGCGCGGGCTCCGTGACAGAACCAAACAACGTTGAGGAGGTGGCGCACGGCACCAAGGGGGTTGGAATGACGGCTGTGCTGTGTCACATTACAAAGGAAAGTCCCACTTCCGGGACGGTTTGACGGTGTGAGGGGACACATTATATGAGTGTGTACTTCAGCGTTTGCAAGGAGCATAATTTTCGGAGCCACCATTTTCCATGTGCAGTATTACTGCTGTACAAGATGGCTCTTTCAGCAACAAATGCCTGGGGGGGGTTAAAGGTTCCCTTTCAACTTTCTCCACTGCAGGCTTCGGCCTACACTCTGCTCCTCTTTGATTCCCTGGGTTTCAACACTGTCAGTTGCCACCTGGAAGTGTTGTCTACACAGAAAAAACACTAGCTGATGTGTCAGTGGGGTTCAGCACCGCCAGCTGTTCCCCTGCTGTGTAGTCGGCAACGTGTCCAGCACAAGCCACGCTGGCACAACAGAACAAAAGCTGCCACCAGTGCAGGCTTCGGCCTACACTCTGCTCCTCTCCTCCTCCTGCTGCCCCTGGGCTCAAACACCGCTAGTTTTTGCCCGGAAGTGCTAGCTGCACAGAGAAAAACACCAGCCAATGTGTTAGTGGGGTTCAGCAATGCCAGCTGTTCCCCTGCTGTGTAGCTGGCAACGTGTCCTGCAAACGCCATGCAGGCACCTGAACTGAAATTAAAGGGAACCTGGCCCCACCCCCCCCAGGTCTTTCTATGTATAACAGCCACCTAGTACAGCAGTACTGCTGCATTTGTACAAGGTGGCTGATTTTTTCTCATTGCCCACGTTGAATTAAACACGTAAAATATGTGTCTCATTACAGACCATTACAATGTCCCTGAGGTGTGACTTTCCATTTTAATGACACGCACCAAACCCTTGGTAGCGCTGCCCGTCTTCGGACATCATTGGTTGGCTGCCTGTGCCTGTGCGTCTGCCATGCCCGACACAACCCCCCTCGTTGTCTCATATATTTTGGCTGCGAGGGTGTGATTGATGGGCATGTGCAGTGCATATGTTCGCCTGTCTTAACTCATCTCCTTCCGCCTTCTTCAGACTGTGCGGCCTCATGGCCGTGGTAGGCGATAAGGGATCAGCTGAGTGTGTTTTTTGAAAACACACTGCAGGCCTGGGATTCATGGCCATTGCTAACTGCACCGGCCAACATGAAATGAGGTGAGAAGACAGGCAGCGCTCACAGCGCATGGCCAAGGGATCACAATAGCGCAGACTCCTGTACAGCAAATAACAACGCTCAGGAATCTGCGCCCAGCACCTAGGTGTAAATTTTGACACCTGTGATGCGTCTCCTTAAAAAGACAAGTCACGCCTCCACTACTGTTTGACAGTATAATGGGCTAAATAGTGTACGTGTTTTATTCAGCGTGTGCAACGAGCAAAATTAATAGAGCAACCTTTGACTTGTGCAGCATTAATGCTGCACAAGGTGTGGCTCTTGTACCTTGCAACACCTGAGGGGGGGTTAAAGGTAACTTTTGAAATTGGTTCAACTAGGCTTCGGCCTACACTCTGCTCCTCTCCTCCTCCTGCTGACCCTGGGCTCTAACACCGCTAGTTTTTGCCCGGAAATGCGAGCTGCACAGAGAAAAACACCAGCCAATGTGTTAGTGGGGTTCAGCACCGCCAGCTGTTCCACTGCTGTGTAGCCGGCATCGTGTCCAGCACAAGCCACGCTGGCACAACAGACTAAAAGCTGCCACCAGTGCAGGCCTCGGCCTACACTCTTCTCCTCTCCTCCTCCTGCTGCCCCTGGGCTCAAACACCGCTAGTTTTTGCCCGGAAGTGCTAGCTGCACAGAGAAAAACACCAGCCAATGTGTTAGTGGGGTTCAGCACCGCCAGCTGTTCCCCTGCTGTGTAGCCGGCATCATGTCCAGCACAAGCCACGCTGGCACAACAGACCAAAAGCTGCCACCAGTGCAGGCTTCGGCCTACACTTTGCTCCTCTCCTCCTCCTGCTGACCCTGGGCTCTAACACCGCCAGTTTTTGCCCGGACGTGCTAGCTGCACAGAGAAAAACAACAGTCAATGTGTCAGTGGGGTTCAGCACCGCCAGCTGTTCCCCTGCTGTGTAGCTGGCAACGTGACCTGCAAACGCCACGCAGGCACATGAACTGAAATTGAAGGAAGCCTGCCCCCCACCCCCAGGTGTTTCTATGTATAACAGCCACCTTGTACAGCAGTACTGCTGCATTTGTACAAGGTGGCTGACTTTTTCTACTTGCCCACGTGGAACTCAACACGTACAAAATCTGTCTCATTGAGACCATTACACTGTCCCTGAGGTGTGACTTTCCTTTCTAATGATACGCAGCACCACCCTTGGTAGCGCTTCCCGTCTTTTGACATCATTGGTTAGCTAGCTGCGCCTGTGCGTCCGCCCTGCTTGAAACAACGCCCCTCGGTTTCTTATTTATTTTGTCAGCGAGGGTGTGGTTTATGGGCACGAGCAGTGCATATGTTCGCCTGTCGTCACTCATCTCCTTCCGCCTTCTTCAGACTGTGCAGCCTCATGGCCAAGGCATGCGAGAAGGGATCAGCAGAGCAGGTGTAAGGACGTGTGTGAGCGGCGAAAATATTTACTGCTCAAGGCCACGAATCCCAGCACCGCAGTGTGACTTTATGAAAAGGCACTGTGGGTCTGGGATTTATGGCCATCGTTAACCGCACCGGCCAACATGAAATGAGGTCATAAGACGGGCAGCGCTAACAGGGCATTGACAAGGGATAACACAAGAGCGCAGACTCCTGTACAGAAAATAACAACGCTCAGGAAGCTGCGCCAAGCACCAAGGCGTTATTTGGGACACCTGTGCTGCGTCTCCTTAAAAAGCCAAGTCACGCCTCCACTACAGTTTGATTGTAGAATGGGCTAAATTGTGTACGTCTTTCATTCAGCGTGTGCAAGTAGACAAATTAATAGAGCAACCTTTGACTTGTGAAGCATTAATACTGCACAAGGTGTGTCTCTTGTACTTTGTAACACCTGAGGGGGGGGTTAAAGGTTTCCTTTGAAATTGGTTCAACTAGGCTTCGGCCTACACTCTGCTCCTCTCCTCCTCCTGCTGCCCCCGGGCTCTAACACCGCTAGTTTTTGCCCGGAAGTGCTAGCTGCACAGAGAAAAACACCCGCCATTGTGTCAGTGGGGTTCAGCAACGCCAGCTGTTCCCCCACTGTGTAGCCGGCAAAGCGTCCTGCAAACGCAACGCAGACACAAAGCTGCCTCCAGTGCATGCTTCGGCCTAAACTCTGCTCCCCCTGCTTACCCTTTGCTCCAACACCGCTAGTTGGGGCTCTAGGAAGACAATCTTTAATTGGGAACTCATCCGGGTTCCAGCACCGCCAGCTGGTTCTCGGCAGTGTTTTTGTCACGGGTACTCCCTCGTGCCCAGCCTGGTTCCAGCACCGTCAGCTGTTTCCGGGTACTGTCAAACTCACTGAGACACCTATGCGTTGCCCCGTCGTGTTGCGGTCGAGTTAGCCAACTCCAGGGTGCCTCCAGTTTAGGAGCTTCCTATATGTGGGCTGCATGAATTGGTAGTCAAGGCTGGTTCTGTAGTGCCAGTAGGCCAAGCTCCCCCTGTAGGACTGTTGGGGTTCGGTAACTGCGGCTGCCTCGCGGCCTAGCTGTTCTCTCCTCTCCTGTGGACCTTCGGGTCCACCACCTGGTTCCAGCACCGTCAGCTGGTTCCGGGCCGAGACTTTGGCTTAGGTGCCTCCTCCTGGGTATCCGAGTTCCGCCAATGTCAGGCGGTCCTTGGTAGTGCTTTTAAGCGCAGGCACCTACAGCTTAGTAACCGGGTTCCAGCACCGTCAGCTGGTCCTCGGTCGTGCCATTGGCTCTTGCACACTGGGGCAACGCATCCGGGTTCCAGCACCGCCAGCTGGTTCTTGGCAGTGTTTTTGTCACGGGTACTCCCTCGTGCCCAGCCTGGTTCCAGCACCGTCAGCTGTTTCCAAGTACTGTCAAACTCACTGAGACACCTATGCGTTGCCCCGTCGTGTTGCGGTCGAGTTAGCCAACTCCAGGGTGCCTCCAGTTTAGGAGCTTCCTATGTGGGCTGCATGAATTGGTAGTCAAGGCTGGTTCTGTAGTGCCAGTAGGCCAAGCTCCCGCTGAAGGACTGTTGGGGTTCGGTAACTGCGGCTGCCTCGCGGCCTAGCTGTTCTCCCCTCTCCTGTGGACCTTCGGGTCCACCACCTGGTTCCAGCACCGTCAGCTGGTTCCGGGCCGAGCCTTTGGCTTAGGTGCCTCCTCCTGGGTATCCGAGTTCCGCCAACGTCAGGCGGTCCTTGGTAGTGCTTTTAAGCGCAGGCACCTACAGCTTAGTAACCGGGTTCCAGCACCGTCAGCTGGTCCTCAGTCGTGCCATTGGCTCTTGCACACTGGGGCAACGCATCCGGGTTCCAGCACCGCCAGCTGGTTCTCGGCAGTGTTTTTGTCACGGGTACTCCCTCGTGCCCAGCCTGGTTCCAGCACCGTCAGCTGTTTCCAGGTACTGTCAAACTCACTGAGACACCTATGCGTTGCCCCATCGTGTTGCGGTCGAGTTAGCCAACTCCAGGGTGCCTCCAGTTTAGGAGCTTCCTATGTGGGCTGCATGAATTGGTAGTCAAGGCTGGTTCTGTAGTGCCAGTAGGCCAAGCTCCCGCTGTAGGACTGTTGGGGTTCGGTAACTGCGGCTGCCTCGCGGCCTAGCTGTTCTCCCCTCTCCTGTGGACCTTCAGGTCCACCACCTGGTACCAGCACCGTCAGCTGGTTCCGGGCTGAGCCTTTGGCTTAGGTGCCTCCTCCTGGGTATCCGAGTTCCGCCAACGTCAGGCGGTCCTTGGTAGTGCTTATAAGCACAGGCACCTACACCTTAGTAACCGGGTTCCAGCACCGTCAGCTGGTCCTCGGTCGTGCCATTGGCTCTTGCATACTGGGGCAACGCATCCGGGTTCCAGCACCGCCAGCTGGTTCTCGGCAGTGTTTTTGTCACGGGTACTCCCTCATGCCCAGCCTGGTTCCAGCACCGTCAGCTGTTTCCGGGTACTGTCAAACTCACTGAGACACCTATGCGTTGCCCCGTCGTGTTGCGGTCGAGTTAGCCAACTCCAGTGTGCCTCCAGTTTAGGAGCTTCCTATGTGGGCTGCATGAATTGGTAGTCAAGGCTGGTTCTATAGCGCCAGTAGGCCAAGCTCCCGCTGTAGGACTGTTGGGGTTCGGTAACTGCGGCTGCCTTGCGGCCTAGCTGTTCTCCCCTCTCCTGTGGACCTTCGGGTCCACCACCTGGTTCCAGCACCGTCAGCTGATTCCGGGCCGAGCCTTTGGCTTAGGTGCCTCCTCCTGGGTATCCGAGTTCCGCCAACGTCAGGCGGTCCTTGGTAGTGCTTGTAAGCGCAGGCACCTACAGCTTAGTAACTGGGTTCCAGCACCGTCAGCTGGTCCTCGGTCGTGCCATTGCCTCTTGCACACTGGGGCAACGCATCCGGGTTCCAGCACCGCCAGCTGGTTCTCGGCAGTGTTTTTGTCACGGGTACTCCCTCGTGCCCAGCTTGGTTCCAGCACCGTCAGCTGTTTCCGGGTACTGTCAAACTCACTGAGACACCTATGCGTTGCCCCGTCGTGTTGCGGTCGAACTAGCCAACTCCAGGGTGCCTCCAGTTTAGGAGCTTCCTATGTGGGCTGCATGAATTGGTAGTCAAGGCTGGTTCTGTAGTGCCAGTAGGCCAAGCTCCCGCTGTAGGACTGTTGGGGTTCGGTAACTGCGGCTGTCTCGCGGCCTAGCTGTTCTCCCCTCTCCTGTGGACCTTCGGGTGCACCACCTGGTTCCAGCACCGTCACCTGGTTCCGGGCCGAGCCTTTGGCTTAGGTGCCTCCTCCTGGGTATCCGAGTTCCGCCAACGTCAGGCGGTCCTTGGTAGTGCTTTTAAGCGCAGGCACCTACAGCTTAGTAACCGGGTTCCAGCACCGTCAGCTGGTCCTCGGTCGTGCCATTGGCTCTTGTACACTGGGGCAACGCATCCGGGTTCCAGCACCGCCAGCTGGTTCTCGGCAGTGTTTTTGTCACGGGTACTCCCTCGTGCCCAGCCTGGTTCCAGCACCGTCAGCTGTTTCCGGGTACTGTCAAACTCACTGAGACACCTATGCGTAGCCCCGTCGTGTTGCGGTCGAGTTAGCCAACTCCAGGGTGCCTCCAGTTTTGGAGCTTCTTATGTGGGCTGCATGAATTGGTAGTCAAGGCTGGTTCTGTAGTGCCAGTAGGCCAAGCTCCCCCTGTAGGACTGTTGGGGTTCGGTAACTGCGGCTGCCTCGCGGCCTAGCTGTTCTCTCCTCTCCTGTGGACCTTCGGGTCCACCACCTGGTTCCAGCACCGTCAGCTGGTTCCGGGCCGAGCCTTTGGCTTAGGTGCCTCCTCCTGGGTATCCGAGTTCCGCCAACGTCAGGCTGTCCTTGGTAGTGCTTGTAAGCGCAGGCACCTACAGCTTAGTAACCGGGTTCCAGCACCGTCAGCTGGTCCTCGGTCGTGCCATTGGCTCTTGCACACTGGGGCAACGCATCCGGGTTCCAGCACCGCCAGCTGGTTCTCGGCAGTGTTTTTGTCACGGGTACTCCCTCGTGCCCAGCCTGGTTCCAGCACCGTCAGCTGTTTCCGGGTACTGTCAAACTCACTGAGACACCTATGCGTTGCCCCGTCGTGTTGCGGTCGAACTAGCCAACTCCAGGGTGCCTCCAGTTTAGGAGCTTCCTATGTGGGCTGCATGAATTGGTAGTCAAGGCTGGTTCTGTAGTGCCAGTAGGCCAAGCTCCCGCTGTAGGACTGTTGGGGTTCGGTAACTGCGGCTGTCTCGCGGCCTAGCTGTTCTCCCCTCTCCTGTGGACCTTCGGGTCCACCACTTGGTTCCAGCACCGTCAGCTGGTTCCGGGCCGAGCCTTTGGCTTAGGTGCCTCCTCCTGGGTATCTGAGTTCCGCCAACGTCAGGCGGTCCTTGGTAGTGCTTTTAAGCGCAGGCACCTACAGCTTAGTAACCGGGTTCCAGCACCGTCAGCTGGTCCTCGGTCGTGCCATTGGCTCTTGTACACTGGGGCAACGCATCCGGGTTCCAGCACCGCCAGCTGGTTCTCGGCAGTGTTTTTGTCACGGGTACTCCCTCGTGCCCAGCCTGGTTCCAGCACCGTCAGCTGTTTCCAGGTACTGTCAAACTCACTGAGACACCTATGCGTTGCCCCGTCGTGTTGCGGTCGAGTTAGCCAACTCCAGTGTGCCTCCAGTTTAGGAGCTTCCTATGTGGGCTGCATGAATTGGTAGTCAAGGCTGGTTCTATAGTGCCAGTAGGCCAAGCTCCCGCTGTAGGACTGTTGGGGTTCGGTAACTGCGGCTGCCTTGCGGCCTAGCTGTTCTCCCCTCTCCTGTGGACCTTCGGGTCCACCACCTGGTTCCAGCACCGTCAGCTGATTCCGGGCCGAGCCTTTGGCTTAGGTGCCTCCTCCTGGGTATCCGAGTTCCGCCAACGTCAGGCGGTCCTTGGTAGTGCTTGTAAGCGCAGGCACCTACAGCTTAGTAACCGGGTTCCAGCACCGTCAGCTGGTCCTCGGTCGTGCCATTGGCTCTTGCACACTGGGGCAACGCATCCGGGTTCCAGCACCGCCAGCTGGTTCTCGGCAGTGTTTTTGTCACGGGTACTCCCTCGTGCCCAGCTTGGTTCCAGCACCGTCAGCTGTTTCCGGGTACTGTCAAACTCACTGAGACACCTATGCGTTGCCCCGTCGTGTTGCGGTCGAACTAGCCAACTCCAGGGTGCCTCCAGTTTAGGAGCTTCCTATGTGGGCTGCATGAATTGGTAGTCAAGGCTGGTTCTGTAGTGCCAGTAGGCCAAGCTCCCGCTGTAGGACTGTTGGGGTTCGGTAACTGCGGCTGTCTCGCGGCCTAGCTGTTCTCCCCTCTCCTGTGGACCTTCGGGTGCACCACCTGGTTCCAGCACCGTCACCTGGTTCCGGGCCGAGCCTTTGGCTTAGGTGCCTCCTCCTGGGTATCCGAGTTCCGCCAACGTCAGGCGGTCCTTGGTAGTGCTTTTAAGCGCAGGCACCTACAGCTTAGTAACCGGGTTCCAGCACCGTCAGCTGGTCCTCGGTCGTGCCATTGGCTCTTGTACACTGGGGCAACGCATCCGGGTTCCAGCACCGCCAGCTGGTTCTCGGCAGTGTTTTTGTCACGGGTACTCCCTCGTGCCCAGCCTGGTTCCAGCACCGTCAGCTGTTTCCGGGTACTGTCAAACTCACTGAGACACCTATGCGTAGCCCCGTCGTGTTGCGGTCGAGTTAGCCAACTCCAGGGTGCCTCCAGTTTAGGAGCTTCTTATGTGGGCTGCATGAATTGGTAGTCAAGGCTGGTTCTGTAGTGCCAGTAGGCCAAGCTCCCCCTGTAGGACTGTTGGGGTTCGGTAACTGCGGCTGCCTCGCGGCCTAGCTGTTTTCTCCTCTCCTGTGGACCTTCGGGTCCACCACCTGGTTCCAGCACCGTCAGCTGGTTCCGGGCCGAGCCTTTGGCTTAGGTGCCTCCTCCTGGGTATCCGAGTTCCGCCAACGTCAGGCTGTCCTTGGTAGTGCTTGTAAGCGCAGGCACCTACAGCTTAGTAACCGGGTTCCAGCACCGTCAGCTGGTCCTCGGTCGTGCCATTGGCTCTTGCACACTGGGGCAACGCATCCGGGTTCCAGCACCGCCAGCTGGTTCTCGGCAGTGTTTTTGTCACGGGTACTCCCTCGTGCCCAGCCTGGTTCCAGCACCGTCAGCTGTTTCCGGGTACTGTCAAACTCACTGAGACACCTATGCGTTGCCCCGTCGTGTTGCGGTCGAACTAGCCAACTCCAGGGTGCCTCCAGTTTAGGAGCTTCCTATGTGGGCTGCATGAATTGGTAGTCAAGGCTGGTTCTGTAGTGCCAGTAGGCCAAGCTCCCGCTGTAGGACTGTTGGGGTTCGGTAACTGCGGCTGTCTCGCGGCCTAGCTGTTCTCCCCTCTCCTGTGGACCTTCGGGTCCACCACTTGGTTCCAGCACCGTCAGCTGGTTCCGGGCCGAGCCTTTGGCTTAGGTGCCTCCTCCTGGGTATCTGAGTTCCGCCAACGTCAGGCGGTCCTTGGTAGTGCTTTTAAGCGCAGGCACCTACAGCTTAGTAACCGGGTTCCAGCACCGTCAGCTGGTCCTCGGTCGTGCCATTGGCTCTTGTACACTGGGGCAACGCATCCGGGTTCCAGCACCGCCAGCTGGTTCTCGGCAGTGTTTTTGTCACGGGTACTCCCTCGTGCCCAGCCTGGTTCCAGCACCGTCAGCTGTTTCCGGGTACTGTCAAACTCACTGAGACACCTATGCGTTGCCCCGTCGTGTTGCGGTCGAGTTAGCCAACTCCAGTGTGCCTCCAGTTTAGGAGCTTCCTATGTGGGCTGCATGAATTGGTAGTCAAGGCTGGTTCTATAGTGCCAGTAGGCCAAGCTCCCGCTGTAGGACTGTTGGGGTTCGGTAACTGCGGCTGCCTTGCGGCCTAGCTGTTCTCCCCTCTCCTGTGGACCTTCGGGTCCACCACCTGGTTCCAGCACCGTCAGCTGATTCCGGGCCGAGCCTTTGGCTTAGGTGCCTCCTCCTGGGTATCCGAGTTCCGCCAACGTCAGGCGGTCCTTGGTAGTGCTTGTAAGCGCAGGCACCTACAGCTTAGTAACCGGGTTCCAGCACCGTCAGCTGGTCCTCGGTCGTGCCATTGGCTCTTGCACACTGGGGCAACGCATCCGGGTTCCAGCACCGCCAGCTGGTTCTCGGCAGTGTTTTTGTCACGGGTACTCCCTCGTGCCCAGTCTGGTTCCAGCACCGTCAGCTGTTTCCGGGTACTGTCAAACTCACTGAGACACCTATGCGTTGCCCCGTCGTGTTGCGGTCGAGTTAGCCAACTCCAGGGTGCCTCCAGTTTAGGAGCTTCCTATGTGGGCTGCATGAATTGGTAGTCAAGGCTGGTTCTGTAGTGCCAGTAGGCCAAGCTCCCCCTGTAGGACTGTTGGGGTTCGGTAACTGCGGTTGCCTCGCGGCCTAGCTGTTCTCCCCTCTCCTGTGGACCTTCGGGTGCACCACCTGGTTCCAGCACCGTCAGCTGGTTCCGGGCCGAGCCTTTGGCTTAGGTGCCTCCTCCTGGGTATCCGAGTTCCGCCAACGTCAGGCGGTCCTTGGTAGTGCTTTTAAGCGCAGGCACCTACAGCTTAGTAACCGGGTTCCAGCACCGTCAGCTGGTCCTCGGTCGTGCCATTGGCTCTTGCACACTGGGGCAACGCATCCGGGTTCCAGCACCGCCAGCTGGTTCTCGGCAGTGTTTTTGTCACGGGTACTCCCTCGTGCCCAGCCTGGTTCCAGCACCGTCAGCTGTTTCTGGGTACTGTCAAACTCACTGAGACACCTATGCGTTGCCCCGTCGTGTTGCGGTCGAACTAGCCAACTCCAGGGTGCCTCCAGTTTAGGAGCTTCCTATGTGGGCTGCATGAATTGGTAGTCAAGGCTGGTTCTGTAGTGCCAGTAGGCCAAGCTCCCGCCGTAGGACTGTTGGGGTTCGGTAACTGCGGCTGTCTCGCGGCCTAGCTGTTCTCCCCTCTCCTGTGGACCTTCGGGTCCACCACTTGGTTCCAGCACCGTCAGCTGGTTCCGGGCCGAGCCTTTGGCTTAGGTGCCTCCTCCTGGGTATCCGAGTTCCGCCAACGTCAGGCGGTCCTTGGTAGTGCTTTTAAGCGCAGGCACCTACAGCTTAGTAACCGGGTTCCAGCACCGTCAGCTGGTCCTCGGTCGTGCCATTGGCTCTTGTACACTGGTGCAACGCATCCGGGTTCCAGCACCGCCAGCTGGTTCTCGGCAGTGTTTTTGTCACGGGTACTCCCTCGTGCCCAGCCTGGTTCCAGCACCGTCAGCTGTTTCCGGGTACTGTCAAACTCACTGAGACACCTATGCGTAGCCCCGTCGTGTTGCGGTCGAGTTAGCCAACTCCAGGGTGCCTCCAGTTTAGGAGCTTCCTATGTGGGCTGCATGAATTGGTAGTCAAGGCTGGTTCTGTAGTGCCAGTAGGCCAAGCTCCCCCTGTAGGACTGTTGGGGTTCGGTAACTGCGGCTGCCTCGCGGCCTAGCTGTTCTCTCCTCTCCTGTGGACCTTCGGGTCCACCACCTGGTTCCAGCACCGTCAGCTGGTTCCGGGCCGAGCCTTTGGCTTAGGTGCCTCCTCCTGGGTATCCGAGTTCCGCCAACGTCAGGCGGTCCTTGGTAGTGCTTGTAAGCGCAGGCACCTACAGCTTAGTAACCGGGTTCCAGCACCGTCAGCTGGTCCTCGGTCGTGCCATTGGCTCTTGCACACTGGGGCAACGCATCCGGGTTCCAGCACCGCCAGCTGGTTCTCGGCAGTGTTTTTGTCACGGCTACTCCCTCGTGCCCAGCCTGGTTCCAGCACCGTCAGCTGTTTCCGGGTACTGTCAAACTCACTGAGACACCTATGCGTTGCCCCGCCGTGTTGCGGTCGAGTTAGCCAACTCCAGGGTGCCTCCAGTTTAGGAGCTTCCTATGTGGGCTGCATGAATTGGTAGTCAAGGCTGGTTCTGTAGTGCCAGTAGGCCAAGCTCCCCCTGTAGGACTGTTGGGGTTCGGTAACTGCTGTTGCCTCGCGGCCTAGCTGTTCTCCCCTCTCCTGTGGACCTTCGGGTGCACCACCTGGTTCCAGCACCGTCAGCTGGTTCCGGGCCGAGCCTTTGGCTTAGGTGCCTCCTCCTGGGTATCCGAGTTCCGCCAACGTCAGGCGGTCCTTGGTAGTGCTTTTAAGCGCAGGCACCTACAGCTTAGTAACCGGGTTCCAGCACCGTCAGCTGGTCCTCGGTCGTGCCATTGGCTCTTGCACACTGGGGCAACGCATCCGGGTTCCAGCACCGCCAGCTGGTTCTCGGCAGTGTTTTTGTCACGGGTACTCCCTCGTGCCCAGCCTGGTTCCAGCACCGTCAGCTGTTTCCGGGTACTGTCAAACTCACTGAGACACCTATGCGTTGCCCCGTCGTGTTGCGGTCGAACTAGCCAACTCCAGGGTGCCTCCAGTTTAGGAGCTTCCTATGTGGGCTGCATGAATTGGTAGTCAAGGCTGGTTCTGTAGTGCCAGTAGGCCAAGCTCCCGCTGTAGGACTGTTAGGGTTCGGTAACTGCGGCTGTCTCGCGGCCTAGCTGTTCTCCCCTCTCCTGTGGACCTTCGGGTCCACCACTTGGTTCCAGCACCGTCAGCTGGTTCCGGGCCGAGCCTTTGGCTTAGGTGCCTCCTCCTGGGTATCCGAGTTCCGCCAACGTCAGGCGGTCCTTGGTAGTGCTTTTAAGCGCAGGCACCTACAGCTTAGTAACCAGGTTCCAGCACCGTCAGCTGGTCCTCGGTCGTGCCATTGGCTCTTGTACACTGGGGCAACGCATCCGGGTTCCAGCACCGCCAGCTGGTTCTCGGCAGTGTTTTTGTCACGGGTACTCCCTCGTGCCCAGCCTGGTTCCAGCACCGTCAGCTGTTTCCGGGTACTGTCAAACTCACTGAGACACCTATGCGTAGCCCCGTCGTGTTGCGGTCGAGTTAGCCAACTCCAGGGTGCCTCCAGTTTAGGAGCTTCCTATGTGGGCTGCATGAATTGGTAGTCAAGGCTGGTTCTGTAGTGCCAGTAGGCCAAGCTCCCCCTGTAGGACTGTTGGGGTTCGGTAACTGCGGCTGCCTCGCGGCCTAGCTGTTCTCTCCTCTCCTGTGGACCTTCGGGTCCACCACCTGGTTCCAGCACCGTCAGCTGGTTCCGGGCCGAGCCTTTGGCTTAGGTGCCTCCTCCTGGGTATCCGAGTTCCGCCAACGTCAGGCGGTCCTTGGTAGTGCTTGTAAGCGCAGGCACCTACAGCTTAGTAACCGGGTTCCAGCACCGTCAGCTGGTCCTCGGTCGTGCCATTGGCTCTTGCACACTGGGGCAACGCATCCGGGTTCCAGCACCGCCAGCTGGTTCTCGGCAGTGTTTTTGTCACGGGTACTCCCTCGTGCCCAGCCTGGTTCCAGCACCGTCAGCTGTTTCCGGGTACTGTCAAACTCACTGAGACACCTATGCGTTGCCCCGTCATGTTGCGGTCGAGTTAGCCAACTCCAGGGTGCCTCCAGTTTAGGAGCTTCCTATGTGGGCTGCATGAATTGGTAGTCAAGGCTGGTTCTGTAGTGCCAGTAGGCCAAGCTCCCCCTGTAGGACTGTTGGGGTTCGGTAACTGCTGTTGCCTCGCGGCCTAGCTGTTCTCCCCTCTCCTGTGGACCTTCGGGTGCACCACCTGGTTCCAGCACCGTCAGCTGGTTCCGGGCCGAGCCTTTGGCTTAGGTGCCTCCTCCTGGGTATCCGAGTTCCGCCAACGTCAGGCGGTCCTTGGTAGTGCTTTTAAGCGCAGGCACCTACAGCTTAGTAACCGGGTTCCAGCACCGTCAGCTGGTCCTCGGTCGTGCCATTGGCTCTTGCACACTGGGGCAACGCATTCGGGTTCCAGCACCGCCAGCTGGTTCTCGGCAGTGTTTTTGTCACGGGTACTCCCTCGTGCCCAGCCTGGTTCCAGCACCGTCAGCTGTTTCCGGGTACTGTCAAACTCACTGAGACACCTATGCGTTGCCCCGTCGTGTTGCGGTCGAACTAGCCAACTCCAGGGTGCCTCCAGTTTAGAAGCTTCCTATGTGGGCTGCATGAATTGGTAGTCAAGGCTGGTTCTGTAGTGCCAGTAGGCCAAGCTCCCGTTGTAGGACTGTTGGGGTTCGGTAACTGCGGCTGTCTCGCGGCCTAGCTGTTCTCCCCTCTCCTGTGGACCTTCGGGTGCACCACCTGGTTCCAGCACCGTCACCTGGTTCCGGGCCGAGCCTTTGGCTTAGGTGCCTCCTCCTGGGTATCCGAGTTCCGCCAACGTCAGGCGGTCCTTGGTAGTGCTTTTAAGCGCAGGCACCTACAGCTTAGTAACCAGGTTCCAGCACCGTCAGCTGGTCCTCGGTCGTGCCATTGGCTCTTGTACACTGGGGCAACGCATCCGGGTTCCAGCACCGCCAGCTGGTTCTCGGCAGTGTTTTTGTCACGGGTACTCCCTCGTGCCCAGCCTGGTTCCAGCACCGTCAGCTGTTTCCGGGTACTGTCAAACTCACTGAGACACCTATGCGTAGCCCCGTCGTGTTGCGGTCGAGTTAGCCAACTCCAGGGTGCCTCCAGTTTAGGAGCTTCCTATGTGGGCTGCATGAATTGGTAGTCAAGGCTGGTTCTGTAGTGCCAGTAGGCCAAGCTCCCCCTGTAGGACTGTTGGGGTTCGGTAACTGCGGCTGCCTCGCGGCCTAGCTGTTCTCTCCTCTCCTGTGGACCTTCGGGTCCACCACCTGGTTCCAGCACCGTCAGCTGGTTCCGGGCCGAGCCTTTGGCTTAGGTGCCTCCTCCTGGGTATCCGAGTTCCGCCAACGTCAGGCGGTCCTTGGTAGTGCTTGTAAGCGCAGGCACCTACAGCTTAGTAACCGGGTTCCAGCACCGTCAGCTGGTCCTCGGTCGTGCCATTGGCTCTTGCACACTGGGGCAACGCATCCGGGTTCCAGCACCGCCAGCTGGTTCTCGGCAGTGTTTTTGTCACGGCTACTCCCTCGTGCCCAGCCTGGTTCCAGCACCGTCAGCTGTTTCCGGGTACTGTCAAACTCACTGAGACACCTATGCGTTGCCCCGCCGTGTTGCGGTCGAGTTAGCCAACTCCAGGGTGCCTCCAGTTTAGGAGCTTCCTATGTGGGCTGCATGAATTGGTAGTCAAGGCTGGTTCTGTAGTGCCAGTAGGCCAAGCTCCCCCTGTAGGACTGTTGGGGTTCGGTAACTGCTGTTGCCTCGCGGCCTAGCTGTTCTCCCCTCTCCTGTGGACCTTCGGGTGCACCACCTGGTTCCAGCACCGTCAGCTGGTTCCGGGCCGAGCCTTTGGCTTAGGTGCCTCCTCCTGGGTATCCGAGTTCCGCCAACGTCAGGCGGTCCTTGGTAGTGCTTTTAAGCGCAGGCACCTACAGCTTAGTAACCGGGTTCCAGCACCGTCAGCTGGTCCTCGGTCGTGCCATTGGCTCTTGCACACTGGGGCAACGCATCCGGGTTCCAGCACCGCCAGCTGGTTCTCGGCAGTGTTTTTGTCACGGGTACTCCCTCGTGCCCAGCCTGGTTCCAGCACCGTCAGCTGTTTCCGGGTACTGTCAAACTCACTGAGACACCTATGCGTTGCCCCGTCGTGTTGCGGTCGAACTAGCCAACTCCAGGGTGCCTCCAGTTTAGGAGCTTCCTATGTGGGCTGCATGAATTGGTAGTCAAGGCTGGTTCTGTAGTGCCAGTAGGCCAAGCTCCCGCTGTAGGACTGTTAGGGTTCGGTAACTGCGGCTGTCTCGCGGCCTAGCTGTTCTCCCCTCTCCTGTGGACCTTCGGGTCCACCACTTGGTTCCAGCACCGTCAGCTGGTTCCGGGCCGAGCCTTTGGCTTAGGTGCCTCCTCCTGGGTATCCGAGTTCCGCCAACGTCAGGCGGTCCTTGGTAGTGCTTTTAAGCGCAGGCACCTACAGCTTAGTAACCAGGTTCCAGCACCGTCAGCTGGTCCTCGGTCGTGCCATTGGCTCTTGTACACTGGGGCAACGCATCCGGGTTCCAGCACCGCCAGCTGGTTCTCGGCAGTGTTTTTGTCACGGGTACTCCCTCGTGCCCAGCCTGGTTCCAGCACCGTCAGCTGTTTCCGGGTACTGTCAAACTCACTGAGACACCTATGCGTAGCCCCGTCGTGTTGCGGTCGAGTTAGCCAACTCCAGGGTGCCTCCAGTTTAGGAGCTTCCTATGTGGGCTGCATGAATTGGTAGTCAAGGCTGGTTCTGTAGTGCCAGTAGGCCAAGCTCCCCCTGTAGGACTGTTGGGGTTCGGTAACTGCGGCTGCCTCGCGGCCTAGCTGTTCTCTCCTCTCCTGTGGACCTTCGGGTCCACCACCTGGTTCCAGCACCGTCAGCTGGTTCCGGGCCGAGCCTTTGGCTTAGGTGCCTCCTCCTGGGTATCCGAGTTCCGCCAACGTCAGGCGGTCCTTGGTAGTGCTTGTAAGCGCAGGCACCTACAGCTTAGTAACCGGGTTCCAGCACCGTCAGCTGGTCCTCGGTCGTGCCATTGGCTCTTGCACACTGGGGCAACGCATCCGGGTTCCAGCACCGCCAGCTGGTTCTCGGCAGTGTTTTTGTCACGGGTACTCCCTCGTGCCCAGCCTGGTTCCAGCACCGTCAGCTGTTTCCGGGTACTGTCAAACTCACTGAGACACCTATGCGTTGCCCCGTCATGTTGCGGTCGAGTTAGCCAACTCCAGGGTGCCTCCAGTTTAGGAGCTTCCTATGTGGGCTGCATGAATTGGTAGTCAAGGCTGGTTCTGTAGTGCCAGTAGGCCAAGCTCCCCCTGTAGGACTGTTGGGGTTCGGTAACTGCTGTTGCCTCGCGGCCTAGCTGTTCTCCCCTCTCCTGTGGACCTTCGGGTGCACCACCTGGTTCCAGCACCGTCAGCTGGTTCCGGGCCGAGCCTTTGGCTTAGGTGCCTCCTCCTGGGTATCCGAGTTCCGCCAACGTCAGGCGGTCCTTGGTAGTGCTTTTAAGCGCAGGCACCTACAGCTTAGTAACCGGGTTCCAGCACCGTCAGCTGGTCCTCGGTCGTGCCATTGGCTCTTGCACACTGGGGCAACGCATTCGGGTTCCAGCACCGCCAGCTGGTTCTCGGCAGTGTTTTTGTCACGGGTACTCCCTCGTGCCCAGCCTGGTTCCAGCACCGTCAGCTGTTTCCGGGTACTGTCAAACTCACTGAGACACCTATGCGTTGCCCCGTCGTGTTGCGGTCGAACTAGCCAACTCCAGGGTGCCTCCAGTTTAGAAGCTTCCTATGTGGGCTGCATGAATTGGTAGTCAAGGCTGGTTCTGTAGTGCCAGTAGGCCAAGCTCCCGTTGTAGGACTGTTGGGGTTCGGTAACTGCGGCTGTCTCGCGGCCTAGCTGTTCTCCCCTCTCCTGTGGACCTTCGGGTGCACCACCTGGTTCCAGCACCGTCACCTGGTTCCGGGCCGAGCCTTTGGCTTAGGTGCCTCCTCCTGGGTATCCGAGTTCCGCCAACGTCAGGCGGTCCTTGGTAGTGCTTTTAAGCGCAGGCACCTACAGCTTAGTAACCGGGTTCCAGCACCGTCAGCTGGTCCTCGGTCGTGCCATTGGCTCTTGTACACTGGGGCAACGCATCCGGGTTCCAGCACCGCCAGCTGGTTCTCGGCAGTGTTTTTGTCACGGGTTCTCCCTCGTGCTCAGCCTGGTTCCAGCACCGTCAGCTGTTTCCGGGTACTGTCAAACTCACTGAGACACCTATGCGTAGCCCCGTCGTGTTGCGGTCGAGTTAGCCAACTCCAGGGTGCCTCCAGTTTAGGAGCTTCTTATGTGGGCTGCATGAATTGGTAGTCAAGGCTGGTTCTGTAGTGCCAGTAGGCCAAGCTCCCCCTGTAGGACTGTTGGGGTTCGGTAACTGCGGCTGCCTCGCGGCCTAGCTGTTCTCTCCTCTCCTGTGGACCTTCGGGTCCACCACCTGGTTCCAGCACCGTCAGCTGGTTCCGGGCCGAGCCTTTGGCTTAGGTGCCTCCTCCTGGGTATCCGAGTTCCGCCAACGTCAGGCGGTCCTTGGTAGTGCTTGTAAGCGCAGGCACCTACAGCTTAGTAACCGGGTTCCAGCACCGTCAGCTGGTCCTCGGTCGTGCCATTGGCTCTTGCACACTGGGGCAACGCATCCGGGTTCCAGCACCGCCAGCTGGTTCTCGGCAGTGTTTTTGTCACGGGTACTCCCTCGTGCCCAGCCTGGTTCCAGCACCGTCAGCTGTTTCCGGGTACTGTCAAACTCACTGAGACACCTATGCGTTGCCCCGTCGTGTTGCGGTCGAACTAGCCAACTCCAGGGTGCCTCCAGTTTAGGAGCTTCCTATGTGGGCTGCATGAATTGGTAGTCAAGGCTGGTTCTGTAGTGCCAGTAGGCCAAGCTCCCGCTGTAGGACTGTTGGGGTTCGGTAACTGCGGCTGTCTCGCGGCCTAGCTGTTCTCCCCTCTCCTGTGGACCTTCGGGTCCACCACTTGGTTCCAGCACCGTCAGCTGGTTCCGGGCCGAGCCTTTGGCTTAGGTGCCTCCTCCTGAGTATCTGAGTTCCGCCAACGTCAGGCGGTCCTTGGTAGTGCTTTTAAGCGCAGGCACCTACAGCTTAGTAACCGGGTTCCAGCACCGTCAGCTGGTCCTCGGTCGTGCCATTGGCTCTTGTACACTGGGGCAACGCATCCGGGTTCCAGCACCGCCAGCTGGTTCTCGGCAGTGTTTTTGTCACGGGTACTCCCTCGTGCCCAGCCTGGTTCCAGCACCGTCAGCTGTTTCCGGGTACTGTCAAACTCACTGAGACACCTATGCGTTGCCCCGTCGTGTTGCGGTCGAGTTAGCCAACTCCAGTGTGCCTCCAGTTTAGGAGCTTCCTATGTGGGCTGCATGAATTGGTAGTCAAGGCTGGTTCTATAGTGCCAGTAGGCCAAGCTCCCGCTGTAGGACTGTTGGGGTTCGGTAACTGCGGCTGCCTTGCGGCCTAGCTGTTCTCCCCTCTCCTGTGGACCTTCGGGTCCACCACCTGGTTCCAGCACCGTCAGCTGATTCCGGGCCGAGCCTTTGGCTTAGGTGCCTCCTCCTGGGTATCCGAGTTCCGCCAACGTCAGGCGGTCCTTGGTAGTGCTTGTAAGCGCAGGCACCTACAGCTTAGTAACCGGGTTCCAGCACCGTCAGCTGGTCCTCGGTCGTGCCATTGGCTCTTGCACACTGGGGCAACGCATCCGGGTTCCAGCACCGCCAGCTGGTTCTCGGCAGTGTTTTTGTCACGGGTACTCCCTCGTGCCCAGCCTGGTTCCAGCACCGTCAGCTGTTTCCGGGTACTGTCAAACTCACTGAGACACCTATGCATAGCCCCGTCGTGTTGCGGTCGAGTTAGCCAACTCCAGGGTGCCTCCAGTTTAGGAGCTTCCTATGTGGGCTGCATGAATTGGTAGTCAAGGCTGGTTCTGTAGTGCCAGTAGGCCAAGCTCCCCCTGTAGGACTGTTGGGGTTCGGTAACTGCGGCTGCCTCGCGGCCTAGCTGTTCTCTCCTCTCCTGTGGACCTTCGGGTCCACCACCTGGTTCCAGCACCGTCAGCTGGTTCCGGGCCGAGCCTTTGGCTTAGGTGCCTCCTCCTGGGTATCCGAGTTCCGCCAACGTCAGGCGGTCCTTGGTAGTGCTTGTAAGCGCAGGCACCTACAGCTTAGTAACCGGGTTCCAGCACCGTCAGCTGGTCCTCGGTCGTGCCATTGGGTCTTGCACACTGGGGCAACGCATCCGGGTTCCAGCACCGCCAGCTGGTTCTCGGCAGTGTTTTTGTCACGGCTACTCCCTCGTGCCCAGCCTGGTTCCAGCACCGTCAGCTGTTTCCGGGTACTGTCAAACTCACTGAGACACCTATGCGTTGCCCCGCCGTGTTGCGGTCGAGTTAGCCAACTCCAGGGTGCCTCCAGTTTAGGAGCTTCCTATGTGGGCTGCATGAATTGGTAGTCAAGGCTGGTTCTGTAGTGCCAGTAGGCCAAGCTCCCCCTGTAGGACTGTTGGGGTTCGGTAACTGCTGTTGCCTCGCGGCCTAGCTGTTCTCCCCTCTCCTGTGGACCTTCGGGTGCACCACCTGGTTCCAGCACCGTCAGCTGGTTCCGGGCCGAGCCTTTGGCTTAGGTGCCTCCTCCTGGGTATCCGAGTTCCGCCAACGTCAGGCGGTCCTTGGTAGTGCTTTTAAGCGCAGGCACCTACAGCTTAGTAACCGGGTTCCAGCACCGTCAGCTGGTCCTCGGTCGTGCCATTGGCTCTTGCACACTGGGGCAACGCATCCGGGTTCCAGCACCGCCAGCTGGTTCTCGGCAGTGTTTTTGTCACGGGTACTCCCTCGTGCCCAGCCTGGTTCCAGCACCGTCAGCTGTTTCCGGGTACTGTCAAACTCACTGAGACACCTATGCGTTGCCCCGTCGTGTTGCGGTCGAACTAGCCAACTCCAGGGTGCCTCCAGTTTAGGAGCTTCCTATGTGGGCTGCATGAATTGGTAGTCAAGGCTGGTTCTGTAGTGCCAGTAGGCCAAGCTCCCGCTGTAGGACTGTTAGGGTTCGGTAACTGCGGCTGTCTCGCGGCCTAGCTGTTCTCCCCTCTCCTGTGGACCTTCGGGTCCACCACTTGGTTCCAGCACCGTCAGCTGGTTCCGGGCTGAGCCTTTGGCTTAGGTGCCTCCTCCTGGGTATCCGAGTTCCACCAACGTCAGGCGGTCCTTGGTAGTGCTTTTAAGCGCAGGCACCTACAGCTTAGTAACCAGGTTCCAGCACCGTCAGCTGGTCCTCGGTCGTGCCATTGGCTCTTGTACACTGGGGCAACGCATCCGGGTTCCAGCACCGCCAGCTGGTTCTCGGCAGTGTTTTTGTCACGGGTACTCCCTCGTGCCCAGCCTGGTTCCAGCACCGTCAGCTGTTTCCGGGTACTGTCAAACTCACTGAGACACCTATGCGTAGCCCCGTCGTGTTGCGGTCGAGTTAGCCAACTCCAGGGTGCCTCCAGTTTAGGAGCTTCCTATGTGGGCTGCATGAATTGGTAGTCAAGGCTGGTTCTGTAGTGCCAGTAGGCCAAGCTCCCCCTGTAGGACTGTTGGGGTTCGGTAACTGCGGCTGCCTCGTGGCCTAGCTGTTCTCTCCTCTCCTGTGGACCTTCGGGTCCACCACCTGGTTCCAGCACCGTCAGCTGGTTCCGGGCCGAGCCTTTGGCTTAGGTGCCTCCTCCTGGGTATCCGAGTTCCGCCAACGTCAGGCGGTCCTTGGTAGTGCTTGTAAGCGCAGGCACCTACAGCTTAGTAACCGGGTTCCAGCACCGTCAGCTGGTCCTCGGTCGTGCCATTGGCTCTTGCACACTGGGGCAACGCATCCGGGTTCCAGCACCGCCAGCTGGTTCTCGGC
Organism: Ranitomeya imitator; assembly: GCF_032444005.1. Taxonomy (NCBI): domain Eukaryota; kingdom Metazoa; phylum Chordata; class Amphibia; order Anura; family Dendrobatidae; genus Ranitomeya; species Ranitomeya imitator. The sequence continues at coordinate 136,738,306 of NC_091282.1, forward strand.
AGTGTTTTTGTCACGGGTACTCCCTCGTGCCCAGCCTGGTTCCAGCACCGTCAGCTGTTTCCGGGTACTGTCAAACTCACTGAGACACCTATGCGTTGCCCCGTCGTGTTGCGGTCGAGTTAGCCAACTCCAGGGTGCCTCCAGTTTAGGAGCTTCCTATGTGGGCTGCATGAATTGGTAGTCAAGGCTGGTTCTGTAGTGCCAGTAGGCCAAGCTCCCCCTGTAGGACTGTTGGGGTTCGGTAACTGCTGTTGCCTCGCGGCCTAGCTGTTCTCCCCTCTCCTGTGGACCTTCGGGTGCACCACCTGGTTCCAGCACCGTCAGCTGGTTCCGGGCCGAGCCTTTGGCTTAGGTGCCTCCTCCTGGGTATCCGAGTTCCGCCAACGTCAGGCGGTCCTTGGTAGTGCTTTTAAGCGCAGGCACCTACAGCTTAGTAACCGGGTTCCAGCACCGTCAGCTGGTCCTCGGTCGTGCCATTGGCTCTTGCACACTGGGGCAACGCATTCGGGTTCCAGCACCGCCAGCTGGTTCTCGGCAGTGTTTTTGTCACGGGTACTCCCTCGTGCCCAGCCTGGTTCCAGCACCGTCAGCTGTTTCCGGGTACTGTCAAACTCACTGAGACACCTATGCGTTGCCCCGTCGTGTTGCGGTCGAACTAGCCAACTCCAGGGTGCCTCCAGTTTAGGAGCTTCCTATGTGGGCTGCATGAATTGGTAGTCAAGGCTGGTTCTGTAGTGCCAGTAGGCCAAGCTCCCGCTGTAGGACTGTTGGGGTTCGGTAACTGCGGCTGTCTCGCGGCCTAGCTGTTCTCCCCTCTCCTGTGGACCTTCGGGTCCACCACTTGGTTCCAGCACCGTCAGCTGGTTCCGGGCCGAGCCTTTGGCTTAGGTGCCTCCTCCTGGGTATCCGAGTTCCGCCAACGTCAGGCGGTCCTTGGTAGTGCTTTTAAGCGCAGGCACCTACAGCTTAGTAACCAGGTTCCAGCACCGTCAGCTGGTCCTCGGTCGTGCCATTGGCTCTTGTACACTGGGGCAACGCATCCGGGTTCCAGCACCGCCAGCTGGTTCTCGGCAGTGTTTTTGTCACGGGTACTCCCTCGTGCCCAGCCTGGTTCCAGCACCGTCAGCTGTTTCCGGGTACTGTCAAACTCACTGAGACACCTATGCGTAGCCCCGTCGTGTTGCGGTCGAGTTAGCCAACTCCAGGGTGCCTCCAGTTTAGGAGCTTCCTATGTGGGCTGCATGAATTGGTAGTCAAGGCTGGTTCTGTAGTGCCAGTAGGCCAAGCTCCCCCTGTAGGACTGTTGGGGTTCGGTAACTGCGGCTGCCTCGCGGCCTAGCTGTTCTCTCCTCTCCTGTGGACCTTCGGGTCCACCACCTGGTTCCAGCACCGTCAGCTGGTTCCGGGCCGAGCCTTTGGCTTAGGTGCCTCCTCCTGGGTATCCGAGTTCCGCCAACGTCAGGCGGTCCTTGGTAGTGCTTGTAAGCGCAGGCACCTACAGCTTAGTAACCGGGTTCCAGCACCGTCAGCTGGTCCTCGGTCGTGCCATTGGCTCTTGCACACTGGGGCAACGCATCCGGGTTCCAGCACCGCCAGCTGGTTCTCGGCAGTGTTTTTGTCACGGGTACTCCCTCGTGCCCAGCCTGGTTCCAGCACCGTCAGCTGTTTCCGGGTACTGTCAAACTCACTGAGACACCTATGCGTTGCCCCGTCGTGTTGCGGTCGAGTTAGCCAACTCCAGGGTGCCTCCAGTTTAGGAGCTTCCTATGTGGGCTGCATGAATTGGTAGTCAAGGCTGGTTCTGTAGTGCCAGTAGGCCAAGCTCCCCCTGTAGGACTGTTGGGGTTCGGTAACTGCGGTTGCCTCGCGGCCTAGCTGTTCTCCCCTCTCCTGTGGACCTTCGGGTGCACCACCTGGTTCCAGCACCGTCAGCTGGTTCCGGGCCGAGCCTTTGGCTTAGGTGCCTCCTCCTGGCTATCCGAGTTCCGCCAACGTCAGGCGGTCCTTGGTAGTGCTTTTAAGCGCAGGCACCTACAGCTTAGTAACCGGGTTCCAGCACCGTCAGCTGGTCCTCGGTCGTGCCATTGGCTCTTGCACACTGGGGCAACGCATCCGGGTTCCAGCACCGCCAGCTGGTTCTCGGCAGTGTTTTTGTCACGGGTACTCCCTCGTGCCCAGCCTGGTTCCAGCACCGTCAGCTGTTTCCGGGTACTGTCAAACTCACTGAGACACCTATGCGTTGCCCCGTCGTGTTGCGGTCGAACTAGCCAACTCCAGGGTGCCTCCAGTTTAGGAGCTTCCTATGTGGGCTGCATGAATTGGTAGTCAAGGCTGGTTCTGTAGTGCCAGTAGGCCAAGCTCCCGCTGTAGGACTGTTGGGGTTCGGTAACTGCGGCTGTCTCGCGGCCTAGCTGTTCTCCCCTCTCCTGTGGACCTTCGGGTCCACCACTTGGTTCCAGCACCGTCAGCTGGTTCCGGGCCGAGCCTTTGGCTTAGGTGCCTCCTCCTGGGTATCCGAGTTCCGCCAACGTCAGGCGGTCCTTGGTAGTGCTTTTAAGCGCAGGCACCTACAGCTTAGTAACCGGGTTCCAGCACCGTCAGCTGGTCCTCGGTCGTGCCATTGGCTCTTGTACACTGGGGCAACGCATCCGGGTTCCAGCACCGCCAGCTGGTTCTCGGCAGTGTTTTTGTCACGGGTACTCCCTCGTGCCCAGCCTGGTTCCAGCACCGTCAGCTGTTTCCGGGTACTGTCAAACTCACTGAGACACCTATGCGTAGCCCCGTCGTGTTGCGGTCGAGTTAGCCAACTCCAGGGTGCCTCCAGTTTAGGAGCTTCCTATGTGGGCTGCATGAATTGGTAGTCAAGGCTGGTTCTGTAGTGCCAGTAGGCCAAGCTCCCCCTGTAGGACTGTTGGGGTTCGGTAACTGCGGCTGCCTCGCGGCCTAGCTGTTCTCTCCTCTCCTGTGGACCTTCGGGTCCACCACCTGGTTCCAGCACCGTCAGCTGGTTCCGGGCCGAGCCTTTGGCTTAGGTGCCTCCTCCTGGGTATCCGAGTTCCGCCAACGTCAGGCGGTCCTTGGTAGTGCTTGTAAGCGCAGGCACCTACAGCTTAGTAACCGGGTTCCAGCACCGTCAGCTGGTCCTCGGTCGTGCCATTGGCTCTTGCACACTGGGGCAACGCATCCGGGTTCTAGCACCGCCAGCTGGTTCTCGGCAGTGTTTTTGTCACGGGTACTCCCTCGTGCCCAGCCTGGTTCCAGCACCGTCAGCTGTTTCCGGGTACTGTCAAACTCACTGAGACACCTATGCGTTGCCCCGTCGTGTTGCGGTCGAGTTAGCCAACTCCAGGGTGCCTCCAGTTTAGGAGCTTCCTATGTGGGCTGCATGAATTGGTAGTCAAGGCTGGTTCTGTAGTGCCAGTAGGCCAAGCTCCCCCTGTAGGACTGTTGGGGTTCGGTAACTGCGGTTGCCTCGCGGCCTAGCTGTTCTCCCCTCTCCTGTGGACCTTCGGGTGCACCACCTGGTTCCAGCACCGTCAGCTGGTTCCGGGCCGAGCCTTTGGCTTAGGTGCCTCCTCCTGGGTATCCGAGTTCCGCCAACGTCAGGCGGTCCTTGGTAGTGCTTTTAAGTGCAGGCACCTACAGCTTAGTAACCGGGTTCCAGCACCGTCAGCTGGTCCTCGGTCGTGCCATTGGCTCTTGCACACTGGGGCAACGCATCCGGGTTCCAGCACCGCCAGCTGGTTCTCGGCAGTGTTTTTGTCACGGGTACTCCCTCGTGCCCAGCCTGGTTCCAGCACCGTCAGCTGTTTCCGGGTACTGTCAAACTCACTGAGACACCTATGCGTTGCCCCGTCGTGTTGCGGTCGAACTAGCCAACTCCAGGGTGCCTCCAGTTTAGGAGCTTCCTATGTGGGCTGCATGAATTGGTAGTCAAGGCTGGTTCTGTAGTGCCAGTAGGCCAAGCTCCCGCTGTAGGACTGTTGGGGTTCGGTAACTGCGGCTGCCTCGCGGCCTAGCTGTTCTCTCCTCTCCTGTGGACCTTCGGGTCCACCACCTGGTTCCAGCACCGTCAGCTGGTTCCGGGCCGAGCCTTTGGCTTAGGTGCCTCCTCCTGGGTATCCGAGTTCCGCCAACGTCAGGCGGTCCTTGGTAGTGCTTTTAAGCGCAGGCACCTACAGCTTAGTAACCGGGTTCCAGCACCGTCAGCTGGTCCTCAGTCGTGCCATTGGCTCTTGCACACTGGGGCAACGCATCCGGGTTCCAGCACTGCCAGCTGGTTCTCGGCAGTGTTTTTGTCATGGGTACTCCCTCGTGCCCAGCCTGGTTCCAGCACCGTCAGCTGTTTCCGGGTACTGTCAAACTCACTGAGACACCTATGCGTTGCCCCGTCGTGTTGCGGTCGAGTTAGCCAACTCCAGGGTGCCTCCAGTTTAGGAGCTTCCTATGTGGGCTGCATGAATTGGTACTCAAGGCTGGTTCTGTATAGCCAGTAGGCCAAGCTCCCCCTGTAGGACTGTTGGGGTTCGGTAACTGCGGCTGCCTCGCGGCCTAGCTGTTCTCTCCTCTCCTGTGGACCTTCTGGTCCACATCCTGGTTCCAGCACCGTCAGCTGGTTCTCGGCAGTGTCTTTTGCTCTTGTACCTTCTGCTCCCCATCCTGGTTCCAGTACCGTCAGCTGGTTCCGGGCAGAGCCTTTGGCTTAGGTGCCTCCTTCTGGGTATCCAAGTTCCACCAACGTCAGGTGGTCCTTGGTAGTGCTTTTTAGCACGGGTACCTCCTGCTTAGTAACCGGGTTCCAGTAACGTCAGCTGGTCCTCGGTAGTTCCATTGGCTCTTGGACCTTCGGCTACCCATCCAGGTTCCAGTACCGTCAGCTGGTTCTCGGCAGTGTCTTTTGCTCTTGTACCTTCTGCTCCCCATCCTGGTTCCAGTAACGTCAGCTGGTTCCGGGCAGAGCCTTTGGCTTAGGTGCCTCCTTCTGGGTATCCGAGTTCCGCCAACGTCAGGCGGTCCTTGGTAGTGCTTTTTAGCACGGGTACCTCCTGCTTAGTAACCGGGTTCCAGTAACGTCAGCTGGTCCTCGGTAGTTCCATAGGCTCTTGAACCTTCGGGTAGCCATCCGAGTTCCAGTTCCATCAGCTGGTTCTTGGCATTTTCTCAGCCTTCTTGTACCTTCTGCTACATTTCCAAGTTGAAGACCCTAAAGTCGACGACCCGGAAGACCACCCCGATGACAACGACGACGGCGGAGACGACGACGGCGGAGACGACGACGGCGTAGACGACGACCCTGGAGACGACGACCCTGGAGACGACGACATGGAAGACCGAGAAGCAGAAGAACAAGAGGCTGCAGAACAAAGAGCAGAAGAACATTAAGCATAACACTTAATATCAGAGCAAAAGATATTATCTAAATTATATGCAGAAGAAGACTAAGCAGTGTATGGGGGTGAGTCCGTTCCTCCTCGTGGTGCCCCTGGATAAAGCCTGATGCTGCAGGCCAAACTGAACGCGGACAAATGTAACTTTTGTGACTGGCAGAACGGAAGGTGTAATCTTCAAACTTTTATAGATAACAACTACGGGAATGCCTGTCACAAATGAGAATATGATGAAGAAGTAGAATAGGAAGAATAATAATAGTTGAAGAAAATGAATATGTAGAATAGGAAGAATATTAATAGTTGAATAAAATGAATATGAAGAATGTAATAAAAAAAAAATAGGTAGAAGATGAAGAAGAAGATGAATAAAGTGAAGAAAGTTGATGTCAAAGATGCTGATGATGATGAAGATGAAAGTGTGGGAAAAGTAAAAAAAAAAAAAGGGGAAGGGCGTGGAATAGTGAAACATCAATATCTGACAAAATAAAAAAAAATTACATAGTCAATATCTTTGTCACTACGAACGTCTTTAAAAAAAAAAAAAGGCTATTCTATTTGTTTGCGCTAAACCTCTATGACTTAAATGTCTCCGCCACCTCCCCAAATACATCCTGCATTATTCTTTGTTGTTTTCCTTCATGTAGAACGAACCTACAAGGAAAGAAAGGGTTTATTTTCATTCCGATATTTTGGTCCCATTGACTTGCATTGGGATCGGGTATCGGTATCGGCGATATCCGATATTTTTTGAATATCGGCCGATCCTATCCGATATCGATATCGGAAGGTATCGCTCAACACTAGTGAATGGTAATCTTTTTCAAACACGTTCTGAATAATCAGAGAGAATTAATTTATAGTATTTAGTATCAGAAAGTATATTATAAGCTTCTTTGTTTGTTATATTCTCTATTTTGTACAACTCCCCCCACTTTATTGGCTTGTCAAACAATTATTTTAGCATTATTTTGTAACCACTTTAATGCTACCCTTTCATTCTTTTTAATATTTTTTTTTTGCTTCTTATTAATATTTTCAAACTCCTCCATCAATAAAGCGTAAATTGTGCCTAGATAATAGCCCTTATACTGTTACTGTAAAGGGTAGAAATGTGATTTTTGTACAACTTCTTGATGTTTATATGGATCAGTGTTGATATCAATAGGAACCTTTTTAATTTTTTGTATCTAGTTACGTCTATCAATAGTAAGTTTACAAATGAATTTATTGAGATCTAAAACTAGATGAAATTAATTCGCTTTCTGAGTGGGACAAAAGTTTAAACTTTTACTCAGCAGGGTTCATTCATCATCATTCAATGACTGCAATGACATTAAATATCATCACAATCTGAGGATTTTTTTGGATGGATTTGGACCATTTTTGTTGTTTTCTGATTCCTCATTTGCCTCTCAACGTTCTTTTTTATTTGTGTAGTTGCAGATTTTAGAGGTAGGAGGTATTAGAGTATGTTTCCACGTGCAGGAAACGCTGCGTGTCTGACGCTGCATAGAGCCGCAGCGTCAGACACGCAGCGTCCAGATGTTACAGCATAGTGGAGGGGATTTAATGAAATCCCGTCTCCACTATGCGTCGTAACATGCACGCGGCGGCCCTGCGACTCCGGACATGCGGCGCGTCTTTTCAGATCGCAGCATGTCCGTATATCTTGCGGTGACGCTGCGTCACCGCAAGATATAGCACAGGGCCCTATGCGATGGGTGCGATGATGCCGGATGTGTGCTGTTAACACATCCGGCATCATCGCGTCCCAGATGGGGGCGGGGCTTAGCGCAGAGCGGCAAAGCCGCTCCGACGATACCGCCGGCCATCCTGAAAGTGGACACATAGCCTTATTATACGGAATTGGAAAGGTGATTTGGGTGGTTAATGAGGTGGAATTCCTCCAATGTCACGGTGGGGGATATCTTGGTTCCAGTCTTAAAAAAGATATGCGGGACACAGTGCTGGCCACAGATGAGAATGAGGATGATGATTACATTCTGGGGGATGTAGTGGGAGTATTCAGAAGAATTATAATGGTTTGTGATGTTGATTGATAAGAGTTGTCATAAATTCAGAAGGCACTCAGATTGACAGGAGAGAAACATCCAGAAAGATAGGAGGTGGAAGGTATTGCATTCTGCTATGAATTGGGTTGAATAAGGGAGGGTAAGTGTGGATTGGGTTCCGAAATGGGAATAAAATGCGTGTTGGATGAGGAAGTGGATATGAATGTATGTGCGGTAACTGATCTCGGAACACCATTTTTCAAGGATAATCTGGTGATTGTAACTGAGGAATGATACGAAGGATTCGGTATTTTGCAAGAGGATGAATGGGATAATATAGATTGGGACCAATGTAATGTTCAGTGCTGAGATTCAGTCTAGAATTTCCCTTTGTTCCAAAACTGAATAACGTCATTTTGGGGTGGATAGTAGATTGGTCTAATGGCATTGTTTTTTTGCTGGTTTCTGCTATAAAATTTAGATACATTATGTTTATACTGGTTCTCGTGATCAGATCTGAATCTATTGCATGGAGGAGGACCCATGTATTTTGGACCATGATACTGATCACAATTTACATTTTAGGCCTTTTTTTTCTGCTAGGGCTTTTTCAAATGTATTCAATCTAGCAGCAACCTCTCTATTAGTTTTTTTATAAATAGAGATAAAAATTTAGCTCGATCTTTTAAACACTTTTCAAATAGACAAGTGACCGTTATTGCAAGTTCTCTATGTTTTTAATTAATAATTTGATCAAACCAACTGAGCAAGTATATAGATATTCTTTCCATGCATCAGTGATCAATTGTTATGACCTGGTGGTAAGGACAATAATGGACCTGGTGGTTAAGAGCACACGGAATGACCTGATAGTTACTAATAATATAGGACGAGCTCTGAGACGTGGGAACTCTGCTGACCGCAATCCCTAATCCTATCACACACACTAGAAATAGCCGTGGATTGCTCCTAACGCTCCCTATGCAACTCGACACAGCCTAAGAAACTAGCTATCCCTAGAGATTGAAAAATAAAGCCTACCTTGCCTCAGAGAAATTCCCCAAAGGAAAAGGCAGCCCCCCACATATAATGACTGTGAGTAAAGATGAAAATTACAAACACAGAGATGAAATAGATTTAGCAAAGTGAGGCCCGACTTACTGAACAGACAGAGGATAGAAAAGGTAACTTTGCGGTCAGCACAAAAAACTACAAAAAGACCACGCAGAGGGCGCAAAAAGACCCTCCGCACTGACTCACGGTGCGGAGGCGCTCCCTCTGCGTCCCAGAGCTTCCAGCAAGCAAGACAAAAATCAAAATAGCAAGCTGGACAGAAAAATAGCAAACCAGAGAAAAACAAGCAGGAACTTAGCTTCTGCTGGGAAGACAGGTCACAAGAACGATCCAAGAGAGAACTAGACCAATACTGGAACATTGACAGGTGGCATGGAGCAATGATCTAAGTGGAGTTAAATAGAGCAGCCAGCTAACGAATTAACCTCGTCATCTGTGGAAGGAAACTCAGAAGCCGCAGCTCCACTCACAACCACCAGAGGAAGCTCATGGACAGAACCAGCCGAAGTACCATTCATGACCACAGGAGGGAGCTTGACAACAGAATTCACAACATCAATATGTTATTAAAAAATGTATAAGGTATATCTATCCATGAGCCCTTTAGTATTTGCTTTTGTGAAATGCACAGCTCCAGAAAATCAGCATCTATTTGATGTCTGATCTCTGTATTCATGCTATTTTCAAATCTCAAAAACGTTTCCAATACAGCAGTATGTGAATTAGTCTTGTTGGTCAATTCTGTGTCTTTCCTTGTGTCTATTCCATTTGGTTCCATATGGTCAATAAAGGAAGCAATGAACTCTTTCCTAGATTCAATCCTAGTGGTATGGTATTCCATTTCTACTAAGCGTGCAGCACTCTGCGTTTTTTAAACGTTTCCTTTCTATACAGGTGATCAACTTGTTATCATTCAGTTGAATCGTGATAAAAAAAATCCTGGGAAGGAGAAATCAAAGAAAAAAAGAGGAATGCACTATCTCAGCATAGCAAATGTGCTATAATTAACAATGTGAGCAGAAATTGAATTTGTTCACATGAGCAGGTTATGCAAAATAGGCACAACACTAGGAGTCGATTCTAAAAAGTTACACAAAGAAATCAAATCAGAGATACAGTATCTATAAATTAAGTTATGTGTAATAATGAGAAATGACTCAGGGAAAAAGTATTACACATACTTACTTAAATGTTTTTAATACTTAATTTAAAAGCCCCTGTTGGTGATGACCGCTTCAAAATGCCTCCTTTATGGAGAACCCAGTCATGCATTGCTCAGGTGTGATTTTTGCCCATTCTAAAACACAAGTACTTTTCAAATCCTGAAGCTTGTGTGGGCTCTTGTTATGACCTGGTGGTTAGGAGCACACGGAATGACCTGATAGTTAAAACTCACACAGGACAAGCTCTGGGATGTGGAAGCTCTGCTGACCGCAATCCCTAATCCTATCACACACACTAGAAATAGCCGTGGAGCGCTCCTGACGCTCCCTAGGCGCCTCGTCACAGCCTAAGAGCTAGCTAGCCCTAGAGATAGAAAATAAAGCCTACCTTACCTCAGAGAAATTCCCCAAAGGAAAAGGCAGCCCCCCACATATATTGACTGAGTAAAGATGAAAGTCACAAACGCAGAAATGAAACAGGTTTCAGCAAAGGGAGGCCAGACTTACTAAATAGGAAAGGTAGCTTTGCGATCAGCACAAAAAAACTACAAAAGACCACGCAGAGTGTGCAAAAAAGACCTCCGCACCGACTAACGGTGCGGAGATGCCACTCTGCATCCCAGAGCTTCCAGCTAGCAAGACAAAATCATGATATCCAGCTGGACAAGAAAACAATGAACGAATTAGATACTATCAGGAACTTAGCTTCTGCTGGAGTAGACAGGTCACCAGAAAGATCCAAGAGCGAACTGAACCAATGCAGAAACATTGACAGCTGGCATGGAGTAACGATCTAAGTGGAGTTAAATAGAGCAGCCAACCAAAGGATAAACCACGTCACCTGTGTAAGGAACCTCAGAAGCAGCAGCTCCACTCACAGCCACCAGAGGGAGCCCACGGACAGAACTCACCGAAGTACCATTCACGACCACAGGAGGGAGCTTGACAACAGAATTCACAACAGTACCCCCCCTTGAGGTGGCGTCACCGAACCCTCACCAGAGCCCCCAGGCCGATCAGGATGAGCCAAATGAAAGGCACGAACCAAATCGGCAGCATGAACATCAGAGGCAAAAACCCAGGAATTATCTTCCTGACCATAACCCTTCCACTTGACCAGGTACTGGAGTTTCCGTCTTGAAAAACGAGAATCCAAAATCTTCTCCACCACATACTCCAACTCCCCCTTGACCAACACCGGGGCAGGAGGATCAACGGAGTGAACCATAGGCGCCATGTATCTCTGCAACAACGAGCTATGGAACACATTATGGATGGCAAAAGAAGCTGAAAGGTCCAAACGAAATGACACAGGATTAAGAACTTCAGAAATCTTATATGGCAAAATGAAACGAGGCTTAAACCTAGGAGAGGAAACCTTCATAGGAACATGACGAGATGACAACCAAACCAAATCCCCAACCCGAAGTCGGGGACCAACGCAGCGCCGGCGGTTAGCGAAACATTGAGCCTTCTCCTGGGACAATGTCAAATTGTCCACCACATGAGTCCAAATCTGCTGCAACCTGTCCACCACAGTATCCACACTAGGACAGTCCGAAGGCTCAACCTGCCCTGAAGAGAAACGAGGATGGAAACCAGAATTGCAGAAAAAAGGAAAAACCAAAGTAGCCGAGCTGGCCCGATTATTAAGGGCGAACTCAGCCAAAGGCAAAAAGGACACCCAATCATCCTGATCAGCAGAAACAAAGCATCTCAGATATGTTTCCAAAGTCTGATTAGTTCGTTCGGTTTGGCCATTTGTCTGAGGATGGAAAGCCGAGGAAAAAGACAAATCAATGCCCATCCTAGGACAAAAGGCTCGCCAAAACCTCGAAACAAACTGGGAACCTCTGTCCGAATTGATGTTCTCCGGAATGCCATGTAAACGAACCACATGCTGGAAAAACAATGGCACCAAATCAGAGGAGGAAGGCAATTTAGACAAGGGTACCAAATGGACCATCTTAGAGAAGCGATCACAAACCACCCAAATGACCGACATCCTTTGAGAGACAGGGAGATCTGAAATAAAATCCATGGAAATATGCGCCCAGGGCCTCTTCGGGACCGGCAAGGGCAAAAGAAACCCACTGGCACGAGAACAGCAGTGCTTAGCCCGAGCACAAGTCCCACAGGACTGCACAAAAGAACGCACATCCCGTGACAAAGAAGGCCACCAAAAGGATCTAGCCACCAAATCTCTGGTACCAAAGATTCCAGGATGACCAGCCAACACCGAACAATGAACCTCAGAGATAACTCTACTAGTCCATCTACCAGGGACAAACAGTTTCTCCGTTGGACAACGGTCAGGTCTATCAGCCTGAAACTTCTGCAGCACGCGCCGCAAATCAGGGGAGATGGCAGACAAAATTACCCCCTCTTTAAGAATACCCGCCGGCTCCGGAACACCCGGAGAGTCAGGCACAAAACTAATTGACAGGGCATCAGCCTTCACATTCTTAGATCCCGGAAGGTATGAAACCACAAAATCAAAATGGGAGAAAAAGAGCGACCATCGAGCCTGTCTAGGATTCAACCATTTGGCAGACTCGAGATAAGTCAAATTCTTGTGATCCGTCAAGACCACCACGCGATGTTTAGCTCCTTCAAGCCAATGTCGCCACTCCTCGAATACCCACGTCATTGCCAACAACTCTCGATTGCCAACATCATAATTGCGCTCAGCAGGCGAGAATTTTCTAGAAAAGAAGGCACATGGTTTCATCACCGAGCCATCAGAACTTCTTTGCGACAAAACAGCCCCTGCTCCAATCTCAGAAGCATCAACCTCGACCTGAAACGGGAGCGAAACATCTGGCTGGCACAGCACAGGGGCAGAAGAAAAACAACGCTTCAACTCCTGAAAAGCCTCTACAGCCACAGAGGACCAATTGACCACATCAGCACCTTGCTTGGTCAAATCAGTCAACGGTTTAGCAATACTAGAAAAATTAGCGATGAAGCGACGGTAAAAATTAGCAAAGCCCAGGAACTTCTGTAGGCTCTTTACAGATGTCGGCTGAGTCCAATCATAAATGGCCTGAACTTTAACAGGGTCCATTTCGATAGTAGAAGGGGAAAAAATGAAACCCAAAAATGAAACCTTCTGAACTACAAAGAGACACTTAGACCCCTTCACAAACAAGGAATTCGCACGAAGGACCTGGAACACCATTCTGACCTGCTTCACATGAGACTCCCAATCATCCGAAAAGACCAAAATGTCATCCAAATATACAATCATGAATCTATCCAGGTACTTTCGGAAGATGTCATGCATAAAGGACTGAAACACAGATGGAGCATTAGAAAGCTCGAATGGCATAACCAGGTACTCAAAATGGCCCTCGGGCGTATTAAATGCTGTTTTCCATTCATCGCCCTGTTTAATTCGCACAAGATTATACGCCCCTTGAAGATCTATCTTGGTGAACCAACTAGCCCCCTTAATCCGAGCAAACAAATCAGACATCAGCTGCAAAGGATACTGAACTTTGACTGTGATCTTATTAAGAAGGCAGTAATCAATACAAGGTCTTAAAGAGCCATCCTTCTTGGCCACAAAAAAGGACCCTGCTCCCAATGGTGACGACGACGGGCGAATATGACCCTTCTCCAAGGATTCCTTTATATAACTCCGCATAGCAGCGTGCTCTGGCACAGATAAATTAAACAGTCGGCCCTTAGGAAACTTACTACCAGGAATCAAATTAATAGCACAATCGCAATCCCTATGAGGAGGTAGGGCACCGGATTTGGGCTCCTCAAATACATCCCGGTAATCTGATAAAAACTCAGGGACTTCAGAAGGAGTGGAAGGCGAAATTGACAACAATGGAACATCACCATGTACCCCTTGACAACCCCAGCCGGACACAGACATAGATTTCCAATCCAATACTGGATTATGGACCTGTAGCCATGGCAACCCCAAAATGACCACATCATGCAGATTATGCAACACCAAAAAGCGAATATCCTCCTGATGTGCAGGAGCCATGCACATGGTCAATTGCATCCAGTATTGAGGTTTATTCTTGGCCAAAGGCGTAGCATCAATTCCTCTCAATGGAATAGGATACTGCAAGGGCTCCAAGGAAAAACCACAGTGCCTGGCAAACTCCAAGTCCATCAAATTCAGGGCAGCGCCTGAATCCACAAATGCCATAACAGAATAGGACGACAGAGAGCAAATCAGAGTAACGGACAAAAGAAATTTAGACTGTACCGTACCAATGGTGGCAGACCTAGCGAACCGCTTAGTGCGCTTAGGACAATCGGAGATAGCATGAGTGGATTCACCACAGTAAAAACACAGTCCATTCCGACATCTGTGTTCTTGCCATTCAGCTCTGGTCAAAGTCCTATCACACTGCATAGGCTCAGGCCTATTCTCAGAGAACACCGCCAAATGGTGCACAGCTTTGCGCTCACGCAAGCGCCGATCGATCTGAATGGCCAAGGACATAGACTCATTCAGACCAGCAGGCGTGGGAAATCCCACCATGACATCCTTAAGGGCTTCAGAAAGACCCTTTCTGAAAATTGCCGCCAGGGCACATTCATTCCACTGAGTAAGCACAGACCACTTTCTAAACTTCTGACAGTACACCTCCGCTTCATCCTGACCCTGACACAATGCCAGCAAGATTTTCTCTGCCTGATCCACGGAATTTGGTTCATCATAAAGCAATCCAAGCGCCAGAAAAAACGCATCAACATCACGCAATGCAGGATCCCCTGGCGCAAGGGAAAATGCCCAGTCTTGAGGGTCACCACGCAACAAAGAAATAATGATTTTTACTTGTTGAGCGGGGTCACCAGAGGAGCGGGGTTTCAAAGCTAGAAACAGTTTACAATTATTTTTGAAATTCAGAAACTTAGATCTATTCCCAGAAAATAAATCGTGAGTAGGAATTCTAGGCTCTAACATCGGATTCTGAACCACAAAATCTTGAATGATTTGTACCCTTGCAGTGAGATGATCCACACAAGAGGACAGACCTTGAATGTCCATATCTACACCTGTGTCCTGAACCACCCAAAGTTTTAGGGGAAAAGAAAGACAAAACACAGTGCAAAGAAAAATAAATGGTCTCAGAACTTCTCTTATCCCTCTATTGAGATGCATTAATACTTTGGGCCAGCTGTACTGTTATGACCTGGTGGTTAGGAGCACACGGAATGACCTGATAGTTAAAACTCACACAGGACAAGCTCTGGGATGTGGAAGCTCTGCTGACCACAATCCCTAATCCTATCACACACACTAGAAATAGCCGTGGAGCGCTCCTGACGCTCCCTAGGCGCCTCGTCACAGCCTAAGAGCTAGCTAGCCCTAGAGATATAAAATAAAGCCTACCTTGCCTCAGAGAAATTCCCCAAAGGAAAAGGCAGCCCCCCACATATATTGACTGTGAGTAAAGATGAAAGTCACAAACGCAGAAATGAAACAGGTTTCAGCAAAGGGAGGCCAGACTTACTAAATAGACAGAGGATAGGAAAGGTAGCTTTGCGATCAGCACAAAAAATCTACAAAAGACCACGCAGAGTGTGCAAAAAAGACCTCCGCACCGACTAACGGTGCGGAGATGCCACTCTGCATCCCAGAGCTTCCAGCTAGCAAGACAAAATCATGATATCCAGCTGGACAAGAAAACAATGAACGAATTAGATACTATCAGGAACTTAGCTTCTGCTGGAGTAGACAGGTCACCAGAAAGATCCAAGAGCGAACTGAACCAATGCAGAAACATTGACAGCTGGCATGGAGTAACGATCTAAGTGGAGTTAAATAGAGCAGCCAACCAAAGGATAAACCACGTCACCTGTGTAAGGAACCTCAGAAGCAGCAGCTCCACTCACAGCCACCAGAGGGAGCCCACGGACAGAACTCACCGAAGTACCATTCACGACCACAGGAGGGAGCTCAACAACAGAATTCACAACAGGCTCTATGACCTCTGAGATTTAGTTCCTTCCATAAATTTTCTATAGGATTCAGGTCAGGTGATTTGCTAGCCCATTCTCGAAGCTTTATTTATTTTTCTGAAACCAATTGATGTGAATACTTTTCTGCCCAATGATGACAGAAGTATTCTGGGAGTGATACATTTATTGGCTAACCAGAAAATAATATGTTTGCAGCTTTCAGAGCACAGAGGCTCCTTCTTCAGGCAGGATTACAGATAGATTAATAAGAAAAAAGCACAATATTTAAAGAACAGTACAGCAGGACATTTGTTAGGGGGTGGGAAGTGTGAGGAGTCCATACATAAGCCAAGATATTCAAATTAGGCATTTTCTTACAAATGGAGAGGTAATGGGAACAATGTTCTTAGTTATCTGGAGTACTTCAGGTGTAGGTGTGAATTGTATCCATGTAGTGACTCATAAATCCAGGTGTTAAATTGAGTCCTAGTGTCAACGAATTAAACATCTTCATTAGTTTGTATTCCCAAGTTTTTCTTTCCCTGTGGTCCTTAAAATTACCTTTTAGTATTAAGACTTTTAATACACAATACAATACAATAACACAATACAATTTGTTATTGTACATCTGAAACCAATTGAGAGTTTCCTTGGCTGTGTGTTTGGGATAATTTTCTTGCTGAAATGTTCACCTTTGTTTCATCTTCATCTTACTAATAGCAGATTTTTTAGTAAGAATGTCTTGATACATTTGTCCTTCCTTCAATTATATGAAGTTTGCTAGTGCCAAATGCTGAAAACCAGCCCCACACCATGTTGTTCCCACCTCCAAACTTGATATGTGTTGATATGGTGTTTTGGGGAGAATGTGCAGTGCCTTTTGGCCACAAAACATGGTGTGTATTATGGCATTCAAAAAGTTCCATTTTGATCTCATCTGACCAGACTATATTTACCTAGTATTTCACAGGCTTGTTTAAATGTTGCTGAGCAAACTTTAAACGCACTTGAACATACTTTTTGTTCAGCAATGGAGCCTTGTGTGGTGAGCGTGCATACAGGCCATGGAGGTTGAGTGCATTACTTATTGTCTTCTTTGAAACATTTGTACCTGCTGATTCCAGGTCTCTCTGTAACTCTCCACAGGTGGTCCTTGGCTCTTGAACAACTCTTCTGAAAATTCATTTCACTCCTCTGTCTAAAATCTTGCAGGTAACACCTAGTCATGGCCGGTTTATGGTGAAATTATGTTCTTATCATTTCCGGATTATGGCTACAACAGTGCTCATTGGAACCTTCAGTAGTTTAGTATTTTTTCTATCATCGATATGTTTTGCAGCAATAAAATGGTGACGGTGTTCAGACAGCTCACTGGTTTTACCCATCATGAAATATTTCTTGTGTGGCATCTTTGTAATGAGACACCTTTCATAGGCCATCAGTTGAACCAACTGATATTATTTTTCACTAAGTGGCAGGATTGATTTCTGATTACTGATATATTTTACTAGATGGTGGCCCAATTCTAATGCATCGGGTATCTACTATATAATTGTCTAAGGGGTACTTCCGTCTTTCTGTCTGTCCTTCTGTCTGTCTGCAACTTCCGTCACTGAAATCCCACGTCGCTGATTAGTCTCGCCAGCTGCCTGTCCTGGCTGCCGCGATCAATCAGCGACTGGTACTGTCCAGCCGAGAATTAGTCCCTCCCTACTCCTGTCCAGTCAGTGTCCGGCACCCGCTCCATAATCCCCTCCAGTCAGCGCTCACACAGGGTTAGTGACAGCGTTAACGGACCGCGTTATGCCGCGCATAACGCACTCTGCTAACGCTGCCATTAACCCTGTGTGACCAACTTTTTACTATTGATGCTGCCTATGCAGCATCAATAGTAAAAAGATCTAATGTTAACAATAATAAAAAAAAACAAACCTGCTATTCTCACCTTCCGTCGTCCACAAAGGCGTGCGCAGCTGTCGCCAGCTTCCATTCTCAGAGATGCATTGCGAAATTACCCAGAAGACTTAGCGGTCTCGCCTCAGCGGACAACGGAGGGTGAGTTTAGCAGGTATTTTGTTTTTTTAACATTACCTTTTTTTTATTATTGATGCCGCATAGGCAGCATCAATAGTAAAAGGTTCGGCACACACAGGGTTAATAGCGGCGGTAAAGGAGTGCGTTACCCGCGGCATAATGCGGTCTGTTACCGCCGGCATTAACCCTGTGTTAGCGGTGACCGGAGGGGAGTATGGAGCAGTGACTGCGGGAAGCGGAGCGCCAGGGACACGGACACTGAGGGGAGCAGGGAGTATGGACCGGAGCGCTGGGGACACTGTGGGGAGTATGGAGCCGAGCACCAGGGACACTGCGGGGAGTATGGAGCGGGCGCCGGAGACACTGCAGGGAGCTGGGAGTATGGAGCAGGCGCCGGCCACTGACTGCAGGGAGTAAGGAGCGGCCATTTTCTTCCGGACTGTGCCCGTCGCTGATTGGTCGTGGCTGTTTTGCGGCGACCAATCAGCGACTTAGATTTCCATGATAGACAGAGGCCACGACCAATGAATATCCATGACAGACAGACAGACAGAAGGACAGACGGAAGTACCCCTTAGACAATTATATAGTAGACTAGATGGCAGCCCGATTCTAAAGAATCGGGAGTCTAGAATCCATATATACTTTATTTATTCAAATGTAAGAATAATACAATTAATAAATAATAGTAAGAAAGAACAAAAATAATAGGCAGTATATGGAGAAAACACCAAACAAAAGTTCAAAATTGGTGTGAAAATGTCACTGAACCACTTCACAACTAAATATATATAGTTTTGGTAAATGGTATTATCATTTTTTTGACGAAATTCGGCAGGAGCTTGAAGAGCAACGTCACTGGGCCCGCCTCCACGCAGTAGAAACTTGCTGTGAGGTAAAAATTCAAAAATCACACCAAAATGGCGGGCGGAGTGTGTCACAGTACGGCACGTTTCTGATTGGTCGCTCGCAGCAGGCGGCAACCAATCAGACACTGGACACTGTTGACGTCACTTATCTCCGGACATTAGCTCCGGACATTAGCTCCGGACATTAGCTCCGGACATTAGCTCCGGACAGGAAGTTGGCACAAATTGCAGGAAGTAGTATTCTAGGCAATTATATATTAGATAAACATCTCACTGCCCTTTGGGTGATTTCCTGGTTACTGTGGGGGCATGCTCTGTTACTTGAGCGACAGTTCAGGTCAACACATTTGCTAAACCATAGTGTCACTTTCCTGAATGTATGCATAGAACAAAGAATAGGCTGAGGAGGCAGTAAAATCTTACTATGAGCAGTAAAGGGAAAACGGTAAGCAGACAATATAAAGAGAGTGGGGCATTTTTAATGAAGACTTTCTGTAAGTGACTTTGCTATTTTTTATCAATATCTGGTGATAAAATAGGAAAAAAGATGGAAATAATCTTTTATTGTTACAATACAAACACATTCACGGCCCCTTAGTGTTCTCTTAATTTTTTAGAATAGGACTGTCAGTACATTAACCTTTACGATGAAATATCTAATGTCAAGCTCCGATAGTAAAACTAATTTTTTCTTAGCTTTGACAATATGATGCTTTAATGACACAGTTATAATCTTGAGAAGACATCAAAATGTTTTCTTCTGTAATACATTTCATGTATATGTTTCATTTTCTCTCCTATAAACAAGTGGATCCACCCAGTGAGTCAGCTGATAAATAAGTATTTTACAGAAATCTACTGATGCCAGACTACATCATTCTATTTAATAAAAATTGTCACAGATTGATATTAGCATGGTGGTTGGAATAGCGATACCTATAATATTATACAGAAACAAAACTGTGTCCTGACTGATTTTGTGCAAGAAGCCAAGAGCACGGGCGAATGGTTGCAGTCACCAAAACTTTTGTATATGCACCAAGAGTTTAGCATCAAAGTGTCTGTTTCCGATTTCATTACCTGGATAATTGTTATGACTCTGGCTCCACTGAATGGAAACCATGATTAATCCTGTTAATTACAATTAAGGCATGATTGGAGCCTGGATTAGAGTCCTTTTACTTATCCTATCCATTGCTAACGAGTTTCCTCTGTTAGTTTTTGGCCAAACGCTTGCAGCTAAAAATAATAAAAATATAAACATGGAAAGTTTGAATGGAAATATACCAAAACTGTAAAACATATATTATCTTTGCCAAGAAATTTCCATAAAAAGTCACCAGTGGCCAGTCAAAAAGTGAGACGTAATACTCTTTTATATTGTGGAACATGGTTGAAATGTTCCTCCATTACTAGCATAAACCCATGAACGCCAACTCAATAGAATGTGATACAAGGAAATATAAAATTAATCTTATTTAGGAGAGTCAATATTGTAATGTCAAATATGGATCAGATGGTAAATGCAAAATGAAAATCACATCCATATAATTCTCAAGGAAAAGAATTGGTTCCTAATTAGTTAATGGACACATCAGCAAAACTGTATAGCAATGAAACGAAGGCTTTCAGACTAATCAAATCATATATCCAGCTGTACGATTGTGTATAACTGATTGGAATCATCTGGAGTAATAAAATACAGACTTGCAACATAAGCCTAAAGTTCCAGATGACACAAAGACATCCTTTCCCCAGTGAAGAAAGACAAAGGAATCATTGCATATTGAATGCCCTAAATGGGCATTAGAATCTACAATGATCATTAAAAGCTCAGACCCATGTGTAGTTTTCATGAAGCCTCCCATCCCGTGCCTCAATAGTTATCTGATCAGAACAGCTGAACTGCATTACTTACATCATTGTTTATTTCTACTTGAATTAAAAGGTTACAAGGACAAAATGTAATCATAGACTGACAAGAAGAAAAACTATCTGATTGAAGAACCACCAAATGGCTGTGTCCACTGAATTGTCCACTGAGATACGATACTTATGTTTCATTGACTTAAACTTTTAAAGAAGAGAGGAAGAATGTGTTGTGAGCAAAACTTTCATTCTGCTTTGCTCAAAATGGAGTTCGACTTATGCAGTCAGTGGCTCCAATTCATTATTGTTGTCTCTATAATTTTCTAGAGTAATTTGTTCCTGTGTCTTATTCATTGTATATTTTTCACCGCTTTTTAAGTCGTCTTTCTTTGTTAAATTTGTCTTGAATTTTCCTAGACAACTTTGCTTATCCAGATGTTTTTAACAAATTCGTGAAATATGACATTTACAGAGTGTCACTTTTTTTAGCACATCTCACGCCAGTCCCTACTTGCACAAAGGTTACTCGAGGAGTTTTCAATTTTTCAAACCTTTTGCAACTTTTGGTAGTGAAAAAAAATAAATACAAAAATTAAAGACAAAAAGACAAAAATAAAGAGCATTTTTAGTTTTGCTATAAATTCATTAACCACATGAGCCATTTTGAAGAACTTGTGAAACAACTAGTAACATATTATATTATTATTATTCATTAGTATAGAAAGCAATCCTTAAAGAGTACAATAGCCCTGAGCATATCAATCTCCATTAACCCTGTTGCTGTGGGGATATCACCTGATTACTTAACGGAGTTGATCTGTAAGTATTGGAATATCAAAGTATTGCAATAAACAATTAAAGAGAGTACATAAGCTGTAGTGATATTCATGGGCTGAGCCCTGCCATGGATACCCATCCACTCCACACCATTCAATAATAAGAAGCATGGGACCTCCTTAAGGATATGTACTTAAAGCGTAATAGTTATTTTAATTAGTGATAATCGAGCACTAAAATGATCTAGTGCTGCTTGGTACTCGAATCAATACAGGTCCTTCTCAAAAAATTAGCATATAGTGTTAAATTTCATTATTTACCATAATGTAATGATTACAATTAAACTTTCATATATTATAGATTCATTATCCACCAACTGAAATTTGTCAGGTCTTTTATTGTTTTAATACTGATGATTTTGGCATACAACTCCTGATAACCCCAAAAACCTGTCTCAATAAATTAGCATATCAAGAAAAGGTTCTCTAAACGACCTATTACCCTAATCTTCTGAATCAACTAATTAACTCTAAACACATGCAAAAGATACCTGAGGCTTTTATAAACTCCCTGCCTGGTTCATTACTCAAAACCCCCATCATGGGTAAGACTAGCGACCTGACAGATGTCAAGAAGGCCATCATTGACACCCTCAAGCAAGAGGGTAAGACCCAGAAAGAAATTTCTCAACAAATAGGCTGTTCCCAGAGTGCTGTATCAAGGCACCTCAATGGTAAGTCTGTTGGAAGGAAACAATGTGGCAGAAAACGCTGTACAACGAGAAGAGGAGACCGGACCCTGAGGAAGATTGTGGAGAAGGACCGATTCCAGACCTTGGGGAACCTGAGGAAGCAGTGGACTGAGTCTGGTGTGGAAACATCCAGAGCCACCGTGCACAGGCGTGTGCAGGAAATGGGCTACAGGTGCCGCATTCCCCAGGTAAAGCCACTTTTGAACCATAAACAGCGGCAGAGGCGCCTGACCTGGGCTACAGAGAAGCAGCACTGGACTGTTGCTAAGTGGTCCCAAGTACTTTTTTCTGATGAAAGCAAATTTTGCATGTCATTCGGAAATCAAGGTGCCAGAGTCTGGAGGAAGACTGGGGAGAAGGAAATGCCAAAATGCCTGAAGTCCAGTGTCAAGTACCCACAGTCAGTGATGGTGTGGGGTGCCATGTCAGCTGCTGGTGTTGGTCCACTGTGTTTCATCAAGGGCAGGGTCAATGCAGCTAGCTATCAGGAGATTTTGGAGCACTTCATGCTTCCATCGGCTGAAATGCTTTATGGAGATGAAGATTTCATTTTTCAGCACGACCTGGCACCTGCTCACAGTGCCAAAACCACTGGTAAATGGTTTACTGACCATGGTATTACTGTGCTCAATTGGCCTGCCAACTCTCCTGACCTGAACCCCATAGAGAATCTGTGGGATATTGTGAAGAGAAAGTTGAGAGACGCAAGACCCAACACTCTGGATGAGCTTAAGGCCGCTATTGAAGCATCCTGGGCCTCCATAACATCTCAGCAGTGTCACAGGCTGATTGCCTCCATGCCACGCCGCATTGAAGCAGTCATTTCTGCCAAAGGATTCCCGACCAAGTATTGAGTGCATAACTGAACATTATTATTTGATGGTTTTTTTGTTTGTTATTAAAAAACACTTTTATTTGATTGGATGGGTGAAATATGCTAATTTATTGAGACAGGTTTTTTGGGTTATCAGGAGTTGTATGCCAAAATCATCAGTATTAAAACAATAAAAGACCTGACAAATTTCAGTTGGTGGATAATGAATCTATAATATATGAAAGTTTAATTGTAATCATTACATTATGGTAAATAATGAAATTTAACACTATATGCTAATTTTTTGAGAAGGACCTGTATAACAAAACCAGAACACATGTTTGAAAGGAGGGGCTATTAACACTAAATAGTGAAAAGAGACCCAAAGCCTGAAACAGAGGCAACCCACTCCATACTAGCAGTTGTACGAAGAGAAAAAGGAGTATATCGGGTTTAAAATGGTAATATTTTATTTAAATACACAAAACATTCATTAATAATATCAATAAGTACAAAAAATACAAAAGATACAAAGTGCATAAGGATGATTTAAAAGAACAGGTATCCCCAGGTGAGCAAATGCCCTATCTGTAAACCAGTCTGGAAGTAATCAGCTATAGGTAAAGAATGACCACCAAGGGTAAGGCCCTTGAGAAAGCACAAACACCAGAAGCGAAACGCGCATCGGGGGTCTCTTTTTACCACTGTTCCAGTCCAGAGTGTCTCTCTGCCTGTCACTTTAGTGGTAAGCGCTGCCCAATATTTTGATAATACTTTATTTAGGACTTCAGATTTTTTCGCAGTAACAACCACTGGTGGTCATTATTTTCCTGTAGCCGATTGCTTCCAGACTGGTTTACAGATAGGGCATTTACACACCTCATTTTGGTCTAAATGCTACTTTTTTCATGCGAGCACCCCAATCCGCTGTCAGGCTTTCCTGTGCACCATACAGTGACTACGGTCAGCTCTAGGTCTTAAAGCTGTGCTGCTCAGTGTTTTTTCTTTGGATTGACTTCAAGCATGAGAGTGCTCAAGATGCTCGTTACTCTGAGAGTATTTTTTTAATGCTTATGCGGGAGCTTGAGTCCCGCACCAATGTTTGGCACTCTTTAGATAGCCAATAAACATGTGGTGATTCTTTGCCAGTTACTGTAATGCCGTAGCCATCTTGGCTGTGGCATTGCTGTGATTGGCTGGTGGCATAGTGTCAACAGGTCTATAACACTATGCTTGTTACACTGTACCCAGGAAAGAAGCATTGCAGGGAGAGGTGCGGGTGAAAGAGGGACATTATTGTAGCTGTGTATTAGCCAGGGATTCAACCACAATCACATTTCTTTCAAATACAACAACAGCCCTTCTTAAGGCTAATTATAAGCAATAGTAATACTTAGTGTTGAGCGATACCATCCGATACTTGAAAGTATCGGTATCGGATAGTATCGGCCGATACCCGAAAAATATCGGATATCGCCGATACTGATATCCGATACCAATACAAGTCAATGGGACATCAAGTATCGGAAGGTATTCTCATGGTTCCCAGGGTCTGAAGGAGAGGAAACTCTCCTTCAGGCCCTGGGATCCATAGGGATGTGTAAAATAAAGAATTAAAATAAAAAATATTGATATGCTCACCTCTCCGGCGGCCCCTGGACATCACGCTGGTAACCGGCTGGCTTCTTTGTTTAAAATGAGCGCCTTCAGGACCTGCGAATGACGTCGCGGGTTCTGATTGGTCGCGTGCCGCCCATGTGACCGGTCCTTAATTCCGAGAATTAGGAGTTTTGTGAATGAGAATGACGTCGCGGCTTCTGATTGGTCGCGTGCCGGTCCCATGGGCAGCACGCGACCAATCAGAACCCGCGACGTCATTCGCAGGTCCTGAAGGCGCTCATTTTAAACAAAGAAGCCGGCCGGTTACCAGCGTGATGTCCAGGGGCCGCCGGAGAGGTGAGCATATCAATATTTTTTATTTTAATTCTTTATTTTACACATCCCTATTGATCCGATACCGATACCCGATATCACAAAAGTATCGGATCTCGGTATCGGAATTCCGATACCGCAAGTATCAGCCGTTACCCGATACTTGCGGTATCGGAATGCTCAACACTAGTAATACTGCTATTAGCAGCACTGAGGGCTGTACTCAAGGGATCGCGTAGGACAGGATAGGGTGAATTGCACATCCTTTATGCTGCATCCTGTAACTCAGACTAAAACCCCTTCTCAGGGGTAATAATATTCTTTTTGCTCTTAATCCTGCAAATTGTTCTCAGCAGGGAAATATTATACACCGTTTTTACTGTGGCAATTGTGCATAAAAATCATATATCCAGACTTGGTTGGATCTCAATAGGATCGCTGTATTGTATTGATCCTGCAGTGTAACCAGCAAGGCTGCCGTCACACTAGCAGTATTTGGTCAGTATTTTACATCATTATTTGTAAGCCAAAACCAGGAGTGGAACAATTGGAGGAAAAGTATAATAGAAACATATGCACCACTTCTGCAGTTATCACCCACTCCTGGTTTTGGCTTCCAAATGCTGATGTAAAATACAGACCAAATACTGCAAGTGTGACGGCAGCCTTATGCTGCATTTTTTTCAGCAGTGAAAATTTATATGCCATTTATCATGCTCCAGTTGTAAATAAAATGTTTGGTTAGAAATAGAATCGCTCTATGTATCCTGCAGCCTAAGAAGTCCATCTGAAGTGGGCAAATTTTCCTGTAATTGTAATACTGCAATTTTTTTCAGCAGTGAAATTTTATATAGAATTTGTTGTGCTCCAGTTGTGCCTCAAAATTGCTGGGTTAAAAATAGCATCACTATATTGATACTGCAACTTTTTCTCAATAGGGTATATCCTCACCTACTGTATTCTCACCCATCCCTTGTAGATTGTGAGCCTTCGCGGGCAGGGTCCTCACTCCTCCTGTACTAGTTACGACTTGTATTATTTAAGATTATTGTACTTTTTTTTATTATATATACCCCTCCTCACATGTAAAGCGCCATGGAATAAATGGCGCTATAACAATAAATAATAATAATATTAATATGTAATATGGGCAAGGCGCATGGTAAGGGACGGGGAAGAGGAAGTTATGCTGATGGCGAGCGCAGAGGCCGAGACCGTGGGCAATGTGAAACTTTGCTTGCCACAGGAGCACAACAAGCTCATATACAGGTCCTTCTCAAAAAATTAACATATAGTGTTAAATTTCATTATTTACCATAATGTAATGATTACAATTAAACTTTCATATATTATAGATTCATTATCCACCAACTGAAATTTGTCAGGTCTTTTATTGTTTTAATACTGATGATTTTGGCATACAACTCCTGATAACCCAAAAAACCTGTCTCAATAAATTAGCATATCAAGAAAAGGTTCTCTAAACGACCTATTACCCTAATCTTCTGAATCAACTAATTAACTCTAAACACATGCAAAAGATACCTGAGGCTTTTATAAACTCCCTGCCTGGTTCATTACTCAAAACCCCCATCATGGGTAAGACTAGCGACCCGACAGATGTCAAGAAGGCCATCATTGACACCCTCAAGCAAGAGGGTAAGACCCAGAAAGAAATTTCTCAACAAATAGGCTGTTCCCAGAGTGCTGTATCAAGGCACCTCAATGGTAAGTCTGTTGGAAGGAAACAATGTGGCAGAAAACGCTGTACAACGAGAAGAGGAGACCGGACCCTGAGGAAGATTGTGGAGAAGTGGAAACATCCAGAGCCACCGTGCACAGGCGTGTGCAGGAAATGGGCTACAGGTGCCGCATTCCCCAGGTAAAGCCACTTTTGAACCATAAACAGCGGCAGAGGCGCCTGACCTGGGCTACAGAGAAGCAGCACTGGACTGTTGCTAAGTGGTCCCAAGTACTTTTTTCTGATGAAAGCAAATTTTGCATGTCATTCGGAAATCAAGGTGCCAGAGTCTGGAGGAAGACTGGGGAGAAGGAAATGCCAAAATGCCTGAAGTCCAGTGTCAAGTACCCACAGTCAGTGATGGTGTGGGGTGCCATGTCAGCTGCTGGTGTTGGTCCACTGTGTTTCATCAAGGGCAGGGTCAATGCAGCTAGCTATCAGGAGATTTTGGAGCACTTCATGCTTCCATCGGCTGAAATGCTTTATGGAGATGAAGATTTCATTTTTCAGCACGACCTGGCACCTGCTCACAGTGCCAAAACCACAGGTAAATGGTTTACTGACCATGGTATTACTGTGCTCAATTGGCCTGCCAACTCTCCTGACCTGAACCCCATAGAGAATCTGTGGGATATTGTGAAGAGAAAGTTGAGAGACGCAAGACCCAACACTCTGGATGAGCTTAAGGCCGCTATTGAAGCATCCTGGGCCTCCATAACATCTCAGCACTGTCACAGGCTGATTGCCTCCATGCCACGCCGCATTGAAGCAGTCATTTCTGCCAATGGATTCCCGACCAAGTATTGAGTGCATAACTGAACATTATTATTTGATGGTTTTTTTGTTTGTTATTAAAAAACACTTTTATTTGATTGGATGGGTGAAATATGCTAATTTATTGAGACAGGTTTTTTGGGTTATCAGGAGTTGCATGCCAAAATCATCAGTATTAAAAGAATAAAAGACCTGACAAATTTCAGTTGGTGGATAATGAATCTATAATATATGAAAGTTTAATTGTAATCATTACATTATGGTAAATAATGAAATTTAACACTATATGCTAATTTTTTGAGAAGGACCTGTATCATGTCGATTCTGGACCACATAATCCTCACCTTGATCCTCCTTCCTCCCACCATGCCAAGTGCCCTGAGACAAGTGATCCCGCACTTGGACACTCCGAAGAGCTGGTCAGTTTTCCCTTTCAAGATTCTGTACTCTTGGCCGGTCAACTTGAAGTGGGGCAAGATGAGATCGCATGTAGTGATGCCAAAAGCTTTGAGCAGCCATGGTCATACTAAGGCGATGGTGAGAAAGTGTCACAAGAGGTGAATGATGATGAGACGAAATTGCCAGAAAGTCAGGAGGAGGAGAAGGGTGCTGATGTGGAAGACCAGGTGGTGGATGACATAGTGACTGACCAAACCTGGCAGGAAGACATGCAGAACAAGGACAGCAGCACACATGGGGAAGGAGGCATATCACCCCAACAGGCAGAAAGAAGCAGTATGGTGGCCAAAGACAGAAGGCGTGCATCCATTCCCCGTTACACCAACACGAGGGAAGTTGCCATTCCAACTGTTAGATCTTCCCGAGTCTGGTTATTTTTAAAGACTCTGCCAATAACCCCAAACAGGCTATTTGCAGCACCTGCCATGCCCGCATGAATCAACAGGGGTAGCAAAACTGCCAGCCTGACACCACCAGCATGATCAGACACATGGCAGCAAAGCACCAGACTTTGTGGGCCGAACCCCAGGCTCAAGGAACACTGTCTGCAGGTGATACCACTGCTTCTTCCACTGTTTTGCATTGAAGCCAATCCCCAGTCCACTGTGCATGTGAAGATGCCTCTAGCCCTGCACCTGTTGTTGCCCAGTCAAGCAGCACCATCATCAAGCCCGTCCCCATCCTTGTCCCAGCAAAGCCTTCAGGTGTCTAGACCCAAGTCATTGGAATGCAAGCAGAAATACTCAGCCAATGCCCCACAGGCCACAGTCCTCAATTCTAACATTTCTCTTCTACTTGCGTTCAAAATGTTGCCTTTTAGGCTCGTTGAGATGGAAGCTTTCCGCAACCTGATGGTGGCTATCCCAAGGTACTGGGTCCCCAGTCGCCACTACTGTATTTCTCCCGATGTGCCATACCGGCATTATACCAACATGTGTCCCACAACATTACCCGTGCCCTCAGCATTGCTGTTACTGGGAAAGTCAACCTAACCACGGACACGTGGACAAATGCTTGTGGGCAGGGATGGTACATCTCACTGACTGCACACGGGGTTAGAATAGTGGAAGTCAGGACCCAATTGGACCTTGAGATGGAACCCATCCTCCACACGCTGAGGATTGCAGGCCCTATTTCAATAAGGGTTGCCCCACAGTCTACAGCTCCTGCACCGCCTCCTACTCCTCCTCTTCCTCCTCTTCAGCCTCCATCTCTGAAATTAACACACCAGTCAGAAGCTGGATGCACTGCATCACTGCCTCAGCCAACAGGCAACAGGCTGTGCTGAAGCTAATCTGCATAGGCGTCAAACCGCACATTTGTCGCGTGGTGATCACCCGTTTAGTGGCCTCAGCTTCTTTCTTGTGCATTGACTTTGTTACTTAGATAACACCTTTGTGCAAAACAGTCAATGGAGAATCCTCTAATACTGAAGCCGAAATTATGCTTTGGTGTTGATTAGTCTATTTTTCTAGATAATTACTCTGGAAAACCAATGAAAACCAATGAAAGCCAGTCCCATAGACTACAGGAAATGACAGCCAAGCCACATGGACTTGAATTGTAATGGGTGGAAATCCTGTAAGTGAAATGTCCTCAGTGAAGTGTTATACAGTTTCATGATGGTTCCTTCAGGATTTTTAAGTGATGAGAATAGGTTATAGAGGAGAATTTACAGAAAAAAGAAAAGGGCTCACGGTCATAATTCATACAAGCAGGTGTTCAAATTTTTATTATGAATGTTGAAATGTGAAATGTACAAATGTAAACCTCCTCACCACATGCTTTTCACACCCAAATGCAAGAAAGGTAAGAAACTTATATGTTGAGTTCATGGTTATTATGAGAACTTAGCAGACCAGTGACATCGACTGTACTCATAAATACTGACTGTGAGAACATTTCTTTATATACATCTGATAGGTACAGGCGTAAGTTTATTTTGGATGAGTGGGAGAAGTGACATAGTGCATACAGTCATAAGGAAACTATGCAACATAGCACCATTAATGACAAACTCACATCATATAACTCACACACTGGCATATTTTACTACTACAGTATGTTCATTAAAAGACAGCCTGACAGGCTCCTTCATCACAAAGAATTATGAATTACTCTGAAGCACTGTGGAGTTTTAAGGATAGGCTTAAAATGATCACAGCTCAGACAACTCGGGTGGGGCTGCAGTTCCCAACTTGATTTGATTGGCACATCTCCCTTTATTTCCATAAAGGGGCAGACCCTTCCATCGAGTCAAACAGGTCCTGAAGGAGCCAGTGGCAGCTGCTCAGTGAACAGCTCTCCCTGTGCCTTGGCTCTTTTAAAACTATATATTCTCTAGTTCATTGCAATGAAGGACACGGAAATTTGATAATGGCACAGCATCAGTCAGCATTGGGCCATGCATGAAGTATTAGGATCTGGGCCAGTATTTACATCTTTGAATTTAAGTTTAGATTAAGATGAGGTGGGTGAGTGACCTGTGTAGGCCTGCTGTGTTGGCAGCCCTGATACCTCATGCAACAGCTGAAACTACTTTTTCACACTCAGGTGCCACAAATATCAGCTTCATAGACTACTATTGTTAAAAACATTTAAAGATTGTAACACAGGTTGTTGAATGAAAGTAAGTGCAGGCCTGCCAGTCTGGGAGCCCTACAACTACAGGCAACACACATGAAGGAGACCGAATTTGGAGTCCAAACATTTCAAAAAATTATTGTCAGACACCACTAAAGTGCCATTAATTTTCCCTAGAGTAGATATAGTATAATGGGATTCTGAGACCCCTTCCAATACAGGCAACCCACCAGATGGAGACCCAACTTTGAGTCTCCACATTTCTAAAATTTATTGTCACACACCACTAAAGTGGCATCAATTTCGCCAGAGAAGAAATAGAATAATGTAGGTCTGAGACCCCTTCCAAAACAGGCAACCCACCAGATGGAGACCCAATTTCAAGTGTCCACATTTCCAAAAAAAGTTTGTAACATCAGCAGCAATAGCAATATTAGGCACAGAAACCACGACAAAGGTCTTACAGACTGCAATAATGCGAGATCAATGCATCAAACTATAAACTGCACCACCACCAGTCTGCCCAGTCTGCGACTAAGGTGCAAAAGTCATTGGAGATCCATCACTTGTTCATCTTGATGAAAGTTAGGCTGTCTGCACTTTCAAGGGACAGCCGGATGCGCTTACCCATCAGGCCATCAGCAGCAGCACCGATGATAGTTTCTGAGAGAATGCTGGCTGCCAGGCATGACAAAACCTCCAATGCATGACAGGCAAGCTCAGACCACTCTTCCATCTTTGAAGACCAAAATGTAAAATGGTCTAAATTCCCCTTGATGACATTGATATTAAGCTCGAGATACTCCTGCACCATCCTCTCCAGTCATTCACAACATGTCAGACTTGTACTCTGCTCTGCTGGTGCATGGGCTGGTCTAAAAAATGTGTGAAACGACTCATAGAAATTGCTTCTGCCACTTTCACTGCTGCTGCTGCTAGTGATTTTGCATTAACGACATGTTCCTGGGGTTGGAAGTCCATAACTGTGATGCATACTGTCTGCCTCACTGCTGTCTTGGGGAAAACCACTCTTAAGAGTTTACAAGAATGTTTAGATACTACAGCATGCATGCGTCCCTTTCCAGAGGGGAAACATCTGGAAAAACTTACTCTTGCACCGTGGTTCTAATAGAGTGGCAACCCAGTAGTGAGCACTTTATCTAATCTTAACAATATGGGCATCATGTTGTAGTGCAGCAAGAAAGCGCTCATGTGTTGGGCGCTTCCATGAGGTCCAAGTCAATGGTGTGTTGGTGGCGGTTAACACTTACACTTGCTTTCTCCATCCCCTCCTGCCAACCACGGACAAGAGAGAGGGGATCATTATCTTCTTCATCTCTTTGCTGTTACATGCCCATTACCTCTTCCCCCACATCCTCCTCCATTTGTTCCTCAGCTCCTACACCTTCAGTAACAGTTTTTCTGTAACCCTGAGCCCCCCACGATTGCTGTAATCCATCCATGTGTGGACTGGGGCTGAAATTCAGCCCTGGCATGTGAAATCATGTGAAATCACACAGGCCCATGTTGTCCCTGTCCCCATGAACCAGATGGGATATATTAGTAATATTACCCTGGATGGAGGAAAGGAAGATTTTCTACAAGACTAATATGTCTATTGATACCCGTGGGCTACTGGGGTAAGTGATGCAGTCATCAACTTTGTGCTCCATCACAACTCTTAACAGTATGGATATCTTGAGAACACCAATTCTGTTAACAATGTAACAGACAAGGCAGCCCATTACCAGACAGGCCCTTCTGGCATTTGCTAGAATTTCCAGATGGCCAGTCCGGCCCTGAATACACCCTCCCGTGGCACCTCTGTGATGACAGTCCCAAACATAGAGAAACAGTGGGTGAAATAAGTACAGTATTTAATCCCATGCTGATTTTGTAAGTTTGCCCACTGACAAAGACATGAACAGTCTATCATTTTAAGGGTAGCTTAATTTTATCATTGAAAGGTAGAATATCAAAAATAAAATCCAGAAAATCACATTGTATAAATTATACAAATTTATTTGCATTTTGCAGTGAGAAATAAGTATTTGACCCCTACCAACCATTAAGGGTTCTGGTGCCTGCAGACAAGTTAAGACACCCCTAATCAACTCATTACCTGCATTAAAGACAGCTGTCTTACATAGTCACCTTTATAAATGACTCATGTCCACAGACTCAATTAATCAGGTTCAAGCATGTACATGTCAAATTAGTGCAATTTTTGCCTCTTACTAAGTCATTTTCTGCAAAATTAGTTGATATCATGAGTTTGGTCATCCTTTGTGGTCTTAAAAAAATGCCTGGACTAGGCTACCCATTCTGCCCCTCTGAACTTCAGATTGTGACTGCTGCTGGGCACAGCCAGAGTAGTGGCTGAGGATGCAATGCTGGTGGTTGCATCACTCAGTGTTTGTGCAGCAAGCCGTAATGTAACCTCCTCGTCTTCCTCCTCCTCCACCTCCTCTACTTAGCTGCTCAGCTGCAAGCCTCTGGGTTCATAGCATGTGAGATCTAAAACCTCATCATCATCATCCTCTATGTTCTCCCACTACTTGCCCTGAGAATCACCCTCCTCCTATTCCTTCCCTGGAAGCACAGTACAGTCCAAGAGTACATCAGGTATCTGAGTCTCATCAGGATCAGTATTTATTTGCTGAGATAGTGTGTCTGGACCACACTATTAGCAGAAATAATTCAGATTCAGAAATCTGGGCTAGTGTCTAGACCACACTATTAGCAGAAAGGATTTAGATTCTGAAATATGGCCTCCTACCTGCACTACAGTATTTGCACAAACAATTTAAATTAGGAAATATGGCCTCCTGCCTGCACCACAATATTAGTCCAAACAATTTTGATTAGGAAATGTGGCCTAGTGCCTGCACCCCAATTTTATCCCAAACAATTTTGATTAGGAAACGTGCCCTCCTGCCTGCACCAAAATATTAGGTCTAACAATTTTGTTTGGAAAATGTGGCCTCCTGCCTGCACCACTATATTGGCCCAAAACGATTTTGATTAGGGAATGTGACCTCCTACCTGCACCCCAATATTAGTCCAAATGATTTTGATTAGGAAATGTTACTTGGTGCCTGCACCCCAGCATTAGCCAGAACAAATTAGATTAGGAATTGTGGCCTCCTGCCTGCACTACAATATTAGCCCATACAATTTTGATTAGGAAATACTGGTGTCTGCACCACAATATTAGCCCAAACTATTTTGATCAGCAAATGTGCCCTCCTGCCTGCACCCCAGTATTAGCCCAAACAATTTTGATTAGGAACTGTAGCCTCCTGCCTGCACCCCAATATTAGCCCAAATGATTTTGATTAGGAAATGTTACTTGGTGCCTGCACCCCAGCATTAGCCAGAACAAATTAGATTAGGAATTGTGGCCTCCTGCCTGCACTACAATATTAGCCCATACAATTTTGATTAGGAAATACTGGTGTCTGCACCACAATATTAGCCCAAACTATTTTGATCAGCAAATGTGCCCTCCTGCCTGCACCCCAGTATTAGCCCAAACAATTTTGATTAGGAACTGTGGCCTCCTGCCTGCACCCCAATATTAGCCCAAATGATTTTGATTAGGAAATTGTTGTGAATTCTGCTCTTGGGCTCCCTCCGGTGGTTATGAGTGGTAGTGCTGCTGTCTTTGGATCGCAGCATTTATCAGGTGTATCCATTTTTTGCAATTTGGGCTGGGCTATTTAGTCCTGCATTATCCTTTAGTCAGTGCCAGTTGTCCATTGTTTTTGGAGGATTCACATCCATACCTGGTCTCTCCTGTTTTGCTGTTTATTTCAACAAAGATAAGTTCTGGCTTTGTTTTTGCTGTCCACCTGCTGTGGACCTTATAGTTCTGTGCATTTTCATGTTTTGTCTTGTCCAGCTTTGTCTGTGAAGGATTTTTTGCAGCCAAGCTGTGTCTCTGGAGATGCAGATATACCCTCCATGTCTTTAGTCAGATGTGGTGATTTGTATTTCCTGTGGTGGATATTTTCTAGTGTTTTAATACTGACCGCATAGTACTCTGTCCTATTCTTTCTTTTTAGCTAGAATTGCCTCCTATGCTAAATCCTGATTTCATGTCTGCATATGTTATTTCCCTCTCCTCTCACAGTCAATATTTGTGAGGGGCTGTCTATCCTTTGGGGATTTTCTCTGAGGCAAGATAGTTTTCCCGTTTCTGTCTTTAGGGGAAGTTAGTTCTCAGGCTGTGTCGAGGGGTCTAGGGAGTGTTAGGTACTCCCCATGGCTGCTTCTAGTTGCGCTGCTAGGTTCAGGGTTTGCGGTCAGTACAGGTACCACCTTCTCCAGAGTACGTCTCATGCTGCTCCTAGGCCACCAGATCATAACAGTACAACTGGCCAACAATGAGTTAATTGCATCTCAGAAGAAGGGAGGAAAGGTTTTGAGCCATTTTTTTTTCCTTAGCCTGTTTTGTCTTTTCCTCCCTCTTAATCTCTGGGTGGCTACGGAACCTAGTAATAACATGAATGTTCAGGAGTTAGTTTCTCAGGTGGATCAGCTTGCTGCTAGGGTACAGGGTATTTCAGATTATATTATTCAGACTCCTGCCTTAGAACCTAAGATTCCCACTCCTGATTTATTTTTTGGTGACAGATCCAAATTTTTGAGTTTCAAAAATAACTGTAAACTGTTTTTTGCATTGAGACCCCGGTCCTCTGGTGATCCCTTTCTGCAGGTTAAAATCATCATATCCCTGCTGCGTGGTGACCCACAGGATTGGGCATTTTCCCTGTAACCTGGCAATCCTGCTTTGCTTAATGTTGATTCTTTCTTTCAAGCATTAGGGTTATTGTATGATGAGCCTAATTCTGTGGATCAAGCTGAGAAGATCTTGTTGGCCCTGTGTCAGGGTCAAGAAGCGGCAGAGTCGTATTGCCAGAAATTTAGAAATTAGTCTGTACTGACTAAATGGAATGAGGATGCCTTGGCGGCAATTTTCAGAAAGGGTCTTTCTGAATCCGTTAAAGATGTTATGGTGGGGTTCCCCACGCCTGCTAGTCTGAGTGATTCTATGTCTCTGGCCATTCAGATTGATCGGCGCTTGCGCGAGCGCAGAGTTGTGCACACTGTGGCTTTGTCCTCCGAGCGGAGTACTGAGCCTATGCAGTGTGATAAAATATTGTCTAGAGCTGAACGACAAGGATTTAGGCATCAGAATAGGTTGTGTTTTTACTGCGGCGATTCTGCTCATGTTATTTCTGATTGCCCTAAGCGGACAAAGAGAAACGGTAGTTCTGTTACCTTCAGTACTGTACAACCTAAATTTCTGTTATCTGTGACCTTGATCTGCTCATTATCGTCATTTTCTGTCATGGCATTTGTGGATTCAGGCACCGCTCTGAACTTAATGGACTTAGAATTTGCCAGACGTTGTGGTTTCCCCTTGCAGCCTTTGCAGAACCCTATTCCTTTAAGGGGGATTGATGCTACACCGTTCGCTATAAATAAACCTCAGTTTTGGACACAGCTGACCATGCGCATGGCACCAGCCTATCAGGAAGAATGTCGTTTTCTGGTGTTGCATAATTTGCATGATGATATTGTGCTGGGTTTTCCATGGTTACAGCTACATATTCCGGTGTTTGATTGGAAATCTATGTCTGTGACTAGTTGGGGTTGTCAGGGGGATCATGGTCACGTTCCTTTGATGTCAATTTCCTCTTCCCCCTCTTCTGAAATTAATGAGTTTTTGTCAGATTTCCAGGATGTATTCGATGAGCCCAAATCCAGTTCCCTTCCACCACATAGGGACTGTGATTGTGCTATTGACTTGATTCCAGGTTGTAAGTTCCCTAAGGGCCGACTTTTCAACCTGTCTGTGCCATCAGGACTGGACACAGCACAGCAGCAGCACTGGACACAGCACAGCAGCACCAGTCACAGTGCAGCAGCAGCATTGGATATGGCGCAGCAGCTGCACCAGACACAGCACAGCAGCAGCACCGGACACAGCGCAGCAGCAGCACAGGACACAGTGCAGCAGCAGCAGCGTACATTAGGAACACCCCCTCATCCCAGCCTGTGGCCTGCAGCATCAGCCCACTCCTGCCTCCTCCAGTAGCAACCCTGGGAACCCGCTTCACCGCATCCACCACCCCCAGTAAGTAATAGGACGCATGGAGGCATCACCATTTTATTAAAAAAGTTTTTTCCTATTTTTCTCCTCAAAAGTTGAGGTGCGTCTTATAATCTGGAGCGTCTTATAAACCGAAAAATACGGTATTTAATGTTTACATGCTATAGCACTACAGAGTACCAATATCATAGAGTAAAGGAATTAAATCAAGAGGTGAACATATATTCCCTTAAAATTAATTTTTAAATTATCTAAAATTTAAAAAAAAAACACCTACCTAGTGAACAAATTGGTAAGATACCAAAATTGAAAAAAGACCACAAAAAATCCTACAATGATTTTTTGGTCTACAATATACCTGCAAGCTCTCTCTATGTTAATTTGTCTTACTTTTTTCATCTCTTCACTATATAATATTGTTCTATAGAGATAGGGGAGTGAGGGACAGTCCTCAGTGAGTGGGGGCGCCAATTCATTTCTTAGGGTGCCAACCTCCACAGCAAGGCCGGTTTTGAGCAAGGTTTATTGCTGGGTTTATCTTACCAATTTGTTCACTGGGTAGGTGTTTTTTTTTAAATATTGGATAACTAAAGAATTAATTTTAAGGGAATATATGTTCACCTATAGCACTACAGAGTGCAACTTTATTTGTTTGTTATGTATAGAGATGGCAACTCTTAGTTTGCACCTGTACACACCAGTTTTTTTGTTTGGAAGTGACAGTCCTTTGTTATTTGCATTGGCAGATATTGTCAAGAGTTACCACAGGCATGTGGGACCAAATATGAATTTGCATGGAATCCAATATTTGACGACTTTGGTTTCCATTGACTGTTGATACATAATGTTGCTCTCAGTGAACTTTACAATTTATATTACTAATGATTTTCATCTTGAAGCTTTGATTCATCAATATCTGATGTGTGATTTAGGTGTTCCATTGATTTTTTTGAGCAATGCATTCCATA
Organism: Ranitomeya imitator; assembly: GCF_032444005.1. Taxonomy (NCBI): domain Eukaryota; kingdom Metazoa; phylum Chordata; class Amphibia; order Anura; family Dendrobatidae; genus Ranitomeya; species Ranitomeya imitator. Next base: position 136,775,574 of record NC_091282.1, read on the forward strand.
AAATGGTGTACAACCCCTTAGTGACAAAGCCAATTTTGACCTTAATTACCAGGCCAATTTTGACCAGTGTCAATTTATAAGGTTACAGCTCTGGAACGCTTCAACTTATCCCACTAATTCTGAGATTGTTTTTTGTGACATATTGTAGTTCATGTCAGTGATGTAAAATTTCTTCTATATGATTTGGGTTTATTTATGAAAAAAATGGAAACTTGGCAAAAATTTGGAACATTTTGCAATTTTCAAAATTTTAATTTTTGTGCCCTTAAATCAGGGAGTGGAGGGCATGAAGTTCATTAACCCTTCAGGTGCTTCGCGAGAACTAAAGCAATGTGGAAGGAAAAAATTATCATTTTACTTTTTCACAAAAAATTTACTTTGGACCCAAATATTTTCATTTTCACAAGGGTATCAGGAGAAAATGGACCACAAAATTTGTCGTGCAATTTCTCCTGAGAACGCTGATACCCTGTATGGCGCCATGTTGCATTTTGGAGACCCCCTGATGTACCTAAACAGTGGAAACCCCCAATTCTAACTCCAAACCTAACAGCCCTAAACCCAATCCTAACCCCAACACACCCTTAACCCTAATCCCAACCCTAACCCTAAGCTCAGTAACCCCAACACAACCCAAACCCTAACCACAACCCTAACCCCAACACCACAATAACCCCAACACAACCATAACTCCAACATAACCCTAATCCTTACACCACCCTAGCCCCAACACCACCCTAACCCCAACCTCACAACCGTAAGCCCAACACCACCGTAACACCAGCACAACAAATGGAACCCTAGCCCCAACCCTAACCACAGCCCCAGCCCTAACCCTAGCCCAACCCTAACCCTACCTCTAACCCCAACCCTAACACCAACTCTAACCCCAACCCTAACTCTAGCTCAAACCCTAGCCCAACCCTAACCCTATTTCTAACCCCAACACTAACCTTAGCCAAACCCTAACTCTAGCTTTAACCCCAACCCTAACTGCAAAAAATGGAAAAATGTTGTGAATTCAGCTTTTGGGCTCCCTCCGGTGGTTGTAGAGGGTAATGCAGTTGTGCCTGGATTGCAGGAGTGGACATGTGTATCTACTAATTGCAGGACTGACTGGGGTATATAGCTTTGCAGGATCCTTTAGTCAGTCCCAGTTGTCCATTGTTCTTGAAGGATTCACTTCCCTGCTGGTCTTTCCAGTTTGCTGTGTTTTTCTACAAAGATAAGTCCTGGCTTTGTTTTTGCTGTCCACTTGCAGTTGGCCTTATAGTTCTGTGCATTTTCATGTCTTTGTCTTGTCCAGCTTGGTCTGTGAAGGATTTTTTGCAGCCTAGCTATTTCTCTGGAGATGCAGATATACCCCCCATGTCTTTAGTCAGATGTGGTGATCCGTATTTTCTGCGGTGGATATTTTCTAGTGTTTTTATACTGACCGCATAGTACTCTGTTCTATCCTTTCTTTTTAGCTAGTATGGCCTCCTATGCTAAAATCTGATTTCATATCTGCGTATGTTATTTCCCTCTCCTCTCACAGTCAATATTTGTGGGGGGCTATCTATCCTTTGGGGATTTTCTCTGAGGCAAGATAGGTTTCCTGTTTCTGTCTTTAGGGGTAGTTAGATCTTAGGCTGTGCCGAGGGGTCTAGGGAGTGTTAGGTACCCCCCACGGCTGCTTTTAGTTGCGCTGCTAGGTTCAGGGTTTGCGGTCAGTACAGGGACCACCTTCTCCAGAGTACGTCTCATGCTGCTCCAAGGCCACCAGATCATAACAGTACAACTGGCCAACAATGAGTTAATTGCATCTCAGAAGAAGGGTGGAAAGATTTTGAACCATTTTTTTTTCCTTAGCCTGTTTGGTCTTGTTCCTCCCTCTTTACCTCTGGGTGGCTACGGAGTCTTGTATTAACATGAATGTTCAGGAGTTAGTTTCTCGGGTGAATCAGCTTGCTGCTAGGGTACAGGGTATTTCAGATTATATTGTTCAAACTCCTGCCTTAGAACCTAAGATTCCCACTCCTGATTTATTATTTGGTGACAGATCCAAATTTTTGAGTTTCAAAAATAACTGTAAACTGTTTTTTGCATTAAGACCCCGATCTTCTGTTGATCCTATTCAGCAGGTTAAAATCATCATATCTCTGCTGCGTGGTGACCCACAGGATTGGGCATTTTCCCTGGAAACTGGCAATCCTGCTTTGCTTGATGTTGATTCGTTCTTTCAGGCATTGGGGTTGTTGTATGATGAGCCTAATTCTGTGGATCAGGCTGAGAAAATTTTGTTAGCCCTGTGTCAAGGTCAAGAAGCGGCAGAATCGTATTGCCAGATATTTAGAAAATGGTCTGTACTGACTAAATGGAATAAGGATGCCTTGGCAGCAATTTTCAGAAAGGGTCTTTCTGAATCCGTTAAAGACGTTATGGTGGGGTTCCTCACGCCTGCTGGCCTGAGTGATTCTATGTCTCTGGCCATTCAGATTGATCGGCGCTTGCGCGAGCGTAGAATTGTGCACACTGTGGCGTTGTCCTCCGAGCGGAGCCCTGAGCCTATGCAGTGTGATAGGATTTTGTCTAGAGCTGAACGTCAAACATTCAGGCGTCAGAATAGGTTGTGTTTTTACTGTGGCGATTCTGCTCATGTTATTTCTGATTGCGCTAAGCGTACTAAGAGAATCGTTAGTTCTGTTGCCATCAGTACTATACAACCTAAATTTCTGTTATCTCTGACCTTGATCTGCTCATTATCATCATTTTCTGTCATGGCATTTGTGGATTCAGGCGCCGCTCTGAACTTAATGGACTTAGAATTTGCCAGACGTTGTGGTTTTCCCTTGCAGCCTTTGCAGAACCCTATTCTTTTGAGGGGCATTGATGCTACACCGTTGGCTAAAAATAAACCTCAGTTTTGGACACAGCTGACCATGCGCATGGCGCCAGCCCATCAGGAAGATTGTCGTTTTCTGGTGTTGCATAATTTGCATGATGATATTGTGCTGGGTTTTCCATGGTTACAGCTACATAATCCGGTGTTAGACTGGAAATCCATGTCTGTGACTAGTTGGGGTTGTCAGGGGGTTCATGATCAGGTTCCTTTGATGTCAATTTCCTCTTCCCCCTCTTCTGAAGTTCCTAAGTATTTGTCAGACTTTCAGGATGTATTCGATGAGCCCAAGTCCAGTTCCCTTCCACCGCATAGGGACTGTGATTGTGCTATTGACTTGATTCCAGGTTGTAAGTTCCCTAAGGGTCGACTTTTAAACCTGTCTGTGCCTGAACATGCCACCATGCGGAGCTATATTAAGGAGTCTTTGGAAAAAGGGCATATTCGGCCATCTTCTTCACCGTTGGGAGCGGGGTTCTTTTTTCTTTCCAAGAAGGATGGATCCTTGAGATCCTGTATTGATTATCGCCTCTTGAATAAGATCACGGTTAAATTTCAATATCCCTTGCCTTTGCTTACTGATTTGTTTGCTAGGATTAAGGGGTCTAGCTGGTTTACTAAGATTGACCTTCGAGGGGCATATAATCTTATTCATATCAAGCAGGGTGACGAATGGAAAACTGCATTTAATACGCCCGAAGGCCATTTTGAATACCTTGTGATGCCATTCGGACTCTCTAATGCCCCATCTGTGTTCCAATCCTACATGCATGATATCTTTCGGAGTTATCTTGATAAATTCATGGTTGTATATTTGGATGATATTTTGATTTTTTCCAATGATTGGGAGTCTCATGTGAAACAGGTCAGGATGGTATTTCAGATCCTCCGTAACAATGCTTTGTTTGTGAATGGGTCAAAGTGTCTCTTTGGAGTGCAGAAGGTTTCTTTTTGGGGTTTCATTTTTTCTCCCTCATCTATAGAAATGGATCCGGTTAAGGTTCAGGCCATTCATGATTGGATTCAGCCCACATCTGTGAAGAGCCTTCAGAAATTCTTGGGCTTTGCTAATTTTTATTGTCGTTTCATTGCCAACTTCTCCAGTGTGGTTAAACCCCTGACCGATTTGACCAAGAAAGGCGCTGATGTGACGAATTGGTCCTCCGCGGCTGTTTCTGCCTTTCAGGAGCTTAAACGCCGATTTACTTTTGCCCCTGTGTTGCGTCAGCCAGATATTTCTCTTCCATTTCAGGTTGAGGTTGACGCGTCTGAGATTGGGGCAGGTGCCGTTTTGTCTCAGAGGAATTCTGATGGTTCCTTGATGAAACCAGGTGCCTTTATTTCTCGGAAGTTTTCGCATGCGGAACGCAATTAAGATGTCGGCAATCGGGAGTTGTTGGCTATGAAGTGGGCATTTGAGGAGTGGCGACATTGGCTTGAGGGGGCCAAGCACCGTATTGTGGTCCTGACCGATCATAAGAATCTGATTTACCTCGAGTCTGCCAAACGGCTGAATCCTAGACACGCTCGATGGTCCCTGTTTTTCTCCCATTTTGATTTTGTGGTCTCGTACATTCCTGGTACTAAGAATGTTAAGGCGGATGCCCTCTCTAGGAGTTTTTTTCCTGATTCCCCTGGGGTTCTTGAGCCGGTCGGCATTTTGAAGGAAGGGGTGATTCTTTCTGCCATCTCCCCTGATTTGCGACGGGTTCTTCAGGAATTTCAGGCTGATAAGCCTGACCGCTGTCCTGTGGGGAAACTGTTTGTTCCTGATAGATGGACTACTAAAGTGATTTCTGAGGTTCATTGTTCTGTGTTGGCTGGCCATCCTGGGATTTTTGGTACCAGAGATTTGGTTAGTAGGCCCTTTTGGTGGCCTTCTTTGTCGCGGGATGTGCGTTCTTTTGTGCAGTCCTATGGGATTTGTGCGCGGGCTAAGCCTTGCTGTTCCCGTGCTAGTGGGTTGCTTTTGCCATTACCGCTCCCCGAGAGGCCCTGGACACATATTTCTATGGATTTTGTTTCCAATCTTCCTGTTTCCCAAAGAATGTCGGTTATCTGGGTTGTCTGTGACCGATTTTCTAAGATGGTTCATTTGGTGCCTTTGCCTAAATTGCCTTCTTCTTCTGATTTGATTCCGTTGTTTTTTCAGCATGTGGTGCGTTTGCATGGTATTCTGGAGAATATTGTGTCCGACAGAGGTTCCCAGTTTGTTTCTAGGTTTTGGCGGGCCTTTTGTGCCAAGCTGGGCATTGATTTGTCTTTTTCTTCTGCATTTCATCCTCAGACAAATGGCCAGACTGAGCGAACTAATCAGACCTTGGATACCTATTTGAGATGCTTTGTGTCTGCTGATCAGGATGATTGGGTGGCTTTTTTGCCTTTGGCCGAGTTTGCCCTTAATAATCGGACCAGTTCGGCTACTTTGGTTTCGCCTTTTTTTTGTAATTTTGGTTTTCATCCTCGTTTTTCTTCTGGGCAGGTTGAGCCTTCTGACCTTCCTGGTGTGGATTCTGTGGTCGACAGGTTGCAGCAGATTTGAGCTTATGTGGTGGACAATTTGGTGCTGTCTCAGGAGGAGGCTCAACGTTTTGCAAATCGTCGTCGGTGTGTTGGTTCCCGGCTTCGGATTTGGGATTTGGTTTGGTTTTCTTCCCGTCATGTTCCTATGAAGGTTTCTTCCCCTAAGTTTAAGCCTCGATTTATTGGTCCTTATAGGATTTCTGAGATTATTAATCCGGTGTCCTTTCGCCTGGCGCTTCCGGCCTCGTTTGCTATTCATTATGTCTTCCATAAATCTTTGTTGCGGAAATATGTGGAGCCCGTTTTTCCCTCTGTTGATCCTCCGGCCCCTGTATTGGTTGATGGGGAGTTGGAATATGTTGTTGAGAAGATTTTGGATTCTCGTTTTTCGAGGCGGAAGTTTCAGTACTTTGTCAAGTGGAAGGGTTATGGCCAGGAGGATAATTCTTGGGTTTCTGCCTCTGATGTCCATGCCGTTGATTTGGTTCGTGCCTTTCATCGGGCTCATCCTGATCGGCCTGGGGGCTCTGGTGAAGGTTCGGTGACCCCTCCTGAAGGGGGGGTACTGTTGTGAATTCAGCTTTTGGGCTCCCTCCGGTGGTTGTAGAGGGTAATGCAGTTGTGCCTGGATTGCAGGAGTGGACATGTGTATCTACTAATTGCAGGACTGACCGGGGTATATAGCTTTGCAGGATCCTTTAGTCAGTGCCAGTTGTCCATTGTTCTTGAAGGATTCACTTCCCTGCTGGTCTTTCCAGTTTGCTGTGTTTTTCTACAAAGATAAGTCCTGGCTTTGTTTTTGCTGTCCACCTGCAGTGGACCTTATAGTTCTGTGCATTTTCATGTCTTTGTCTTGTCCAGCTTGGTCTGTGAAGGATTTTTTGCAGCCTAGCTATTTCTCTGGAGATGCAGATATACCCCCCATGTCTTTAGTCAGATGTGGTGATCCGTATTTTCTGCGGTGGATATTTTCTAGTGTTTTTATACTGACCGCATAGTACTCTGTTCTATCCTTTCTTTTTAGCTAGTATGGCCTCCTATGCTAAAATCTGATTTCATATCTGCGTATGTTATTTCCCTCTCCTCTCACAGTCAATATTTGTGGGGGGCTATCTATCCTTTGGGGATTTTCTCTGAGGCAAGATAGGTTTCCTGTTTCTGTCTTTAGGGGTAGTTAGATCTTAGGCTGTATCGAGGGGTCTAGGGAGTGTTAGGTACCCCCCACGGCTGCTTTTAGTTGCGCTGCTAGGTTCAGGGTTTGCGGTCAGTACAGGGACCACCTTCTCCAGAGTACGTCTCATGCTGCTCCAAGGCCACCAGATCATAACAGAAAAAACAGATTTTTTCTATTTTATTATTTTTGCGTAACTAAGTGTTAGGGCTAGCCGAATGCACCGAGTAAATATAGATGTTTATTATTATTGGTGCGTGCAGCCCGGGGTCCACCGTTCAGGAGGAACCTGCTGCTAGTGAATGGTGGCACTATTTGGCAGTATAGGCTAGCTCTGTTACTTCATAGAGTAGCCGATAAAGGAAAGCACTGCGCCCTGTTAGACTCAAAGGAGCACAAGCTAACTGCCGAACTGATAGCAGTCAGTGGTCATGCAAGCACACAATCTCCTCACCGGAGGTGCCGGTATTCTAGGGGCTTATTTCATCCAGGTCCCTGAATACAATCACACAATCTCCTCACCGGAGGTGCCGATATTCCACAGGCTTATTTCTGCCGGGTCCCTGAATACAATCACACATAACCACACTGGCGCAAAGCCCATAACTTGGATTGATACTAGCGCATGGCCGTGCGGTCATGCGAACCTTTTATATCTGCAGCAAATACAGTACCTTCCCAGAAGGACCAATGGGAGGCTGCCACAGAAGTTGAGCACCTCTATAGCGACAGGGTCTGTTCCGCAGGATTGGCGCATAGCAAATGTGGTGCCAATATTCAAAAAGGGCTCTAAAAGTGAACCTGGAAATTATAGGCCAGTAAGTCTAACCTCTATTGTTGGTAAAATATTTGAAGGGTTTCTGAGGGATGTTATTCTGGATTATCTCAATGAGAATAACTGTTTAACTCCATATCAGCATGGGTTTATGAGAAATCGCTCCTGTCAAACCAATCTAATCAGTTTTTATGAAGAGGTAAGCTATAGGCTGGACCACGGTGAGTCATTGGACGTGGTATATCTCGATTTTTCCAAAGCGTTTGATACCGTGCCGCACAAGAGGTTGGTACACAAAATGAGAATGCTTGGTCTGGGGGAAATTGTGTGTAAATGGGTTAGTAACTGGCTTAGTGATAGAAAGCAGAGGGTGGTTATAAATGGTATAGTCTCTAACTGGGTCGCTGTGACCAGTGGGGTACCGCAGGGGTCAGTATTGGGACCTGTTCTCTTCAACATATTCATTAATGATCTGGTAGAAGGTTTACACAGTAAAATATCGATATTTGCAGATGATACAAAACTATGTAAAGCAGTTAATACAAGAGAAGATAGCATTCTGCTACAGATGGATCTGGATAAGTTGGAAACTTGGGCTGAAAGGTGACAGATGAGGTTTAACAATGATAAATGTAAGGTTATACACATGGGAAGAAGGAATCAATGTCACCATTACACACTGAATGGGAAACCACTGGGTAAATCTGACAGGGAGAAGGACTTGGGGATCCTAGTTAATGATAAACTTACCTGGAGCAGCCAGTGCCAGGCAGCAGCTGCCAAGGCAAACAGGATCATGGGGTGCATTAAAAGAGGTCTGGATACACATGATGAGAGCATTATACTGCCTCTGTACAAATCCCTAGTTAGACCGCACATGGAGTACTGTGTCCAGTTTTGGGCACCGGTGCTCAGGAAGGATATAATGGAACTAGAGAGAGTACAAAGGAGGGCAACAAAATTAATAAAGGGGATGGGAGAACTACAATACCCAGATAGATTAGCGAAATTAGGATTATTTAGTCTAGAAAAAAGACGACTGAGGGGCGATCTAATAACCATGTATAAGTATATAAGGGGACAATACAAATATCTCGCTGAGGATCTGTTTATACCAAGGAAGGTGACGGGCACAAGGGGGCATTCTTTGCGTCAGGAGGAGAGAAGGTTTTTCCACCAACATAGAAGAGGATTCTTTACTGTTAGGGCAGTGAGAATCTGGAATTGCTTGCCTGAGGAGGTTGTGATGGCGAACTCAGTCGAGGTGTTCAAGAGAGGCCTGGATGTCTTCCTGGAGCAGAACAATATTGTATCATACAATTAGGTTCTGTAGAAGGACGTAGATCTGGGGATTTATTATGATGGAATATAGGCTGAACTGGATGGACAAATGTCTTTATTCGGCCTTACTAACTATGTTACTATGTTACTATGTTACCTTCAGGACCTTCCTAGAGGACCAATGGGATTAGCTGCAGTATCTAAGCATGTGACCCTTGATCTCCAATGAGAGATCTTACCCTGGGCATGCTCAGAAGGGGAAAAGCAGGACTTAGTCCCAAAAACATCTGCTCGCCGCTGCCCAGTACTGGCTACAATGGCAGAATCTGGAAAGGCCAGCTGACCGATCCCAGAGGGCTTCGTGCACATGCACCCACCATTTTTTTCAGGAAAATGAAGTGGAGGGCCGGGGATGGAGCCGGAGGGTTCGGGGATTGCAGAGGTACCAGATGGGCTAGGAGGACCCAATTTCTCTCTCTTCTGGTATCCTGCATCATATCAGAGGAGAGAGAAATAAATGGAAAATCTGACTTTTTTTGTGCGATCGCCGTCATTCGGTGAATAACGGCGATCACAAGACTGGGGACGGTAAAAATCGACCCAAATCATGTTCTCTGGGGTCTCTGCTACCATTGATTTTCCAAAATTGGGGGACTCTATACACTTATTTCTCAGCGCCGTTGAAAAGCAGCGCTGAGGAATAAGGCCCCTCAACTGCCGCCATTAAAAGGCGTATTGGCGGTCGTTAAGAGGTTAAAGGGAATCAGACATTCAGATCAGTGTCCGGTTCATAGTTCTAAACAGCTCGTTTACATAAAAAATAACATTGGATTACAAATATCATTTTATTTCGCTTCCTACAACTTACATGTAGACAGCTTAGGAGGGTTGATCCTACCGACAGATTCCCTTTAAAAGAATTTGAATGGAATTTGAAGACAGTTATGGTTTCTTTATTAAATGAGGTTTAAGTCAGATGGTTTGTAGGTCTGACGGTTGCAATCTTCTTTTTTAACAATATGGGGAATGGCACATTCTCTAATTTTCAGAAAAGTGGTGGCCGTACATATACGTGTAAAAATTATGGGAGTTAAAGAACGTATGAACTATATTCTATACTTCTAGCTTCTCTTGAGTGTGCTGTGTGTATAAAAACATAACATGTTCTAATTCTCCACTGAATATATTACAAATATTTATATACAAATAAATACTAAACATGGGTTTTGCATTTGTACACATGGACACTTTTTCACAGACATAAGATGGTTGGATGTTGCACATTAGACCCTGAAACAGCACAGTTGCCTGAGATATCAGTTCAGTAGTCTTCTCATTAAAAAGCTATAGGCAGGTATCTCAAGATCAGACCATTGACAACAGGTGATGGGGATAGTTTTACACTGTGCCTTTCCCAGTCTGTACAGTGTCCTATGCACAAGTGAATACAACACTCTCACAAAGAGTTCAATAGATTTAAATCAGATGTTCTATGTTCTTTTGGCAGCTGTGAAGTACCTCTCTGCATTGCTGTTCACAGCTTTGAATTACAGCTTAGATAAGATGACTGTCTTTAAAATAACGTAAGAAATTTGATATAAAATATGTATGATCAGTAAATGAAACATTTTAAAGTAAGACTGGTCTGCGGATGTGAAGTCAAAGGAAGCAGGAGAATTGTCACCTCAGCCAAAACATATTGTCACAGGGCAGAACAAGCAGGTACAGTAATTAGCAACTACCTGCTGTTAAGGTTGAAAAAAATAAAGTCCCAATATCTTCTTTAACCTTCGTCCGGCTGAGTAGGTACAATTGTAACTATTCCGTTTTAAAATTACAATAACTTTTTTTTTCGAAAAGTCGTAGAGGGCTGAAATTTCGCGACGTCTCTGCAGTTTTGGTCCAGAATATATTGGACAAATTTCAATAAAATATATATGAAGGTACAATTGTACCTCTGCAGCCTGTTAACGTTGTAAAATTATGCAGCCTGACGAAGGATAAGTCATCAAACATATGGTCTCCTTCACATGTATGTGTTTCTGGTACATGTGGCATCTGTTTTTTTTTTCACAAATACTACATATGCCCATGATAAACTATGGTGATCTTCACGTGTCTGTATTTCCACATGGACTGTGCGTCTATGTGAAGCACACTGAGACATGTAGGTTTTTTCCAGCAGCACAGATGACAAGTGCAAATACAAGTCTATCGGTCTGTGAAAAACACGTACAGCACACGTATCAGCCTGCCATAAGTGCCATCGGTGTACTGACCGTGATTAACATTCCAAAGTATAGGAGAAGCTTTGTAATTTATTTCTTCCTTAGTTCTTACTAGTAAAACACGGGTGACACACTGATGAGACACTGATCCAAAACGCCGATACTGTTTTTTCCTGCAATGATAATAGTCAGAAAATTACAACGTCTTTCAATGAAACATACCATACAACATGAGAATTTAGGGCCATAGGGATGCTAGTATGTAAACTAGTCTTTTCTTTATTGTACATGCTAGTTAGAAATTATTTTTGCAGTCACTGGGATCTCCACAGAGTGAAAACCTTGACCATGAAAGCAAGCCTTCAAAGACTGACAACAAGAGCATTTTTCTAGAACAATCAATGTGGTGGTGCTTTGGGATATTTTTCTAGAGCGTCTTGTGTGAAGTTGTGTCTTATAGCAGATTTATTTATGGGAATATGTACGACATGGAACACAATTGATATCATGTTATTGAGCAGCCTGGGATTGTATGATGCTGGAGCGCCCCCGAGGGCTAGGGGAACTCGGTACTGGGCCCTTCGGTTCTCAAAGGGGATGTCACGGTGGCTGACCCGGTCCGTGGCCCTCGGGAGGTCCGGTTTAAAAGGGGGGAAAGGGCTTTAAAGGGGAAACGTTCGAGATGCCACCTGTGGTATTCGGTCAGGGTGACCAACGCTGCTTAGGGGTCCGCTGGGGTGATGTTATGGCAGCTAGATGGTATACCTTCCCACAGGTGAAGTGTATCCCCAGGGCTTCCCAGTGTGTAGATGGTGGATGGTGTGAGGCGCAGTGAAGAACGAGGACACAAGGTTGCAGTCTCTTTACCTTTTTACTGAAGACTTCAGCATCCACAGTCCCGAGCACCAGATCACAGGGTAGGCAGAGTCTGGCCGGTTTGGAGGCAAATCCAGAGTCCCCATATCCAGGTGGAAGTCAGTAGCCTTCCTCTAGCGCCAAGGTGTTGTAGTACATTACTGCTGAGCTTCTCATAAGGTCCTCACAACTGTTGTAGATGTTCTAGATGTTATGTCTCTCTCTGTCCCCCAAATGGATAGGACAAACCCGAATGACCGGTAGCATGAAGCTTTTACAGGGACTCTATCATGCCCCAGCCTTTCTTGGGTGCCACCTTGCCTCCTGGGTATAGGGCGGGCAGGTAACGTGGAATTAGCTGTTCTGCCGGTCTCTGGAGCAAGGCTGTTATGTTTGCTAATGACAGGTGTTATGAAGGCAATCCAGAAACACAGTGTGCTTAGCGATCAGAGCGCACACAATGATCTGACAAATACCCAAAAATACAAGAACGAGCTCTGAGACGTGGAAACTCTGTAGACTGCACACCTGATCCTATCCTAAACACAACTAAAAGCGGCTGTGGATTGCGCCTAACAACTACCTAGGCAACTCGGCACAGCCTAAGAAACTAGCTAGCCTGAAGATAGAAAAATAGGCCTGACTTGCCCCAGAGAAATTCCCCAAAGGAAAAGGCAGCCCCCCACATATAATGACTGTGAGTAAGATGAAAAGACAAAACGTAGGGATGAAATAGATTCAGCAAAGTGGGGCCCGATATTCTAGGACAGAGCGAGGATAGTAAAGCGAACTTTGCAGTCTACAAAAAACCCTAAAGCAAAACCACGCAAAGGGGGCAAAAAAAACCCTACTGTGCCGAACTAACGGCATGGCGGTACACCCTTTGCGTCTCAGAGCTTCCAGCAAAACAAAAGACAAGCTGGACAGAAAAAAAGCAACAAAAAAGCAAAAAGCACTTAGCTATACAGAGCAGCAGGTCACAGGAACAATCAGGAGAAGCTCAGATCCAACACTGAAACATTGACAAGGAGCAAGGATAGCAGCATCAGGCGGAGTTAAGTAATGAAGCAGTTAACGAGCTCACCAGAACACCTGAGGGAGGAAGCTCAGAAGCTGCAGTACCACTTGTGACCACAGGAGTGAATTCAGCCACAGAATTCACAACAGTACCCCCCCCTTGAGGAGGGGTCACCGAACCCTCACCAGAGCCCCCAGGCCGACCAGGATGAGCCGCATGAAAGGCACGAACAAGATCGGAAGCATGAACATCAGAGGCAAAAACCCAGGAATTATCTTCCTGAGCATAACCCTTCCATTTAACCAGATACTGGAGTTTCCGTCTAGAAACACGAGAATCCAAAATCTTCTCCACAATATACTCCAATTCCCCCTCCACCAAAACCGGGGCAGGAGGCTCAACAGATGGAACCATAGGTGCCACGTATCTCCGCAACAACGACCTATGGAATACATTATGTATGGAAAAGGAGTCTGGGAGGGTCAAACGAAAAGACACAGGATTGAGAACCTCAGAAATCCTATATGGACCAATAAAACGAGGTTTAAATTTAGGAGAGGAAACCTTCATAGGAATATGACGAGAAGATAACCAAACCAGATCCCCAACACGAAGTCGGGGACCCACACGGCGTCTGCGATTAGCGAAAAGTTGAGCTTTCTCCTGGGACAAGATCAAATTGTCCACTACCTGAGTCCAGATCTGCTGCAACCTATCCACCACAGAATCCACACCAGGATAGTCCGAAGACTCAACCTGTCCTGAAGAGAAACGAGGATGGAACCCAGAATTGCAAAAAAATGGAGAAACCAAGGTAGCCGAGCTGGCCCGATTATTAAGGGCGAACTCAGCCAACGGCAAAAAGGACACCCAATCATCCTGGTCTGCAGAAACAAAACATCTCAGATATGTTTCCAAGGTCTGATTGGTTCGTTCGGTCTGGCCATTAGTCTGAGGATGGAAAGCCGAGGAAAAGGATAGGTCAATGCCCATCCTACCACAAAAGGCTCGCCAGAACCTTGAAACAAACTGGGAACCTCTGTCAGAAACAATATTCTCAGGAATGCCATGCAACCGAACCACATGCTGAAAGAACAAAGGTACCAAATCAGAGGAGGAAGGCAATTTAGCCAAGGGCACCAGATGGACCATTTTAGAAAAGCGATCACAGACCACCCAAATGACTGACATCTTTTGAGAAACGGGAAGGTCAGAAATGAAATCCATCGAAATATGTGTCCAAGGCCTCTTTGGGACCGGCAAGGGCAAAAGCAACCCACTGGCACGAGAACAGCAGGTCTTAGCCCTAGCACAAATCCCACAGGACTGCACAAAAGTACGTACATCCCATGACAGAGATGGCCACCAGAAGGATCTAGCCACTAACTCTCTGGTACCAAAGATTCCAGGATGACCAGCCAACACCGAACAATGAAGTTCAGAGATAAGTTTATTAGTCCACCTATCAGGGACGAACAGTTTCTCTGCTGGACAACGATCAGGTTTATTCGCCTGAAATTTTTGCAGCACCCGCCGCAAATCAGGGGAGATGGCAGACACAATGACTCCTTCCTTGAGGATACCCGCTGGCTCAGATAAACCTGGAGAGTCGGGCACAAAACTCCTAGACAGAGCATCCGCCTTCACATTTTTAGAGCCCGGAAGGTACGAAATCACAAAGTCGAAGCGGGCAAAAAATAACGACCAACGGGCCTGTCTAGGATTCAAGCGCTTGGCAGACTTGAGATAAGTCAAGTTCTTATGATCAGTCAATACCACCACGCGATGCTTAGCTCCTTCAAGCCAATGATGCCACTCCTCGAATGCCCACTTCATGGCCAGCAACTCAGGATTGCCCACATCATAATTACGCTCATCGGGCGAAAACTTCCTGGAAAAGAAAGCACATGGTTTCATCACTGAGCAATCAGAACCTCTCTGTGACAAAACCGCCTCTGCTCCAATCTCAGAAGCATCAACCTCGACCTGGAACGGAAGAGAAACATCAGGTTGACACAACACAGGGGCAGAACAAAAACGACGCTTCAACTCCTGAAAAGCTTCCACAGCAGCAGAAGACCAATTAACCAAATCAGCACCCTTCTTGGTCAAATCGGTCAATGGTTTGGCAATGCTAGAAAAATTACAGATGAAGCGACGATAAAAATTAGCAAAGCCCAGGAACTTTTGCAGACTTTTCAGAGATGTCGGCTGAATCCAATCCTGGATGGCTTGGACCTTAACTGGATCCATCTCGATAGTAGAAGGGGTAAAGATGAACCCCAAAAATGAAACTTTCTGCACACCGAAGAGACACTTTGATCCCTTCACAAACAAAGAGTTAGCACGCAGGACCTGAAAAACCATTCTGACCTGCTTCACATGAGACTCCCAATCATCTGAGAAGATCAAAATGTCATCCAAGTAAACAATCAGGAATTTATCCAGATACTCACGGAAGATGTCATGCATAAAAGACTGAAACACAGATGGAGCATTGGCAAGTCCGAACGGCATCACTAGATACTCAAAATGACCCTCGGGCGTATTGAATGCAGTTTTCCATTCATCTCCTTGCCTGATTCTCACCAGATTATACGCACCACGAAGATCTATCTTAGTGAACCAACTAGCCCCCTTAATCCGAGCAAACAAGTCAGATAACAATGGCAAGGGATACTGAAATTTAACAGTGATCTTATTAAGAAGGCGGTAATCAATACACGGTCTCAGCGAACCATCCTTCTTGGCTACAAAGAAGAACCCTGCTCCCAGTGGTGATGACGATGGGCGAATATGTCCCTTCTCCAGGGATTCCTTCACATAACTGCGCATAGCGGCGTGTTCGGGCACGGATAAATTAAATAATCGACCTTTAGGAAATTTACTACCAGGAATCAAATTGATAGCACAATCACAATCCCTATGCGGAGGTAGAGCATCGGACTTGGGCTCTTCAAATACATCCTGATAATCAGACAAGAACTCTGGGACCTCAGAAGGGGTGGATGACGAAATCGACAAAAATGGAACATCACCATGTACCCCCTGACAACCCCAGCTGGATACCGACATGGAATTCCAATCCAATACTGGATTATGGGTTTGTAGCCATGGCAACCCCAACACGACCACATCATGCAAATTATGCAACACCAGAAAGCGAATAACTTCCTGATGTGCAGGAGCCATGCACATGGTCAGCTGGGCCCAGTATTGAGGTTTATTCTTGGCCAAAGGTGTAGCATCAATTCCTCTCAATGGAATAGGACACCGCAAAGGCTCCAAGAAAAACCCACAACGTTTAGCATAATCCAAATCCATCAGATTCAGGGCAGCGCCCGAATCCACAAACGCCATGACAGAAAACGACGACAAAGAGCATATCAAGGTAATGGACAGAAGGAATTTGGACTGTACAGTACCAATGACGGCAGACCTAGCGGACCGCTTAGTGCGCTTAGGACAATCAGAAATAGCATGAGTGGAATCACCACAGTAGAAACACAGACCATTCAGACGTCTGTATTCCTGCCGTTCAACTCTAGTCATAGTCCTATCGCACTGCATAGGCTCAGGTTTAACCTCAGGCAGTACCGCCAAATGGTGCACAGATTTACGCTCGCGCAAGCGTCGACCGATCTGAATGGCCAAAGACAAAGACTCATTCAAACCAGCAGGCATAGGAAATCCCACCATGACATCCTTCAGAGCCTCAGAGAGACCCTTTCTGAACAAAGCTGCCAGCGCAGATTCATTCCACTGAGTGAGTACTGACCATTTCCTAAATTTCTGACAATATACTTCTATATCATCCTGACCCTGGCACAAAGCCAGCAAATTTTTCTCAGCCTGATCCACTGAATTAGGCTCATCGTACAGCAATCCGAGCGCCAGCAAAAACGCATCGACACTACTCAATGCAGGGTCTCCTGGCGCAAGAGAAAATGCCCAGTCTTGATGGTCGCCGCGCAAAAAAGAAATAATAATCAAAACCTGTTGAATAGGATTACCAGAAGAATGAGGTTTCAAGGCCAGAAATAGCTTACAATTATTTTTGAAACTTAGAAACTTAGTTCTATCTCCAAAAAACAAATCAGGAATAGGAATTCTTGGTTCTAACATAGATTTCTGATCAATAGTATCTTGAATTTTTTGTACATTTATAACGAGATTATCCATTGAAGAGCACAGACCCTGAATATCCATGTCCACACCTGTGTCCAGAATCACCCAAATGTCTAGGGGAAAAAAAAAAGTGAACACAGAGCAGAAAAAAAAAAAAAAAAAAATGATGTCAGAACTTTTTCTTTCCCTCTATTGAGAATCATTAGTTTGGCTCCTTGTACTGTTATGTTTGCTAATGACAGGTGTTATGAAGGCAATCCAGAAACACAGTGTGCTTAGCGATCAGAGCGCACACAGTGATCTGACAAATACCCAAAAATACAAGAACGAGCTCTGAGACGTGGAAACTCTGTAGACTGCACACCTGATCCTATCCTAAACACAACTAAAAGCGGCTGTGGATTGCGCCTAACAACTACCTAGGCAACTCGGCACAGCCTAAGAAACTAGCTAGCCTGAAGATAGAAAAATAGGCCTGACTTGCCCCAGAGAAATTCCCCAAAGGAAAAGGCAGCCCCCCACATATAATGACTGTGAGTAAGATGAAAAGACAAAACGTAGGGATGAAATAGATTCAGCAAAGTGGGGCCCGATATTCTAGGACAGAGCGAGGATAGTAAAGCGAACTTTGCAGTCTACAAAAAACCCTAAAGCAAAACCACGCAAAGGGGGCAAAAAAAAACCCACCGTGCCGAACTAACGGCACGGCGGTACACCCTTTGCGTCTCAGAGCTTCCAGCAAAACAAAAGACAAGCTGGACAGAAAAAAAGCAACAAAAAAGCAAAAAGCACTTAGCTATGCAGAGCAGCAGGTCACAGGAACAATCAGGAGAAGCTCAGATCCAACACTGAAACATTGACAGGGAGCAAGGATAGCAGCATCAGGCGGAGTTAAGTAATGAAGCAGTTAACGAGCTCACCAGAACACCTGAGGGAGGAAGCTCAGAAGCTGCAGTACCACTTGTGACCACAGGAGTGAATTCAGCCACAGAATTCACAACACAAGGCATAAAGAACTGTTGCTCCCTCTTGTGTTCCGGCTACCGATTTCTGCGCCTCAGAAGGAGGCATCCTGTGCAGGGCAGAACTCCTTCTGGTTTCCTCTCCTTTTGCTATGACTTTTCCTCACGCTTTACAATACAGTTCTCTGTTCGTGTCTCTTTCTGGAAGCTGCCGCACGTGGGGCAGGCACAGCTCCGTGGCCTTCTGTCTAGGCCTCTGACAGGATCCCACCCCTGTCATGGGCCAACTGCCTGAGCAAAGCTCAGCCAGCTACTGCCCTGAGCAAAGCTCAGTCAGCGTCTGCCTAACTTTCTATCCAGACCACCAGTTTTACTTAATTGTGAAGAGTGCCCTAATAAATAGGAGCATAGCTCCCCCTGGTGGACTGGAGTATGAAGTGTGTTGTGTATTGGTGTTACCTGATAGTGAGATCTCCTTTATTGTCTCCAACATCACTCCCCCCTAGAGGAGAACAACATTACTGCAATGGTGCTGCATTGCCATTGATTTTTACACATCAAACCCCCTAATCCACATATAGTGAGTGGGTCAAGGCATGGACAAATATTTTATACTCTTCAATATACCTTTTTTTAACGTTTATATAGACATACGGTAGGTAATTTATCCTTTGTCTAATAAACTCATTTATTAAATTATTAGTTACCTATATACAGTATAATTTCAAAGGAGTTGCCTTTTTTGACAACCCTTTCCAGGTGCCTTGATATTGTGCATTGAAATTGAGGAGTCTCTCATGATATGGACACCTCTCTCTTAGCCGCATGGAAAGAACATCAGTGGCCATGCTGAGCAGAAACAGCTGATTTATTAAGCCCATTGGTTTCAGTCAGTGCTACCTTCCACACAAGCCTGAAGAAGGAAAACTGTCCGAAACATAGCCACATACTGCATTGTAGACACTAGTATGAAATAAATAGACCTCAAGTCTGAAGCTCCATTCTCTCTTCTTGTGTCTTCCAGATTACTGGTCCTTTGGAATTAAAGACTTGAAAATCGCACAGATGACCTTGAAAGTTGACGTCTAAGAGGCATGTGCAGCCACAGGGAAACATATGATAGTTACCTTAGTAGCATAATGTAATTGCTCTACAGAAATGCTCCTAACGGACATCTGTATTGCTTCAGGCTACAAACATTGCAAGCTATCAAACAGCCACACATGTGTTTAATCTCTGCACATAATAGCACCCATAGAAAGTGCTTGTAGAAGGGAAGGTTTTAAATGTTTTTATTTGAGCACTGTTTGTTGCCAGTGTATTTTGGCCCTGGATATGAGGAGAGAGCCTTGGCAAAGTTACACAGTTTGCTTTGTCTGAATGATTGGCAATTAAGAAGGAAAAGTTTGAGACACAGCCTAATTTGGTCTATGGGACGAATATAGATTTGCATTTTCTCTTTGCTTGCTTGCTTTATCTTTGCAAACTTTGTAGTGTATTACACCATTATGTAATTATTTTACTTTAATCATTGATAACAAGTCACAATGTACAGCACATGCCAACTGACTTACAAGATAAGTAATGGTCATTTATTCCAATTGACATACTTAGAGAAAAATGACCTTGTTGTAAATTGCACTCCATTACTACTTTCACCTATTCAGTCTCACTCACATGTCTGAGAATTGTGGACCAAATACGGATTGCGATGCATGGACAGGCCGAAGGTCTCCTGACCCAAACTCAACAACCTTATAAGCACATATGAGACTGTTGAGTTTGGCGTAGGCAGCGTCGGACTGGAGCACCTTGGGCCCACCAGAGAAAATCATTCTTGGGGCCCACCATGTAGCTACATAGAAATAGATACAAGACCACCAATTGTGCGGTAAAAAGCGCTAATATCAGGGTATAATATAAGGTAGTTCACGTTTTAATAATGTAGCAAGGGTTGGGGTAGCCCCCTCATAGAATATAATGTAGCCCCCTCATAAAATATAATGTGGTCCCCTCTCATAGCATATAATGCAGCACCCCACAAAATATAATGCAACCCCCTCAGGTATGACACAGTCCCCACCATAGAATATAATGTAGCAGCCCCCCTCATATAGTATAATGCAACCCACCACAGAATATAATGTAGTCCCCTGAGAGAATGCAGTTCCACCACAGAATATAATGCAGCCCCCATAGAGTATACTGTAGCCCCCTCATATAGCATGATGTAGCCCTAATAATATAATGTAGTCCCCTGAGAGAATAATGCAGCCCCACCACAGAATATGATGCAGCCCCCCATAGAGTATACTGTAACCCCTCATATTGTATGATGTAGCCCCCATAATATAATGTATTACCCTGAATATAATGCAGTCCCCCCACAGAATATAATGTAGCCCCCAGTCCCGTACTTAGCGTTTCTGCTGCCCTAGGCACTTTTAGTGCTGCCTCCCCCTTTGGTGAGTATGACACTATCGGCAGTGACTTTGGCAAAAATCACTGATGTGAAAGTCGCCTTTTGCAGCAGATCTGGCAGTTTTTCTGCATCTGCTGCGTAACGGATCACTTACAGCAACACTGCATTCGGCCTCATTCATTCCCTATGGGATTTGCGGCACTTGCCGTGATCTGGCAAATGCGGTACCATACCTCCCAAATTTTGAAGAAGGGAAAGAGGTATAAAGTTTCCAGCGCGCGTAGTGCACCACGGCAAATTGTAGGCCACACCTCTGACCACACCCATTTCACAACTAGTCACACCCATATCCACGTCCCAACCACAGCCATTTAGCACTGCTGATCACATTGTTTTATATACAATAATTATAAACAAAAAAAATATGGCCACACATAATAGCCACACATGATGCTCAATACTGTATAAAGGCCTCCTGTATGCATGGCTCATATTCCCCCTCTTGTATGCATGGCTCATATTCCCCCCCTGAATGCATGGCTCATATTCCCCCCCCTGCATGCATGGCTCATATATTTTCCCCCCTGTATGCTTGGCTCATATTCCCCCCCTGAATGCATGGCTCATATTCCCCTCCCCCTCCCTGAATGCATGGCTCATATTCCCCCCTCCTGTATGCATGGCTTACCTCTCCACCCCCCGCTCCCGCTCCTGACCTGCTCCCATCTTGCATGGTGCACCGGCTTATGTCCTCCTTCATCCCCCCGTCCCCCAGTCCCTCCGTCTCTCATACTCACCTGACCCGTCCCTCATACTCACCTGACCTGTCCCACACACCGCGCAGCTGTGCCGACATCCTTCTGGCTCTGTCCCGACTCCCGGCGCAGCACCTGCTTCCTGCGTGAGCGGTCATGTGATACCATTCATTAAGGTCATGAATATGCGCATATTCATGACCTTAATGAGTGGTACCACATGACCGTTCATTCAGGAGAAGCTGCAGACGCCGAGACCAGGCATCGCTGGTGTAGGGTGAGTATCGTCTTCAAGGAGGGTGGGAGGGAGGCGGGGGCCCTGGAGTGGTGGGGGGGGCATGGAGCGGGGGGGACCTACACAGCAGGTGTCAGTGCCCGGGCCCACCGGAGAATCCTCCGGTTCTCCAGTGGGCCAGTCCGAGCCTGGGCATAGGAGATAGTGATGAGCGAGCTCTACAATGCTCGAGTGCTCAGTAGTTGAATCGAGCAGGTCGAATGCTGGGATAGGCTCGACTCGAGTAACAAGTATAATAGAAGTAAATGGCAAATTCAAGCATTTTTATGGAAGACCATAACAGGAGGGCAGGAAAATCACCGAAATAAATGGACACTGCATGGGTAAGACGCCTGGACGTATCGCTGACTCCCAGGTCGTTGTTGGGAATAATGTTGTCCACTTTTACTGACTGACAATTAAATATACTAAACCGAAGATAATATAGATTTTACATTTTATAGGACAAAATGTTAAGAAACATTATTTTCTATATAGTGACTTATATTGTACATAACTAACGAAAAGCGAGCAGCATCCAATCCAGGTGAAAGACGTAAAAAAGTTTTTTATTGGATGGTATCTGTTTTCTGGCATCATGCCCTTGTGGGATATTTATTCTGGTCCAAAGGGTGCTTATCTGAACACTGGAACGGTGGTGATCTGTTTGGCAGATAAACATTGATTTCATTGATTTCAATGCATGTGAATATGCTCCACAGTGCAGGTGGAGGTTAACCCCTTCCCGACCTTTGACGCACCGTATGCGTCATGAAAACCCGTGCCAATCCGACCTGTGACGCAGCATATGCGTCATGGCCGGATTGGGCTCCTGCAGGCCGGGTGAAAGGGTTAACTGTAATTTCACCCGGCCTGCAGGGACAGGAGGAGTTGTACTTTAGCCCAGGGGGGGGTGGCTTCACCCCCCCGTGACTACGATCGCTCTGATTGGCTGTTGAAAGTGAAACTGCCAATCAGTGCGATTTGTAATATTTCACCTAAAAAACTGGTGAAATATTACAATCCAGCCATGGCCGATGCTGCAATATCATCGGCCATGGCTGGAAACACTGATGTGCCCCCACCCCACCCCACTGATCACCCCCCCAACCCCCCGATCTGTGGTCCGCTCCCCTCCGTCCTGTGCTCCGCTCCCCCGTCCTCTTGTCCGCTCCCCCGTGCTCCAATCCCACCCCCCGTGCTCCAATCCACCCCCCTGCACTCCGATCCACACCCCGCACACCGATCCCTCCCCACGTGCTCCGATCCACCCCCCGTGTTACGATCCACCCCCCCATGCTTCGATCCACCTCCCGTGCTCCGACACCCCCCTGTGCCCTGATCTCACCCCCTTCCAAAATGGGATCAAAATAAAAAAAAAAACAGTAAATGACCCCCCCCCTTTGTCACCCCCATACGTAGGGACAATAATAAAATAAAGAATTTTTTTTTTCCCCACTAAGGTTGGAGTTAGAACTAGGGTTAGAGTTAGGGTTAGGGTTAGGGTACGGTATGTGCACACGTATTCTGGTCCTCTGCGGATTTTTCCGCAGCGGATTTCATAAATCCGCAGTGCTAAACCGCTGTGGATTTATCGCGGATTTACCGCGGTTTTTCTGCGCATTTCACTGCGGTTTTACAACTGCGATTTTCTATTGGAGCAGTTGCAAAACCGCTGCGGAATCCGCAGAAAGAAGTGACATGCTGCGGAATGTAAACCGCTGCGTTTCCGTGCAGTTTTTCTGCAGCATGTGTACAGCGATTTTTGTTTCCCATAGGTTTACATTGAAATGTAAACTCATGGGAAACTGCTGCGGATCCGCAGCGTGTTTCCGCAGCGTGTGCACATACCTTTAGAATTAGGCTATGTGCACACGGTGCGGATTTGGCTGCGGATCCGCAGCGGATTGGCCCCTGCGGATTCGCAGCAGTGTTCCATCAGGTTTACAGTACCATGTAAACATATGAAAAACCAAATCCGCTGTGCCTATGGTGCGGAAAATACCGCGCGGAAACGCTGCGTTGTATTTTCCGCAGCATGTCAATTCTTTGTGCGGATTCCGCAGCGTTTTACACTTGCTCCATAATAGGAGTCCGCAGGTGAAATCCGCACAAAAAACACTGGAAATCCGCGGTAAATCCGCAGGTAAAACACAGTGCCTTTTACCCGCGGATTTTTCACAAATGGTGCTGAAAAATCTCACACGAATCCGCAACGTGGGCACATAGCCTTAGGGTTAGGGTTGGGTTGGAATTAGGGTTGTGGTTAGGGTTAGGGGTGTGTTGGGGTTAGGGTTGTGGTTAGGGTTACGGCTACAGTTGGGGTAAGGGTTAGGGGTGTGTTGGGGTTAGTGTTAGAGTTAGAATTGAGGGGTTTCCACTGTTTAGGCACATCAGGGGGTCTCCAAACGCAACATGGCGCCACCATTGATTCCAGCCAATCTTTTATTCAAAAAGTCAAATGGTGCTCCCTCCCTTCCGATCCCCTACGTGCGCCCAAACAGTGGTTTACCCCCACATATGGGGTACCAGCATACTCAGGACAAACTGCGCAACAATTACTGGGGTCCAATTTCTCCCATTACCCTTGAGAAAATAAAAAATTGCTTGCTAAAACATCATTTTTGAGGAAAGAAAAATGATTTTTTATTTTCACGGCTCTGCGTCTGTGAAGCACTTGGGGGTTCAAAGTGCTCACGACATATCTAGATAAGTTCCTTGGGGGGTCAAGTTTACAAAATGGGGTCACTTTTGGGGGGTTTCTACTGTTTAGGCACACCAGGGGCTCTGCAAACGCAACGTGACGCCCGCAGACCATTCCATCAAACATCTACAACGTCTACATTTCAAAAGTCACTACTTCCCTTCTGAGCCCCGACGTGTGCCCAAACAGTGGTTTACCCCAACACATGGGGTATCAGCGTACTCAGGAGAAACTGGACAACAACTTTTGGGGTCCAATTTCTCCTGTAACCCTTGGGAAAATAAAAAATTCTGGGCTAAAAATTATTTTTGAGGAAAGAAAACGTATTTATTTTCACGGCTCTGCGTTATAACCTTCTGTGAAGCACTTGGGGGTTCAAATTGCTCACCTCACATCTAGATAAGTTCCTTTCAGGGTGTAGTTTCCAAAATGGGGACACTTGTGGGGGGTTTCTACTGTTTAGCCACATCAGGGGCTCTGCAAACGCAACGTGATGCCCGCATAGCATTCCATCAAAGTCTGCATTTCAAAACGTCACTACTTCACTTCCGAGCCCCAGCATGTGCCCAAACAGTGGTTTACCCCCACATATGGGGTATCAGCGTACCCAGGAGAAACTGGACAACAACTTTTGGGGTCAAATTTCTCCTGTTACCCTTGGGAAAATAATAAATTGCGGGCTAAAAAATCATTTTTGAGAAAAGAAATTTTTATTTTATTTTCATGGCTCTGCGTTATAAACTTCTGTGAAGCACTTGAGGGTTCAAAGTGCTCACCACACATCTAGATTAGTTCCTTTGGGGGTCTAGTTTCCAAAATGGGGTCATTTGTGGTGGATCTCCAATGTTTAGGCACACAGGGGCTCTCCAAACGCGACATGGTGTCCGCTAATGATTGGAGCTAATTTTCCATTTAAAAAGCCAAATGGCGTGCCTTCCCTTCCGAGCCCTTCAGTGCGCCCAAACAGTGGTTTACCCCCACATATGGGGTATCTACGTAATCAGGACAAACTGGACAACAACATTTAGGGTCCAATTTCTCCTATTACCGTTGGCAAAATAGGAAATTCCAGGATAAAAAATCATTTTTGAGGAAAGAAAAATTATTTTTTATTTTCATGGCTCTGCGTTATAAACTTCTGTGAAGCACCTGGGGGTTTAAAGTGCTCAGTATGCATCTAGATAAGTTCCTTGGGGGGTCTAGTTTCCAAAATGGGGTCACTTGTGGGGGAGCTCCAATGCATAGGCACACAGGGGCTCTCCAAACGCGACATGGTGTCCGCTAACAATTGGAGCTAATTTTCCATTCAAAAAGTCAAAAGGCGCGCCTTCCCTTCCGAGCCCTGCCGTGTGCCCAAACAGTGGTTTACCCCCACATATGAGGTATCGGCGTACTCGGGAGAAATTGCCCAACAAATTTTCGGATCCATTTTATCCTATTGCCCATGTAAAAATGAAAAAATAGAGGCGAAAAAATTTTTTTTGTGAAAAAAAAGTACTTTTTCATTTTTACGGATCAATTTGTGAAGCACCTGAGGGTTTAAAGTGCTCACTAGGCATCTAGATAAGTTCCTTGGGGGATCCAGTTTCCAAAATGGGGTCACTAGTGGGGGAGCTCCAATGTTTAGGCACACAGGGTCTCTCCAAACGCGACATGGTGTCCGCTAACTATGGAGATAATTTTTCATTCAAAAAGTCAAATGGCGCTCCTTCCCTTCCGAGCCTTACCATGTGCCCAAACAGTTGTTTACCCCCACATGTGAGGTATTGGTGTACTCAGGAGAAATTGCCCAACAAATTTTAGGATCCATTTTATCCTGTTGCCCATGTAAAAATGAAAAAATTGAGGCTAAATGAATTTTTTTGTGAAAAAAAGTACTTTTTCATTTTTACAGATCAATTTGTGAAGCACCTGGGGGTTTGAAGTGCTCACTATGCATCTAGATAAGTTCCTTGGGGCATCTAGTTTCCAAAATGGGGTCACTTGTGGGGGAGCTCGAATTTTTAGGCACACGGGGGCTCTCCAAATGTGACATGGTGTCCGCTAAAGAGTGCAGCCAATTTTTCATTCAAAAAGTCAAATGGCACTCCTTCTCTTCCAAGCCCTGCCGTGCGCCCAAACAGTGGTTTACCCCCACATATGAGGTATCAGCGTACTCAGGACAAATTGGAAAACAATTTTCGTGGTTAATTTTTCCTTTTACCATTGGGAAAATAAAATAATTGTTGCTGAAAGATCATTTTTGTGACTAAAAAGTTAAATGTTCATTTTTTCCTTCCATGTTGCTTCTGCTGCTGTGAAGCACCTGAAGGGTTAATAAACTTCTGGAATGTGGTTTTGTGCACCTTGAGGGGTGCAGTTTTTAGAATGGTGTCACTTTTGGGTATTTTCAGCCATATAGACCCCTCAAACTGACTTCAAATGTGAGGTGGTCCCTAAAAAAAATGGTTTTGTAAATTTCGTTGTAAAAATGAGAAATTGCTGGTCAAATTTTAACCCTTATAACTTCCTAGCAAAAAAAAAATTTGTTTCCAAAATTGTGCTGATGTAAAGTAGACATGTGGGAAATGTTATTTATTAACTATTTTGTGTAACATAACTCTCTGGTTTAACAGAATAAAAATTCAAAATGTGAAAATTGCGAAATTTTCAAAATTTTCACCAAATTTCTGTTTTTATCACAAATAAACACAGAATTTATTGACCTAAATTTACAAATATCACGAAGCCCAATATGTCACGAAAAAACAGTCTCAGAACCGCTAGGATCCATTGAAGCGTTCCTGAGTTATTACCTCATAAAAGGACACTGGTCAGAATTGCAAAAAACGGCCAGGTCTTTAAGGTCATGAAGGGGTTAATTGCAGTAATATATGCTAAGGGACGTTTGTTATAAGAGTCACAGACTAAGTGTGCAAACTGCATCCCTTTTCCGTCAACAGCCTATTGCATGTTCTCACATTGTTTTTATTGCACAGTGTTGCCAGAAGACTCGCTACACTCATCAGGAGGGCGTTAAACTAGAAGAAGAGGGGACGGGAAGAAAAACATTAGACTCGAACAAAGACGACCCAGGAAAACATACTCTGAAGGGAGGTAAGAACATTTCTAAAACAATCCACAGTGAGGAGATTGGAACAAAACAAAATCCTCTAAACTGCATGCTCGCAAACGCCAGAAGCCTGACAAACAAGATGGAAGAACTAGAAGCAGAAATATCTACAGGTAACTTTGACATAGTGGGAATAACCGAGACATGGTTAGATGAAAGCTATGACTGGGCAGTTAACTTACAGGGTTACAGTCTGTTTAGAAAGGATCGTAAAAATCGGAGAGGAGGAGGGGTTTGTCTCTATGTAAAGTCTTGTCTAAAGTCCACTTTAAGGGAGGATATTAGCGAAGGGAATGAGGATGTCGAGTCCATATGGGTTGAAATTCATGGAGAGAAAAATTGTAACAAAATTCTCATTGGGGTCTGTTACAAACCCCCAAATATAACAGAAAGCATGGAAAGTCTACTTCTAAAGCAGATAGATGAAGCTGCAACCCATAATGAGGTCCTGGTTATGGGGGACTTTAACTACCCGGATATTAACTGGGAAACAGAAACCTGTGAAACCCATAAAGGCAACAGGTTTCTGCTAATAACCAAGAAAAATTATCTTTCACAATTGGTGCAGAATCCAACCAGAGGAGCAGCACTTTTAGACCTAATACTATCTAATAGACCTGACAGAATAACAAATCTGCAGGTGGTCGGGCATTTAGGAAATAGCGACCACAATATTGTGCAGTTTCACCTGTCTTTCACTAAGGGGACTTGTCAGGGAGTCACAAAAACATTGAACTTTAGGAAGGCAAAGTTTGAACAGCTTAGAGATGCCCTTAATCTGGTAGACTGGGACAATATCCTCAGAAATAAGAATACAGATAATAAATGGGAAATGTTTAAGAACATCCTAAATAGGCAGTGTAAGCGGTTTATACCTTGTGGGAATAAAAGGACTAGAAATAGGAAAAACCCAATGTGGCTAAACAAAGAAGTAAGACAGGCAATTAACAGTAAAAAGAAAGCATTTGCACTACTAAAGCAGGATGGCACCATTGAAGCTCTAAAAAACTATAGGGAGAAAAATACTTTATCTAAAAAACTAATTAAAGCTGCCAAAAAGGAAACAGAGAAGCACATTGCTAAGGAGAGTAAAACTAATCCCAAACTGTTCTTCAACTATATCAATAGTAAAAGAATAAAAACTGAAAATGTAGGCCCCTTAAAAAATAGTGAGGAAAGAATGGTTGTAGATGACGAGGAAAAAGCTAACATATTAAACACCTTCTTCTCCACGGTATTCACGGTGGAAAATGAAATGCTAGGTGAAATCCCAAGAAACAATGAAAACCCTATATTAAGGGTCACCAATCTAACCCAAGAAGAGGTGCGAAACCGGCTAAATAAGATTAAAATAGATAAATCTCCGGGTCCGGATGGCATACACCCACGAGTACTAAGAGAACTAAGTAATGTAATAGATAAACCATTATTTCTTATTTTTAGTGACTCTATAGCGACAGGGTCTGTTCCGCAGGATTGGCGCATAGCAAATGTGGTGCCAATATTCAAAAAGGGCTCTAAAAGTGAACCTGGAAATTATAGGCCAGTAAGTCTAACCTCTATTGTTGGTAAAATATTTGAAGGGTTTCTGAGGGATGTTATTCTGGATTATCTCAATGAGAATAACTGTTTAACTCCATATTAGCATGGGTTTATGAGAAATCGCTCCTGTCTAGTGTTGAGCGATACCGTCCGATACTTGAAAGTATCGGTATCGGATAGTATCGGCCGATACCCGAAAAATATCGGATATCGCCGATACCGATATCCGATACCAATACAAGTCAATGGGACATCAAGTATCGGAATGTATCCTCATGGATCCCAGGGTCTGAAGGAGAGGAAACTCTCCTTCAGGCCCTGGGATCCATATTAAAGTGTAAAATAAAGAATTAAAATAAAAAATATTGTTATATTCACCTCTCCGGCGGCCCCTGGACATCAGCGGGAGGATCCGGCGTCCGGCACGGCTTCTTTCTTCAAAATGCGCGCCTTTAGGACCTGTGGAATGACGTCCCGG
Source organism: Ranitomeya imitator (assembly GCF_032444005.1). NCBI lineage: Eukaryota > Metazoa > Chordata > Amphibia > Anura > Dendrobatidae > Ranitomeya > Ranitomeya imitator. Next base: position 136,804,683 of record NC_091282.1, read on the forward strand.
CTTCTGATTGGTCGCGTGCCGCCCATGTGACCGCCACGCGACCAATCAGAAGCCGCGACGTCATTCCTCAGGTCCTAGAAGGCGCTCATTCTAGGACTTTAGCTGAGGAATGACGTCGCGGCTTCTGATTGGTCGCGTGGCGGTCACATGGGCGGCACGCGACCAATCAGAAGCCGGGACGTCATTCCACCCATCCTAAAGGCGCGCATTTTGAAGAAAGAAGCCGTGCCGGACGCCGGATCCTCCCGCTGATGTCCAGGGGCCGCCGGAGAGGTGAATATAACAATATTTTTTATTTTAATTCTTTATTTTACACTTCCGATACCGATACCCGATATCACAAAAATATCGGATCTCGGTATCGGAATTCCGATACCGCAAGTATCGGCCGATACCCGATACTTGCGGTATCGGAATGCTCAACACTACTCCTGTCAAACCAATCTAATCAGTTTTTATGAAGAGGTAAGCTATAGGCTGGACCACGGTGAGTCATTGGACGTGGTATATCTCGATTTTTCCAAAGCGTTTGATACCGTGCCGCACAAGAGGTTGGTACACAAAATGAGAATGCTTGGTCTGGGGGAAAATGTGTGTAAATGGGTTAGTAACTGGCTTAGTGATAGAAAGCAGAGGGTGGTTATAAATGGTATAGTCTCTAACTGGGTCGCTGTGACCAGTGGGGTACCGCAGGGGTCAGTATTGGGACCTGTTCTCTTCAACATATTCATTAATGATCTGGTAGAAGGTTTACACAGTAAAATATCGATATTTGCAGATGATACAAAACTATGTAAAGCAGTTAATACAAGAGAAGATAGTATTCTGCTACAGATGGATCTGGATAAGTTGGAAACTTGGGCTGAAAGGTGGCAGATGAGGTTTAACAATGATAAATGTAAGGTTATACACATGGGAAGAGGGAATCAATATCACCATTACACACTGAACGGGAAACCACTGGGTAAATCTGACAGGGAGAAGGACTTGGGGATCCTAGTTAATGATAAACTTACCTGGAGCAGCCAGTGCCAGGCAGCAGCTGCCAAGGCAAACAGGATCATGGGGTGCATTAAAAGAGGTCTGGATACACATGATGAGAGCATTATACTGCCTCTGTACAAATCCCTAGTTAGACCGCACATGGAGTACTGTGTCCAGTTTTGGGCACCGGTGCTCAGGAAGGATATAATGGAACTAGAGAGAGTACAAAGGAGGGCAACAAAATTAATAAAGGGGATGGGAGAACTACAATACCCAGATAGATTAGCGAAATTAGGATTATTTAGTCTAGAAAAAAGACGACTGAGGGGCGATCTAATAACCATGTATAAATATATAAGGGGACAATACAAATATCTCGCTGAGGATCTGTTTATACCAAGGAAGGTGACGGGCACAAGGGGGCATTCTTTGCGTCTGGAGGAGAGAAGGTTTTTCCACCAACATAGAAGAGGATTCTTTACTGTTAGGGCAGTGAGAATCTGGAATTGCTTGCCTGAGGAGGTGGTGATGGCGAACTCAGTCGAGGGGTTCAAGAGAGGCCTGGATGTCTTCCTGGAGCAGAACAATATTGTATCATACAATTATTAGGTTCTGTAGAAGGACGTAGATCTGGGTATTTATTATGATGGAATATAGGCTGAACTGGATGGACAAATGTCTTTTTTCGGCCTTACTAACTATGTTACTATGTTACTATTTTACTATGTTGGGTTATAGGACTCCCTATTTATAGGTTTGCTTGATGTATAGTGAATAGGGGTACCTTTAGTACATGATTGTGTAGGTAGAGGGATCCATTGGGAATACTAGGGTCTTTCTAGGGACCCCAGGGTCAGCCATCATTGAGCGGGGGCGCCACAACGTTTTCCCTAGGGCACCAACCCATGCTGATAGGCAGCTCGCAGCTTAGATATTATATAGGGAATGTCCTTTTCCCCACACTAGTTTTTTTCACGGTGTGTTTTTTTCGTTTGTTTTTGGTGCAGCCACATGTTGGTGGGATTTTAAATAAGATTTAATAAAATTAATTTTGGGTTTTTATATGATTACTTTCTGCCATAAATGCAAAACAACGTTTCGACCAAAACCTGGTCTTTGTCAAGTATACAGAGAAGTACAAATGGTCACCTTATATAGTATGGAGCTAGATATGTACCAATCACCATCAAGGAACAGCCTTTATTAAATACATACAAATAACATGAGAAAACATCACAGTTTGTGCAACACATGTATCGCATTGCCGCAATATTACTTTACAAAACACATTTGATAAATATTTATCCATCAAAGATTAAACACGCTGTCTTAAAACACACCCCTTGCATATATATCCCAATCACCTTAGGGCCATCCAGTTGCCAAGGTTACTCTTCACCAATCAGCACATTCCCACATGTCAACAACCCCTTCAGCCAATCATAAAACAATATTGTATTGGTGTTTGAATATGAATAAACCTATTAATGAAGTCCTCTCGCTGGACAATAAGGGTACCGTCTCACAGTGGCACTTTGGTCGCTACGACGGCACGATCTGTGACGTTCCAGCGATATACTTACGATCTTGCTGTGTCTGACACGATACTGCGATCAGGGACCCTGCTGAGAATCGTACGTCGTAGCAGATCGTTTGAAACTTTCTTTCGTCGTCAAGTGTCCCGCTGTGGCGGCATGATCGCATCGTGTAACAAAGGTGTGCACGATATTCTCCACCTCCTCTGCTGATTCTACATCGCAAATACGTCATGAAATTATCACTCCAGCGCCGTGCATTGCGAAGTGTGACCGCAGTCTACGACGCTGGAGCGATAATGGAGCAATGCTGGAGCGTCACGGATCGTGCCGTCGTAGCGACCAAAGTGCCACTGTGAGACGGTACCTTTAGTAGAAACAAATGGGACACACTTCTGTTTTGTCCTGTTCTTGTTGATACTCAATTCCTCTCATGTTAGACTAATGGTCTTATTTTTATGTTTGATCACCTCCTTCATAGGGTAACATCTCTGAATAAATCTGTTACACGTTTCGTCCAATCTTGAATCACATTTGTTTTCATCTGATATGATTCTTCGTACCCGAACAATCTGGCTCCAGGGAAATGAATCAACCATCCTTCTAGGGTGATAACTATTATAATAAAGAAGACTATTCCTGTCAGTTTCTTTAGTAAATAAATCTGTACATAACACATCCCCCTGTTTGTACACCATAGTGTCCAAAAATTGTATTTTCTCAACCGAATATGTTATTGTAAATTTCAACTCAGGAAACTTGAGAAGGTCCTCAGAGGTCCCCTCCCATACATAAAAAATGTCATTGATATAGCGCCACCAGGCCCAGACATGGCACCAGAAGGTGGATCTGTACACAAATTGCTCCTCGAATACCACCATATAGATGTTAGCATATGTAGGGGCCACATTGGACCCCATGGTGGTACCCCATAACTGCAGGTAGTATTCATCCCCAAAGAGAAAAAAATTCCTCCTGAGGATGAACTCCAACAGTGTGAGGACCAGCTGTGCACAATCCGGAGCCACGTCCAAGCCCGATAGTGCCACACCAACAGCATGTAAACCTTTATTGTGTTCAATTGAGGTGTACAAAGTTGGGAAATAAAATTGCATCCACCGGTAAATCTAATTTTAACATTTTACTACCACCTTATCTGGGCATGTGGTGTATGCATGTGGTGTGTGGGACACGGTCAGACACATCCTGTTTAATTTATGAAGGCAAGACACTGAATCTCAAAAAGCCTATGCGGACAATGCAAGCAGTGCCAAAAATTAGAAGGAAGAGGGACTCTGATACACTATGTATTAAAAATAAGTGAGGTCGTCATACATATTCTGTAAAACTGATAGGTAATGGCACTCCTAGACTAATGAATCCTATGCACTAAATGCAAAGGCTGCCAAAAATTTTAAGGAGGGACTGCAATACAACCTGGAAGACATGTAGAGGATGGTTTCAGAAATGATTTTTTTTCTACATTTTTGAGGAGTGGGTCTCCTAGACTGGTAAAGGCTATACACTAAATGCAAGGGCTGAACAATATTTAGCCCTGTGGGTATACATATATATATATACATGTATATATATATATATATATATATATATATATATACATATATATATGCAAGAGAATTATAGGCCTTATACACATCATATAAAAATTAAAATGGAGGGCATCTTACACACCCCGATGACACTATAACATTTTTGAGTGAAGGCCTCCTGATGACACTATAAAGATTTTAAATGAGGGTCTCCTGATGACAATATAAAGATTTTGAGTGAGGGCTGTCTGATGACATGGCTTTATGTTCTGTTGCTGTTATCCAGTGAGTTTGAGAAGTCTGGACCAATCCAGCTTTGGTCACTTCTATAAGAGTCAACCTGTCAGCATTTTCAGTTAAAAGGCGAATGCACTAATCAGTTATTATGCCCCCGGTGGCACTAAAAACCCATTCTGATAAAATGCTAGCGTCAGGGGCTGGAGAGCACCTCTAAGCCATAGAGGGACAGTTCATGCCACATGTGCAGCTTGGATACCCATTAGTTGAATAGCACAGAGCAATCATGTAGGATGCTGGTATGGTTGGCTAGGAACTCCTTCAACATCTTCAAAAATGTTTCCCTCCTTGTCAGACTACCCTGCGCATCTGGGCCTGGATGCTGGGGGGGGGGTATAATGAAACTGTGCCAAACGTCGGAAGGAAGGAAAACTGTAATAGGAGAGGATGAGGATATGCAGACAGACAAATCACTAACCGATAGGCCGACAGACAAATCACTAACTGATATGCCAAGAACCAGAAAATAAAATAATATATAAAAACCAGATAAGTAAAATAATATATTGAGGACCACCAGTGCTTAGTTGAGAAAGAGTGAAACCACTCCACTACCAGAGGAATGAAAGCACCCTAGTAGAAGGACAATATAAATGGCAGCACTCAAATAATCATTTAAAATGCCTCTATTAAAATAGCAAACGGTAACACCATGTCCTTCTGTTTGTCACGGTTATTCATTCGCTGATTGGTCTCGCCAGCTGCCTGTCATGGCTGCTGCGACCAATCAGCGACGGGCACAGTCTGGAAGAAAATGGCCGCTCCTTACTCCCCGCAGTCAGTGCCTGGCGCCCGCATACTCCCCTCCGGTCACCGCTAACACAGGGTTAAAACACAGGGTTAATGCCGGCGGTAATGGACCGCATTACCGCCGCTATTAACCTTGTGTGTCCCTAACTTTTTACTATTGACGCTGCCTATGCAGCATCAATAGTAAAAAATGTAATGTTAAAAATAATAATAAAAAAAAAAACCTGCTATACTCACCCTCCGTAGTCGCTCGCGCCAGCCGCCATCTTCCGTTGCAGGTTTTGGTGGCAAAGATGGTATGGGAGAAGGACCTGCCATGATGTCACGGTCATGTGACAGCGACGTCATCACAGGCCCTGCGCGAGAAGGACCTGCCATGACGTCACATTCATGTGACCACGACGTCATCACAGGCCCTGCGCGCCTGCGCTAGAAAGACCTGCCATGATGTCACGGTCATGTGACCGTGATGTCATCACAGGTCCTGCACTCATACCAACCCTGGGACCGGAAGCTGCCATGGTCTACAAGGGGCCTTCGGAAAGGTGAGTATATGTTTATTTTTTATTTTTTAACCTGTGACAAACCTGGCTGGGCAATATACTACGTGTCTCTGTGCTGTATACTACATCACTGGGCAATATACTACGTCACTGGGCAATATACTACGTGGCTGGGCAATATACTACGTCATTTGGCAATATACTACGTAACTGGGCAATATACTACGTGGCTGGGCAATATACTATGACACTGGGCAATATACTACGTGGCTGGTCAATATACTACGTGGTTGGGCAATATACTACGTTGATGGGCAATATACTACGTGGCTGGGCAATATACTGCGTGGGCTGTGCAATATACTACGTGACTGGGCAATATACTACGTGACTGGGCAATATACTACGTGACTGGGCAATATACTACGTGGGCTGTGCAATATACTGCGTGGCTGGGCAATATACTACGTGACTGGGCAATATACTGCGTGGCTGGGCAATATACTACGTGGACATGCATATTTTAGAATACCCGATGCATTAGAATCGGGCCACCATCTAGTATTGTATAACGATATAAGTATAGATACTGTATATCCTATAGCCTCTTGTTCAGGATATCACTGATAGAAGAGTTTTTGCATTTTTATTTTTATTATTGCGTTTAAATAGGGAGCCTATTTTATATAACTATTCTCTCTATATATAAAAAATAATTTTCAGTATGCTATTTTTGGTTTATGTCCGCTATATATTTTTTATGTTACGTATTATGATTGCTTTATGGGAGTCTTAAATGTAGGCATTTTTTACATGGTATTACCGTTTGCCATTTTAACAATGGCATTTTAAATGATTATTTGAGTGCTGCCATTTACATTGTCCTGCTACTGGGGTGCTTTGGTTCTTCAGACAAAACACTAAGCAACAGTCTTCTGAACATCATTTCAAATGCCTCCTCAACTACCAACACCTCCAACACCAGAACCAGGCAGTATGAAACTAACATTTTCAATCACTGATTGACAGAAAAGAGTACATATAGCACAGGGTAGTGGCCAACACTGGACAGCTGAGACGTCAAAGCAGGAAAGCTCCAAGAACTCTCAACTGAACAGATTAACCACTGCACTGCTAGCAGAAAACTACACTGTTTAATATGATAGTGAAGTGATTCTAATCAGTGTGGGAGTACATGAAATTAGTCTCAGTGGTTTTATATATCCTCTCTGTCATGGTAAACCCATGACAGTCCCCCCTTCTAAGAAGGACCCCTGTAACCTCAGGGCCGGGACTCTCAGGGTGTGCCGCATGAAAAGACTGGATCAACCTGACCACATGGATGTCAGATGCTGGTAGCCAAACGCAGGGCCGCCATCAGGGCATTACAGGCATCACTGCCGTATGGGGCCCGGTGATGAGGAGCAAAAAGGGGGGCCCGAGTGAGCACGCTGGCAGCCGGTCCGGTCCGCGCTCTGCTCGGGCCCCCCCTGACATTTTTATTGCGGCTGCCAGTGCCACTGTGCTGTGCCTGCTGTCCCTAAATGTGCCTTGTACCTTTAAGGCGGCCGGGCCCACGGTGCATCATGGGCCCGCCCGCCGCAAGTTAGTGACGTCACACGCTGCCCTGCTCCACTTCCGGGACCAGAGCAGAGCAGCGTGCGGCGGTGTGACACCACGTGGACGGCGGAGGGAGCAGAGAAGAGGCAGCGGGGGACCACCGGACGACGAGGGACCCAGCGGAGGAGAAGAGGCAGGCGGTTGCAGCGGGGGACCGGCAGAGGAGAGGGCAGAGGCAAGCGCCGGCCCGGCGGCAGCGGGGCCCGGGGCTAGAAGAAGCAAGCACCGGCGGGCGGCGGCAGCGGGGGACCGGCGGTCGGCGGGGGACCAGTCAGACGGCGGAGGAGAAGAGGCAGGCGGGGGAGGGGACCACCGGACGACGAGGGACCCGGCGGAGGAGCAGACGGCAGGGGGGGACTAGAATGCTGGCCACACAGGGGCAGAAATGCTGGACACAGTGGGGCAGAATGGTGGACACAGTGGGGCAGAATGCTGGACACAGTGGGGCAGAATGCTGGACACAGTGGGGCAGAATGGTGGACACAGTGGGGCAGAATGCTGGACACAGTGGGGCAGAATGGTGGACACAGTGGGGCAGAATGCTGGACACAGTGGGGCAGAAATGCTGGACACAGTGGGGCAGAATGCTGGACACAGTGGGGCAGAATGCTGGACACACAGGGGCAGAAATGCTGGACACAGTGGGGCAGAATGCTGGACACACAGGGGCAGAAATGCTGGACACAGTGGGGCAGAAATGCTGGACACAGTGGGGCAGAATGGTGGACACACAGGGGCAGAAATGCTGGACACAGTGGGGCAGAATGATGGACACAGTGGGGCAGAATGGTGGACACACAGGGGCAGAAATGCTGGACATAGTGGGGCAGAATGCTGGACACAGTGGGGCAGAATGCTGGACACACAGGGGCAGAAATGCTGGACACACAGGGGCAGAAATGCTGGACACAGTGGGGCAGAAATGCTGGACACAGTGGGGCAGAATGCTGGACACACAGGGGCAGAAATGCTGGACACAGTGGGGCAGAAATGCTGGACACAGTGGGGCAGAATGGTGGACACACAGGGGCAGAAATGCTGGACACAGTGGGACAGAATGGTGGACACAGTGGGGCAGAATGCTGGACACAGTGGGGCAGAAATGCTGGACACAGTGGGGCAGAATGGTGGACACACAGGGGCAAAAATGCTGGACACAGTGGGACAGAATGGTGGACACAGTGGGGCAGAATGCTGGACACAGAGGGGCAGAAATGCTGGACACAGTGGGGCAGAATGGTGGACACACAGGGGCAGAAATGCTGGACACAGTGGGACAGAATGGTGGTCACACAGGGGCAGAAATGCTGGACACAGTGGGACAGAATGGTGGACACAGTGGGGCAGAATGCTGGACACAGTGGGGCAGAAATGCTGGACACAGTGGGGCAGAATGGTGGACACACAGGGGCAGAAATGCTGGACACAGTGGGACAGAATGGTGGACACAGTGGGGCAGAATGATGGACACAGAGGGGCAGAAATGCTGGACACAGTGGGGCAGAATGGTGGACACACAGGGGCAGAAATGCTGGACACAGTGGGACAGAATGGTGGTCACACAGGGGCAGAAATGCTGGACACAGTGGGGCAGAATGCTGGATACAGTGGGGCAGAATGCTGGACACAGTGGGGCAGAATGCTGGAGACAGTGGGGCAGAATGCTGGACACAGTGGGGCAGAAATGCTGGACACAGTGACAGGGACAGAAATGCTGGACACAGTGACAGGGGCAGAATGCTGGACACAGTGACAGGGGCAGAATGCTGGACACAGGGGCAGACTGTGAGACCCAGGGGCAGAATGCTGGACATTGGGGCAGAATGCGAGACACGGGGCAGAATGGAGATACGGGGCATGATTGGAGACACGGGGCAGGATGAAAGACATGGGGGTATGACTGGAGACAGATGGGGCAGGATTGGAGACAGATGGGGCAGAATGGAGACACAGGGGCATGATTGGAGACAAGTGTCAGGATTGCAGACATGGGGGCATGGTTGGAGACATAGGGGGCAGAATGGAGACATGGGGCATGATTAGAGACACTGGGGGCAGAATTGGAGACAGATCGTGCAGGATCATGGGGCAGGATGGATATGATGGAGACAGATGGGGCAGGATGGAGAGATCACATGGGGCGATCATATGGGGCAGGATGGGGAGATCATATGGGGCAGAATGGATACTCATGAGGGCAGGATGGGAGAACATCTGGCTGACGCCAGGAATGAGACACACGGGGCCAGGCTGGGGGATATTATTAATACCATAGGGGCTAATTTAGGGATATTATTACTGCAGTGATGTATTTATTTTATTTTTTGAGTATACTGTTTTAAATGGGGGGCGGTCCTGTTACAGTATAGAGTGATACTATGTCGCCTTCTTCATGTGGTGTAATGTAGAAGTTGTGAAAACTTAAGTAATGTGTTCTGCAAGCGGAGCTCGAGATAACTGTGTTATTTCCTGCAGAGAGAAGTCCTGGCTGGATGAAATGATGGCGGTCTGTGCTGGATGAAAGATGAAGGACTTCACCTAGAGACATCACTGGTGAGTCAGTGTGTTACCTATACACTGACACTATACACTGTATACAGAGCTCCTGTGTATAATTTCACTAGTGATCACTATATTATCTGTACACAGACACTGCATACTAAGTACAGATCTCCTGTGTATAATGGCACTTATGGTGATAGTATGGTGCTTTTTTTTAAATTGCTGATCAGAATTGTAGTATTCAGTCACTATGTGGTGGTAGTATGTGATCTGGTCATGGTGTTGTGGTATTTGTTCCTTCTATGTGATATTATTGGGCATTTTAAAAATTGAAAAATAAATAAAAATATACCTAAATTGTATTGCATATTTTAACAAATATTTAATAGGTTACAGTAGAGTAGGGCCCGGCCAAAAGTGTCTACCGTGTTATGGTGGCGGCTTAAAAAATCTTTTGGCCAAAACAAAAGCTGCCTGCTATGTATGTGATCTGGTGATGGGAACTGTCGATGTGTGATTGGTGAGAAGTGGAGTTTTTCCAAGAGAGAGCGGTGGGACTGTGGACAGTTCGAGGGGTGGAGCCCGGAGGCGGGGCTGGGGTGGAGCCTGGGCGGAGTCTCAAGGGGGCCCCGAAAATTTTGCCAGTATGGGGCCCCGAAATTTCTAGTGGCAGCCCTGGCCAAACGCTCTCTTCAGGACAGTAACCCTTCCAGTGTACCACATACTGAAGAGAGAAACCAATCAAGCGAGATTCAATGATTTCAGCAATCTGAAATTACAAATCACCATCAACAATTACAGGGGATGGAGGTGGTGATGGTTCAGAGGACACAACTTGGGGTATGGGGATGAGATGGATGAGGGGAGTGGGTGTGTCTAGGTCAGAAGATGAAGAAATGTTACAGCAGCGGTGCGCCCTATTGTTTTACCATTAACTATATGTGTGTTGATTCCAGCAACAAATCAGGGTGCAGAAACCTTCCACAACATCATGGCACATGGTCTTTTGTGATTGGTTGACAAAGTCAAATGCCTCAGGTCATATAAAAAGTTGACATCTTATTTTTCTGGCGCCATTTGCTCAGTATTACAGTGCAGAGTGGTTGCTCCTGTGCTAGTGCTGCTACTGATAAAAGTGAACTTAGGCAGCACGGTGGCGCAGTGGTTAGCACAGCAGCCTTGCAGCGTTGGGGTCCTGGGTTCTAATCCCACCCAGGACAACATCTGCAAAGAGTTTGTATGTTCTCCCCGTGTTTGCGTGGGTTTCCTCCGGGTGCTCCGGCTTCCTCCCACATTCCAAAGACATACTGATAGGGAATCTAGATTGTGTGCCCCAACGGGGACAGCGATGATAATGTGTGCAACCTGTAAAGTGCTGCGGAATATGTTAGCGCTATATAAAAATAAAGATTATTATTATTAACTTATCCTGTTTGAATTTGATCTACCAGCATCGAAGAAGATTGTGCAAGAACTGTGTAGCAGCCACCGGAAGACTTATTAGCTACTCTGTTTGTGCTAAAACTGTATTTCAGTTGCAAATCAGAAGGCCAGATTTCCACTTAAAAATTTTTAGGCCTAATATAGTGTTGCAGCCTGGAGGGATGTAAAATGTGTTTCAGTATCAAATCAGAAGGCCAGAATTCCACATAGAAATCATTAGGAATACTATAGTGATGTCGCCATGAGGCCCAATTAGCTACTCCAAATCATTTGTGCTAAAACTGTGTTTCAGTGGCAAATCATAAGGCCAGATTTCCACTTAAAAATCATTAGACCTAACATAGTGTTGCAGCCTGGAGGGCTGTAAAATGTGTTTCAGTGGCAAATCAGAAGGCCGGATTTCCACATAAAAATTGTTAGGCCTAATTTAGGCCTAATATAGTGGTTAGGTTTTAGTGGGCCCCGGGGCGAAAGAGTCCCAGTGGGCCCCTTTAACACATACCACAATTCATAATGCACAGTTACAGCAGAGAAATATAGGTATAGTACATTGCCAAAGATTTCACTTCTTACATTACATGAGTGATATCTATTGTAAATTCTTCAATAGGTCAGAAACCGGAAAGTATAGTCCTCGATACAGTATTATGGGCATCACAGAATGCTCCATGCATAATAATGTGCCCCATATATTGCCCCTTACAGTATTATGGGCACTACATAGTGCTCCATACAGAATAAAGTGCCCCATATATTGCTCCAGACAGTATTATGGGCACCACATAATGCTCCATACATAATAATGAGCCCCACATATTGCTCCATACAGAATAATAGGCCTCATATATTGCTCCATACAGAATAATGAGCCCCATATATTTATCCATACAGAATAATAGACCTCATATAGTGCTCCATACAGTATAATGAGCCACACATATTGCTTCATAAAGAATAATGAGCCCCATATATTGCTCCATACAGTATATAATAGGCCCCATATATTACTTTACACAGTATAATGAGCCCCATGTATTACTCCGTACTGTATAATGGGCCCCATATATTACTCCATACATAATGGGTCCCATATAATGTTCCATACAATATATGATGGGCTCCATATAATGCTCCAGTATATGATGGGCCCCATATATTGCTCCATATATAGCGGGCCCCATATAGTGCTTCATACAGTATAGGATGGGCCCCATAGAGTATAATGAGCCCCATATATTGCTCCATACAGTATAATGAGCCCCAAATAATGTCGCATATAGTATAATAAGCCTCACATAATGCTCCATACAGTATATTATGGGCCCCATTTAATTCTCCATACAGAATTGTTCCCATATAGTGCTCCATATATAATAGGCCCCATATATAATGCTCCAGTGTATGATGGGTCCATATCATGCTCCATAATTGGCCTCATATATGATGCTCCAGTGTATAATGGGCTCCATATATGATGCTCAAGTGTATAATGAGCCCCATACATGATGGGCTCCATATATGATGCTCCAGTGTATGATGGTCCCCATATATAATGCTCCAAACATAAAAAAATACTCACCTCTCATCGCTGGTTGCTGCTCTGCTTGGGACTCCTCAGCGTTGTCGTCTTCCAGCTCTCTGAACTATGACTCCTCAGGCAGAGGGCACACAGATGTGACGTCATTGTGCCCTCTGACCATAATGTCACAGTCATCAAACGCCGCAGTGGTGGAGCTGGGAGAGGTAAGTATCACAAGTGCCGGGACCTTGATCATGCGGAGGTGCCCAGTCGCGGGTGTCTGCACTAGCACAGACACCAGGCCCCCATAGTGCGCAGGTGTCCCCGATTGTGAGTGGGACCCCCCACCTGCTCAGGGCATTTGCACTTGCCCAGCTATGCCGGGTGCTGACGCCGGTCCTGATAGTGGTGCAGTGACTAGATGCAATTAGCTGCTCCAAATCATTTGTGCTAAAACTGTGTTTCAGTGGCAAATCAGAAGGCTATATTTTCACTTAAAAATCGTTAGGCATAGCAGTGTTGCTCAGGCACACTATCTAAGAAATTAAAGAGTGATTGTTCATTTAGTGACAGGTGACTGACAGCTTTGGGTCTAAGGTTGTGAAAGAGCAGGGTACAAGAGGTGAAGGCTACTTACAACATAAGTGAGAAAAACCCCGGTCATGGTGGAAGGGGGTATAGGCTTGGTGCTCAACGTGTACGTGAGCTAGATGTTAAAGTGATAGAACTTTGTAGGCGCTTGTTATCTGTGAAATGAATTGAACATTTTATTGATATAATCTTTGACTATTTCATAACTTTTTATTTACTCAATGATTAGATACATGTGATCAATAAATTTCTGGTTGGCATTCATAGCTAGAAGACAGTGGTGCTCTGTAGATAAGAAAAATAAGTTTTATTATACTCACCCGGGGGGTGGGGGCGGTCCGGTGGGGTCTGGTCCGATGGGTGTTGCAGGTCTGGATCCGGCGCCTCCCATCTTCTTGCGATGCCGCCCTCCTGTTGTATCATCACTCCGAGGCATCGCACTCCTGTGCTGGCATACTTATCTGCCCTGTTGAGGGCAGAGTAAAGTACTGCAGTGCGTTGGGAAAGGTCAGAGAGGCCAAGCGCCTGCTCACTGCAGTACTTTACTCTGCCCTCAACAGGGCAGATAAGTACGCTTGCGCAAGAGTGCCATGCCTTGGAGCGATGATGCAACAGGAGGGCGACATCGCAAGAAGATGGGAGGCACCGGACACGGACCTGCGACACCCATCGGACCAGACCGTACCGGACCGCCCCCTTGGGTGAGTATAATAAAACTTATTTTTCTTATCTGTCAATTTGGACCAGGGCTTATCAACAGCATTATAGAATGCTGTTTATCTGCCCTGAAAGGCAGTGGCTGCTTTTAAAATGGTATCACTTATGTGGGTTTCCCAATATATAGGACCCCTAAAGTCACGTCAATCCTTGATAGGTCCCTAAAAAAATAAAATTTGTAAATTTCCTTGAAAAAATGAAAAATTACTGCTCCATTTCTAAACCTTCTAAAATGCTAACAAAATAAAAGAACATTTTACAAATGGTGCTGATTTAAAGCAGACATGACGGAAATGTTATTTATTAAGGTTTTTCTATGGTATGACTATCTGGATTAAAGGGATAATCATTTAAAGTTTGAAAATTTCTAATTTTTTTTACATTTTCTCAAATTTCTGATATTTTTTGTAAATAAACACAAAACATATCGACCTAAATTTACCATTGTCATACATTATAACTAGTGTTGAGCGATACCGTCCGATACTTGAAAGTATCGGTATCGGATAGTATCGGCCGATACCCGAAAAATATCGGATATCGCCGATACCGATATCCGATACCAATACAAGTCAATGGGACATCAAGTATTGGAATGTATCCTCATGGATCCCAGGGTCTGAAGGAGAGGAAACTCTCCTTCAGGCCCTGGGATCCATATTAAAGTGTAAAATAAAGAATTAAAATAAAAAATATTGTTATATTCACCTCTCCGGCGGCCCCTGGACATCAGCGGGAGGATCCGGCGTCCGGCACGGCTTCTTTCTTCAAAATGCGCGCCTTTAGGACCTGTGGAATGACGTCCCGGCTTCTGATTGGTCGCGTGCCGCCCATGTGACCGCCACGCGACCAATCAGAAGCCGCGACGTCATTCCTCAGGTCCTAAAAGGCGCTCATTCTAGGACTTTAGCTGAGGAATGACGTCGCGGCTTCTGATTGGTCGCGTGGCGGTCACATGGGCGGCACGCGACCAATCAGAAGCCGGGACGTCATACCACAGGTCCTAAAGGCGCGCATTTTGAAGAAAGAAGCCGTGCCGGACGCCGGAT
Organism: Ranitomeya imitator; assembly: GCF_032444005.1. Lineage (NCBI taxonomy): Eukaryota > Metazoa > Chordata > Amphibia > Anura > Dendrobatidae > Ranitomeya > Ranitomeya imitator. The sequence goes on from NC_091282.1 coordinate 136,819,743, forward strand.
CCTCCCGCTGATGTCCAGGGGCCGCCGGAGAGGTGAATATAACAATATTTTTTATTTTAATTCTTTATTTTACACTTCCGATACCGATACCCGATATCACAAAAATATCGGATCTCGGTATCGGAATTCCGATACCGCAAGTATCGGCCGATACCCGATACTTGCGGTATCGGAATGCTCAACACTAATTATAATAACATGACACAAAAAAAATCTTAAAATCACTGGGATTTGTTGAAGCGTTCAAGAGTTATTAACACATAAAGTAAGACTGGTCAGATTTCAAATATTTGGCCCGGTCACTAAGGGGTTATACAGCAAAATACAATCACATATCTAGCTTGTGGGTCGCATGGTGAAGCAACAACCCTAAGGCTATGTGCAGAATTGGCACCCGTTTTCCCGCTAAACACTAGCGTTTTTCAAGCGTAATTAACTTGCAGAATGCTAGCGTTTTCCAAGTGATCTGTAGCATCACTTAGAAAACTGAATGACAGGTTGGTCACACTTGACAAGCAAGGTGTTTGACAAGTGTGACCAACTTTTACTATTGATGCTGCCTATGCAGCATTAATAGTAAAAAGATATAATGTTAAAAATAACAAAATCAATAAAAAATCGTCATATTCTCGCCTTCCAGTGGCCCCCGCAGCCTTCCCGCTCCTCATGATGCTCCCGTTCCCAGTGATGCCTTGTGACAATAACCCCAGACCGAGACCGCTACGTCATCCAGGTGATTCGCGCAATGCATCCCTGGAAACAGGAGCTGGCGGTAGCATTGCTAAGGCCTGGGCTGGATATGGGGGCCGCCAGAAGGTGAGTATATAACTATTTTTTACTTTAAGGCTTTGTGCACACGTTGCAGATTTGGGTGCAGAATTTTCTGTACAAAATCTGCATCTCCTGGCAGAAAAGCAGCTGCATTCTTTATGTGTTTTGATGCGTTTTTTGTATGGTTTTGATGCATTTTTGATGCAGTTTTTGGTGTGGTTTTTGTGCGGTTTTTGCGCGTTTTTTTTTTTTTTGCGGTTTTTAATGCGTTTTTGTATGCGTTTTTGAAAGCTAAGGAAAGATGTATTATTCAACAAAAAAAAAAAGATTTGTGATGTCATTATTGTCCAACCTCCTCTTTTACATTTGTCCAACCCACACTCCATTACACATAGAGGTAGATAGATAGGTAGATAGGTTGCTAATGTAAGGTGACATTAAGCCCGGTTAATAATGGAGAGGTGTCAATAAGACGCCTATCCATTATTAATCCTAGAGTAGTGAAAGAGTTAAAATAAATAAAGACACAGCCAGAAAAAAGTATTTTATTATTCTTAATTTAACCATACTTACCATACTCGATCACCTGCAAAAAATTAAAAATAATAAACCGTATACTCCCTGTCCGACACAGTCCAATTAATAACAAGTGGTACACGACGATCTCCCCTATAGAACAGTGACATTGGGTGATGTCACTGCTTTATAGACCTTCAGTGACACACTAACAGGAGACAATGGCTCCTGCAGTGTATCACTGAGGTTACCTTAGTTCAGGGTCTCACTTTATGGCATTGCTGCGTGAAAATTTTCCCACACAGCAGTGCCACAAGTGAGACTAGGGACAATTTTTTACAGCGGCGGAGGAATACATTGCGGAAGGATACCTTCCGTCATTGTATTCCTGGAGCCCCTGGAGAGCGGTTGCATCAGCTGATGCTGCTGCTCTCCACGGGATTTCTACGGATCAGGGAGTATAGTGTTTGTTTATCATTTTAATATTTTTTACAGGTGACACTGGCTTCGGGGATCAAGGTGACAAGGTGATGGTGAGTATGTACTCTATGTTATACAGTATGTACTGTATGTCTATATGTGTGTATTGTATGTATGCACTGTATGTATGCACTGTATGTATTGTATGTATGCACTGTATGTATGTACTTGTATGTGGCATGTTGCATGTTGTATGTTGCATGGTGCATGTTGTATGTTGCATGTTGAGTGTTGAATGTCGCATGGTGCATGTTGCATGGTGCGTGTTGCGTGTTGCATGTGGTGTGTTGCATGTTGTATGTTGCATGTTGTATGTTGCGTGTTGCGTATGTTGTATGTGTATTGTTGCATGTTGTATGTTGCATGGTGCATGTTGCATGTTGCATGTACTGTACATGTGTACATGTTTGTTTTTGTTTTTTTTCACTTTCAACACATTAGCCGGATGATGGGACTACTACTGTCCCATCATTGGCTAATGTGTTACTCACTGTCATTGTAGCAGGCATAGCCCGATGGGACTTGTAGTCCCTTCGGATGATGCCTGCACACACACACCCAAACAGCCCCGCACACACCCGTACAGCCCCGCACACACCCGCACACACCCAGACAGCCCCGCACACACCCGCACACACCCGGACAGCCCCACACAGTCCCGCACACACCTGCACAGTGCAGAACACAGCCGCACAGTCCAGCACACACCCGGACAGCCCCGCACACACCCGCACAGTCTCGCACACATCCGCACAGTCCAGCACACACCCACACAGTCCAGCACACACTCGCACAGTCCAGCACACCCCCCAGTCCAGCACACACCCACACAGTCCAGCACACACCTGCACAGTCCCGCACACACCCAAACAGTCCGGCACAGCGCCGCACACACCCGCACACATGCACACAGTCACCACCCACACTCCTCCCACACACTTCCCTCCTCCCGAACTGCAGCATTTCTCGGACCCACATCTGCAGCAAAACCGCAGATCTTTTTTACATCTGCGGTTTTGCTGCGGATGTACCCGACTCAATGCAAGTCTATGGGTGCAGAAACGCTGCAGTTCCGCACAAAAGAAGTGACAAGCTGCGCCAAAAAAAAGCTGCGTTTTGGTGCAGCTTTTTCCACAGCATATGCACAACAAGTCTGCGGCTCCCATAGACTTACATTGGTTGTGCACTACACTGCGGATTTGATGCAATTCGGTGCAGCAAAAAATGCTGCGCAACTGCAATCAAATCCACAACGTGTGTACACAGCCTAATTCTTTTTTTTACACAGGATATGGTGCTCAGTCCTTGGAGGAGAGTCTCGTCTCCTCCACCCTGGGTACCAACCGCACATGATCCGCTTACTTCCTGCATGGTGGGTATAGCCCCATGCAGAAAGTAAGCGGATCAATGCATTCCTATGTATGTGGAATTGCCGCGATTCCGCACAAAGAATGAACATGCTGCGTTTTTTCCCAGAATGCATTTCCAATGCGGAAAAAACGCAGCATGTGCACAGCAAATGCAGAATACATTACAGTAAATATGATGGGATGCTTATGTAAGCGTTTTTTTAGCATTTTTCTGAGGAAAACGGCCGAAAAAATATGATAAAATGCTAAAAATCCTGAATGTGTGCACATAGCCTAAAAGCCAGTGATTTTCTAAGGCAAATTAAAACACCATCTTTCTTACTCAGGGCATTTGCATTTAACATCACTATAAAGGCTTTATGCACCACTATAAAGTTATCTTGCTTCATAAATGTGATTCTTACGTTGTATCACAATGAGATTTTCCTACCTCTCGCCAAACTAGTGACCTTTTGAAAGGGGAATACAGACCCCAGGCATTTAACGAATTTAGCTTTATAACCACGTTGACTGAAAAATAAGCTATATATCAGATATTCATAAGAAGACCGCAGACCTGCAGGCCAATAACAAAGAGCAACAAACATAAAACCCAGAGAATGGACAAAAAGAGTTAACCTTAAAAGTGACATATCACTGAGACTCACCAGATAGAAGAATATGAAAGTATATCGGACACAAATATAGTTGAATTAGAAAGTTTTTCTACATCAGCTCCTATTGCTTTCTGTGACAGCCCTAACAGAGGTTAAAAGGGAATTTGTCAATAGAATAAATCCTCCTAAGCTGTCTATATGGTTATGCAGGTCAAGGAAAGTTGATAAAAATAATACCTCTATATCTGTGATCCGATGTCTTATTGCAGAGAAATCCACATTTTTCTTAATATGTAAATGAGCTGTTAAGATTTATGGGCCGGACATAGATCCCCCTGAGAATCTGCCTTCAGAGCTTACTTTAAATGAAAGGGGGTGTTACTAGTGTGAAAATTGTGGATCCGGAAAGCAGACTGTCAGTCACTACATGTCTCAGACTAGTAATGCTTTATCCTCACTAGCACATGCCTTCATCATCTCCAACTGCAACATCCTTCTCTGTGGCCTCACATCAAACACTTTTGCACCCCTCAATTTGAGGCTGTCAACCAGATTACTTCTTTGCTTCTTTACTACTGGTAATCATAATAATCATGATAATTCAAATATATTCTAACTTATTTAGGTCTACATCTGTAAATAGTGGTATGAACACATTGGTAACATTTACATTCATATAATTTGCAAAGGTGTCCCTGTCTTAAAACTGATTACCAATGTATCTTTTTTCATGGATCCTGTTAAAAAACAATTTGAACTATACAAAATTGAAGAGATATGTCTTGAACAGTTCAGAACTATGCAGTCTCCTTACAGTTGCCTTACTTTCTGGTTTCTAGCAAGGTGGGCTTTCCTCCTTGAGTTACAGCTCTAGTGAACAGAACTGTGGTATTAGTAGAACTATAAAGCTCAGCACAAGTTCTGCTGTAACACATTCAGCCATCAGTAGTTTGTTCTGAAGTCTACACTCCTATTACTATATTTAGACATATAGATATCCACATTTAAACAAGGACAAAGCTCTGGACAGAGAGAGACATGAATTGGAGACCTGCTGTGGGAGAAGGCGATACTGCGGGTTAGTGATTTTTCAATGTTTATTAACCCCTTTCTGCCATTAGACGTACTATTCTGTCCATGTGGGGTGGGCCCTACTTCCCAAGGACGGAATAGTACGTCATAGGTGATTGGCCGCGCTCACGGGGGGAGCGCGGCCGATCGCGGCCGGGTGTCAGCTGCTTATCGCAGCTGACATCTGGCACTATGTGCCAGGAGCGGTCAAGGACTGCCCAAGGCATATTAACCCCTGGCACACCGCGATCAAACATGATCGCGATGTGCCGGCGGTACAGGGAAGCATCGTGCAGGGAGGGGGCTCCCTGTAGGCTTCCCTGAGACCCCCGCAGCAACGCGATGTGATCGCGTTGCTCCGGGGGTCTCCTACCTTCCTCCCTGCAGCAAGTCCCGGATCCAAGATGGCCACGGATCCGGGTCCTGCAAGGAGGAAGGTGGCTTACCAAGTGCCTGCTCAGAGCAGGCACTTGGTAACGCTGCAGCGCTCTTTGACAGATCGGTGATCTGTCAGAGTGCTGTGCAAACTGGCAGATCACCGATCTGTACTGTCCCCCCTTGGGACAAAGTAAAAAAGTTAAAAAAAATTTTTACAAGTGTGTAAAAAAAATAATAAAAAAAAATCCTAAATAATGAAAAGAAAAAAAATATTATTCCCATAAATAAATTTCTTTATCTAAAAAAAAACAAACAAAACAATAAAAGTACACACATTTAGTATCGCCGCGTCCGTAACGACCCGACCTATAAAGCTGTCCCACTAGTTAACCCCTTCAGTAAACACCGTAAGAAAAAAAAAAAAAAACGAGACAAAAAACAACGCTTTATTATCATACCGCCGAACAAGAAGTGGAATAACCCGCGATCAAAAAGATGGATATAAATAACCATGATACCGCTGAAAGCGTCATCTTGTCCCGCAAAAAACGAGCTGCCATTCAGCAATATCAGCAAAAAAATAAAAAAGTTATAGTCCTCAGAATAAAGCGCTGCAAAAATAATTATTTTTTCTATAAAATAGTTTTTATCGTATAAAAGCGCCAAAACATAAAAAAAGATATAAATGAGGTGTCGCTGTAATCGTACTGACCCGAAGAATAAAACTGCTTTATCAATTTTACCAAACGCGGAACGGTATAAACGCCTCCCCCAAAAGAAATTCATGAATAGCTGGTTTTTGGTAATTCTGCCTCACAAAAATCGGAATAAAAAGCAATCAAAAAATGTCACGTGCCCGAAAATGTTACCAATAAAAACGTCAACTCGTCCGGCAAAAAACAAGACCTCACATGACTCTGTGGACTCACATATAGAAAAATTATAGCTCTCAAAATGTGGTAACGCAAAAAATATTTTTTGCAATAAAAGCATTTTTCAGTGTGTGACGGCTGCCAATCATAAAAATCCGCTAAATAACCCGCTATAAAAGTAAATCAAACCCCCCTTCATCACCCCCTTAGTTAGGGAAAAATAAAAAAAATTAAAAATGTATTTATTTCCATTTTCCCATTAGGGTTAGGGCTAGGGTTTGGGCTAGGGTTAGGGCTAGGGTTAGGGTTAGGGCTAGGGTTAGGGCTAGGGTTTGGGTTAGGGCTAGGGTTAGGGCTAGGGTTAGGGCTAGGATTAGGGCTAGGGTTAGGGTTAGGGTTAGGGTTAGGGCTAGGGTTAGGGCTAGGGCTAGGGTTAGGGCTAGGGCTAGGGTTAGGGCTAGGGTTATGGTTAGGGTTAGGGCTATGGTTAAGGCTACAGTTAGGGTTAAGGCTACAGTTAGGGTTGGGGCTAAAGTTAGGGTTAGGGTTTGGATTACATTTGCGGTTGGGAATAGGGTTGGGATTAGGGTTAGGGGTGTGTCTGGGTTAGAGGTGTGGTTAGGGTTACCGTTGGAATTAGGGTTAGGGGGGTGTTTGGATTAGGGTTTCAATTATAATTGGGGGGTTGCCACTGTTTAGGCACGTCAGGGGCTCTCCAAACGCGACATGGCGTCCGATCTCAATTCCAGCCAATTCTGCATTGAAATAGCTCCTTCCCTTCCGAGCTCTCTCGTGTGCCCAAACAGGAGTTTACCCCAACATATGGGGTATCAGCGTACTCAGGACAAATTGGACAACAACTTTTGGCGTCCAATTTCTCCTGTTACCCTTGGGAAAATACAAAACTGGGGACTAAAAATAATTTTTGTGGGAAAAAAAAGATTTTTTATTTTCACGGCTCTGCGTTATAAACTGTAGTGAAGCACTTGGGGGCTCAAAGTTCTCACAACACATCTAGATAAGTTCGTGGGGGGGTCTAGTTTCCAATATGGGGTCACTTGTGGGGGGTTTCTACTGTTTAGGTACATTAGGGGCTCTGCAAACGCAATGTGATGCCTGCAGACCATTCCATCTAAGTCTGCATTCCAAATGGCGCTCCTTCTCTTCCGAGCCCTCCCATGCGCCCAAACGGTGGTTCCCACCCACATATGGGGTATCAGCACACTCAGGACAAATTGCACAACAACTTTTGGAGTCCAATTTCTCCTGTTACCCTCGAGAAAATACAAAACTGGGGGCTAAAAAATAATTTTGGGGGGAATTTTTTTTTTTTATTTTCACGGCTCTGCGTTAGAAACTGTAGTGAAACACTTGGGGGCTCAAAGTTCTCACAACACATCTAGATAAGTTCCTTGGGGGGTCAAGTTTCCAATATGGGGTCACTTGTGGGGGGTTTCTACTCTTTAGGTACATTAGGGGCTCTGCAAACGCAATGTGACGCCTGCAGACCATTCCATCTAAGTCTGTATTCCAAATGGCGCTTCTTCCCTTCCGAGCCCTCCCATGCGCCCAAACGGTGGTTCCCACCCACATATGGGGTATCAGCACACTCAGGACAAATTGCACAACAACTTTTGGAGTCCAATTTCTCCTGTTACCCTCAGGAAAATACAAAACTGGGGGCTAAAAAATAATTTTTGTGGGAAAAAAATTTTGTTTTATTTTTACGGCTCTGCATTATAAACTTCTGTGAAGCTCTTGGTGGGTCAAAGTGCTCACCACACATCTAGATAAGTTCCTTAGGGGGTCTACTTTCCAAAATGGTGTCACGTGTGGGGGGTTTCAATGTTTAGGCACATCAGTGGCTCTCCAAACGCAACATGGCGTCTCATCTCAATTCCTGTGAATTTTGCATTGAAAAGTCAAACAGCGCTCCTTCCCTTCCGAGCTCTCCCATGTGCCCAATCAGTGGTTTACCCCCACATATGGGGTATCAGCGTACTCAGGACAAATTGTACAACAACGTTTTGGTTCCAATTTCTTCTCTTACTATTGGGAAAATAAACAATTAGGGGTGAAAAGATAATTTTTGTGAAAAAAATGATTTTTTATTTTTACGGTTCTGCATTATAAACTTCTGTGAAGCACTTGGTGGGTCAAAGTGCTCACCACACCTCTAGATAAGTTCCTTAGGGGTTTACTTTCCAAAATGGTGTCACTTGTGGGGGTTTCAATGTTTAGGCACATCAGTGGCTCTCCAAACGCAACATGGCGTCCCATCTCAATTCCAGTCAATTTTGCATTAAAAAGTCAAATGGCACTCCTTCGCTTCCAAGCTCTGTCATGTGCCCAAACAGTGGTTTACCTCAACTTATGGTGTATCAGCGTACTCAGGACAAATTGTACAACAAGGTTTGGGGTCCATTTTCTCCTGTAACCCTTGGTAAAATAAAACAAATTGTAGCTGAAGTAAATTTTTTGTGAAAAAAAGTTAAATGTTAATTTTTATTTAAACATTCCAAAAATTCCTGTGAAACACCTGAAGGGTTAATAAACTTCTTGAATGTGGTTTTGAGAACCTTGAGGGGTGCAGTTTTTAGAATGGTGTCACACTTGGGTATTTTCTATCACATAGACTCCTCAAAATGACTTCAAATAAGATGTGGTCCCTAAAATAAAATGGTGTTGTAAAAATGAGAAATTGCTGGTCAACTTTTAACCCTTATAACTCCCTAGCAAAAAAAAATTTTGGTTCCAAAATTGTGCTGATGTAAAGTAGACATGTGGGAAATGTTACTTATTAAGTATTTTGCGTGACATATCTCTGTGATTTAATTGCATAAAAATTCAAATTTGGAAAATTGCGAAATTTCAAAATTTTCGCCATATTTCCATTCTTTTCACAAATAAATGCAGGTAATATAAAAGAAATTTTACCACTATCATGAAGTACAATATGTCTTGAGAAAACATTGTCAGAATCACCAGGATCCGTTGAAGCGTTCCAGAGTTATAACCTCATAAAGGGACAGTGGTCAGAATTGTAAAAATTGGCCCGGTCCATAACGTGCAAACCACCCTTTGGGGTAAAGGGGTTAAAGCTGCTTGTCAGGAGATCAGAGGGAGGGGGAGAAAGGTGTTTAGCTCACTGCTGTTTAGAAATGAATGGACTGGAAATATGTGGCTGATATGTTTAAGGTAGCCTCTCTCTTGGAATCTACCTACTGCACACTCTTCATCAAGGTTTAGCCAGGTACTGGTGTCCAAGATCCAAGGAAACCAGCTGTATACTACAAAAGATAAAAGCTTTTAATGCAGGAGAATGACAGCAGATAGAGAAAGAAAGTTCATTGCAATTTTGCTTATATTCATGCTGTCTAACTAGTGAAATATACTTACTTGAGAATATCCTTTTAAAGGATGGATGGCATCCCTGTCTTCAAACCTACTTTTACTTTGTTGTACAGTTAATTTATCACTCCCCATTTCACCATTCCCTCTTTTCTCTACAGTTACCATTCGAGGCTACTCATTACCCAGCAAACTTTATTTAAAATATTAATAATGACTTACAGGTTGTCCACAATCAGCCTTGTATACATTGTACAGCTCTGATCTAATCTGCGTATGTCTCACATAGACTCTAGTACACAAAAGACCTCTTTGTAACACATCAGGCTGCCTCTTGCTATCAAAATCAGAAAAAAAGCCTAAAACATACACCATAAAAACATTTAACCTTAAGTCATCTTAGACTACATTTGAGCACCTTTTATTCTCACTATTTTACATAGTGTTCCCAGTCTCTTTTCACCCCGTTCTTTGTAGACTGTACCCCCTGACCAGCAGGGTGACCTCTCCTTCTGTACCAGACTGTCTCATTAAGTTCAAGTTACGAACCCAATTCACTATTTCATATCTGGAATTGAAAAAAACTGTCCCTTAAATATAAATGAATATGCTTAGCCTACATTTTACTCTATTGCTCACCACATACAGTATCTTACCTAGTTTTCTTTGCCTTAATGTTCTATATGTCTTAACCCTGTAAAAAATCAGGATCTCGAGCTCCCGCTCCCCTGAGTTACTATTCGCACCATGCTACTGTATATACCTGAAAGTTGTGTTGTTTAGTTAGACACATACTGACTTATATCTGTTGTTTTTCAATGCAGCGGAGGGTTTGCCTATCCTCGCGGTTCCATTTTCGCGATTTGTTGAAGATGTAGGTTCTTGTTTGTTTATTTTCTTTGTAATTTTGAAAATTCTAAATAAATAATTTTAAAAAATAAATAAATAAATGAAAATCTAAAAATCTTGGTAATAGGTAATTGCTAAGCTAATTTCACGCTTAATAAAACATTTGCTTGATAAGAAACCCTCTTTAAGATTTGTTTTGCATTTGCACTTCTTAAAAATGTTTCAACTTTAGAAAGGGACATATTTGAAATAGATGCTTTCAAGAGAACATGTAATAAGATTGTACTCTCTTTAAAGTGTGAACTAGTAGTTACCTATAAAAAAGAGAACTATAAATCTATCAAAATGAAAATATAAATAGTAACAAATATCTCAAAACGATGACGTTTTGTTTCTTGCAGTCTTAGCTGCTTGGACTTTTTTTCTATCATTATCTTACATGGTAATTTCCACTTTCTGCTATTTTCATAAATTTGCAAGTGTACGGAGGACTGTAAAAAGTAAGGGGATAACTATAAAAGGTCAAAATTCCTGCTGACCTTGCATGACTTTTATAGAACTTCTCGTTTTTATTTTTCAGCATGTGCAGGTTTTAGAATACTATCCATTATTAACTTTTAGCTGTATCAGTAAACCATGGAGATGATGCATGTAATATCTCCTGAAACAACTGCTTGTTAGGCAGGAGCATTAATTGCTTTAGCGACATTTATTCAAGGAGAGCATGTTACTGCTTCAGACTCTTAACAATATAAAATGAAACATTTCCAAAATTCAGCACAAATGTTTCTTTACACTGCACCAATTATTTACATATCCTTTCGTTGCTCTAGGTAGGTTAAGTAATTTTTTGTGTAAACTTGCCTTATTTTACTACTAATATCAGCAAAAAAATGAATATGGTCATTTTTAGTTCATGATCCCTAGACCAATTGATAATTAACTGTTACAGATTAGTTATGAATGTCAGTATTATGTCATTATTAAGTATCGTTATAACAATCTTTCTTGTAAGCAATCACACAAAAATATTACCAACCTAAGACGTTTTCCTGCCATTATATTGATTGTGTGACAAAACAAAGTCACTGAAATGGTTATATTATCCAACAAAATGTTACTAAGTATAAGGACCACACAGTGGGTCACCATGGGTAAAACTTGGGCACCAAGCACACAACAGATTAATGACTTGAATCTTGCATTTTTGACCAGTTTCATCTTTGCTGTCTCTTTCTCTAGTTTTCAATCATCTTTGAACTAAGGCATGGATGTTTCCTACATACAATATACAGAGACCTCAATAATTGCTAGTCTCCTGTCTCTATGTATTCATAATCAGCAGCATGGAGGGGGCTATGCAGCACTATTGAGCAGCACAGCTGTAAATCCAGCTTTGAAGTAAGATAAAACATTTACTAGAAAGTATCAGTATTGTTTTGGCATATTTCCATGCTTCTCAAATTACTCCTTTCTCTTATTCCGTCTACATCTGTGTTTTGAAAACTGCAGTTCTCACAGCCTCCAATACATCATGTTTTTAGGATTTTCTTAGTATTGCACAGGTGATGGAATTATTATTAAGGTCTCAGAAGTTGCCCCAGGTTCTCCCACCTGTGCAATACTAAGGAAATCCTGAAAACATGATCTGTTGGGGGCCATGAGGATGGGATTTCAGAAAACAATTCTCTACATTGACTACCAGTTCACTTAATATTCAGTTACCTATTAAGCTATGTGCACACGTCGCAGAATTGTCGCGGAAATTTCTGCGGCAATTCTGCAATTGGCATGCATATTCCTGCTAAAAACTAGCGTTTTTCTAGCATAATCAACTTGCAGAATGCTAGCGTTTTCCAAGCGATCTGTAGCATCGCTTGGAAAACTGATTGACAGGTTGGTCACACTTGTCAAACATAGTGTTTGACAAGTGTGACCAACTTTTTACTATTGATGCTGCCTTTGCAGCATCAATAGTAAAAAGATATAATGTTAAATATAATAAAAAAATAAAAAAACGGTTATTCTCACCTATCGAAGCAGCCGATCTCCTCAGTGGTGCAAGCGGCAGCTTCCGTTCCTATAGATGCTTTGTGTGCAGGACCTGCGATGATGTCACGGTCACGTGACCGCGATGTCATCGCAGGTCCTTCACACAAAGCATCCACGGGAACGGAAGCAGCTGCGTGCACCGCTGAGAGGCAGGAAGACTCCGGGGCCATCAGAAGGTGAGTATATCACTATTTTTTATTTGAATTCTTTTTTTTTTTTTTACAGTTATATGGTGCCCAGTCCGTGGAGAAGAGTCTCCTCTCCTCCACCCTGGGTACCAACCGTACATGATCTGCTTACTTCTCGCATGGTGGGCATAGCCCCATGCGGGAAGTAAGCAGATCAATGCATTCCTATGTGTGCGGAATCCCCGCGATTCCGCAAATTTAATGAACATGCTGCATTTTTTTTCTGGAATGCGATTCCGCTCAGGAAAACAATGCAGCATGTGCACAAAAAATGCAGTTTGCATTCTATTAAATAGGATGCTTAATGTGAGCGTTATTTTCGTGGTTTTATAGCGTTTTTATAGCGAAAAACCGCAAATAAACGCAAAAAAACTGCTACGTGTGCACACAGCCTTAAAATCTATTTTGTTTTGATCAATATGAACTTTACCAATTTTTCAGAGTGAATGTATCAGGAGGCAAGGAGAAGAAAAAAAAGTGGCTTGTAAGTGGTGAAGGGAGCATATTTCGGTGATAAGATATATTACTAAGTTTCTCATGAATGCATGTTTTAGACCGGGGTTACACTTGCGAGTGCAATGCGAGAAATTCGCATGAGTCTCTCGAATAAATACCCGGCACTGCCGCCGGCTCTCAGGATCGGAGTGTGCGGCTGCATGTATTTCTATGCAGCTGAATGCTCCAGTCCCGAGTACCCAGTATTGATGTGAGAGACTCATGCGAGTTTCTCTCATTGCACTCACAAATGTGACCCCGGCCTAACTCGTATGCTTTTAGATTGCTTAAATGCTTGCATTTTATTCAAAGTTTGTAGAAATTACAGTAAACATCACTTAAATGGCACTCAATGATTAATGCTTTTCCATTAAAATGTTTCCATGTGGGCTATAGTAACAAACCGGATTTCATCTGTTAAACAAATTTATTAAAGTGGAACTGAATTCTACTTGAATTTTGGAAAACTCTGCATTTTGGAGAATGCTAATATTTTGTCATTCACTTCATGCAATTTCTGAAAATGGTGACCAGCTGTGACAGTGATCTTGCTGAACAGTAGTGGGCGAGCAAATGGTTAAAACAAAAAAAGAAACATACTCACCTCATATCTCATCTTTCTGGCTGCTCACACGGCACACTGCCTGCTATCCGTCACATTGCACTTATTAGGAGCTTGCATCTGGAGTGACTTTAGAGCATAATAAGGGACATTAAATTCACAGCGAATAACTTCTCCTTGAAACAAACACCTCAAAACTTTACTGTTGGTATGGTGTTTTTGGGGTGACATTCTTTTAGGGCTAGAGGAATGCACCAAATAATATAAAGGGAGTTATGAGGTGTGCTCGCAGCCTGGGGTCCACCATGCAGAGATGGAACCTCCTGCTGAGTAATGGCGGATGAACGCTTGCTCACACGTGGGTTAGACATCACCCAGTATGAATGAAAATGAACTCTGTTGCTTCACAGAGTCGCTTAAACAAATGCTTTGCCCTGTTAATAGTCACAGAGTGGATGCTGGTGGAATCCCTATGATTCACCCTTTCTATGCTGGTGATTGGACTCGCTCTGACCCTCGGTGGCTTTTGAGCTCACGCCTGAGGACGCCCGGAGTCAGATGCTGAATCCAAGTGGGAGTTCCCACCCTACACTGACGGGTTGTCAGGACTAACAAAAGATTTACTGCACAGAGTGCATACAGCGCCGCTCTGGCAGATGCCACTAACCACCCGAACTAGGGCTAGGAAAGCGCACTGGTTGTGCATGGTGCAGCACTGGCGGTGGCTACTAATAGATGCAGTAATTCGTGTCTAGTGATGGATGGCACAATCTGGCGCTAGGTAGCTCAGTCACCCAATTACTTTCAAAACTAGGGATGGGAATGATTAAGGAGCTTTCACCAGTTTCAGTCATACATCCACACACACGATTTCAGATTTATACTAGCGTATTGCTGAGCGGCCATGCGAGCCTTTTATAGATGTAGCCTTCCGGGACCTTCCTAGTGGTCTAATCGGAGCCGCTACAGGGCCTGGGCATGTGACCTCTGACCTCCAATGAGAGGTCATCTCACGGGCATGCTCAGCAGATGAAAAGCAGGACATAGTCCCTGTAACGTCTGCTTGCTGCTGATCAATGCTGGTTACAAAGGCTGAATCTGGGGTGGTAGCTGTAACCAGACACACAGTTTTCGCTTGAGCCAGATGCTGAAACCAATGTCTCTGCTGAGCAGACTCCACTGCGGCTAGGGAAGAATGGGAGACCGCAGAGGACATGGTTCGAGATTCCCCCTGTGCAATGGCAGGAACTTGACAGCTAACACACTCAGGGCCTTTTGGCCTCTAAACATATTGTGTATTATGGCATTGAAAGAGTTACATTTTGGTCTCATATGGTCAGATTTTATATTCTCTTATTATTTTACAGACTTGCCAAAATGTTGTAAAGAAACTTTAAAACTGCTTGAACGTGTTTTTTGTTCAGCTAAGGAGCCTAGTGTGATGAGTGCATTACTTAAAGTTTTCTTTGAAACAATTTGTCAGGACTTGAACCCAGCAGCTCCTGTGCACCACGTGGGAGCTCTTCCCTCTGAGCTATTATGCTCACTGGACATTTCTCTGCTAAATCAGATACTAGTACCTGGTTGCTCCTGATTGTCTCCACCCTGAGTTCCTGCTTGGCTCCATTCTGTGATGTCCTGATTGAACACCCTACGTAAACCTGGCATTGCATTTCCTTCCTTGCGAGATTATTGAGCTATCAGGATTTAGTCAAGTTTTCATTTCACCTGCTGCTTATGCTCCAAATTATACTGCTGTTCCCGTGTACCAACCTCGGGCAAAATCCTGACTATGCAGCCTGCTTATCTTCTGACTATACTGCTGTTCACATGTACTGACCTCTGGCTAACTCTTTACTACGCGGTCTGTCGATGCTGCTCCTAGCGGTTGCAATACCACTATTCCAACTCTGGTCAGTTCATAACACAATTGTACCTGCTGATCCAAGGATTTTCTGTAGATATTCACAGGTGGTTTTTGGTTCGTGGACAACTCTTCTTATAATTCTTTCCTATCCTCTTGTCTGAAATCCTGTGTGGAACACCAAGTCATGGCTGATTTAAGGTGAAATTATTTTCTTTCCACTTCTGGATTATGGCCCCAACAGTGCTCACTGGAAGCTTCAGTAGTTTAGAAATTCTGCTGTAACCAATGCCATCAGTATGGTTTGCAACAATAAGGTTGCAAAGGTCTTGAGACAGCTCACTTGTTTTACCCATCATGAGATGGTTTCTTGTGTGACACATTGTGAATGAGGCCCTTTTTATAGACCATCAGTTGAATCAGCTGATATTATTTTTCACTAATTGGCAGGATTGCTTTCTAATTACTGATAAATTTCAGCTGGTGTCATGATTTTCCATGGCTTTTTGCTCCTCTCTTTCTTCATGTGTTCAATACTTTTCTCATGTATCATTTCTCATTATTACATATAACTTAATGTATGGACATGTATGGATTGATATTTTTTCCTATGTGGATTGGATGAGTTTTACCAACATCTGGTGAGAATTTCCAGTCAATAGCGCCTCAGTTTACTTAGAAAATTGGTAACGTGTTCAATACTTATTTCGCCTGCTGTAGCTGTACCACTAGTTCTATGAAATAATGCAAAATTAAGCTTTTAGGCTACCGAGAATGAAGACTTGATAAGTCCAACTACAATACATGACAACATACAATATATATATACATTACATACCATAATCCCAGGACTAGAACCTGTGTGATAATCTATTGAGAAGGCCTCTTCATGGCATTGCCTAAGTGGTCTTGTCAGATCTGAAGACTGACATGTAGTGGTCCATACTGTACTGCAAGTGAAATTAGACTTTACATGCAAAGCCTAAGGTGTCAAACAGTGTCTACGCAAACAATCAAAAGGCTTTTGCTCAACATTGGGCTAAAAGCCAGATATCCATCTACAGGTGTTCAATTCACTTCATGTCCTGCTCTCAAAGGCTGTCATGGTGAAAAGAAAGATGTCAATAGAGGTTGGTATGGAGGTGTATTCTCTTCAGAAATGTTCCCTGCTTTTGCCTTGGATGTACAGCAAGCTGGAGATTGCTTTGCTGACCATATAAGCAATTCTATGAAGACACCTTTGCGAAGGAATGTTAACGTTTCCAAGGAGCCATTTTTCGATACGACAATACCAGCCTGCATGTTTCTCGTGCTACTATGAACAGCCTGCATGGCTTAAATGTGCTACCAAGGCTTGCAGCATTTCTAGACTTGTTTCCTATTGAGCAAAACTGGTATGCCATTGTTCAGCAAATTTCATAGGAAGCTGCCAGCAGCTGATCTTAATGATTTGCATGTCCAAATACATTCAGTATGGCAGAAAATTCCTCAACCACTAACACCCTCACGCTAACATGCCAAAACATGTTAGTGCATGTATTTTTGCACATGTTGCTCATACTTGGTCCTGAATGTATCAAGATGCTTTAAAAATTTTGTTTCCACTTTTTCAATATTGACATGTCTTTCCATCCTGTGATTTTCATCATTACACAACTTTTCCTTTATTTTGCAATTTCACTGTTGAAGATCATACTTCTGTACAATCGTAACAATTGCTTACATTAGCATAATAGTCAACTACTATTGCTTATTTTATTAATGTAAGATACGAGTCTACTCACTAAGCTATTGTAAAGATTTAAGACGTCTTGTTATTTAAACATTAGAATGAAAATTCAGAGTAGCAAGCAGAATGACTCAGGAATGGTAGAATGTTAAAAAAATTGTTTTTTTGAACATGACTTGAAACAACAAAGGCACATGATCAAGGAGGAAAGTATGTCTGTCAACTATATTTTAATAGTAGTGGTGTATATCTTGCAAAACTTTATCATAATAACTGCATAACTCTTATTCTGGAGGAAGCCAACATTTTCCTTGGTATTGACTTGTTTAAAAATGTCTTAGGTCACCTCCATCATCTTGAACTTTGGTTGCATCGTCTCTTTAGGTAAATATTTTTTTAAAATTTAATATACACAGATATTGTATTTTCATGACAATTTTCTATACTATATGATTCAGGCAATTTCTTGGTAAAGTAATACTGCATAGGTAAAAGGGGTTTTCGAGACACACAAAGACATTTTAACGGCTATAAGAAATTGAAAAACTTCTTAAGGCATTGTAAAGGCCATCAGAAATGAAAAAACTTCACAATTTACATGGTATTAAAATTCTTCTCTGTTCCTGAAATGTAACATGTAGTGATGTGACCTCCAGCTCCTTACTTCCTGCTACAATCCCTTCAAAGCATAGAACACAGAGATTTTCTGCCTGTAATTTGACCAATTAAGCCAGCAGCTATACAGTGAGCTCTGAATTGTGATGTCATGGAGGGCATGGGGTATGATCCTCAGCAAGATGTGAGTGACAGGGGATATGCACAGGGAGAAATTGCAGAGAGAGTACATTGCAGGGTTTACACAGAGTAAGTAATCTTATCAGTTTGTGACTTCAGCAAGACGGGATGGAGCTTGGTATTCCTTATTGCTAGACTGCAATAGAATAAATTAATGTATGTTAGGAAGGAAAGACAGTTTGTAGCTATTTATCCATCTTGAGACTGTATAAGAGTCTCTAGATGGCTCTTTCCACATAGAGTGGGCAAGCACTGAGAGTGCAAGTATGAGAGCTAAGGGACAGATATAGCTCAGTCTTGTAAAATTTATTTTATAGGCACAGAGGGAGAGCTGGCTGGAAGTTTAGGCTATACACCATAACAAACAAGAAAGATAACAATAAGAGGCTGAATAGAAGCTAAAAAAACAAAAATAAAGGTACAATGGGAGATTGGGGACTCATAACAGGGGCAGCTAGATTGTTTCCTATTTTTTTAAACCCAGAAAAAAAGTACAAACAGTAAAAACATTATATAAATGTTACAGAATCAGAATTTTCTCTTTCAATTAAAAATTTAATTATTAATAAGTTTTAAATACGCACTATGCATATTAAATCTCCCCCTTCTCTGATATATTTCTCTTCTCATCTTCAAAGTATGTGCATAAAAATTGGTGACTTCTTAAATAAGAAAACATACTCCAAAAAATATAAAATAACTTGTCATTTATTGTCACATTTTCATATTACAATTAATTTCTCCCTGCAGCACCACGGTCTTCTCAATAGTAGAGCAAGCCCATTTCTCTTGTATTTAAACATAACTATATTATTGACCTAAAACATTCAGTTAGCAAATAGTCATTACATTTTCCACACACATTACTGTCGAAAAATAATGAAGGTTTGGTAATACAGTACGCTCACATGAATTTATTTGATATACATAACCTAGTTAGCCTATGGTGGAAGAAATGTGACTTCACCGTGTCCATAAAAAGTCTATAGTTCAAAATAGTTTCCTATTTTACTTAACAAGCAAACATGTTTCTCACCATTGATTTTTGCTTTTGTGCCCTAGATAATCTCATAAAGATTGAAATGAGACATGTAATAATTATTAGAACGCCAGATCTTAATGTTAGTTATGGTCCTGAAATTGACATAATATAGACAATGGCAGTAAAATCAGGGCATCGCACCCTAAATAGACCTTTTATTAAATTGAAGACTTGAAGACGTCTAATAGTAGCACCCCTTTACAGATCTGAATTGGTATGCAGTGTACAGTAGCCAAGATGTGCCCAGGATACATCATCCTTTGGATGACAGATATATTACCTTAAAGCTGAAAAGATTTTGTCTGTCGTGTTCCTGAGTCCCAACCTATGCAAACAAAGTTGTCTTGTGATTGAACACATTAGCTACTACTATGAGCTGCTTGGTTTATCACCAATGCATCATGATTCTTACAAAATAATTATTTTATAGCAATTAAATGGGTTGTAAGACAACATATGATGGTACAAATTCCGAGTTGTCAAATTTTATGCTGAAGAAAAGATGAGTTGCTTCCCCATCAAAGTATCCCTTTCATTTTTTATCGAAGGAGTGTTTGCCAGTTGATGGTCTAGTTAGTAATCAGGGGATTTTATATACAGTAGAGTGTTTAATACTTGAGATCATGTTGAACTCACTGTTGAGAAAGTTGGAGATAGAGCGGCTTTCTACCATGTCTGGATGGAGAGTTGTTTGCGCTGCTTTTTCTCCTACTTTCTCAGCAACATGCAACACTGACCATGAAACATTGATCCCTATTGCCCATATGAGGGATTGCATGTTTGCTTTTTTATTTTATTTTTTTGTGGAGCGAGGGGGAGGGTCTAGCGGGCATTTTTTTGCTTAGAGGCCCTTTAAGTGCTATATGAAGTATTAGGTTATGTTCACACACTGTGGTTTTGCTCTATTTTTTCTGGACTAAATTGATAAACTGCTGCTTTTTTCAAATCTGACGCATGTCAATTGTTTCAGAGTTTTTGTAGCACTTTTTCCATCATAGAGAGCAGTGAGGAAGTGCAGAAATGCTGGAAAAAAATGAAACTCTGTGTTTTCTTGCTTTTTTGTGTGTTTTTGATGCGTTTTTGGTGTCTAAAACTAAATTTATTTATTATTTATTAAACATGTACTGTAGACAAATGACATGTAACCTACAGTAAAAAACGCAACAAAAAAGTAAAATCGGTCTTTTGTAAGTAGCTTCTGTACTGCAAATGAACAGAAAAAAATTCTTCAAAAATGCAACGTGTGAACATAGCCTTAAAGCAGATGTGCATTTTTGAAAAAAAAAAAAAAATCTGGTATAAACTTGTCCTACTTTATAAGTCAAAAGAACTGTTTATACAATTGAACCATTCATTAGTATATGCTTTTAGATAAAAGTATTAAAACAAAACTTGATTTCTAATTATGAATGTATATTTTTTGTATTATACACATATATATATATAATCTACATGCGTCTCATATATTGGACAATCTGTGAAGTGCTTTCATTTCAATCAACTATATTTTTTTTATATGTCGAACTACTGTGAAAAAAAGAAATGATGAAGATTCAAGATATATTTTTAAGAATTCAAGACTTTTTTTCCACTATTATTTCCTTATTTTTTTACCATCACTTTTATAGAAAACAATGTATTATATATTATGTCATCAGCCGGGCAATTTTAACATTTCTTATGAATATTTTAATTTTTTTTTAAAATGCAATTTAGCTAAGCGTGGGACTAATACTAATATTAACACTACTAGTGACATTTTCAACATCGAAATACATTGTTATAAGGCATGCTTACTAAAGTATAATTATATGTTTAATATCGGGTCATGTCATTGGCTTCAATTAGGGACAGCATCGTAGCCATGAAAACAAGCATGCGTTCATGGTCACTGTGTAAATTTTGTATTTATGCTTCAATATAGGCATGAGCTCTTATATATGAGAAGAAAGAAACATTTTCAGAACAGGGATCAAGTATTATATATGTTTTTTGTGACTAGCCATATTGAGTTGCATTCATTTCTTTGTAAATACGAACATCATTTTAAATATAACTTTATAAAGACAATAATATTTAAAGACTACATATAATATATTTGTTAGAATTTTAAGTGTGTTCAGTTCTGTCCAGCAGTTCACTTGGTATAACTGCCCTGAGAAGATGCTAAATACGGGTTACCGAGCGGCCCGTGCTGCCTAAATAGCCCCGTAAAGCTAGTCCTAGCTACCTGTAACTCAACACTTCTTAGGCATCATTTAGCTGAAGTAAAAACATAGTACGGATTGTTCATTAATTATGCAAACATTCATCAATGTTTCATATAAAATAAAATAAAACAAATACAGCTAAAATGTTGACAAAAATTTAGTTGTGCTTCTTACGTCAATGGGCTATTATATATATATATCTTTTTTGCCTTTTTGTTTTCCTCGTGTTACTTAAAGAACCACGTTTCAAAGCAAATGCAGCTTAAATACTATGCTAGCTATCTGTCTAGTTAGCAAAACAAGCACCTGATGATATATCACTTTCTGGTAGTGCATTTCAAAAAATCCAGAAATGTAAAAAAAAAAATAAAAATAAAATAACATTAAAAAATTAAAATAAAATCTACTTAAAGATGTGCTTTATACATTACTTTTAGGAATAATTTTACATTCCACTTTTCAGATTTGTCAAGCTATGGCATGCCCATTCATTAAACTACTTTTAATGTGCTGAAATTACAATTCCGTCCTAGTTAAAGCCTTTTTTTCTTATTTTAGAAGATGACTGAAAAAAAACAACTTAGTGACTGACAATAATTTTTACAGTAAGTAAAAAGTTTATCACAGTTTTTATAGCTTGCATGAGTTCATTTTTTTTTTAAATAAATCTTTTTCACATGTTTTTTTTAATATTTGTAATACTGTTTCGTGTTTTTGGGTTACTATAGTTCTATGCTTTATAACAGTAAACACCATAGAGCTTGTGCTTTTTGTCTGGGTAGCCTACAAAGCGGACAGCTGCCTCATTGGGACTGCATCGTCTTCTTGGCTTCGAGATTGGGTAACGGACGCTGGCATCAGCCAACCATCCTCCATCACAGCGATCGTATCCCAGGAGTTTCCATGCTGCATACATTTGGCCTACTTTAGCAATCTGAGCCCCGTCATTGATACAGGCCTGGACGGCTTCATCATATGTCAGCTTTGTTGGATGGATTAGGTAGTAGAAGCGACCTATTGAGAACAATAGAGATAATATGTTATAAATTCATTTTGAATGAAGTAAAGTTGAGCAAAAAAAATTCATTGAATCCTGATTCAATGATCTGGCCAATACTTTATAAACTTTATATATGTTCTTCAACTTAAACTTTGAGACTACGTATGCGTCACATGAGAGCATGCAAGCATTTTAGCACTGTACCCCAACAATTATAAAACAGTGCATGCCTACCTCACTAGAAAATAAATATGAACAAAACTAGGACCTACACTTCCTCTGTGGATTCAAATTGCCAACCTATACAATTTCAAGGTGCAATAATTATACATCAGCCAAGTTTTCTTTTCTGCAAATGTAGTTTCTGCAAATATTGGTACTAAGTTAAATAAAAAAAATAGCAAAGATAAACTTGGAAAAAAAATTGTAAACCTAAAACCCCTTCACCCCAAAGACTATTTTCATCTTCCTGACCTGGCCAAGTTTTTAAAATTCTGAATAGGTAACAACTTTATGAGTTAATAATTATGGAACGCTTCAATGGCTCAAACCGATTCTAAGATTGCTTTTTCATGACATATTGTACTTGATGATAATTGTAAAATTTGCTCGATACAACTGCCGTTTATTTGTGAAAATATCGGAAATTTGGCAAAAAATTTGAAAATTGTGCAATTTTCAAACTGTTAATTTTTATGTCCTTAAAACAGATTTAAATCACACAAAATTGTTGTTAATAGCATATCTTGTATGTCTACTTTACATCACTACAATTTTTGAAACATATATCTTTTTGTTACGAAGTTAGAAGGGTTAAAAGTTGACCAGCGATTTCTCATTTTTCCAACAAAACGTACAAAACCATTTTTTTAGGGACCGCATCACATTTGAAGTGACTTTGAGAGGTCTATATGACAGAAAAAACAAACAAATGTGACACCATTCTTAAATCTGCACCACACAAGGTTCAAAATCACAATCAAAAAGTTGTGCTTCACAGGAATTAATAGAATGTAAAAGGAAGAAATGAACATTTAACTTTTTTTCACACATATTTTACTTTAGACTAATTTTTTTTTATTTTTACAAGGGGAACAGGAGAAAATGGACCACATAGTTTCTCCTGGGTACGCCGATACCCCATATGTGGGAAAATTACTGTTTGGTTGCATGTGCAGTGCTTGGAAGGGAAGGAGCACAGCTTGACTTTTTGAACGCAAAATTGGCTGGGAATGGAGAGCAAATGCCATGTCACATTTGGAGAGCCCCTGATGCGCTCATACGGTGGAAACCCCCAAGTGACCCCTTTTGGAAACAATACCCCTCAAGGAAATTATCTACTATGTGGGGAGCACCTGGAATCCCCAGGAGGTTCACATAATTTTATGACGTAAACCCGTAAAAATTAAAAAAAAAAAAATCACAAAAATTATATTTTAGCCCCTTTTTATTCACAAGGGTAACAGGAGAAAATAGACTCCAAAATCTCTTGTGCAATTTCGCCTGAGTAGGCAGATGACCCATATGTTGTGGAAAACTTCTGTTTGAGAACATGGCAGGGCTCAGAAGGGAAGAAGTGATGGTTTGGACCACAGACTGATGACATGGCCTGCACTCACCATATCTCCCCTATGTGCCTGAACAGTGGAAAGCCCCCACATGTGACTCTATTTTGTAAACTAGACCCCCCAAAGAATTCATCTAGATGTGTGGTGTGCACCTTGAACCCCAGGTGTTTCACAAAAATTTATAATGTTGAACCATTAAAGTAAAAAAAAATAGGGCTGAAAAACATTTCTGTGGAAAAAATGTGATTTGTTTTTATTTTCACAAGGGTAACAAGAGAAAATGGACCCCAACAACTGATGTGCAATTTCCCTTGAGTAGGCGAATACCCTATATGTTATGGAAAATTACTGTTTTGGTGCACAGCAGGGTTTGGAATAGAAGGAGTGAGCGCCATGCAGCATTTGAGAGCCCCCAGTATGCCTAAACAGTGGAAATCCCCCACAATTGATCCCATTTTGGAAACTACACCCCCAAAAAATATTATCTAGAGGCATAGTTTATAGTAATGATTATAATGCTTTTGGTTTTCTGTTGTATGAATTTAAAATGTGTTGGCATATGAAAATTGTGAGGAGTACATCAGATTATAATAGTGTGTTGCGGCAACAGAATAAAAACAAATGTTATTAATTTGTGGTTGTGTGGTACATTTTCAAGCAATCCTTAATACAAAGGCCAGGTTTCTAGAGCAGATTTCACAATGGTAAATTGTATCTTTTCATACTCCCCTTTTGGAGCATACCCTGCACCTTTTTGTGATCTTCCCTTCTTTGCTGTTTAGGGAAATTATTCTGGAAAATGTTTACCTGGGACGATATGGGCACCATCAGTTTCAGAAGTTCTGGGATCCTCACCTTCCTCAGTGCCAAGCATTAAGGCCTGGATGACTACCTCTTTAAAATGAAGGAAGGTAATGCCTGCAGATTGAAACAGCACCAAAGCATTGTCCAGTGCCATCCTTACGATATGCACAGACAATTTTTTGGTTCCATACTTTGCTTTTCTAATTGCTTTGTATGGTTTGAGAACCTGATTTGAGAAATCTACAACCCCAATTTACTTGTTATAATCCAGGATACAACATGGATTTCGGACTTGTGATATCTTTAACATTGAAAAGGGAGCTGTTATCATGGTGTATGGTTGTCAAGATAAGGAAATCCCTCTTGTCCTTATACATGACCACCAGCTGTTGCCACTGCATTGGGCTCTGCTTTCACCCTTTCTCAGCAGTTGCCTGATTAGTGGCTTAGGGAGGCCTCTGATTTTTTTCGCACGATGACGCATGCATCCAGATAGGGTCTTGAAGATTTGGATGCTGGTATAAAAGTTATCCATGTAGAGGTGATAACTCTTATCCAGCAGTAGGTGCAGCAATCCCCACACAATTTTTCCACTCACACTCATGGTGGCATTCAGGGGACTCAATCTGGGTGTCCTTAACTTAATTATAGAATCATAGAATCTTAGAATGGTAGAGATGGAAGGGATCTCCAGGGTCATCTGGTCCAACCCCCTGCTCTTCTTAGACCATAAATCTGTGGGTGTACCTTGAAGTACTCTTGCACAGCTTGTACAGTGTAATTCCATACCTGGCCCTCTTACTGGGCAGATATTGTTGGAATTCTAGTCTCCCATTCAAAAGAACCAGAAGTTCCTCTATAGAGTTATCTTTTGGGTGGTTGTACACCTCAGCAAATTTTCTGTTGAAGTGTTCAACTACTGGACAAATTTTATATAGATAAATAAAGTTAGGATCATCTCAGGATTGACACTGCACATTATCACTATAATGAAAAAATGTTTGGCTCGCTTCAAATTGTGTCCATACCATGGCCATATGGAGTACTGATGTGCTGCAGTGTATATCAGTACTCCATTATTGCCAAATCTCTGGTTTTCTTACTATGTGCATATGCAGCATAATGCCCCAAATTGTCATTATTTCTGCTACATTTACAGGGCTCCATCTGGTTTGTGATAACTTGGCATTTTGGGTGAGAATTTGTTGGGCCTACAAATTCGTCTGGGCCACTATAAGATGTATTATTTCTTTGCTGAAAACTAATTTGGAAAAGTTAATTTCAGTGAGGCCTATAACATCAACTTGGATTCCTGAGCTGCCAATTATATCTGGAATAACAGGCTGATAATTTTTTGTGGGTGGAGTCCATATGGGATCGATTGCTAGAGAGGTTGCCTGGGTCCTAGGGAGCCTTTTTGGGAGTCCCTCCTCACTAGATGAGGAGGAAGAGAAATCAAGGAATGTATGATCTTCTTCACTGCCTGTGTTTGTGTCAAAGGCAAGGAAAGTGAATGCCCCTCCTGGTGTGTAGCATCTTTTTGATGAATGGACCATTTTTATTTTATTCTTCAAATCGCTGGGAATGTGTGTGTAGGTGGTGCATTTACTTTTGTATTATGTGGGCCTTGTGTACAGGGCACTATTTATTATAAAACGTAGAGTGAAAAAAGTAGACAAAAAAAGTTAGAACTTAGAAGAAACACTTAGAAGAAAAAAATTAAAAGAAAAAATCAGTAGATGTAAAAAAAAGTTTGTATAATAAAATTACAGTGACATTCATTACACTAATGCCCTACCTATAAAGTTATTTGGTGCAAACTATTATTTATTTTGCAAAAGAAAAATGGACATCACTAACACTGCAATGTCCGCTCCTTTAATGCGATATCTATACATTTACTTGGCTCTAAGTATTCTTTTTGCAAAAAAAATGGCCGTCACTAACACTGCAACGTACTCTACCATAACTGGGGAATGATGATTCTTTGTTTTTGCAAAAGAAAAACGTTACTTCCCTATCTATAAAGCTGTTCTGTACTAACTACATATTATTATTTTTTTTTAAGAAGAAAATTGAACGTCACTAACACTGCAAAGTCCACTACTCTAATATGCTATTGCTATGTCCCTACTTATAAAACTACTGTGTACTAACTGCTACTATTTTTTTTTTTTTCAAAACGAAACGGAAGTCACTAAAACTGTGTCGTCTGTTACTCCTATACGATAACTCCCTACCTAAAAAAGCTACTCTGTACTACTATTTTTTTTTTCTGAAAAAAATTTGAACGTCACTTACACTGCAACATCTGCTACTCTAACTAGCTAAAAACTAAAAAGTCCCTTGGCTCAGACTCTGATCAGCTGTGATACTGATCAGAGTACTGTAGTCATGGGAAGAGCATGAATGCAGGATGCCGCACACGTGAAAAAAGTGTAAAAAGTGAACAAAAAATATAATTTAGAGTGGGTGGATTGGGGTGGGGGGATGGGGAACTGGAACAGGGGCGTAGGAACTGCTGCTGCTGTCATCACAGATGGTCAAAAAGATGGCACACCGTACAGATCGCAGAAGAATTGCAGGAGACACAGCACAGGAAATGGCAGGAGACAGATCGCAGGAGGATCGCACTGGCCACTAATGACTTACCCTCACTCAGGTACACAGAGGGGGATATACAGCTGCTCTACATGCCAACTCTGTGGTAAAGATGGCGTGCAGAGTGGTGATTACTATTTTAGATTAGCTCCATTGGTCACTAACTATTGTTCAGCCAATCAACGCCAAAGGGGTTAAACATCACGATCACCCCATCCATTGTGACTGCTGTGATTGGTGCTGTCTCAGACAGCACCAATCACTGCATGTGACATGGATTTTTTTTCTTTAAATGTAATTGTCACATCACTGTGATTAGCTGATCAATTCTGAACAGTCAATCACAGCAATCGCCGATGCAGTTGGGCAGTACAGCCCCCAAGGTGGCGTGCAGGGATGGCCTTCTGTCAGAGACAGCAGAAATCTTAACTGAGTCACCACACGTTTGGAGATTTGTTTAGGAGATTGTTGCTTGGAGCTTTATTTGTGTGCACACCCTTATCCTCTCTTATTTTAATTCTCCTTCTATTTACCCCCTGTGTTCCACTCTGTTTGGTGACTGTATTTTGTATGATTGTTATTTTCATTTATGCCTTGTTTATCTGTTTGTGTTATCCTATACACTTCGGTTTCCCACCTTTGTAGGTTGGGGAGGCGACAGATAAGGGTTGGTTTTGCAGCATAGCAAGGCATGTGAACCTGGCATGTCTATCTTTTAGAGTAATTCAGAGGACAGGGATAGACTACGGTGTCCTTAATTCTATGGAAATGGTAAGCGCCCAAAATCCAACGGCATTGCCTGCCTTACACACAATTCACAATTGTAAGGAGACTTATAGGTCATACAATGCATATCTGGGTAGTTAAATATGCAAATTGCTTTTTCAGAGAGGACAAGCACATGAAATACAGTGCCATCTATTGGAAGTAGCAATCCTAAAAGTCAATATTGACCCTTTAACGAGCCTTGCCATATGAATGAGGATAAAAGACAAACCAGAATGTTAATTTGCAGACACTTGTTTAGGGGATTTCCCCTACTCAGTGCAAAACATGAGATCTGATTTTCCTGTATAATTAGCCTCTGACTCTGGTCTAAGGGGTAACGTCTCTCCTTGTAGAAAGTGACATATCTGACATGCAATTGTAAAAAGACTTCAGGGTATTGCTACATCTTAGTACAAAGCATGTGCAACATGCCAGGTGACCGGTTGCTGCAGTGATGTTGCTTTCCTTTCTGGGAGAGTAATATCATGCTCAGAGGCAATGGAGTTCTCTTCACCAGGTAAGGCACCCACACACAACACATTCCAAATCCAGGCCAGGAGGGGGAGCACAGGACCTGGATTCAGGGGAGCTACCCCTAGGCTTTAGGTATCCTGATCTGGAAGAGGAGCTAGTTATTTGTTCAGAGACACTGAAGGAGAAGGAAGTCTGGAACTGAGTGCACACAGAGAGGCATGGCAGCCACGAGGGAGCTGCAGCCTCTGGAAGGAGAGAGAACCTGAAGAGTTGTTGTATGTGGTGGAGCTACAGAGGAAAGGAGCAGAGGAGAGAGAAAGGGCTAAGAGGGGAACAGCGGAAGGACACCCTCAGAGCCGGAGCGCAGTAGCCTGGAACTGGGAGTCTGAGGCTTTTCTGGGACTCTAAGACACAGAGCAGAACTGGAGGGCTGAGAACTGTATGTAATTGGCCCACACCACGCCTGAGACACAGCAGCACCTGAGGAGCCCGGGGCATGATAGAGTCCCTATATAAAGGCTCAAGCTGCTCGTCATGCAGGTACCTGTCTCAGGACAGGGGGAATAGAGGGCTCTGCAGAAAGCTTCAGGCAGCAGGGACTTCATATACAGCAGGCGCTAGTTGGAAAGGCTCACAAACCTCGATTGGAAAAAGGGAATCTCCCATTGCCTCTAAGCCGGCCAGACCACCATCACCCATGCCTGGTACCCTGGACTGTTGCCTGATAACTACAGTAAACCAGGTAAAGACTTACAACTTGTGTCCTTTACTCATTTTACTGGCCTACACCATCATCGCCATACACATCAGGACCTCTGGGGACCCCGCTTCACCTGTGGGTGACCGAACACCACAGGTGGCATCATGACAGACTTTACCACAATTCCCCTTAAAAGACCTTTCCCCTTAATTGGACACCCAGGGCCACGGACCCGGTCCCTGCCACTGTGACATTCACTTTAATATCCGACCGGACCCAGTACCGAGTACCGATTGCCCTGGCAGGGCGCTCCACATGCGCTCTCATTTGACCTATAAGTCTCCTTGCACTTGCATTTCAGGTCACTGTCCACAAAGAGATATGTTACCCCTAAGAGCAGAGTTGTAGGCTCCTCATACTGGCAAATCAAATGTCATGCTTTGCATGAAGGAAGGAAAATATTCTGAAACAAATTGAGATTGTGTTTTTTTATTGTGTCATATGACAAGGCCCGTTAAAAGACTGATATTGACTTTTATAATTGCTAATTTGCTACTTTTAAAAGGTGGCATTAGAGTTTAAGTTGTATTTCTCCGTACAGAGGAATATCCTCTATACATATTTTTCTTCTATATTTTTCTTCTATATATATTTTTCCCAAAGGAGGGTTGCCTGGCCTATAAGTATCCTTACACTTGTCAGGCATGTCACTCTCTGCAAGGTGAGAAGATACCACTTAGAGACTAAAAAAATGGTAAGCAGATAGCTTTCCACCTTTGAGCTTGATTACATTTTGGGCTGATAGCAAGACTAGTTTTACAGAAAAAATAATAGTACAATATTTATTGAATGTTGGAGCAGGGAGCCACACGTTTGTAATGATATTCAGAAAATGGGAAACCTCCAGGACTTTGGAATGGTTGGCAAATCTCCCAGGTTTCGTCAAACTCTTCTCAAGCCTTTTTGGAAAGCAAAACTTTCCTTACTTTTCCTGAACATTGTACCAGGATGCTCCATCATGGGACGGTACCCCAGCATTTAGACAGAGAACTTTTTTATTCTCAGTGCTGATAAGCATTGAAGGCCCATGATTTGTTTATTGAGGGAAAACCAACTCATAATGGAATTAGGTCACCATTATATCCAGGATTAATTTCTAAAAAAAAATGCTTGTTTGGCTTCTAGGCTTCTGCATGACTTTAGGAAAGTCATATTATCTTCTGCCACCTTGCCAATGACTTGATATAGTACATTGTGTTGCGATCAGTCCCAAAGTGTCTGTAAGCTTTTTTTGCAACACAGAGTACACACGATTAATGGTCGTTCACTATGCAGATTTTTTTTATCTTTCATAATTATTTTGAAACCTTTTCCTGATCTCGGTGAACATAAGTCTGAAGAGGATTGTGAAGCAAATAGTCTCCATGGAAACCAACACTTAAATTCCCATTAGCATCTTCTGATGCCAGAAATCTGTGTTTGCAGTCAAATGCTCCCAGAAATAGCAGCATCTTATCAATTAATTGCAGTATCATATATTTTCTGATAAGCTATACACTATTTAATGGAATGAATAACAAATAGGTTCAGAGAAATCCACATTTCTATCTAATTAACAAAGGAATAAGGAAATGTAGAAATCACTAATTACTGCATCATTTACTGAGGCTTTAGAAAATTTGATAATTATTTTGCTATCATGTAACGCTTTAAAATGATTAAAACAAGAAAATGGTGACAACATTTTAGATATGCAGTAAATGAAAATTGCAATATGGCATTACCGAAGAAATATTAATTTAAAAGTTCTAATCTTTTGATTAAAAATAAATAATCTATCTTTAAAACTAAATTACATTAACAGATCTATTAGTATATGTATCTAAAAGAAAATAATGACCTAGCTTCAAAGGTACTTCCAACGATCATTAAACCTACAACATACGGAAGCATATACCAAGTAGTAAAAAAATATCTAATTTTATTAACAAAAAAATAAACATACAAGTTTTATAAAAACTTTTGAAACAAGTATTGTCTTAACGGGTAGATGCAAAAATAGACCTGACAACACAGGATTATCATAAGAAAATGAGCCAACTTTCAGAATAGGGATGGTAGTAACATGTAGCGCTATTTACAGTATGTATACCAGAATTACATTGCATTTTATATGATATATTTAAATATAGTATATACTTTCTTTGCCAGGAAAATGTAACAGAGAGCTTTGCACTACGGTTAAGGTATTCTTGGATGCTGTTCCAATTTTGTTCTTATATATATATATATATATATATATTAATAGTGATTGCTCTACATCTTCACCTGGAAGGAATAAGGTGCTCAGTGCTCACTCTGAAAACATTCCATACCATCATAGGAGAGTATATAAAATAAAGTGCATTAGTGCTACTCAGGTTTGTGGTGATTAAACCTATGGAAAAAGGTAAGCATTAGTTTATATGAGAATGGTATACATGATCTGGTTTTCAGGATGGCGCCCCGACGCACATTTCATGTTTTGCTTCGTCGACTCCCCCATTAGAAGAAGCAAAACGCGGGGCGCCATCCTGATATCCAGGTCATGTATGGGGCACCATATCTGATGAAAAGTAGGGCACCAACCCCCACAGTCAGGCAGGTTTTGTTACCAGCAGGGAACAGAGTTAGTGAGGTTGTTATTATTCACGAGCACTTTTTGCACTTTGTTTTTGTCCGTGTCTTTCACCCTGCCACAATCTAACCTTCAGTCAATATCGGCTTTTATAAATCCCTATCTAATTTTCCGGTCATGCATATCTGATGGTCCAAATGAGACACTAAACTAGGGTGCATGTAGGAGATGTAGGGTCAGCCGACATTGAGGGGGGGCGCCAATCTCGCATATATATATATATATATATATATATAGGTGCCATCCTCCGCTGATAGGTAGGATTTATTAGGTTGTTGTGGTAGTGATTATCTAGACTGCACGGCTGTGTGTTTTTGTTCGGGTTTTGTTGTTTGTGGCTGTTACATGGTTTTAAAATGATAATTAAAGGTGGATTTTTATCTGGGTTACCAAAGGTTTACAAGGTTATTTGTTTTTTTTGATCCAGTGATGAGTTAAAAAAAATAAAATATCATATTCACTGTTCTCCTCAACTCTCCTTGTTGTAGCAGCTCCTTACCTGACAGTTCTTAGCTCACTGTGAATGGCAGAAATTTTGACTCCGATTTTTTTCTTTGCTTTTACCTTACATCACCTTATGGGGTAACATGGTGTGACATGACTGCATGAGGCCGCATATATCATGACATAATGTGTCATGTAATAATGTAATAATGTGTGTAATAATGTGAGTCAAGGTACCAAAAGCACCAGCAAGGATTGAAGAGTAGGCAGGAACTGTGAGCTGCTGCCTTAATGCGTGAGCAAGAGAACAGTGGGGCTAACGGTGGCCAGGAAAGATATTGTTTATTATTCCTTTCCTTGTCCATCTGTTTATTATACCTTAAATTTAATGCAACTCAAATTTCCCAGCTGCATTCGAATAAATCTGCCGAATTTAAATTTCAGCAGATTGGCTGATCTCTATTTATTTAATATTGAGTTATTACAAAATAATATGCTGTCATTTCATCTGCATTACTATATAAAGTCTAAAGGCTACTGCCCATCGTGGCACACAAAACTTGGGTGGCTCCATTATTATTTTCTGCGTCTCCCAAAAAAATTTCCCAAAATTTCTATTTAACAAATCCATGAATTGTACTCTGGGTGAGGACATTTGTTCAACAGTTTTAATGCTATAAGATTCCAAAGTCAAAATTTAGACTTTTCAATGAAGGATTGGCTCTATGAACACTACCAAACTCTGAAACCAAATAACCTGAACAAACTTAAAAATTTAGAAGAAATCAAAAGTGGGAAATTCTAATTGTCCAATTAGAGAGGGAAGATTGTGTGTCGACTGCTAAAGCAATGCAAAGCTCACCACCATCATTGGATTACCTTCCTATGTAATAGGTGTTTACCTAGCCCATTAGCGGTACACTAGTTACTTTTAAATAAAGTGACTCCAAAGGATATAACATGAATGGCTGGCGACATTTAATAAACGGATAGAAATTTGCTGTCTTTCTCACATTGAAATGTAATAATGTCATGGGTTAAAGGGTAATTATTGTATCACAAATTAAAATGCCAGAAGTTTTATCAGTGGAGGTCCAGAGGATGAAACCTCATCGACAATTGGAAAAATAAAATAAACCCTAGAGAATCTGACTACTGGAGACAGAATCCTTAGAAATGTTTTCACAGCCACCAATGTAGCTTGTAATATATGTTTTCATTTACCTTTGAAGTTTGATGTGAAACAAAACACATCATATCGGCCTTTGTCTTTATCCCTATATCCATAGTTTCGAACTCCAGGAACAGTGTTTTTTCCCCCACAAGGTTCTCTAGGATTGGTAATTGGGTATTGTACTGATCCATCATTTAGCCAGCCTGCATTGCACCAATCAAGTCCTGACCTCCAGGCATCATATAGTTGATCAAAAGAGGCAATTATAGAATCTTGGTCTTGACATGCTTTTTTGGCTTCATAAAAATTGAAATTGTAGCGGCCAATACGTGGAAAATAGGGATATACAACACCTGAAAAACAAATGAAAAAAGGTGAGATAATACATAAAAATTAAAGCAAAGGTTATCAGAAGACTTTATGTAAAGTTTACCAGCTGTAAGTTTTATACAATACATGAGAAACTAAATGCTTTTTCTGATAGCTCATTTGTGATGGCAGTTTAGTCACTCATACAAAGGGGTCACAGCAGAACCTATTACATAGTTACAATGATTGAAAAATCAAGTTCAACCAAGGGATGGGAAAGGATAAAGAAAATGGGCTCTAATTATAACCATAATGCATTATCCAATACACTCTAAAAGCAAGTGACAGAAAAAGGAGAAAACAGAATTGAAAGAGCTAAAATGAGTGAAAAAATGAAAACTTTATTGATTACAAAAAAACATTGAAATAAGGTGCAAGTGGGATCAAAACACCAGTAAAAAAGGGGATGCTAAACACGGAAAACACAGCTGAATTTAAGAGGTAGCAATAAATCATGGCAGAAAATCCAATTAACGTATATACAAAATGCCAATTGAAAAATACTGGTAGATAATTGCCCTAATATGCAATGTGACAGACAAGGGCAGGTATATCTAGTGAAAGCAGTATTGATAGGATGGTTAAAGTGCCTGTGCATATAGTGTTAGTACATTTGCTGGAGCAGCCAGAGTGCACTGATTCAGGTTAGGGAAAAGACAATAATAGTCAAGAGATTTGTACTGCTACTGCACAAAGTACAATAGAGTAATACCTGCTTTAAGGTGAGAATCGTCACAAGCTGTGCCGTAGATGCATCCACTCTGATGCACGTTCGGCGTCTGCCTTCCTCACCCCTATATATATGCATATTCACCAGAAGTACATGCCTCTTTTAATATATGACAATATTTTTCTGGGCTTAGAAGACTGACATTGCATTAAGATCCTTCTATACATATGACTCCTAGTTTTAATCACCCTAGGACATAATATTCCTCCAGCTTAGTGCCCACATGCATAATTTTACATTTATCCACATTGAATCTCATCTGACAAGTGAATGCCCAAACACTCAGTTTGTCCAAATCAGTCTGTAAATTATTAAATTATTTAATCTATTAAATTATTATTATAACTTCCATAGATCCATAGACTGCAGTATACTGCATAGATTGGTGTCATCTACAAAAATGGAAACATTATTAATCCCATTTTCTCTATCAGTTATAAAAGGTTGCATTATAGCAGACACATCACTGCACCTTGGTTTACACCATTTATACATAGAGACTATTCAGAGTAGCAGTCATTCTCCACATCTCTACGGGTGTGGTCTTAGTGCCAGTTTCTAATCCATTTATAAACCTTATTTTCAAAACCTATAAATCTTAATTTACCCATGATTAGACATCAATGTGGGACAATATGAAACTCCTTTGCAAAAGTCCAAAAATATTATATCACAGCTACTCCTCTGTCCAGGCTTCTGACCTCTTCATAAACATTAATCAGGTTGGTTTGACAACTTCTGTCCTTAGTAAAACCATTCTGGCCATCACTGTTAGTATTATTTTCTACAACATACTACTGTATATAGTCTTTTAAAAATTTGCCCGCAATGAATGTTATGTTTACTGGTGTAAAATAATCTGTGAAAGACCTACAACCCTTTTGGATATGGGTACCGTATTAGCTTTGTGTCGTTCACTCGTCACAGTGCCAGTCACTGGAAAGCATCTAAAAATGGGGAAGAGGGGCACAGCAATAACTGAACTAAGTTCCTTAAGTACTCTTGGATGCATACCATCTGGACTTGAGGTCTTGTTTTCATTAATTTTATTTACCTTATCAGAAATGGTGTATACAAATCTGAAAAGCTAATTTAGTATTTGTTCCTTCTCTTTATCTTCAATGACCAATTTCCCACAACCATTATGTAGGGGATCTACATGTGTGAATCCTGTATTTTTTTTGGTATTTAAATGTTTAAAAAAATTTCTTGGGATTTATATTGCTTACCTTGGCTAAATATAATTTATTTTCTATTCTGATACTGATTTGAATACTTTTTTGATAGATTATGTTGAGCTTTTTGCAGTTTTTATAGGCTCGAGCTGACCTGCCAAGCTTATATATTCTAAAATGACCTTTTTTGTCATAAATTGCCTTTCTAACAACAGGTACAATAAGCCATGTGTGGTTTAATGTTTGTCATATCACATAGAGGATATAAGACTCGTTAACCCCTTATCCCCCAAGGGTGGTTGCACGTTAATGACAGGGCCAATTTTTATAATTCTGACCACTGTCCCTTTATGAGGTTATAACTCTAAAAAGCTTCAATGGATCCTGATGATTCTGACAATGTTTTCTCATGATATATTGTACTTCATGATATTGGTAAAATTTCTTTGAAATTACCTTCGTTTAATTGTGAAAAAAATGGAAATATGGTGAAAATTTAGAAAATTTTGCAATTTTCCAACTTTGAATTTTTATGCCCTTAAATCACAGAGATATGTCACAAAAAAATTAATAAGTAACATTTCCCACATGTCTACTTTACATCAGCACAATTTTGGAACCAACATTTTTTTTTGTTAGGGAATTATAAGGGTTAAAAGTTGACCAGCAATTTCTCATTTTTACAACACCATTTTTTCTAGGGACCACATTTCTTTTGAAGTCATTTTGAGGGGGCTATATGATAGAAAATAGCCAAGTGTGACACCATTCTAAAAACTGGACCCCACAAGATGCTCAAAACCATATTCAAGAAGTTGGTTAACCCTTTGTTAGGAGTCGAGTTCCCGCCGCTGCACAGGGGGAATCTCGAGCCATGTCTGCTGCGGTCTCCCATTCTGCATCGGCCGCAGTGGAGCCTGCTCAGCGGAGACGTCGGTCCCAGCATCTCATTGAATCTGATACTATGCAAAGGGTTCTTTCCTGCACGGTGGATCCCGGGTTGCGAACACACCTATCTCATCTAATAAATATATTCGGTGTGTTCCACCAACCCTAACGGTATACTAGCGCCAGGATCTGGCTAAGTAATGGTGGATGAACAGCGATTGCAGGGGTACACCCAGCTGCTGGAGGGCCGGTTGGCGTCTCTCGAGCGTACAACCTCAGCGGTGGATGTTACCGCAATAGCTGTTCAGGCTGTTAGCATGGCTGCAGCAGCTTTACCCACTGCCACCTCTGTTCCGACCTTATCTCACCTCCCGTTGCCTGAAAAATACTCTGGGGACAGTAAGTCCTGTAGGGGTTTCGTGAGCCAGTGTGGTATACATCTCGAGCTCCTGGCTGCATGTTTTCCCACAGAGCGGGCAAAGGTGGGATTCATAATCTCTCTCCTGTCGGACAGAGCTTTGGAGTGGACTACGCCGCTGTGGGAGCGCAACGATCATGTGGTGCGGAGTGTTCCTCAGTTTCTGGGCACTCTGGAACAGGTCTTTGTAGGACCTCAAGTCACCCATGATACGGCGCTCCAACTGCTGGCATTGACTCAGGGTTCGACCATGGTCAGCCATTTTGCCGTTCACTTCCGGACATTAGCATCTGAATTGGAGTGGCCAGATAAAGCCCTCATTCCTGTATTTTGGAGGGGGCTGGCTGACCATGTGAAGGATGCTTTGGCCACTAGGGAGATTCCCGATACACTGGAAGAGCTCATAGCCGTATCAACTCGCATAGACCTTCGTTTTCACGAGCGAAGGTTGGAGCGAGCCCAGTGTAGGCAGAGGTTTCGGCTGGCTCCCACCTTTGCCAGACCTTTGGAATCTCCGGTCCAGGCACCCGAGTCACATGAGGCATAGAAGTGTCAAGAGCGGGGTCCAAGTCCCGGTCTGCTCGTGCCCTTAAGGTCTGTCATGTTTGTCAGCAGTCAGGACATCTTGCCTCCAAGTGTCCTCAGCGGTCGGGGAAACGTCAGCATCTAGTGGCAGTTGGAGGAGGTACACTAGACACGGAGACGTTTGCCTCTAAGTTGTCCTTCAAGAAGACAATTACCATAGGCCCATCCACTCTTATGGTAGAGCTATGCATGGACTCTGGTGTGGAGGGTAATTTTATGTCATCCACTTTCGCCCAGTGACACGCAATACCGCTGGTCATGCTCACCAAAACAGTAACAGTTCGAGTGGTAAATGGGTCGACACTACCCTCACAGATTACACACCAAACCATTCCTTTCACTCTTTCTGTGTCTCCATCACATCAGGAAATTATCTCTCTATAAGTCATTCCTGAGGGAATTG
Source organism: Ranitomeya imitator (assembly GCF_032444005.1). NCBI lineage: Eukaryota > Metazoa > Chordata > Amphibia > Anura > Dendrobatidae > Ranitomeya > Ranitomeya imitator. Next base: position 136,857,712 of record NC_091282.1, read on the forward strand.
ATGAGGTCCTGTTGGGGATACCATGGCTACGCTATCATTCTCCTCATATAGAGTGGTCCTCAGGGAGAATTTTGGGATGGAGTAAATCCTGTGAGAGTAGATGTCAGAGGGAGTGCGTTCAGGTTGCTATAACAGAGGTACCCGCAGATCTTTCCTCTCTCCCCAAGCACTATTGACCCTTCCGCCTCACCGCCCCTATGACTGTCCTGCTGACCTCTTGCCTGGTGCTGAGCCTCCCCGGAGTCGAGTCTATCCGTTATCTCTCCCGGAGACAGAGGCAATGTCTCAGTACATCAAAGAGAATCTGGCAAGAGGATTCATTAGGAAGTCAGTGTCACCTGCAGGGGCTGGGTTCTTCTTTGTGCAGAAGAAGAGTGGAGACTTACGTCCATGCATAGACTACAGGGTCTTAACGCCATTACCGTTAAGAACAAGTACCCACTACCCCTGATATCTGAGCTTTTTAATAGGTTATGGGGAGCAAGGGTATTTACTAAATTAGATCTGCGGGGTGCTTACAACCTGATTCGCATCCGTGAGGGGGATGAATGGAAGATGGCTTTTAACACCAGGGATGGGCACTATGAATATCTGGTGATGCCCTCCGGGCTCTGTAATGCCCCAGCCATTTTCCAAGACTTTGTGAATGACATCTTCCGGGATATGCTCACCACCTCGGTCGTAGTCTATCTGGATGATATTCTCATCTATTCTCCAGATATTGACTCCTGTTATGGCTGGCAATCAGGCAACACAGCGTGCAGTAATCAGTGCACATACAGAGATCTGGCAATAACCAAAAACAATAGGACGAGCTCTGAGACGTGGAATCTCTGTAGACTGCAGTACCTGATCTATCCTCACACAACTATAAAGCAGCAGTGGATTGCGCCTAACAACTACCTATGCAACTCGGCACTGCCTGAGGAGCTGACTAGCCTGAAGATAGAAATACAAGCCTGACTTACCTCAGAGAAATACCCCAAAGGAATAGGCAGCCCCCCACATATAATGACTGTTAGCAAGATGAAAAGACAAACGTAGGAATGAAATAGATTCAGCAAAGTGAGGCCCGATATTCTAGACAGAGCGAGGATAGCAAAGAGAACTATGCAGTCTACAAAAACCCCTAAACGAAAACCACGCAAAGGGGCAAAAAGACCCACCGTGCCGAACTAACAGCACGGCGGTGCACCCCTCTGCTTCTCAGAGCTTCCAGCAAAAGACAATAGCAAGCTGGACAGAAAAAAACAGAAAACAAACTAGAAGCACTTATCTAGCAGAGCAGCAGCAGGCCCAAGGAAAGATGCAGTAGCTCAGATCCAACACTGGAACATTGACAAGGAGCAAGGAAGACAGACTCAGGTGGAGCTAAATAGCAAGGCAGCCAACGAGCTCACCAAAACACCTGAGGGAGGAAGCCCAGAGACTGCAATACCACTTGTGACCACAGAAGTGAACTCAGCCACAGAATTCACAACAGTACCCCCCCCTTGAGGAGGGGTCACCGAACCCTCACCAGAACCCCCAGGCCGACCAGGATGAGCCACATGAAAGGCACGAACAAGATCTGGGGCATGGACATCAGAGGCAAAAACCCAGGAATTATCTTCCTGAGCATAACCCTTCCATTTGACCAGATACTGGAGTTTCCGTCTAGAGACACGAGAATCCAAAATCTTCTCCACAATATACTCCAATTCCCCCTCCACCAAAACAGGGGCAGGAGGCTCCACAGATGGAACCATAGGTGCCACGTATCTCCTCAACAACGACCTATGGAATACATTATGTATGGAAAAGGAGTCTGGGAGGGTCAGACGAAAAGACACCGGATTGAGAATCTCAGAAATCCTATACGGACCAATAAAACGAGGTTTAAATTTAGGAGAGGAAACCTTCATAGGAATATGACGAGAAGATAACCAAACCAAATCCCCAACACGAAGTCGGGGTCCCACACGGCGTCTGCGATTAGCGAAAAGCTGAGCCTTCTCCTGGGACAAGGTCAAATTGTCCACTACCTGAGTCCAGATCTGCTGCAACCTGTCCACCACAGAATCCACACCAGGACAGTCCGAAGACTCAACCTGTCCTGAAGAGAAACGAGGATGGAACCCAGAATTGCAGAAAAATGGAGAGACCAAGGTAGCCGAGCTGGCCCGATTATTAAGGGCGAACTCAGCCAACGGCAAAAATGACACCCAATCATCCTGGTCAGCGGAAACAAAACATCTCAGATATGTTTCCAAGGTCTGATTGGTTCGTTCGGTCTGGCCATTAGTCTGAGGATGGAAGGCCGAGGAGAAAGATAGGTCAATGCCCATCCTACCACAAAAGGCTCGCCAGAACCTCGAGACAAACTGGGAACCTCTGTCAGAAACAATATTCTCAGGAATGCCATGTAAACGAACCACATGCTGGAAGAACAAAGGCACCAAATCAGAGGAGGAAGGCAATTTAACCAAGGGCACCAGATGGACCATTTTAGAAAAGCGATCACAGACCACCCAAATGACCGACATTTTTTGAGAAACGGGAAGGTCAGAAATGAAATCCGTCGAAATATGTGTCCAAGGCCTCTTCGGGACCGGCAAGGGCAAAAGCAACCCACTGGCACGTGAACAGCAGGGCTTAGCCCTAGCACAAATTCCACAGGACTGCACAAAAGCACGCACATCCCGTGACAGAGATGGCCACCAGAAGGATCTAGCAACCAACTCCCTGGTACCAAAGATTCCTGGATGACCGGCCAGCACCGAACAATGAAGTTCAGAGATAACTTTACTAGTCCACCTATCAGGGACGAACAGTTTCTCGGCCGGACAACGATCAGGTTTATTAGCCTGAAATTTCTGCAACACTCTCCGCAAATCAGGGGAGATGGCAGACACAATGACTCCTTCCTTGAGGATACTCGCCGGCTCAGATAACCCCGGAGAGTCGGGCACAAAACTCCTAGACAGAGCATCCGCCTTCACATTTTTAGAGCCCGGAAGGTATGAAATCACAAAATCAAAACGAGCAAAAAATAACGACCAACGGGCCTGTCTAGGATTCAAGCGCTTGGCAGACTCGAGATAAGTCAAGTTCTTATGATCAGTCAATACCACCACGCGATGCTTAGCACCCTCAAGCCAATGACGCCACTCCTCGAATGCCCACTTCATGGCCAGCAACTCTCGGTTGCCCACATCATAATTACGCTCAGCAGCAGAAAATTTCCTGGAAAAGAAAGCACATGGTTTGAACACTGAGCAACCAGAACCTCTCTGTGACAAAACCGCCCCTGCACCAATCTCAGAAGCATCAACCTCGACCTGGAACGGAAGAGAAACATCAGGTTGACACAACACAGGGGCACAGCAAAAACGACGCTTCAACTCCTGAAAAGCTTCCACGGCAGCAGAAGACCAATTAACCAAATCAGCACCCTTCTTGGTCAAATCGGTCAATGGTCTGGCAATGCTAGAAAAATTACAGATGAAGCGACGATAAAAATTAGCAAAGCCCAGGAATTTCTGCAGACTTTTTAGAGATGTCGGCTGAGTCCAATCCTGGATGGCCTGAACCTTAACCGGATCCATCTCGATAGTAGAAGGGGAAAAGATGAACCCCAAAAATGAAACTTTCTGCACACCGAAGAGACACTTTGATCCCTTCACGAACAAGGAATTAGCACGCAGTACCTGGAAAACCATTCTGACTTGCTTCACATGAGACTCCCAATCATCTGAGAAGATCAAAATGTCATCCAAGTAAACAATCAAGAATTTATCCAGATACTCACGGAAAATGTCATGCATAAAAGACTGAAAAACAGATGGAGCATTGGCAAGTCCGAACGGCATCACCAGATACTCAAAATGACCCTCGGGCGTATTAAATGCCGTTTTCCATTCATCTCCCTGCCTGATTCTCACCAGATTATACGCACCACGAAGATCAATCTTAGTAAACCAACTAGCCCCCTTAATCCGAGCAAACAAGTCAGAAATCAATGGCAAGGGACACTGAAACTTAACAGTGATCTTATTAAGAAGGCGGTAATCAATACACGGTCTTAGCGAACCATCCTTCTTGGCTACAAAAAAGAACCCTGCTCCCAATGGTGACGACGATGGGCGAATATGTCCCTTCTCCAGGGACTCCTTCACATAACTGCGCATAGCGGTGTGTTCAGGTACGGACAAATTAAATAAACGACCCTTAGGGAATTTACTACCAGGAATCAAATCGATAGCACAATCACAATTCCTATGCGGAGGTAGGGCATCAGACTTGGACTCTTCAAATACATCCTGAAAGTCCGACAAGAACTCTGGGATGTCAGAAGGAATGGATGACGAAATAGACAAAAATGGAACATCACCATGTACTCCCTGACAACCCCAGCTGGTTACCGACATAGAGTTCCAATCCAATACTGGATTATGGGTTTGTAGCCATGGCAACCCCAACACGACCACATCATGCAAATTATGCAGTACCAGAAAGCGAATAACTTCCTGATGTGCAGGAGCCATGCACATGGTCAGCTGGGCCCAGTACTGAGGCTTATTCTTGGCCAAAGGTGTAGCATCAATTCCTCTCAACGGAATAGGACACCGCAAAGGCTCCAAGAAAAATCCACAACGTTTAGCATAATCCAAATCCATCAGATTCAGGGCAGCGCCTGAATCCACAAACGCCATGACAGAATACGATGACAAAGAGCACATTAAGGTAATGGACAAAAGGAATTTGGACTGTACAGTACCAATAACGGCAGAGCTATCGAACCGCCTAGTGCGTTTAGGACAATTAGAAATAGCATGAGTAGAATCACCACAATAGAAACACAGTCTGTTCAGACGTCTGTGTTCTTGCCGTTCTACTTTAGTCATAGTCCTGTCGCACTGCATAGGCTCAGGTTTACTCTCAGGCAGTACCGCCAGATGGTGCACAGATTTACGCTCGCGCAAGCGACGACCGATCTGAATGGCCAAGGACATAGACTCATTCAAACCAGCAGGCATAGGAAATCCCACCATTACATCCTTAAGAGCTTCAGAGAGACCCTTTCTGAACAAAGCCGCTAGTGCAGATTCATTCCACAGAGTGAGTACTGACTATTTCCTAAATTTCTGACAATATACTTCTACATCATCCTGACCCTGGCATAAAGCCAGCAGATTTTTCTCAGCTTGATCCACTGAATTAGGCTCATCGTAAAGCAATCCGAGCGCCAGGAAAAATGCATCAACATTACTCAATGCAGAATCTCCTGGTGCAAGAGAAAACGCCCAGTCCTGTGGGTCGCCGCGCAAAAAAGAAATAATAATCAAAACCTGTTGAATAGGATTACCAGAAGAATGAGGTTTCAAGGCCAAAAATAGCTTACAATTATTTCTGAAGCTCAGGAACTTAGTTCTGTCACCAAAAAACAAATCAGGAATCGGAATTCTTGGTTCTAGCATCGATTTCTGATCAATAGTATCTTGAATCTTTTGTACATTTACAACGAGATTATTCATTGAGGAGCACAGAGCCTGAATATCCATGTCCACAGCTGTGTCCTGAAGCACTCTAATGTCTAGGGGAAAAAAAAGACTGAAGACAGAGCTAAGAAAAAAAAATGATGTCAGGATTTCTTTTTTCCCTCTATTGGGAATCATTGGTGAGGCTCCTTGTACTGTTATGGCTGGCAATCAGGCAACACAGCGTGCAGTAATCAGCGCACATACAGAGATCTGGCAATAACCAAAAATAATAGGACGAGCTCTGAGACGTGGAATCTCTGTAGACTGCAGTACCTGATCTATCCTCACACAACTATAAAGCAGCAGTGGATTGCGCCTAACAACTACCTATGCAACTCGGCACTGCCTGAGGAGCTGACTAGCCTGAAGATAGAAATACAAGCCTGACTTACCTCAGAGAAATACCCCAAAGGAATAGGCAGCCCCCCACATATAATGACTGTTAGCAAGATGAAAAGACAAACGTAGGAATGAAATAGATTCAGCAAAGTGAGGCCCGATATTCTAGACAGAGCGAGGATAGCAAAGAGAACTATGCAGTCTACAAAAACCCCTAAACGAAAACCACGCAAAGGGGCAAAAAGACCCACCGTGCCGAACTAACAGCACGGCGGTGCACCCCTCTGCTTCTCAGAGCTTCCAGCAAAAGACAATAGCAAGCTGGACAGAAAAAAACAGAAAACAAACTAGAAGCACTTATCTAGCAGAGCAGCAGCAGGCCCAAGGAAAGATGCAGTAGCTCAGATCCAACACTGGAACATTGACAAGGAGCAAGGAAGACAGACTCAGGTGGAGCTAAATAGCAAGGCAGCCAACGAGCTCACCAAAACACCTGAGGGAGGAAGCCCAGAGACTGCAATACCACTTGTGACCACAGAAGTGAACTCAGCCACAGAATTCACAACAGACTCCCATCGGAGAGATGTTTGCAAAGTTTTTGACCTCTTACAGGAAAATTCCCTCTACGCCAAGTTGGAGAAGTGTGTGTTTGAACAGGAGTCCTTGCCTTTCCTTGGTTATATCATCTCTGCCCAGGGTTTGGCTATGGATCCTGCCAAGCTACAGGCTGTGAAGGACTGGCAGGAACCCCATTCACTTAAAGCGGTGCAGCGCTTTATGGGGTTCATTAATTACTATCGCCAGTTCATTCCACACTTCTCAACTTTGGTAGCTCCCTTGGTTGCCCTCACTAAGAAGGGAGCAAATCCCAAGTTGTGGTCAGAGGATGTCTCCAAGGCCTTTCTCTCGATTAAGTCACACTTTGCTAGCGCTCCCATTCTACATCGCCCCGATATAGATAAGTCATTTATCATGGAGGTGGATGCCTCATCTGTTGGTGCTGGAGCAGTCCTTTTCCAAAAGGATGCTCAAGGTTGGAAGCATCCTTGCTTCTTCTTCTTCAAGACTTTCACACCAGCGGAGAGGAATTATTCCATCGGGACAGGGAGTTGCTAGCCATGAAGTTGGCTTTCTCAGAGTGGAGACACCTCTTGGAGGGAGCTTACTTTCCCTTCCAGGTATTCACTGACCACAAGAACTTGGTATATCTACAGATGGCCCAGCGGCTGAATTCTCGTCAGGCTAGATGGTCCCTGTTCTTCTCCCGGTTTCATTTTACTCATCATTTTCTCTCCGGGGAGAAGAACATTCATGCCGATGCTCTCTCCCGCTCCGTAATGTCATCTAAGGAGGAGGAGGAGCCTCGGCTAATTGTCCCTTCTGAGAGTCTAAGAACTGTGGCTCCTGTTTCGCTAGAGTCCGTGCCCCCGGGCAAGACTTTCGTGCCAGCGAATTTGCGACCGGAGGTTCTCTCTTGGGTTCACTCATCCAGAGTGGGTGGGCATTTTGGAACCAAAAGGACATCTGAGCTTTTGGCGAGGACGTACTGGTGGCCGCATATGGCCTGTGATGTCGGGGACTATATTCGGGCGTGTGTTTCCTGCGCCCAGAATCGGTCTCCTCGGCAACGACCTGCTGGGTTGCTTTACCCCCTGCCGGTGGTAGACAGACCCTGGGAAATGGTCGACATGGACTTCATGGTGGGCTTACCCAAGTCTCGTAGCTGCACCGTTATCTGGGTTGTCACCGATAATTTCTCTAAGATGGTGCATTTGGTGCCGCTTCCACGGTTACCTTCTGCACGGGCCTTGGCAGTGTTATTCATAAAGCATATTTTATGTTTACATGGAATGCCTTCAGCGACTGGGGTCCTCAGTTCGCGTCTTGGTTTTGGAGAGAGCTCTGCCGTTTACACAGCATAGAGTTGAATCTCTCCTCTGCATATCATCCCGAGACGAATGGGTTGGTAGAAAGGACCAACCAGACTCTGGTGACTTACTTGCGACATTTTGTCTCTGCTAGGCAGGATGACTGGACATTAGGGTTGAGCAAAACGGATTGGTCATTTTCATACGTCGCCAACTTTTGGCAAAGTCGGGTTTCATGAAACCCGATCCGATTTCTGTGTGGGGTCGGCCACGCGGTACGCAACTTTCATGCCAAAGTCGCGTTTCAATGACACGAAAAGCGCCATTTCTCAGCCAATGAAGGTGGACGCAGAGTGTGGGCAGCGTGATGACATAGGTCTCAGTCCCCATCATCTTAGAGAAGGGCATTGCAGTGATTGGCTTGCTTTCTGCGGCGTCACAGGGACAATAAAGGGGCGTTCCCACCGACCGCCATCTTACTGCTGCTCATCTGAGCATAGGGAGAGGTTGCTGCCGCTTCGTCAGAAGCAGGGATAGCGTTAGTCAGGGTACATTAACCCCCAAACCGCTTGTGCTGTAGCGATTTCCACTGTCCAACACCACCTTTTGTTTGCAGGGACAGTGGAGGCTACATTTTGTTTCCTCAGCGCTGTAGCTCATTGGGCTGCCCTAGAAGGCTCCCTGATAGCTGCATTGCTGTTAGTACGCCGCTGTGCAAACCAACTGCTTTTTTCAAAGCACAAATCCTGTTGTTCCTTCCTTTCTGCACAACTATCTTGTTTGTTTGTCCACACTTTTGACTTTTTTGTGCAGCAGTCCACTCCTTGTTATTGCTGCCTGCCATACTTTGCTGAGATTACTGCAGGGAGATAGTAATTGTAGGACAGTCCCTTTTTTTTTTTTTCGTTATATCTCTTCAAGCCACTTTCTGCCACAGAAAATATACTCTAATACAGTGGCCCAGATTTATTCACTATAGTCTCCCTGAAGAAAAAAAAAAAGGTGCAGATTAAAATTGGCAAATCTGCATCAGTGGCAGTCCTGTGTGTGGCATCTGTGTCTCATTTTCTGGCACAGAAAACATACAGTCTAACAGTGGGCCTGATTTCTTGCCAATTCTCCCATAAATAGTGTTGAGCATTCCGATACCGCAAGTATCGGGTATCGGCCGATATTTGCGGTATCGGAATTCCGATACTGAATTCCGATACTTCCCGCGTATCGGATACCGGAATCGGAAGTTCCCAGAATTCAAATTGAACGCAGCAGCCAATGAGGAATGAATGAAAGTGTGGGCACATCCTGTTTAGCATGGTGGGCATGTAAGTACTGGCAAGGCTTGGATTGGCTGCTGAAATGATGTCACTCTGCACTATAAAAAAGCGCTGCCGCCATTTTGCGCTCACTCTGCTGTGATTTCAGTTAGGGACAGGACGCTGTGTTCTAACTGAGGGCCAGTTGAGCTAGCTAATTGCTTTATTTTCCTTTCCAAAGGCTAATTTAGCAAAACGCTGTGTGTTCTTCACTGTTCACCTTGCTCTTGCCTTGCAGCGCTGTTTTAACAGCGTTCTGCAAGGTCTCTGTGTGTGTGTGTGTGCAGCTCACTCTGTAGTCTGTGTGCAGCCATATACCCGGTTGTATTCAGCTCAGGGGGGGTTCACACTGCCTCACACAGTTGTTCTTTTTTGCTCTTAGTGCAGCCTGCTGCACATTTTTTCTCAAATTTCCTATTAGTGTTTTTCCACCAGTCTCCAGCTCTATTGTGGAAAAACACTACATAGGATAACCTAGAGGGGGGTTTTTGGGCCTTGCAGCGCCGTTTACGGCTGTCTGCACGGTCTCCGTGTGAGCCCAGCTCGCCCTGTAGTCTGTGTGCAGCCATAGCCGGTTGGATTCAGCTCAGGGTTCGTTACTGGCTCATACCTTGAGAAAAATTTTCCTTTTTTTCAAATAGTGCAGCCTGTTTAAAATTTGAAAAAAAAAATTCCTATTAGTGTCTTTCCACTCGTATCCAGCTAAATAGTGGAAAAACACTATATAGGATAACCTAGAGGAGGGTTTTTTGGCCTTGCAGCGCCGTTTACGGCTGTCTGCACGGTCTCCGTGTGAGCCCAGCTCGCCCTGTAGTCTGTGTGCAGCCATAGCCGGTTGGATTCAGCTCAGGGTTCGTTACTGGCTCATACCTTGAGAAAAATTTTCCTTTTTTTCAAATAGTGCAGCCTGTTTAAAATTTGAAAAAAAAAATTCCTATTAGTGTCTTTCCACTCGTATCCAGCTAAATAGTGGAAAAACACTATATAGGATAACCTAGAGGAGGGTTTTTTGGCCTTGCAGCGCCGTTTACGGCTGTCTGCACGGTCTCCGTGTGAGCCCAGCTCGCCCTGTAGTCTGTGTGCAGCCATAGCCGGTTGGATTCAGCTCAGGGTTCGTTACTGGCTCATACCTTGAGAAAAATTTTCCTTTTTTTCAAATAGTGCAGCCTGTTTAAAATTTGAAAAAAAAAATTCCTATTAGTGTCTTTCCACTCGTATCCAGCTAAATAGTGGAAAAACACTATATAGGATAACCTAGAGGAGGGTTTTTTGGCCTTGCAGCGCCGTTTACGGCTGTCTGCACGGTCTCCGTGTGAGCCCAGCTCGCCCTGTAGTCTGTGTGCAGCCATAGCCGGTTGGATTCAGCTCAGGGTGCGTTACTGCCTCATACCTTGAAAAACAATTTCCTTTTTTTCAAATAGTGCAGCCAGTTTAAAATTTGAAAAAAAAAATTCCTATTAGTGTCTTTCCACTTGTATCCAGCTAAATAGTGGAAAAACACTATATAGGATAACCTAGAGGAGGGTTTCTTGGCCTTGCAGCGCCGTTTACGGCTGTCTGCACGGTCTCCGTGTGATTTAAACTAGCTCTGTAGCCCGATCTGCACCAAAAAAAAGGTTAAGTTCACCAAACACAACTTACACTTGTGTAGGCCACATTTGAAAAATAATAAAGTTTAGTCCACAATTTACAACATTAGTGTTTCTTACACCTGTTAGGAGGAGCATTACAGGAATAAGCACACTAAGGCCTTAGTACTTTTCTGCTTATCTTTATCTGTCAACCAAGATGAAGAGGGCAGGGAGTAAGGCACGTGGGCGTGGGCGCGGAGCAGGGAGAGGAGCAGGGAGAGGACGTGGTGATTCTGTGCCTGCTGCGGGCGCCGGTGACTCGTCGTCACTCAGTTTCAGCAGGGAACAGTCCTTCATGCGCAGCTTTGTCGGAGAGCGCCGTGCACCGCTGCTGCGTGAAGACCAAATTGAAGCCGTTGTCGGGTGGATGGCAGCTAACGCCTCGGCATCGACTTCAGTTAGTGCCACATCCTCTCAGGCACAGAGCACTGGAGAGCAGCCATCTGTCTCTTCACCACCTGCCAAATTGGCCAGGCAGTCAGAGAGCCCAGGACAGGAGCCGTCTCTACTTCTGTTCTCTGAATCTCTTGGCTTGGAAACAGGGGGCCAGCCAAGCAGCATTGGAGAAATGGAAGAAGAGGCAGTGTGCAGTGATGCCCAACACCTTTTTCTCTCTGACTCTGAAGAGGCAGGTGGGCCAGTGCCTCCGGTGACCACAGCGCAGTACGCATCTGATGATGAAACTCAGGTGCCGCTTTCTCGTGCGTACTGTGCTGCTGAGACTACCCAGGAGGAGCAGTTGGTGGCAGAGGGTAGTGGAGATGATGAGGTCCTTGACCCATCGTGGCGTGAGGAACAGGAAGGTGGTGGGAGCAGCTCAGAGGAAGAGCTTCCTCTTACGGGCCAAAGAGGGAGAGGGAGGGGGAAGACTGCGGAGCCTGTAGCCTCCACTTTGGCACCCGTTAGGAGCCTGTCTCTTTCCAAAGCCAAAAAGGGCGCTCCCAAGACTTGCAGTGCCTGGTCCTTTTTTGACACAGTTGCAGATGACATTTGTTTTGTCAAATGCAAGCTGTGTCATCATAAAGTAAAAAGAGGGAAAAATGTCAGCAACCTCAATACCACAAATATGTGGAAACATGTGCGGACCAGGCACGCGGTGGAGTTACAGAAACACACTGAAGATGTAGGCCAACCAACAGCGGCAGCTACCACCTCTTCAGCTCGTGTTGCCTCTTCCTCCAGCTCACGCACAGCTGGTTTGGCTTCCTCCCAGAGACCTTGTGTAATTCCACCCACAGCACCACCTTCCCAGTCATCCTCACACTCCCAGTCTACTCTACAGCCATCGGTAGTACAGGCATGGGAGAAAAGGCGGGCATTCTCGGCCAACCACCCCCGAGCACAGGCTCTGAATGCAGGCATTGCCAAACTGTTGTCCCTGGAAATGCTCTCGTTCAGGCTGGTGGAGACTGACAGCTTCCGTGACTTGATGGCATTGGCAGTCCCACAGTACAAGGTGCCCAGCCGCTTTTACTTCAGCAGGCAGGCTGTCCCTGCCCTGCACAGGCATGTTGAGGCAAACATAAAACATGCGCTACTGAACGCCGTCAGTAGCAAGGTCCACCTCACCACCGATGCGTGGACCAGTCAGCATGGACAGGGGCGATATGTTTCCCTCACTGCCCATTGGGTTAATGTTGTTGAGCCAGGTACAGATCGTGCGAGTGGCGCAGGACGTGTCCTGCCCACTCCAAGGATTGCAGGAATCCAGTCTGTACGCATCGACTCCTCCTCTTACACCAGTTCCTCTGATTCCTCTCTGCAGGATCCGTCACAGTCCACCTCCACATGGACCCGTGAACGTTTACCTATGACCGACATGAGCACAGCCGTGGCCAAACGTCAGCAGGCCGTCTTGAAACTAGTTTCATTGGGGCATCGAAGCCACACAGCGCAGGAGCTCTGGAATGCCATAAAGCAGGAGAGCGATGTGTGGTTACTGCCAGCGAATCTCCAGCCAGGCATGGTAGTGTGTGACAATGGCCGAAATCTGGTGGCAGCTTTGGCCCTTGGCAACCTCACTCACATCCCATGTCTGGCACATGTGCTCAATTTGGTTGTGCAGAGTTTTCTGAGGGACTATCCGGATCTTGATGCCCTGCTGCACAAGGTCCGCCTAGAGTGTGCTCACTTGCGGCGTTCCAGCTTGGCCAGATCCCGCATTGCTGCTCTGCAGCGCCGATTCCGCCTTCCGGAACACCGCATCATATGTGACCTACCTACCCGGTGGAATTCCACGTTACATATGTTGGAGCGGTTGTGTGAGCAGCAGCAAGCAGTTATGGAGTACCAGCTGCATCAGGCGCAAAGAAGTCGCAGTCAGCGCCGATCAGACTTCACAACCACAGAGTGGGCCACTATGAAGGACGTCTGCCAGGTTTTGCGTCCTTTTGATTATTCCACGCGGATGGCAAGTGCAGATGATGCACTAGTCAGCATGACTGTCCCCCTTATCTGCCTGCTTCAGCAAACTTTGCAAGGGTTAAGGGATGATGTGGTGGAAGAGGTGGAGGATGAGGAGTCACCTTTTCCATCAGCTTCTGGAGAGTCAGCGCCACGTGGTTCCTCACAAAGGGGTACGCAGGGGCCAATTTGTGAGGAGGATGAGGAGGAGTCAATGGAGGAGGAAGAGCTCCGTCCAGAGGAGGGAGCGACACAATTGTCCAGTGGTCAGTGTGTACAGCGAGGGTGGGGTGATGACGAGCGGGCAGAGATCATGTCTCAAGCAGGGGACAGCGTTTCTGGGCCGGTTGGCACTCTGCAGCACATGGTGGATTTCATGCTGCAGTGCCTGAGAAACGACCGCCGCATCGACCACATTCTCAACATGCCTGATTATTGGGTGTTCACCCTCCTCGATCCTCGCTACCGGGACAACGTCCAAAACCTCATCCCTGCGTTGACCCGGGAGCGTAAATTGCGGGAGTACCACGACACACTGGTGAATTCCATCATCTTCTCCTGTCCAACTGAGAGGAGTGCTGCTAGTGCTTTACAAAGCAGCTCAGTGCGTCGAGGCAGTGGGGGAGGCTCTGCCCAAAGAGGGAGCAGAAGCAGTGCCTCTGCCCAAGGCAAGCCCAGTATGGCACAACTCTGGCACACTTTTGTGTGCCCGCCCCAAATGTCTACACCATCACCGGCGGCTCCAGTCAGCAGGAGGCAACGGTTCCGTCAGATGGTGACAGACTACATGGCTTGCCCTCTTACTGTACTCCCAGACGGCTCTTCCCCGTTCAAGTTTTGGGTCTCTAAGCTGGATACATGGCCAGAGCTAAGCCAGTATGCATTGGAGGTGCTGGCTTGCCCTGCGGCTAGTGTCTTATCGGAACGTGTCTTTAGTGCCGCAGGTGGTGTACTAACAGACCGTCGCATGCGACTATCCTCCGATAACGTTGACCGGCTTACTTTCCTGAAAATGAACCAGGCCTGGATCTCGCAGGAATTTGCCACTCCTCTGCCTGATTAAGTAATTGGGTGTCATCCAGGTCTCCTGCTGTGTTCATCTTTCTACCACCTGAACTGCTATTCCTGGGCTCCAACACCGCCAGTTGCGGCTCAGAAGTGCAGGCTGCACAGTAAAAACATACGACCCAGTGTTATTGGGTTTCAGTAACGTCAGCTGATCCCCAGCTGTGTAGCCGGCAATGTGTCCTGCGACCGCCACGCTGGCACAACAACCTAAATGTAAGGGAACCTGTCCCCCCCCCCCCCCCGTCGTTTGTTACTGAAAGAGCCATCTTGTGCAGCAGTAATGCTGCACAAGGAAAAGGTAGCTCTTTTTTTTTAGCTCTTTGCACACGCAGAACTTAACACTTATAAAATGTGTTCACTGATACCGTTATACCGTCCCGGAGCTGGGACTTTCCTTCGTAATGTGACGCAGCACAGCCGTCATTCCTACCCCCTTGGTGCCATGCGCTGCCTCCTCAGCGTTGTTTTAAGCTGTCACGGAGCCTGCGCTGTTCTGTTATCCCTTGGGCATGCCCTATTTGCGCTGCCTGTCTTCTGACATAATTTGGTGTCAGGCTGGCTGCGCCTGTGCGGCCGCGGTGCCCGAGATCCCGCCTCGCAGTGTCTTCTGATTGAGTCACACTGCGGGCCTGGGATCCATGGGCATGCGCAGTGCATATCTTCCCCTCGGGCTCTCGCTCATTTCCCTCCGCCTTCTTTAGACTGTGCGCCGTCAGCTGATCCCTAGCATGCCACGGCCGTGACACCGCACAGTCTGAAGAAGAGGGAAGGAGGGGAGTGAGAGTCGAGGTTATGCACTGTGCATGCCCATGGTTCCAAGGCCCGCAGTGGGATTACGTTAGATGAGACTGCGAGGTGGGATCTGGAGCAGCGTGGACGCACAGGCACTGACAGCCTGACACCAAATTATGTCAGAAGACAGGCAGCGCTAATTGGGCATGGCCAAGGGCTAACAGAACAGCGCAGGCTCCGTGGCAGCTTAAAACAACGCTGAGGAGGCAGCGCACGGCATCAAGGGGATAGGAATGACAGCTGTGCTGTGTCCCATTACGAAGGAAATTCGCACCTCCGGAACGGTTTAACGGTATAAAGGGACACATTTTTAGTGTTTACTTCGGTGTTTGCAAGGAGCATAATTAAAAGAGCAACCTTTTCCTTTTGCATCCTTAGTGCTGCACAACATGGCTCTTTCAGCTACAAACGTCTTGGGGGGGGGGGGGTTAAAGGTTTCCTTTCAACTTGCTCCAATCAGGCTTCGGCCTACACTCTGTTCCTCTGCTCCTCCTGCTGTCCCTGGGCTCTAACACCGCCAGTTGGTGCCTGGAAGTGCTGTGTGCACAGTCAACAGTCGCTCCTCTGTTATTGGGGTTCAGTAACGTCAGCTGATCCCCAGCTGTGTGTGCGGCAATACCTCCAATCTGCTCCTCCTGCTGTCCCTGGGCTCTAACACCGCCAGTTGGTGCCTGGAAGTGCTGTGTGCACAGTCAACAGTCGCTCCTCTGTTATTGGGGTTCAGTAACGTCAGCTGATCCCCAGCTGTGTATCCGGCAACGTGTCATGCGACCGCCACGCTGGCACAACTAAAATGTAAGGGGACCTGTCCCCCCCCCCCCCTAGGCGTTTGTTACTGAAAGAGCCACCATGTGCAGCACTAATACTGCACAAGGGAAAGGTCGCTCTTGAAATTATGCTCCTTGCAAACGCTGAACTACACACTCATGTAATGTGTCCCCTCACACCGTCCAACCGTCCCGGAGGTGGGACTTTCCTTTGTAATGTGACACAGCACAGCCGTCATTGCTACCCCCTTGGCACCGTGCGCTGCCTCCTTAGCGTTGTTTGATTCCGTCATGGACCCTGCGCTGTTATGTTATCCCTTGGCCATGCACAGTTTGCGCTGCCCGTCCTCTGACATCATTTGTTGTCGTCCTGGCTGCGCCTGTGCGTCCACGCTGCCCGAAATCACACCTCGCAGTGTCGTCTAATGTGATCCCACAGTGGGCCTGGTATCCATGGCCATGCGCAGTGCATATACTAGCCTCTCACTCCCCTTCTTCACGCTTCTTCAGACTAGGCGGCGTCAGCTGATCCCTAATAGCATGCCACGGCCGTGACGCCGCACAGTCTGAAGAAGCAGGAAGGAGGTGAGTGAGAGGCGATGATATGCACTGCGCATGCCCATGGATCCCTGGCCCGCAGTGGGACTACATTAGATGACACTGCAAGGTTGGATCTCGGGCAGCTTGGACGCACAGGCACTGCCAGCCTGACACCTACATGATGTCAGAAGACGGGCACCGCTAACTGTGCATGGCCAAGGGATAACATTACAGTGCGGGCTCCGTGACAGAACCAAACAACGTTGAGGAGGTGGTGCCCGGCACCAAGGGGGTTGGAATGACGGCTGTGCTGTGTCACATTACAAAGGAAAGTCCCACTTCCGGGATGGTTTGACGGTGTGAGGGGACACATTATATGAGTGTGTACTTCAGCGTTTGCAAGGAGCATAATTTTCGGAGCCACCATTTTCCATGTGCAGTATTACTGCTGTACAAGATGGCTCTTTCAGCAACAAATGCCTGGGGGGGGGGGGGTTAAAGGTTCCCTTTCAACTTGCTCCACTGCAGGCTTCGGCCTACACTCTGCTCCTCTTTGATTCCCTGGGTTTCAACACTGTCAGTTGCCACCTGGAAGTGTTGTCTACACAGAAAAAAACACTAGGTGATGTGTCAGTGGGGTTCAGCACCGCCAGCTGTTCCCCTGCTGTGTAGTCGGCAACGTGTCCAGCACAAGCCACGCTGGCACAACAGAACAAAAGCTGCCACCAGTGCAGGCTTCGGCCTACACTCTGCTCCTCTCCTCCTCCTGCTGACCCTGGGCTCAAACACCGCTAGTTTTTGCCCGGAAGTGCTAGCTGCACAGAGAAAAACACCAGCCAATGTGTTAGTGGGGTTCAGCAACGCCAGCTGTTCCCCTGCTGTGTAGCCGGCAACGTGACCTGCAAACGCCATGCAGGCACAGGAACTGAAATTAAAAGGGAACCTGGCCCCACCCCCCCAGGTGTTTCTATGTATAACAGCCACCTAGTACAGCAGTACTGCTGCATTTGTACAAGGTGGCTGACTTTTTCTCCTTGCCCACGTGGAACTCAACACGTACAAAATGTGTCTCATTGAGACCATTCCACTGTCCCTGAGGTGTGACTTTCCTTTGTAATGATACGCAGCACCCCCCTTGGTAGCGTTTCCCGTCTTTTGTCATCATGGTTAGCTGGCTGCGCCTGTGCATCCGCCCTGCTAGAAACAACGCCCCTCGTTGTCATATTTATTTTGTCAGCGAGGGTGTGGTTTATGGGCACGAGCAGTGCATATGTTCGCCTGTCTTAACTCATCTCCTTCCGCCTTCTTCAGACTGTGCGGCCTCCTGGCCGTGGTAGGCGATAAGGGATCAGCTGAGGCCGCCCAGTCTGGAGCCGGTGTAAGGACATGTGTAAGCGGCAAACCTATTTACTGCACAAGGCCACGAATCCCAGCCACGTAGTGTGATTGTTTGAAAACACACTGTGGGTCTGGGATTCATGTCCATCGCTAACCGCAACGGCCGACATGAAATGAGGTCAGAAGACAGGAAGCGCTCACAGCGCATGGCCAAGGGATCACAATAGCGCAGACTCCTGTACAGCAAATAACAACGCTCAGGAATCTGCGCCCAGTACCTAGGTGCAAATTTTGACACCTGTGCTGCGTCTCGTTAAAAAGACAAGTCACGCCTCCACAACTGTTTGACAGTATAATGGGCTAAATAGTGTACGTGTTTTAGTCAGCGTGTGCAAGGAGCAAAACAAATAGAGCAACCTTTTACTTGTGCAGCATTAATGCTGCACAAGGTGTGGCTCTTGTACCTTGCAACACCTGAGGGGGGGGTTAAAGGTAACCTTTGAAATTGGTTCAACTAGGCTTCGGCCTACACTCTGCTCCTCTCCTCCTCCTGCTGACCCTGGGCTCAAACAACGCCAGTTTCTGCCCGGACATGCTAGCTGCACAGAGAAAAACACCAGCCAATGTGTTAGTGGGGTTCAGCACCGCCTGCTGTTCCCCCGCTGTGTAGCCGGCATCGTGTCCAGCACAAGCCACGCTGGCACAACCGACCAAAAGCTGCCACCAGTGCAGGCTTCGGCCTACACTTTGCTCCTCTCCTCCTCCTCCTGCTGACCCTGGGCTCTAACACCGCTAGTTTTTGCCCGGACATGCAATCTGCACAGAGAAAAACACCAGTCAATGTGTCAGTGGGGTTCAGCAACGCCAGCTGTTCCCCTGCTGTGTAGCTTGCAACGTGACCTGCAAACGCCACGCAGGCACATGAACTGAAATTGAAGGGAGCCTGCCCCCCACCCACAGGTGTTTCTATGTATATCAGCCACCTTGTACAGCAGTACTGCTGCATTTGTACGAGGTGGCTGACTTTTTCTCCTTGCCCACGTGGAACTCAACACGTACAAAATGTGTCTCATTAGAGACCATTACAATGTCCCTGAGGTGTGACTTTCCTTTGTAATGACACGCAGCACCACCCTTGTTAGCGCTGCCCGTCTTTTGACATCATTGGTTAGCTGGCTGCGCCTGTGCATCTCCCCTGCTCGAAACAACGGCCCTCGGTGTCTTATTTTTTTGGACAGCGAGGGTGTGATTGATGGGCATGTGCAGTGCATATGTTTGCCTGTGTTCACTCATCTCCTTCCGCCTTCTTCAGACTGGGTGTCCTCATGGCCGCGGCAGGCGATAAGGGATCAGATGAGGCCGCCCAGTCTGAAGCAGGTGTAAGGACATGTGTGAGCGGCAAACATATTTAGTGCACCAGGGCACGAATCCCAGCACCGCAGTGTGATTTTTTAAAAACACACTGTGGGTCTGGGATTCATGTCCATCGCTAACCGCAACGGCCGACATGAAATGAGGTCAGAAGACAGGAAGCGCTCACAGCGCATGGCCAAGGGATCACAATAGCGCAGACTCCTGTACAGCAAATAACAACGCTCAGGAATCTGCGCCCAGTACCTAGGTGCAAATTTTGACACCTGTGCTGCGTCTCGTTAAAAAGACAAGTCACGCCTCCACAACTGTTTGACAGTATAATGGGCTAAATAGTGTACGTGTTTTAGTCAGCGTGTGCAAGGAGCAAAACAAATAGAGCAACCTTTTACTTGTGCAGCATTAATGCTGCACAAGGTGTGGCTCTTGTACCTTGCAACACCTGAGGGGGGGGTTAAAGGTAACCTTTGAAATTGGTTCAACTAGGCTTCGGCCTACACTCTGCTCCTCTACTCCTCCTGCTGACCCTGGGCTCAAACACCGCTAGTTTTTGCCCGGAAATGCTAGCTGCACAGAGAAAAACACCAGCCAATGTGTTAGTGGGGTTCAGCACCGCCAGCTGTTCCCCTGCTGTGTAGTCGGCAACGTGTCCAGCACAAGCCACGCTGGCACAACCGACCAAAAGCTGCCACCAGTGCAGGCTTCGGCCTACACTTTGCTCCTCTCCTCCTCCTGCTGACCCTGGGCTCAAACAACGCCAGTTTCTGCCCGGACATGCTAGCTGCACAGAGAAAAACACCAGCCAATGTGTTAGTGGGGTTCAGCACCGCCTGCTGTTCCCCCGCTGTGTAGCCGGCATCGTGTCCAGCACAAGCCACGCTGGCACAACCGACCAAAAGCTGCCACCAGTGCAGGCTTCGGCCTACACTTTGCTCCTCTCCTCCTCCTGCTGACCCTGGGCTCAAACAACGCCAGTTTCTGCCCGGACATGCTAGCTGCACAGAGAAAAACACCAGCCAATGTGTTAGTGGGGTTCAGCAACGCCAGCTGTTCCCCTGCTGTGTAGCTTGCAACGTGACCTGCAAACGCCACGCAGGCACATGAACTGAAATTGAAGGGAGCCTGCCCCCCACCCACAGGTGTTTCTATGTATATCAGCCACCTTGTACAGCAGTACTGCTGCATTTGTACGAGGTGGCTGACTTTTTCTCCTTGCCCACGTGGAACTCAACACGTACAAAATGTGTCTCATTAGAGACCATTACAATGTCCCTGAGGTGTGACTTTCCTTTGTAATGACACGCAGCACCACCCTTGTTAGCGCTGCCCGTCTTTTGACATCATTGGTTAGCTGGCTGCGCCTGTGCATCTCCCCTGCTCGAAACAACGGCCCTCGGTGTCTTATT
This sequence comes from Ranitomeya imitator, assembly GCF_032444005.1. Taxonomy (NCBI): domain Eukaryota; kingdom Metazoa; phylum Chordata; class Amphibia; order Anura; family Dendrobatidae; genus Ranitomeya; species Ranitomeya imitator. Next base: position 136,878,070 of record NC_091282.1, read on the forward strand.
TTTTTGGACAGCGAGGGTGTGATTGATGGGCATGTGCAGTGCATATGTTTGCCTGTGTTCACTCATCTCCTTCCGCCTTCTTCAGACTGGGTGTCCTCATGGCCGCGGCAGGCGATAAGGGATCAGATGAGGCCGCCCAGTCTGAAGCAGGTGTAAGGACATGTGTGAGCGGCAAACATATTTAGTGCACCAGGGCACGAATCCCAGCACCGCAGTGTGATTTTTTAAAAACACACTGTGGGTCTGGGATTCATGTCCATCGCTAACCGCAACGGCCGACATGAAATGAGGTCAGAAGACAGGAAGCGCTCACAGCGCATGGCCAAGGGATCACAATAGCGCAGACTCCTGTACAGCAAATAACAACGCTCAGGAATCTGCGCCCAGTACCTAGGTGCAAATTTTGACACCTGTGCTGCGTCTCGTTAAAAAGACAAGTCACGCCTCCACAACTGTTTGACAGTATAATGGGCTAAATAGTGTACGTGTTTTAGTCAGCGTGTGCAAGGAGCAAAACAAATAGAGCAACCTTTTACTTGTGCAGCATTAATGCTGCACAAGGTGTGGCTCTTGTACCTTGCAACACCTGAGGGGGGGGTTAAAGGTAACCTTTGAAATTGGTTCAACTAGGCTTCGGCCTACACTCTGCTCCTCTACTCCTCCTGCTGACCCTGGGCTCAAACACCGCTAGTTTTTGCCCGGAAATGCTAGCTGCACAGAGAAAAACACCAGCCAATGTGTTAGTGGGGTTCAGCACCGCCTGCTGTTCCCCCGCTGTGTAGCCGGCATCGTGTCCAGCACAAGCCACGCTGGCACAACCGACCAAAAGCTGCCACCAGTGCAGGCTTCGGCCTACACTTTGCTCCTCTCCTCCTCCTGCTGACCCTGGGCTCAAACAACGCCAGTTTCTGCCCGGACATGCTAGCTGCACAGAGAAAAACACCAGCCAATGTGTTAGTGGGGTTCAGCAACGCCAGCTGTTCCCCTGCTGTGTAGCTTGCAACGTGACCTGCAAACGCCACGCAGGCACATGAACTGAAATTGAAGGGAGCCTGCCCCCCACCCACAGGTGTTTCTATGTATATCAGCCACCTTGTACAGCAGTACTGCTGCATTTGTACGAGGTGGCTGACTTTTTCTCCTTGCCCACGTGGAACTCAACACGTACAAAATGTGTCTCATTAGAGACCATTACAATGTCCCTGAGGTGTGACTTTCCTTTGTAATGACACGCAGCACCCCCATTGTTAGCGCTGCCCGTCTCCTGACATCATTGGTTGGCTGGCTGTGCCTGTGCGTCCCCCCTGCCCGACACAACGCCCCCCGTTGTCTCATATATTTTGACTGCGAGGGTGTGATTGATGGGCACGAGCAGTGCATATGTTCCCCTGTTTTCACTCCCCTCCTTCCGCCTTCTTCTGACTGTGCGGCCTCATGGCCGCGGCATGCGATAAGGGATCAGCTGAGGCCGCCCAGTCTGAAGCAGGTGTAAGGACATGTGTGAGCGGCGAACATATTTACTGCACAAGGCCACGAATCCCAGCACCGCAGTGTGACTTTAGGAAAAGCCACTGTGGGTCTGGGATTTATGGCCATCGTTAACCGCACCGGCCAACATGAAATGAGGTCATGAGACGGCCTGCACTAACAGGGTATTGCCAAGGGATAACACAAGAGCGCAGACTCCTGTACAGCAAATAACAACGCTCAGGAATCTGCGCCCAGTACCTAGGTGCAAATTTGACACCTGTGCTGCGTCTCGTTAAAAAGACAAGTCACGCCTCCACAACTGTTTGACAGTATAATGGGCTAAATAGTGTACGTGTTTAATTCAGCGTGTGCAAGGAGCAAAATTAAATAGAGCAACCTTTGACTTGTGCATCATTAATGCTGTTCAAGGTGTGGCTCTTGTACCTTGCAACACCTGAGGGGGGGTTTAAGTAACCTTTGAAATTGGTTCAACTAGGCTTCGGCCTACACTCTGCTCCTTCTACTCCTCCTGCTGACCCTGGGCTCAAACACCGCTAGTTTTTGCCCGGAAATGCTAGCTGCACAGAGGAAAAACACCAGCCAATGTGTTAGTGGGGTTCAGCACCGCCAGCTGTTCCCCTGCTGTGTAGTCGGCAACGTGTCCAGCACAAGCCACGCTGGCACAACAGAACAAAAGCTGCCACCAGTGCAGGCTTCGGCCTACACTTTGCTCCTCTCCTCCTCCTCCTGCTGACCCTGGGCTCTAACACCGCTAGTTTTTGCCGGACATGCAATCTGCACAGAGGAAAAACACCAGTCAATGTGTCAGTGGGGTTCAGCAACGCCAGCTGTTCCCCTGCTGTGTAGCTTGCAACGTGACCTGCAAACGCCACGCAGGCACATGAACTGAAATTGAAGGGAGCCTGCCCCCCACCCCCCCAGGTGTTTCTATGTATAACAGCCACCTTGTACAGCAGTACTGCTGCATTTGTACAAGGTGGCTGACTTTTTCTCCTTGCACACGTGGAACTCAACGAAGTACAAAATGTGTCTCATTACAGACCATTACAATGTCCCTGAGGTGTGACTTTCCTTTTTAATGACACGCAGCACCCCCATTGTTAGCGCTGCCCGTCTCCTGACATCATTGGTTGGCTGGCTGTGCCTGTGCGTCCCCCCTGCCCGACACAACGCCCCCCGTTGTCTCATATATTTTGACTGCGAGGGTGTGATTGATGGGCACGAGCAGTGCATATGTTCCCCTGTTTTCACTCCCCTCCTTCCGCCTTCTTCTGACTGTGCGGCTCATGGCCGCGGCATGCGATAAGGGATCAGCTGAGGCCGCCCAGTCTGAAGCAGGTGTAAGGACATGTGTGAGCGGCGAACATATTTACTGCACAAGGCCACGAATCCCAGCACCGCAGTGTGACTTTAGGAAAAGCCACTGTGGGTCTGGGATTTATGGCCATCGTTAACCGCACCGGCCAACATGAAATGAGGGTCATGAGACGGCCTGCACTAACAGGGTATTGCCAAGGGATAACACAAGAGCGCAGACTCCTGTACAGCAAATAACAACGCTCAGGAATCTGCGCCCAGTACCTAGGTGCAAATTTTGACACCTGTGCTGCGTCTCGTTAAAAAGACAAGTCACGCCTCCACAACTGTTTGACAGTATAATGGGCTAAATAGTGTACGTGTTTAATTCAGCGTGTGCAAGGAGCAAAATTAAATAGAGCAACCTTTGACTTGTGCATCATTAATGCTGTTCAAGGTGTGGGCTCTTGTACCTTGCAACACCTGAGGGGGGGGTTAAAGGTAACCTTTGAAATTGGTTCAACTAGGCTTCGGCCTACACTCTGCTCCTCTACTCCTCCTGCTGACCCTGGGCTCAAACACCGCTAGTTTTTGCCCGGAAATGCTAGCTGCACAGAGAAAAACACCAGCCAATGTGTTAGTGGGGTTCAGCACCGCCAGCTGTTCCCCTGCTGTGTAGTCGGCAACGTGTCCAGCACAAGCCACGCTGGCACAACAGAACAAAAGCTGCCACCAGTGCAGGCTTCGGCCTACACTTTGCTCCTCTCCTCCTCCTCCTGCTGACCCTGGGCTCTAACACCGCTAGTTTTTGCCCGGACATGCAATCTGCACAGAGAAAAACACCAGTCAATGTGTCAGTGGGGTTCAGCAACGCCAGCTGTTCCCCTGCTGTGTAGCTTGCAACGTGACCTGCAAACGCCACGCAGGCACATGAACTGAAATTGAAGGGAGCCTGCCCCCCACCCCCCCCAGGTGTTTCTATGTATAACAGCCACCTTGTACAGCAGTACTGCTGCATTTGTACAAGGTGGCTGACTTTTTTCTCCTTGCACACGTGGAACTCAACAAGTACAAAATGTGTCTCATTACAGACCATTACAATGTCCCTGAGGTGTGACTTTCCTTTTTAATGACACGCAGCACCCCCATTGTTAGCGCTGCCCGTCTCCTGACATCATTGGTTGGCTGGCTGTGCCTGTGCGTCCCCCCTGCCCGACACAACGCCCCCCGTTGTCTCATATATTTTGACTGCGAGGGTGTGATTGATGGGCACGAGCAGTGCATATGTTCCCCTGTTTTCACTCCCCTCCTTCCGCCTTCTTCTGACTGTGCGGCCTCATGGCCGCGGCATGCGATAAGGGATCAGATGAGGCCGTCCAGTCTGAAGCAGGTGTAAGGACATGTGTGAGCGGCAAACATATTTACTGCA